>NC_135843.1:4216133-4816133 GCF_029677425.1 Wolffia australiana
TAGGGAGCAAGGGACTTTCCTTAAGAATTTGTGCTTAAGTTATATATTTTATAATACTTTTAGAAGTTGGTCTAATACATATGAAGATAAAAAACTAATTAAATAAAAATAGAAAACAAGGAAAGTTAAAAGATAATTATAATATTATAATAATATTAGTAGGCAGAAAATTTTATTTTTTGGATTTTGTAGGAGTGTTTTAAAGCCAAAAAAAATAGGAAATGGAACAGCTGGCGCTATGGACTTAGTCAAAATTCGGCTAAGTCCGGATGCCAAATGGGGAAAGTGGCTTGGTGGAGGAGAGAGAAAAATTGGACTGCACTAAAACCAATCTAGAATAAGTTCTAGAATGAATCTTAGAGCGTGGTTGATGCCGGACGTCGTCTCAACGGCGTTCGACCGTCACCGAGGGTAGGAACTCGGTGTCGTAACACTAACTAATCGGTTCACGTCCGCAACGTCAACCGATGGATATGCGAGATCAGATATGAATATGTGACGGTAACGAGAATGATGACCCTAATATGGTACGTGCAATGTGCCGACTAGCGACGAAGTGCCAACCCGGAGCGGGGACGGGGTCGCCAAGCTGGGTCGAACCAGCCCTCCAAGTCGTCCGAGGTGGGTCGAGGGCGCGCACGCCGTCAAATGGGATGACTCCACTGGAATGCTCACACGCGTCGGGGCATCCCGACTCGTACCGGACAGGTAAGATGCTCGTCTTTGTCTCGTCGTTCTCTCAATCTGTCTCACTCACCTATCTAACCCGAGCGCAGTGGAGGCAATGCGAAACAGTACTGTAAGAGATAAAGGAACCGAGGATCAAGTGGAGAAGCTACCTTCGTCGCGCTGGCGACGGGAGCTTTAGTGTCGTTCGCCCAAGGTGGCCTGACTCGGTGGCTCGAGATGATCCGGCTCGGCAGCGCGCCAGTCGTGCAGGACCACGACCGGATCAGCGGAGTCCGGTGCGGGCTTGCTCGGCGCAGGCGAGGTCAGTGCAGGCTCGCGGCGGTTCGACGGCCGGCTCAACGGCGGGCGGTGCAGGTGTGCTCGGTGCAGCCTAGCTCGGGCAGGTCGCGGAAGCAGCGGCAGCACGCGCGGAGCGTCGACGGTGGAGACGGGTGTGGCGGCGCGCGCGGCGGCGCGACACAACGCGCAGGCGGCGCTGCGGCACGGTGCACGGGCGGCTCGCGGCAGCGGGTACGGCTGCCGGAGGTAGCAAGCGGCGGCTCGCGCGGCGCTGCGCGAGATCAGATTCGGCGCGGGCGGCGCTGTGCGGGCGCGACGGTTCGCGGCGGCCCGGTGGTGGCTCGCGCGGCGGTTCGCGCGGGTTCCGGCTCGGCGCGGCGGCGCTGCGCGGCCGCGATGGCTCGCGGCGGCCTAAGCGGCGGCCGGAGCGGCTGCTCGCGGATGCAGGAACAGCGGTGGGTCCGGCGGCTCGCGGCGGCGGGAGCGGTGCTGGTGCAACTCGACTCCTCCGTGTTCTCCCTCTCCTTCTTCCTTCCCTCTCTCCTCCTCCTTCTTTCTTCATCTTCTTCTTTCTTCTCTTCTTCTCCACGACCTGACCCCTTCCCTTCCAAATGTGCAACTTCTAATTTAGGTCAAAGGGTCCGGGAAGCGCCCACCTCTTCCCCTTATATATGGGTGAAGATGGGCCCTTCCTTAAGTCCAATAACACAAAAGAAAAGGAAGGAAAATAAGCAAGAAAATTAGGAAACGGGGTTGTCAGGCCCAACATAAAAGGGGGGGGAGGGAAAGGGTTCCTCATATAGGCCCTTCGCTCGCTACACGACAATACGAATAAAGGGAAAAACTATAAGATAAAGTAACTGACTGTAACGGTGTGCTCCGGTGGTCGGCGTCCGCGTCATGCCGAGTAACAGAATGTGGGATCCCGTGTTGCTACGGCGGCTCGTCGTGGTGGCTGGACTCGTCTCGTGGCGAGCTTGGTAGTGCCGGCTTCTCGGTGCTGAGTCGGGACGCCCTCGCTCCTCTACTGCGGGCTGGACGACGACCGGTGGTGACGCGCCATCAGTGGTTGGATGCGTTGGAACCGTCTAGATATTGGCTAGCTGATTCAAGACAACCAAAAGACAAAAGACGAACAGAGAAGAGTGAAAAAGGAGAAATGAGAAGATAATCTCTTTGTCACACACGCCAAGGTCCAAGGGACTTCTTCTTCTCCTTTCTACTAGCTTCTTCAGCCCTGGATGCTTCCTACTCAGCCTGGCACTCACTGAGGAGAATAAATCTATGAGTCAATTGCACTTATGTCACCAAACATTACTTTGGATTGAATCACAAGAGGAATATTACAATAGGGTGAAGGGGTTTATATAGGGAGAGAGAGCAAATGAGAGCCATTGGATTTTTAATACAATGGATGGCCAGATCTTCTTTTCAGGGTCATGATCAACGTCCATTATGGTCCTCCAATCAGTATTGAGACCTTTGAAATACCCTCGGACATTCAAGGTTTCAATCCTTAATTAGCATTAAAGGTGGTATCTTTAAGTATCCACACTTTGATGTTTTGTGGATTGAATGGCTGGATCTTTTTTTCTGGCTTGGATCCACGTCCAAGGTTGTCCTCCAATCAGCATTTAAGCCCCTGAAATGTCCATAAATAATCATGACTGGACCTTCCCTTGCCTTCCTTTCTTTGGCCCAACATGCCTCCATAGTGGGTTTAGTGGAGCTTCCTTAATGGGCC
Source organism: Wolffia australiana (assembly GCF_029677425.1). Classification (NCBI taxonomy): domain Eukaryota; kingdom Viridiplantae; phylum Streptophyta; class Magnoliopsida; order Alismatales; family Araceae; genus Wolffia; species Wolffia australiana. The sequence goes on from NC_135843.1 coordinate 4,218,847, forward strand.
TTTAGACTAGAGCCATTTGTCTTGCTTTGGGCCTTCTTTCTTGGCCCAGGGTTGTGGCTGAGCCTGCTCCTCTGTTCCAAATAGCTTCCTCTTCATTTAAATGTCCTCTTTATTCATGAAAGTTTCATCTAATTCCTGCATCTTCCACATAAACTAAGACGAGAGTGAGATTTATTCCACTTAACTCATTGAGTTAAGTGGGGTTAGTCCCACAAATGATAAGAATGAACTCCAAATTAGAAAAAGGTGATTATATTTCATGATTTTTCACAAATTAACATAAATGTTGATAATATCTTCAGATAAAGATAAAGAAGTAGAGAAATTAGCTAGAATTGCACATATGTATTACTATCATTTTGGATTTATCACAACTACATAATAAATTTAATTGTTGTTGTAAATTTAATTTGGCTTCAATCAAATAAATTTGTATAAACAGAAACTTACTCAAAGATGTATACGGAGAGTAAGGTCGTCTCCATCGGGACTGGCCTTTAAGTGTAGATTCAATAGTTGAGTTATTAGTTAACAAAATTTAATAATAATACTAAGGATACTGGTAATAAGAAGAGATACTAATTAATAAGTTTAGGGGACATTGCTTTAGTAAGATATGTATAGAAAGGGGAATATTAGATCTATGGATATATCTTTTATAGCTACTAAGAATAAGAAAAAATTAAGATACTAGGTAGCTAGTGAATAAATATAAAGTACTTAATAAGAGTAATTAGTAATAAGAGGATAGAACAAAAAATAAGAGTTATATAGAGGGGTATATATATATATATTCTAAGAGAGAACAGAGGGAATAGAGAAGTATTTATATATTAATAAGATAGATAGGAAGAGAATAAATGAGTATCTGACTATAATATTGGAAGAAGTGAAAGGATAATAATAATCTTAAGAAGTCTTTATAGAACTATAGAATAGGTTAGAATTATAGAGTACTACTTATATCAGTAAGATTTTGATTGCATAATTAATATAGGTATTTTTAATTGTTTTTATTTTTCTATATATATTTTTATGGCATTTTAAGTTCTACTTCTGAGATTATAAGGCTCGATTTAGTCGAACACCTAATAGTTGTTCGACCCAATGGTCCAACAAAGTCAAAATAGGAGTTAATGTACTATTTATAACATTTTTATACAGTCTATATGTTTATTTATATTTGATTTCAAGAATATTGGGTCGCTTTAGTCGAATACCCAAGAGGTGCTCGACTAGATGCCCCTAAGGGGCGTAGAAGAAGAGATATTTATATAATATTTACATAATAGTAAGTTTTTAAATATTTTATATAGGTTTTATAAAGAGAAGAGGGTGTTTCTATCGAACGCTTGTGAGGTATTCGACAGAATGCCCGATAGATTTTGATTAGAAAGTGAGTGGAGATAAAAGGATTGATTTTCTCGAACGCACGTGAGCTGTTCGATCAAATGACCAAAATAAGATGGAATAGGTTCTATTAATTTGATATAGTTGATTAGCGTAGAACTTAGTTAAATTGAAGAATATTGATTGAACACGCTAGATGTTCGATGAAATGCCGCAATGAAATCAGCAAATCAGAATTAAATGTTAATGCAATATGTAATGAAATATTTGGTGAAACTTTTCATTAAGATCAAAATGGATATCTGAGGGATAATCTATGAAGTTTAAATCTCACCGAACACCCTGATTGGGAGAACCGGGATGGCAGCATCGGTCGCCATCGTCGAGCTTCTGTTTAGACGTTTACCTGCTCTCCTCCTCTGTTTGGGTGCAACTTGATGGAGATATGACTTCCCAGATCTTCTCGAGAATGCTTAGAGGCTTTAGAGGCGTGTCACTGCGACTCGCCAGCTACTAGGTCACCTGCGAGAGTCCTCCGCCACCCCTCTTTTATGGCGGCCGGAGATGCTCAATTTGGGCCTCCGTTCCCTTTTAATCGATTGGGAGGGACGACTTAAGCCGTCAGATTGAGGGGCACGGACTTGGGAGTCTTCCCCCATCATTGGATCGCTAAGTGGTATTTTTTGCTGGCCAAAAACAGCCTCCGGTCGGTGGCGTCGACGGCCACGGGCAAGGGTGGACCAAAATACCCCTGGCCGTTGGAGATTATTCATCAAAATATGCCGCCACGTCAGCGAGCCCGGTCAGCCGACCCGTCAGCCGCGCTTCTTCTGATTTGTCCATCGAGGGGTCCCACAACTGTGTGAGCCTAAGAAAAAGAAATAGAAATATGTTAAACAGACGGAGTAGATCTCTGCCGTCCGATCTTCTTTAAAAAGATTGGACGGCTATGATCATATCCATCTTTTAAGTAAGACCGAAAAGAGCCGAGCCGTTGATCGGTGCCGTAGTCCCTTTGATTATAACAAATATCTCTCATTTAATCCTAGTCGTTATCATAAGATGGGTGCACCGATCCCTGTCGTTCATCATGTCGTGGACCCATCTTCTTACAACAGCTATGTCAACACTTAATCTCTACCATTATAACTATCTACGATTTGATCCTGGCCGTCTATGTTTGATCCTGATCTATCTTTGAACTTACATTGATTCCTATATTCTAAGTCTCTAACGAGTATAGAATATTATCCCATTGTAATAACTAATATTTATTAACATCCTAACAGGAGCGTTGGCGCAGAGAACGAGTAAAACTACTCCGCTATCACCAGCCTGCAAGATCATCGGTGTTGACGACGTTGAGCTTGTCCCTGAGAAAACAAAAACGAGCTTTTGGTAAAGGCTTTGTTAGAACATCAGCTACCCGATTTTCTCACTGAATGAATTTAATCTTCAAGGCTTTTGAGGAGACTTGTTCTCTGACGAAGTGATAGTCTATTTCGATGTGTTTCATTCTTGCATGAAACATAGGATTTTCAGCTAAATACGTTGATCCCAAGTTGTCACACCAAATCGTGGGCAATTCTTGAGGAATTGTTTGGATTTCGTTGAGCAGTGATTGGATCCACGTTATCTCAGCGGTTGCATTTGCAAGTAACTTGTATTCTGCTTCGTTGCTTGATCTGGCTAGCGTAGCTTGTTTCTTTGAACTCCAAGACACCAGGTTTCTTCCCAAAAAAAACAAGATACCCTCCTGTAGACCTTCTATCATTACGATCTCCTGCCCAGTCAGAATCACTAAATGCACTAATTGACATGTTAGAATCTCTGTGAATCAGTAAACCAAATAAGATACTTCCTTTAAGATAACGAATTAAATGCTTTAGAGAAGTCCAATCCTCTACATTAGGAGAATGCATTTTCTAACGGGCTTTGTTTACTGCAAATGAAATATCGGGCCTGGTAAGAGTTAAGTACTGTAATACACCAACTATTTGTGTGTAGAAGGTTTCATTTAGAGGTTTGTTATCATCCTTAGATGTCGAGGACACAGCAATTGGAGTCGTCATTGGTTTTGAGTTTTCCATTTTCTCTTTTTGAAGAATAGTTAGTAGATATCTTGATTGTGTTAAGATGAAGCCCTTTGGACGAGGTATTCATTCAATTCCTAAAAAACATCTTGGAGGTCCAAGATCATGGATAGCAAACTGTTTGTGTAAATGATAAACTACGAATTTAATTGATGTAATACTGAACGGCCGAGATCGACGGCTCGTATTACGTCACGGAAGGTGCGATGCGTGCTAAGTAATGTTAATGAATGCACTTTGAAATTCTCAAGAGCAGGAGGACAGTCCGACGGAGGGTTGAGGAGTACAGTAAGTCCTAGGAGGGACGAGTAGATCTGATCGACTCCAAGTGACCCGCGGGTTCACGATCGAGCACGACGTGAGGGGTGTGTAACCACCCGGCGTTGTTCACCTCCGAGAACAATGACCTGACCTTCTATCCCAAAGAAACCTTAACACTCGAGGAAGGGTGGCTAACCTATCCAAACGTAACGAAACCAAACGGCAGCGGAATGCGATAGGGGACGACAACACAGAGGAAAATAATAATACTGTTAAGAAGAGGATGGGAGTGTGTCGAGTAAGAACTTGGCAGTAGCAGAGCCTGGCGACAGTGATCCTGGCGAGCAATCGATAAAAGTCCCGAAACGGAATAACCAAGAGATAGCGATCCCAACAGTAACAGCGTCCGGTGACAGGGATCCAGGTAGCAATAGGCCTGGCGAGCGGTCGCACGTAGCCCAGAACCAGGTAGTCTATCAGCCACAAACCAAGCAACAGCCCCACTGGCGTGTAGTCACAAGAAGCCTCGAGTCCGAGGGAGGGGAAGCAATATCCCAAGTAGCGATGATCTCCTTTAGCGGTAGAACCCGCCGTTAATTCCCGCTCGGTGGAGTTGCAGAATAGCTATCGGGAACCCGATTCAGAAGTCGATCGTGAACACTACAACCCCGAACAACCGGGACCGGTTCCCTCGGTGTCTCAGAAGGGAGTCGCGCTGGAATGGGGCCAACCGGCAGAAGATAACCGAAGCAGTCCGATGGACGCTCGGGGCCGAAGGTAGAAAATGCAGAAGCCATTCGGAGGACGCCTCGGGTGAGCGACGAACGAGGGGAGACGGCAAGAAGGTCGACGGCGTTGTTGCAAGAGAAGGACGAGGACGGCGAGGCCTGGTGCGCGGGAGGAATCAGCTCGGGGCAAAGGGGCCCCTCGGTGGCGGCGCCTGGTCTCGATCGAGGGCGAGGAGCCGGCTTATGACCGGGAATCAGTCGGGGAACCTTTCTTCTCGCGGAAGGGGATGGGACTCCCGAAGGTGCTACGGTGAGGAAGGGGTGGGGAGAAAGGGATCGCAGCAAGCGACTGGCATCCGAAAACTGGGGCTTATTACAGTTTGATAAAAAAATGAAACTCTGGATCAGAAAATATAAATGCATCCTCATCCGCTCCACCCTCACCTAGTTGTTTATATATTGTCTCAAAGAAAGGACATTTTCGACTAAAGCAATCAACAATGAAAGAGTTACGCTAAAACTTATACAATGGTTTCAACCCATATTTATCAACCTAAAATCACCTCGTCGTTTTCTGATTTTATTGTGTTTTCATGACACCGCTGCAATCTGGGAATCATTCTACTGGATTATTTTAGATTTTCTATTTCTATAAAATTCAGGATATTCGAAATTATTTCCACGTCATTGAACATGCGCATGCGTCTCGGGCCATATCATTTTAGGATATAAGTACGTTGGTCATGTCCTCAATGAGAACGATCACCTTGAATGTGAAATATTGGAACCTCATTCAAACTTCATTACCGGTTCAACCGGTCGTGCAATCCGACCGCTCGCTCTCACGGGCTAAGTGCTCATACGACCTTTCTTATGTATCTGTACGTTTCTGGCACATCATAGTAACGAGACGAGGAAGATTTATCCCAATCTCGTCTCCCTTATCGCTTAGGCTTGAACCGGAAACTTGACGGAAATACTACAAACGATTCTCTTTGCACGTGTCCCTCACACGCAGATCCTCTGAGACCTTCCTAGTGGTAGCAGACGTAAAGACACATAAATAACATCACCTTCTTACCAATCGATAATTGTTGTTACAACAAACAGCCCAAGAAGGGTTCTCCGGTCTTTTTCTTATTCTTTCGCGAGTCGAAGGCAAAGTCTTATTCTCCCCAGGTTGAGAGCAAGCATGTAGGCATCGGTCGCATGTAGACAAGATAATAGAAGAGTACGAACCAATGAATGTCTTCTGATCCTCCAGCGCAATAGCGGGCGCAAGGAGCAGCGTAAGCGCAGTCAGGAGGAGAACGGACAGAAAGACAAGCGGACGCTCAGCCATCTCGTCCCTCCCTCTTCTCAGATGACAGATGCTCCTGCTGACATTGGCAGAAATGATGCAAATATATATAGGTTTATTGGCCCTTAGTATGTGGTTTTCTGCGTTCCGACGGTCCACATCGCCGAGAGAGAGACGCGCCAAAAAATCACCGGCTGTACGACGTTGATCTCTGTTTTTTTTTCGTTGTGGTTGATGGTATAACGACCACTATCTTGCGATCAAGTGAAATAAAATGTCATGTGCCTCTGGAGCCGCCTAACGAATGGGTTGTAGGAATAGATCCAGATGTCTAACCTGGAAATTTTCTCGGCATGGCTTGAAATCGATAAGTTTCGTTCCTGCACAAAGTATTGAGTTAATCTTAATAAAAGTTATCTCACATGATCATAGAAAATAAACCTCCAAATCCCTCTGAAGATCCATGTGCGAGTGTGCTGCAAGATTCTTACTGCTTACCTCTTCATCGCTATGTGATTTTTATGTTCCACTTGAGTCGCCTGATCAGAATATCTGACACAATTTGTTGGTTTGAGAAGGTCAATTTTATGCAAGGTCCAAAGTAGTGCGAATCGTCAATCAGGGGTGTTTCGCGTTTGAAATCGAAAATCTGCTTGAAGCTTAATACTATCCTCTCGTCGTTTCGTCACAGTGGATATACCTTGTAGATAAGTTATGTTCAGAGTGTACTATACGCACGTAGTCAACGAGTATCTCTGATTATGTACACGTAAGCTACCTTTAACTTCGTAAGGTCTCTTTCATCTATAGGATGTGCTGAATATTACGCCGTGTAATAAATCTAAGCAAATATTATACGAATGATACATCGGTTTCACCATTATATGTTAGGTAGATTCTGGATCGGCATTAATGGCTAGTCGAATGTGCTCGACGGCTGGATCTTGTGGAATATCGATACAAAATTTTCTGGCATGACAGCTGCGGTTTGCTCGAAAAATTAAATATATTATACTCCAATACACTGAACCGGCATGAACTCTTAATACTTTATGTTGTCGTCGGCACGCCTATTTGTTGGTTGATGTTAGTTGTGAAACTATTTCAGACTACAGCTGCGACGAGTAAATGTTTCTTCGGAGGAAATTGTTCACCAAAACACAATATTACACATAAAAGCCAATCTCCTTCTTCCTTCGTAGACACCTTTTATGTAGGTACACCAGCGAGTCTTTTTACATTTCTTCGTGTCAGCGACAGAGACTTCGCAGACTAAACATAATACGGGATACGTGTGATGGGGCCATATTTTAATTTGAATTGGATTGAACAGGATGCAATATTTGATTCTACAATTCGTTGAGTTGTCCGGCTCCAATATAAGTAACGTTTATTTAATAATTTCTTCCACGTGAGTCACTTTTAAATATCTATGTCAGCAATGACCTAAGATAGAGTAAATGGGTCTGGACGTATGACTATTCTCGGCCGTTAGGACAGCGGACCGAAATAGTGCACATTCTTTCATCATGTTACATTTTATTGCTCTCCACATATCTATTTCGGATTGCATTTGAATAGGAATATCATAGCTCACTGCACAGTTCCTTCAACCTCAAAAATTGTAATCATTATAATTTTCGGAAATAGTTGAGAATGTTTCCGCATTTGTCATAATCTCATTTCAAACTGAGGAGTAACACTTATCCTCGCACCAAAGAAATGATGTTTTGGCCATATAAATTGTATATCAGTATGATAGAAGAAATTATGATGCGAATTATGATGCGAATTATGTCACAGGATCGATCGTATTACGTCACGGGAATTATGATGCGAATCATGTGAGATATAATTCAAGTAATGAGAAAACGGTGAATGAGCAGTTAGGGAATCGACGGATAACGGCGTCGGCTGTGCCAATCAACGAGAGAAGAATGATCCTAAGATCAAACTCCCAATGACCCGCGAAATCAACTAGACGCTTAAGCGGTGAGGGGCGTATGACGGCCCTGGAGTGTTCGGCGTCCTAGTCAAATGAATATCCCTTCAACCACAAGAATTCCCTACTCTCGACAATGGTGGCTATCCTATCAGTGCAGAGGAAAGTTGGGCAGAGGACGCGATAGCAGGTGACGAGACTGGAGAAGATAATAATGCTGGAAATATGGAGGGAAGACGAGAATGACCTTTGGGTCGCTTAGCCCACGGTGTAGAGAATCGTCCCGACTGATAACGAGGTGCGGACGAATCGTTGGAGACGACAATCTGGATGCGGCTGACTCCCAGCGGCGTGGTCAGCGGACGCGGGACGACTCTGGCGGGCAGGGTCGACGGTGCACAGTGGGCGGGCGTGCGGCCGGCAAGGGCGTGAGGTGCGCGCACGGGCAGGCTGGCAAGCGCGCAGAGGTGGCCGCCGCGTGCGGGCATTGGGCGGGCATGTGAACGCCCACGCGAATGTGGGGTCCCGGCGGGGAGAGGAGGGCAACGAGGGGGGCGAAGGCGGTAGTGATTGGACTAGTGGGGGGGGGGGGGGCGGACGGGCGGGGGGGGCTGGGGAGGGCGACCAAGAAGGGGTTGGGAAGGGAGGGGTGACGGGAATCCAAGAAATGGAAGGGAAGAACGGTGGTAGATCAAGAAAGAGAGGGCGGAGGGTTGAGGATTCAAGATTTCAAGAATTCAAGAACGAGGGGTGGATGACAGATCAAGAAAGTGAGGGCGGAAGGTTGAGGTTTCAAGATTTCAAGAATTCAAGAACGTGGGGGAAGCGGGGGGGGAGAAATGGTCAAGAACGTGGGAGGAAGGGAACAAGAACGCGGGGAAATGGATCAAGAACGTGTAAGAAGGGATCAAGAACGTGGAAGAAAGGTTCAAGAACGTAGAAGAAGGGATCAAGAACGTGGATGAGGGGTTCAAGAACGCGGAAGAAGGGATCAAGAACGCGGGGAAATGGATCAAGAACGTGGGAGGAAGGGATCAAGAACGCGGGGAAATGGATCAAGAACGTGGAAGAAGGGTTCAAGAACGTGGAAGAAGGGTTCAAGAACGTGGAAGAAGGGATCAAGAACGTGGAAGAGGGGTTAAAAAATGCGAAAGAAGGGATCAAGAACGCGGGGAAATGGATCAAGAACGTGGGAGGACGAACGGGAAGGCCAGGACGAGGATGGTTTGGGTTTCAAGAAAGGGGTGGAAGAGATGGGAGATGGAGGAGAGTGGAGATCAAGAACCTGTCAAGAACGGGTTTCTTGATCGGTCTGGGCGAGCTCTCTCAATGGAGCGGATCTCCCAGGTCGACGTCGCGTCGTCGTCATCGTAAGCCTCCAAGAACCTCCGGAGTGATCTCGCCGAAGGCCTTCTCAACTTTTGACGGCGTCAACTTCTTGAACTTCTTTAAGCATACCAGAGTGATCTCGACGACGCGTTTAAGCCGCGTTCCTCTCGGAATGATCTCGACGAGAGAGACGTGGGCTCTAAACACGGAGTGATCTCGATGTGGATGGGGCTAGCCAACCCCCCTACGCTACGAACTACGATAGGGGGGAGACGAATTGTGAATAAACTTTTCAACAATGACTCCAAATGTTCCTTGGGCATGCCATCCCCTTATATAGGGAGGATGGGTGCCAAGAGAACGTGGGAGAGGATGAACCATTGCAAGACGTGGTTCGGCCTCTCCTTACAAATTCAAAAATATAATTATAAAAGTAAAAGGGAAATGACGAGGACGAGGTCTAACAACATTGGCCCAGTCCACTACTCCGAAAATACAAACAATCATGAAATGAACATAAGTAAAGATAGGAGTTCTTACGCGGGGTACTTGAACCCCGGGTGGCGAGCATCCGCGCAGGCTGCTCGACGTGGCTGCTGTCGTCCTGGCGTGCCGTCACCAGGATGGTCCTCCATCACTCTCCTTCTCTAAAACTCTACATTTGTGCTAGTGTTATAAGGAGTTTTGTTGTAATTGAAAATCTGTGTGTGCCTACTGATAAATGTGACTAAGCTACTTACTCAATATATCACCTCTAAAGCTAAGTTTGCTGTAATCTGTTACGTTGTGTTTCTAATTGTTTGAATACCTTGAAATAAAAATATAACTTAATAAAACTAGGGAACCTTTGATATGAAAACTAATTACTTTATTCTGTACAATGGTCGGGTAAAAAAATATTGAAGGGATTAGGATAAGCATGTACATCAAAACTAATTTTACAAATAAATGTTAAACACCTCTTAAGTTACTAGGATGTTTTTACAACTCTAGTTCAAATGTTGTAGAAAGTACGAAAAAAAAGGGAGTGTTAGATCTTCATGAGAATAAAACTTTTATTAGGTGAGGTTCAATGGTTTTTCAACATTTTGAGTCTAATTAGTTATTAATCTTCTTGGTGCAGGTTACTAGAGTACTTAAAAGAATACTGTTATTTGATTTTATAAATAATAATATTTTATCAACGTAGACTTGGTTTAAAAATATAAAATATATATGTAGGCTTGTTTTGGGTTTTGAGCCCAATACCTCAAGAGTTTATTTTAAAAAGGAGGGCCTTTAACCGTTCCTCCTACTTTATTTTTTGGATATGAAAGAAACAATTATATATATAATACCTTTTTAGACCCATTGGGGTAAAGGGACTATAAAAGCACCTTTTTTGGAAAACGTGCTCACTTCTTTGGGCGCCAACTCTCTTTCCAAGTTTCGTGCTCACCTTGGGGTCTGAGATCTGTTCTTGCTTAAGGGCTTTAAGCTTCAAGAAATTGGGTCTTTGTTGGTGGATTGATTCAACATTCACTCTTTGGGATCTGCATTCATAAAGACTAGTGAGATTGTTTCATAATAATTGCTATTAAAACTTTCAAATCCACATTCATGAGATATTGGGCAATTGATTCAACTCTGGTAATCTTGTTGTGAACATAATAATAGTTTCAACCTGTGATCTAAATCTTGAATTGAAGTTGTGATTATTCATCACTCATTTTATATTTCTTGATTCTTCAACCTGAAATTCAAAATTGAGTACTTGAATCTGAGTTTAATAATCTGAAATCTGAAATTGGGAATTCTAATTCGATTCATGATACTTTAATCTGTAATTCAGAATTGGGTATTTGAAAAAAATTGGATTACTTACCTGAAATTCTAAATTGACTTTTCTTTTTTTGATCCCTGAAACCAAATAGTTCAAAGTTGACATTGATTTTCCTAATTTGATTCTAAAATTCTTGATTTAATTACTTGAAGACTGAGCTGATTATCCAGATTTAAATGGACGATTAACTATTCTGAAATGCATTCTTGTTAAATCGACTTTGTTATAATCAATCTATTATTAATCATTCATCTTATCCATATCAAATTTGCTTAACTTCATAAAGTCAGTGCATTCACATAATTTGATCATAACACATAATTTGATTCGAAATTAACTATTAGTAGAATTTTATCATTTCATATCAATTCAATTAATCTGATTGTGACCATACTCATCAAGTGAATGTATTTGTATTTTTTTATTCATTTCAATCGGAAATCTGATTGAAAATTTGATCATATTTGTTTAGGTCATTGATTTGATAATACTTCAGCTAATCTGGCGCGCCTAATTTTGACTTGATCACTTCTGATTAATCAACTAATAGATTTACTCATAACATTGATTTGAATCAACCAACATTATTTTATCCTATTAAGTAAATTGAAATCGATCACATCCATTATTCTAAATTGATCACATTTAAATCTGGATCAATTTCAACTGATCATATTTGATGTTATCATTGATTTAATCATAATTGATCACACCATGTATATCTAGTTTCATTTGATCACCTTGTGGAGAAAGTTTAATCAATCTGAAAAATTGACCTGATTTTGACTTTATAAATTACTTTTGACCATTGATAATTGATTGAATACAATTAGGACCATTGAACTAGATTGAGATTGTTATTAGAGTTTATTTGATCAGATTGAGTCTATTAAATTTGACTTGAATTTATTGAATTGAATTTGAATTTCCAACAGGTTTCATTCTACGATTTTCAGTTTTGATTGAAATTGATTATTAAGATTCCGTACTTAATCCATATTATATTAGATAATATCAACCTGAAGTTCACTGGAGGTGACGTATCACTCTGAAGTTTATAGTCAACTGTCTTTTGATCGATTAAGTTATGAAATATATTTGTACTGAAATTGGTAAATCTAAGAAGTTAGTGTGTTGACCAAGGGTCAATTTGGAAAGTTGGGCTTTGCTCTATTGCAGGTAGGTGGTCACCAAGGCTGAGAAGATTTGCTTTGGTCATGACAAGGAGGGTGGACGTTAGGAGCTCCATGGTGCTGTGGAGACGTCTCTAGTTTCCTTGTTCCTTGACATGAATGTAATTCTAAGGCGAGAGTGACGCTCACCCCTCATATAGTGAATTGCGGTTTTTTGTAGGACTTTCACGAGGCCTTTGAGCCAGTGACTGTCCTGAATCTAGACAACCTCCCGCGGCTGCATTAAGGGCACTTTTGTGACCCCAAGCAAGGTAAAAATACTGTGTTAAGGTGAGAAGAGTGCTTGCAAGACAATATTAAACAATGAATAATAAAAGGACAATTAGATCGCATAAATACAAAAGTAGACTAATTTACCTCCCTCTTAGTCAACAATTGGTATCAGATCTAGTACTTGCATTATTGACTATTAGTAGTCAGCAAGTCCTATAGCGGTGGGAGGTGATCATTATACTTAATTTTCACCTACATTAGATGGCACTAACTATGCTATTGGGAAAGTTAGGATGGAGACGTATGCGATGGGAAAGAAGCATGCAGTATGGAGTAAGATTGTGAAGGGAGTTAAGAAACCTTTTGATTCTTATACTATGGAGGAATTAGAACATAATGGAGCAGCTAGAGATATTATATTTGGTGCTATGAATACTAACATCTTTCATCAGGTTTCAAGCTATGAGACGGCCAAGGAAATATGGGACAAAATTCAAATTTCCCATGAAGGCTCATCACAAGTGAGAGATACTCAGCTACGTATTTTGGTGAATGATTTTGAATCATTGAGAAAAGAGGCAGGCAAAAATATTCATCAACTAGCTGGTCAATTTAATGCATTACTCAATGCATTAAAGGGTTCGATAAAGACTATTCTTTACTAGAAATGAATACCAAATTACTTAATTCACTTTCTAGTGAGCGGAATGAAAGTAATAGCTATTAAGGAATCCAAAAATTTAAGGACAACATCTTTAAGTGAAATTGTTGGATCACTGATACTCATGAACTGAATGAATCAAGAGGAAATGGTGCATCCACTTCTTAGTGTAAAAATAATTGAAAAACTCTTCAAGCGAAATCAAATGGGTCAAAGAATGATAGCCTTAATGAATTATATAAGAGTTTGAATAAGTTGTTCAACTTTAACGGATCAACTCCCGCTCCTAAAGATAAAAACTCCTCATTGGATGAGGAAGAAATAGCTATGATATCTAGAAGGATTGCAATATTAATAAGGAAAGATTCAGTCAAAAGAATACTAAAGTTTGCTATGAGTGCAACATGCCAGAACATTTCAGTGGTGAATGTCCTGAATGCTCAGAAAATAAGAATAGCAATGGATACGTGCACAAGAATTCAAAGGACAAGCAGAGAAAGAAGAGAGCATTTAAGGCAACTTGGACTGAATCAAGTCATGGCAGTTCATCAAAAAGTGAAGAGGAAAAGCCAAACCTATGCATGATGGCAAAGACAAGACAAGGTATGATTTCTGTTGATGATGATGCCATAGATGCATCTAATTAAATTGTTTTAGAATAACTTGAGCAGTAAAGAAAGAAAAAAACTAAAGCTAGGAAATATAAGGAAGAAATTCATCAGTTGAAATGAAAACTGTCTTTGATTAACGCAGAGCTTGAAAATTATAGAAACTTAAATGCGAATAGTTCAAAATTTCTGAATGAAATGAATGAAAAATTATAATTACGTTCGAAAAAGAATGTTGGATTAATAAACGAGAGTTCATCATTGCATTCAGAAAATTCTTCACTAAAAAATGAAGTTGAATAATTTAATGTTGATGCCTGTTTGCCTTAGACTTTCTGACGGAGTACATCTATCCAGCATCGTCCTTCTCCTCCCTTGTTGTGGCTGACGATCTTCTGCCGTTCCGACTTCTTCTTTGTCTTGAGCTGTAAGTGTTGCTGGAAGAGCAGGATATTGAGTGTCTAGATCTTCCTCAGCGCTAGTCCCAGCCTTAGACCTTGTTAAGACCATCAATATCCGAATAAGTAGTTAGAAGTACTGTTTTTTGAAGGTTAGATGCCCTCAACTTTGGCAAAAGAGGAAAAAAATACAAATTCACTAAAAACAATCACCGTGCTCCCCGGCAACAGCGCCAGTTGATAATTCAGATTTTGGGGTAATTAGTGATGAGCTAACTTCACTAATTAGTGTCGTAGGTTTATCCGAATTAAAACAACAAAAAAAATTAATAACCTTACCAGCGTAGGGAGAGTAAGGGTCGATCCATAGGGAGCAAGGGACTTTCCTTAAGAATTGGTGCTTAAGTTATATATTTTTTAATACTTTTAGAAGTTGGTCTAATACATATGAAGATAAAAAACTAATTAAATAAAACTAGAAAACAAGGAAAGTTAAAAGATAATTATAATATTATAATAATATTAGTAGGCAGAAAATTTTATTTTTTGAATTTTGTAGGAGTGTTTTAAAGCCAAAAAAAATAGGAAATGGAACAGCTGGCGCTCTGGACTTAGTCAAAATTTGGCTAAGTCCGGATGCCAAATGGGGAAAGTGGCTTGGTGGAGGAGAGAGAAAAATTGGACTGCACTAAAACCAATCTAGAATAAGTTCTAGAATGAATCTTAGAGCGTGGTTGATGCCGGACGTCGTCTCAACGGCGTTCGACCGTCACCGAGGGTAGGAACTCGGTGTCGTAACACTAACTAATCGGTTCACGTCCGCGACGTCAACCGATGGATATGCGAGATCAGATATGAATATGTGACGGTAACGAGAATGATGACCCTAATATGGTACGTGCAATGTGCCGACTAGCGACGAAGTGCCAACCCGGAGCGGGGACGGGGTCGCCAAGCTGGGTCGAACCAGCCCTCCAAGTCGTCCGAGGTGGGTCGAGGGCGCGCACGCCGTCAAATGGGATGACTCCACTGGAATGCTCACACGCGTCGGGGCATCCCGACTCGTACCGGACAGGTAAGATGCTCGTCTTTGTCTCGTCGTTCTCTCAATCTGTCTCACTCACCTATCTAACCCGAGCGCAGTGGAGGCAATGCGAAACAGTACTGTAAGAGATAAAGGAACCGAGGATCAAGTGGAGAAGCTACCTTCGTCGCGCTGGCGACGGGAGCTTTAGTGTCGTTCGCCCAAGGTGGCCTGACTCGGTGGCTCGAGATGATCCGGCTCGGCAGCGCGCCAGTCGTGCAGGACCACGACCGGATCAGCGGAGTCCGGTGCGGGCTTGCTCGGCGCAGGCGAGGTCAGTGCAGGCTCGCGGCGGTTCGACGGCCGGCTCAACGGCGGGCGGTGCAGGTGTGCTCGGTGCAGCCTAGCTCGGGCAGGTCGCGGAAGCAGCGGCAGCACGCGCGGAGCGTCGACGGTGGAGACGGGTGTGGCGGCGCGCGCGGCGGCGCGACACAACGCGCAGGCGGCGCTGCGGCACGGTGCACGGGCGGCTCGCGGCAGCGGGTACGGCTGCCGGAGGGGTAGCAGAAGCGGCGGCTCGCGCGGCGGCTTGCGCGGGATCATATTCGGCGCGGGCGGCGCTGTGCGGGCGCGACGGTTCGCGCGGCCGGTGGTGGCTGGCGCGGCGGTTCACGCGGTTCCGGCTCGCGCGCGGCGCTGCGCGGGCGCGATGGCTCGCGGCGGCCTGAGCGGCGGCCGGAGCGGCTGCTCGCGGATGCAGGAACAGCGGCGGGGCCGGCGGCTCGCGGCGGCGGGAGCGGTGCTGGTGCAACTCGCCTCCTCCGTGTTCTCCCTCTCCTTCTTCCTTCCCTCTCTCCTCCTCCTCCTTCTTTCTTCCTCTTCTTCTTTCTTCTCTTCTTCTCCACGACCTGACCCCTTCCCTTCCAAATGTGCAACTTCTAATTTAGGTCAAAGGGTCCGGGAAGTGCCCACCTCTTCCCCTTATATATGGGTGAAGATGGGCCCTTCCTTAAGTCCAATAACACAAAAGAAAAGGAAGGAAAATAAGCAAGAAAAATAGGAAACAGGCTTGTCAGGGCCAACATAAAAGGGGGGGGGGAAAGGGTTCCTCATATAGGCCCTTCCCTCGCTACACGACAATACGAATAAAGGGAAAAACTATAAGATAAAGTAACTGACTGTAACGGTGTGCTCCGGTGGTCGGCGTCCGCGTCATGCCGAGTAACAGAATGTGGGATCCCGTGTTGCTACGGCGGCTCGTCGTGGTGGCTGGACTCGTCTCGGTGGCGAGCTTGGTAGTGCCGGCTTCTCGGGTGCTGAGTCGGGGACGTCCTACTGCTCCTCTACTGCTGGCTGGATGACGACCGGTGGTGACGCGCCATCAGTGGTTGGATGCATTGGAACCGTCTAGATATTGGCTAGCTGATTCAAGACAACCAAAAGACAAAAGACGAACAGAGAAGAGTGAAAAAGGAGAAATGAGAAGATAATCTCTTTGTCACACACGCCAAGGTCCAAGGGACTTCTTCTTCTCCTTTCTACTAGCTTCTTCAGCCCTGGATGCTTCCTACTCAGCCTGGCACTCACTGAGGAGAATAAATCTATGAGTCAATTGCACTTATGTCACCAAACATTACTTTGGATTGAATCACAAGAGGAATATTACAATAGGGTGAAGGGGTTTATATAGGGAGAGAGAGCAAATGAGAGCCATTGGATTTTTAATACAATGGATGGCCAGATCTTCTTTTCAGGGTCATGATCAACGTCCATTATGGTCCTCCAATCAGTATTGAGACCTTTGAAATACCCCTCGGACATTCAAGGTTTCAATCCTTAATTAGCATTAAAGGTGGTATCTTTAAGTATCCACACTTTGATGTTTTGTGGATTGAATGGCTGGATCTTTTTTTCTGGCTTGGATCCACGTCCAAGGTTGTCCTCCAATCAGCATTTAAGCCCCTGAAATGTCCATAAATAATCATGACTGGACCTTCCCTTGCCTTCCTTTCTTTGGCCCAACATGCCTCCATAGTGGGTTTAGTGGAGCTTCCTTAATGGGCCTTTAGACTAGAGCCATTTGTCTTGCTTTGGGCCTTCTTTCTTGGCCCAGGGTTGTGGCTGAGCCTGCTCCTCTGTTCCAAATAGCTTCCTCTTCATTTAAATGTCCTCTTTATTCATGAAAGTTTCATCTAATTCCTGCATCTTCCACATAAACTAAGACGAGAGTGAGATTTATTCCACTTAACTCATTGAGTTAAGTGGGGTTAGTCCCACAAATGATAAGAATGAACTCCAAATTAGAAAAAGGTGATTATATTTCATGATTTTTCACAAATTAACATAAATGTTGATAATATCTTCAGATAAAGATAAAGAAGTAGAGAAATTAGCTAGAATTGCACATATGTATTACTATCATTTTGGATTTATCACAACTACATAATAAATTTAATTGTTGTTGTAAATTTAATTTGGCTTCAATCAAATAAATTTGTATAAACAGAAACTTACTCAAAGATGTATACGGGAGAGTAAGGTCGTCTCCATCGGGACTGGCCTTTAAGTGTAGATTCAATAGTTGAGTTATTAGTTAACAAAATTTAATAATAATACTAAGGATACTGGTAATAAGAAGAGATACTAATTAATAAGTTTAGGGGACATTGCTTTAGTAAGATATGTATAGAAAGGGGAATATTAGATCTATGGATATATCTTTTATAGCTACTAAGAATAAGAAAAAATTAAGATACTAGGTAGCTAGTGAATAAATATAAAGTACTTAATAAGAGTAATTAGTAATAAGAGGATAGAACAAAAAATAAGAGTTATATAGAGGGGTATATATATATATATTCTAAGAGAGAACAGAGGGAATAGAGAAGTATTTATATATTAATAAGATAGATAGGAAGAGAATAAATGAGTATCTGACTATAATATTGGAAGAAGTGAAAGGATAATAATAATCTTAAGAAGTCTTTATAGAACTATAGAATAGGTTAGAATTATAGAGTACTACTTATATCAGTAAGATTTTGATTGCATAATTAATATAGGTATTTTTAATTGTTTTTATTTTTCTATATATATTTTTATGGCATTTTAAGTTCTACTTCTGAGATTATAAGGCTCGATTTAGTCGAACACCTAATAGTTGTTCGACCCAATGGTCCAACAAAGTCAAAATAGGAGTTAATGTACTATTTATAACATTTTTATACAGTCTATATGTTTATTTATATTTGATTTCAAGAATATTGGGTCGCTTTAGTCGAATACCCAAGAGGTGGTCGACTAGATGCCCCTAAGGGGCGTAGAAGAAGAGATATTTATATAATATTTACATAATAGTAAGTTTTTAAATATTTTATATAGGTTTTATAAAGAGAAGAGGGTGTTTCTATCGAACGCTTGTGAGGTATTCGACAGAATGCCCGATAGATTTTGATTAGAAAGTGAGTGGAGATAAAAGGATTGATTTTCTCGAACGCACGTGAGCTGTTGGATCAAATGACCAAAATAAGATGGAATAGGTTCTATTAATTTGATATAGTTGATTAGCGTAGAACTTAGTTAAATTGAAGAATATTGATTGAACACGCTAGATGTTCGATGAAATGCCGCAATGAAATCAGCAAATCAGAATTAAATGTTAATGCAATATGTAATGAAATATTTGGTGAAACTTTTCATTAAGATCAAAATGGATATCTGAGGGATAATCTATGAAGTTTAAATCTCACCGAACACCCTGATTGGGAGAACCGGGATGGCAGCATCGGTCGCCATCGTCGAGCTTCTGTTTAGACGTTTACCTGCTCTCCTCCTCTGTTTGGGTGCAACTTGATGGAGATATGACTTCCCAGATCTTCTCGAGAATGCTTAGAGGCTTTAGAGGCGTGTCACTGCGACTCGCCACCTACTAGGTCACCTGCGAGAGTCCTCCGCCACCCCTCTTTTATGGCGGCCGGAGATGCTCAATTTGGGCCTCCGTTCCCTTTTAATCGATTGGGAGGGACGACTTAAGCCGTCAGATTGAGGGGCACGGACTTGGGAGTCTTCCCCCATCATTGGATCGCTAAGTGGTATTTTTTGCTGGCCAAAAACAGCCTCCGGTCGGTGGCGTCGACGGCCACGGGCAAGGGTGGACCAAAATACCCCTGGCCGTTGGAGATTATTCATCAAAATATGCCGCCACATCAGCGAGCCCGGTCAGCCGACCCGTCAGCCGCGCTTCTTCTGATTTGTCCATCGAGGGGTCCCACAACTGTGTGAGCCTAAGAAAAAGAAATAGAAATATGTTAAACAGACGGAGTAGATCTCTGCCGTCCGATCTTCTTTAAAAAGATTGGACGGCTATGATCATATCCATCTTTTAAGTAAGACCGAAAAGAGCCGAGCTTCGTTGATCGGTGCCGTAGTCCCTTTGATTATAACAAATATCTCTCATTTAATCCTAGTCGTTATCATAAGATGGGTGCACCGATCCCTGTCGTTCATCATGTCGTGGACCCATCTTCTTACAACAGCTATGTCAACACTTAATCTCTACCATTATAACTATCTACGATTTGATCCTGGCCGTCTATGTTTGATCCTGATCTATCTTTGAACTTACATTGATTCCTATATTCTAAGTCTCTAACGAGTATAGAATATTATCCCATTTTAATAACTAATATTTATTAACAAACGAACAGGAGCGTTGGCGCAGAACGAGTAAAACTACTCCGCTATCACCAGCCCGCAAGATCATCGGTGTTGACGACGTTGAGCTTGTCCCTGAGAAAACAAAAACGAGCTTTTGGTAAAGGCTTTGTTAGAACATCAGCTACCCGATTTTCTCACTGAATGAATTTAATCTTCAAGGCTTTTGAGGAGACTTGTTCTCTGACGAAGTGATAGTCTATTTCGATGTGTTTCATTCTTGCATGAAACATAGGATTTTCAGCTAAATACGTTGATCCCAAGTTGTCACACCAAATCGTGGGCAATTCTTGAGGAATTGTTTGGATTTCGTTGAGCAGTGATTGGATCCACGTTATCTCAGCGGTTGCATTTGCAAGTAACTTGTATTCTGCTTCGTTGCTTGATCTGGCTAGCGTAGCTTGTTTCTTTGAACTCCAAGACACCAGGTTTCTTCCCAAAAAAAACAAGATACCCTCCTGTAGACCTTCTATCATTACGATCTCCTGCCCAGTCAGAATCACTAAATGCACTAATTGACATGTTAGAATCTCTGTGAATCAGTAAACCAAATAAGATACTTCCTTTAAGATAACGAATTAAATGCTTTAGAGAAGTCCAATCCTCTACATTAGGAGAATGCATTTTCTAACGGGCTTTGTTTACTGCAAATGAAATATCGGGCCTGGTAAGAGTTAAGTACTGTAATACACCAACTATTTGTGTGTAGAAGGTTTCATTTAGAGGTTTGTTATCATCCTTAGATGTCGAGGACACAGCAATTGGAGTCGTCATTGGTTTTGAGTTTTCCATTTTCTCTTTTTGAAGAATAGTTAGTAGATATCTTGATTGTGTTAAGATGAAGCCCTTTGGACGAGGTATTCATTCAATTCCTAAAAAACATCTTGGAGGTCCAAGATCATGGATAGCAAACTGTTTGTGTAAATGATAAACTACGAATTTAATTGATGTAATACTGAACGGCCGAGATCGACGGCTCGTATTACGTCACGGAAGGTGCGATGCGTGCTAAGTAATGTTAATGAATGCACTTTGAAATTCTCAAGAGCAGGAGGACAGTCCGACGGAGGGTTGAGGAGTACAGTAAGTCCTAGGAGGGACGAGTAGATCTGATCGACTCCAAGTGACCCGCGGGTTCACGATCGAGCACGACGTGAGGGGTGTGTAACCACCCGGCGTTGTTCACCTCCGAGAACAATGACCTGACCTTCTATCCCAAAGAAACCTTAACACTCGAGGAAGGGTGGCTAACCTATCCAAACGTAACGAAACCAAACGGCAGCGGAATGCGATAGGGGACGACAACACAGAGGAAAATAATAATACTGTTAAGAAGAGGATGGGAGTGTGTCGAGTAAGAACTTGGCAGTAGCAGAGCCTGGCGACAGTGATCCTGGCGAGCAATCGATAAAAGTCCCGAAACGGAATAACCAAGAGATAGCGATCCCAACAGTAACAGCGTCCGGTGACAGGGATCCAGGTAGCAATAGGCCTGGCGAGCGGTCGCACGTAGCCCAGAACCAGGTAGTCTATCAGCCACAAACCAAGCAACAGCCCCACTGGCGTGTAGTCACAAGAAGCTTCGAGTCCGAGGGAGGAAGCAATATCCCAAGTAGCGATGATCTCCTTTAGCGGTAGAACCCGCCGTTAATTCCCGCTCGGTGGAGTTGCAGAATAGCTATCGGGAACCCGATTCAGAAGTCGATCGTGAACACTACAACCCCGAACAACCGGGACCGGTTCCCTCGGTGTCTCAGAAGGGAGTCGCGCTGGAATGGGGCCAACCGGCAGAAGATAACCGAAGCAGTCCGATGGACGCTCGGGGCCGAAGGTAGAAAATGCAGAAGCCATTCGGAGGACGCCTCGGGTGAGCGACGAACGAGGGGAGACGGCAAGAAGGTCGACGGCGTTGTTGCAAGAGAAGGACGAGGACGGCGAGGCCTGGTGCGCGGGAGGAATCAGCTCGGGGCAAAGGGGCCCCTCGGTGGCGGCGCCTGGTCTCGATCGAGGGCGAGGAGCCGGCTTATGACCGGGAATCAGTCGGGGAACCTTTCTTCTCGCGGAAGGGGATGGGACTCCCGAAGGTGCTACGGTGAGGAAGGGGTGGGGAGAAAGGGATCGCAGCAAGCGACTGGCATCCGAAAACTGGGGCTTATTACAGTTTGATAAAAAAATGAAACTCTGGATCAGAAAATATAAATGCATCCTCATCCGCTCCACCCTCACCTAGTTGTTTATATATTGTCTCAAAGAAAGGACATTTTCGACTAAAGCAATCAACAATGAAAGAGTTACGCTAAAACTTATACAATGGTTTCAACCCATATTTATCAACCTAAAATCACCTCGTCGTTTTCTGATTTTATTGTGTTTTCATGACACCGCTGCAATCTGGGAATCATTCTACTGGATTATTTTAGATTTTCTATTTCTATAAAATTCAGGATATTCGAAATTATTTCCACGTCATTGAACATGCGCATGCGTCTCGGGCCATATCATTTTAGGATATAAGTACGTTGGTCATGTCCTCAATGAGAACGATCACCTTGAATGTGAAATATTGGAACCTCATTCAAACTTCATTACCGGTTCAACCGGTCGTGCAATCCGACCGCTCGCTCTCACGGGCTAAGTGCTCATACGACCTTTCTTATGTATCTGTACGTTTCTGGCACATCATAGTAACGAGACGAGGAAGATTTATCCCAATCTCGTCTCCCTTATCGCTTAGGCTTGAACCGGAAACTTGACGGAAATACTACAAACGATTCTCTTTGCACGTGTCCCTCACACGCAGATCCTCTGAGACCTTCCTAGTGGTAGCAGACGTAAAGACACATAAATAACATCACCTTCTTACCAATCGATAATTGTTGTTACAACAAACAGCCCAAGAAGGGTTCTCCGGTCTTTTTCTTATTCTTTCGCGAGTCGAAGGCAAAGTCTTATTCTCCCCAGGTTGAGAGCAAGCATGTAGGCATCGGTCGCATGTAGACAAGATAATAGAAGAGTACGAACCAATGAATGTCTTCTGATCCTCCAGCGCAATAGCGGGCGCAAGGAGCAGCGTAAGCGCAGTCAGGAGGAGAACGGACAGAAAGACAAGCGGACGCTCAGCCATCTCGTCCCTCCCTCTTCTCAGATGACAGATGCTCCTGCTGACATTGGCAGAAATGATGCAAATATATATAGGTTTATTGGCCCTTAGTATGTGGTTTTCTGCGTTCCGACGGTCCACATCGCCGAGAGAGACGCGCCAAAAAATCACCGGCTGTACGACGTTGATCTCTGTTTTTTTTTCGTTGTGGTTGATGGTATAACGACCACTATCTTGCGATCAAGTGAAATAAAATGTCATGTGCCTCTGGAGCCGCCTAACGAATGGGTTGTAGGAATAGATCCAGATGTCTAACCTGGAAATTTTCTCGGCATGGCTTGAAATCGATAAGTTTCGTTCCTGCACAAAGTATTGAGTTAATCTTAATAAAAGTTATCTCACATGATCATAGAAAATAAACCTCCAAATCCCTCTGAAGATCCATGTGCGAGTGTGCTGCAAGATTCTTACTGCTTACCTCTTCATCGCTATGTGATTTTTATGTTCCACTTGAGTCGCCTGATCAGAATATCTGACACAATTTGTTGGGTTGAGAAGGTCAATTTTATGCAAGGTCCAAAGTAGTGCGAATCGTCAATCAGGGGTGTTTCGCGTTTGAAATCGAAAATCTGCTTGAAGCTTAATACTATCCTCTCGTCGTTTCGTCACAGTAGATATACCTTGTAGATAAGTTATGTTCAGAGTGTACTATACGCACGTAGTCAACGAGTATCTCTGATTATGTACACGTAAGCTACCTTTAACTTCGTAAGGTCTCTTTCATCTATAGGATGTGCTGAATATTACGCCGTGTAATAAATCTATGCAAATATTATACGAATGATACATCGGTTTCAACATTATATGTTAGGTAGCTTCTGGATCGGCATTAATGGCTAGTCCAATGTGCTCGACGGTTGGATCTTGTGGAATATCGATACAAAATTTTCTGGCATGACAGCTGCGGTTTGCTCGAAAAATTAAATATATTATACTCCAATACACTGAACCGGCATGAACTCTTAATACTTTATGTTGTCGTCGGCACGCCTATTTGTTGGTTGATGTTAGTTGTGAAACTATTTCAGACTACAGCTGCGACGAGTAAATGTTTCTTCGGAGGAAATTGTTCACCAAAACACAATATTACACATAAAAGCCAATCTCCCTTCTTCCTTCGTAGACACCTTTTATGTAGGTACACCAGCGAGTCTTTTTACATTTCTTCGTGTCAGCGACAGAGACTTCGCAGACTAAACATAATACGGGATACGTGTGATGGGGCCATATTTTAATTTGAATTGGATTGAACAGGAAGCAATATTTGATTCTACAATTCGTTGAGTTGTCCGGCTCCAATATAAGTAACGTTTATTTAATAATTTCTTCCACGTGAGTCACTTTTAAATATCTATGTCAGCAATGACCTAAGATAGAGTAAATGGGTCTGGACGTATGACTATTCTCGGCCGTTAGGACAGCGGACCGAAATAGTGCACATTCTTTCATCATGTTACATTTTATTGCTCTCCACATATCTATTTCGGATTGCATTTGAATAGGAATATCATAGCTCACTGCACAGTTCCTTCAACCTAAAAAATTGTAATCATTATAATTTTCGGAAATAGTTGAGAATGTTTCCGCATTTGTCATAATCTCATTTCAAACTGAGGAGTAACACTTATCCTCGCACCAAAGAAATGATGTTTTGGCCATATAAATTGTATATCAGTATGATAGAAGAAATTATGATGCGAATTATGATGCGAATTATGTCACAGGATCGATCGTATTACGTCACGGGAATTATGATGCGAATCATGTGAGATATAATTCAAGTAATGAGAAAACGGTGAATGAGCAGTTAGGGAATCGACAGATAACGGCGTCGGCTGTGCCAATCAACGAGAGAAGAATGATCCTAAGATCAAACTCCCAATGACCCGCGAAATCAACTAGACGCTTAAGCGGTGAGGGGCGTATGACGGCCCTAGAGTGTTCGGCGTCCTAGTCAAATGAATATCCCTTCAACCACAAGAATTCCCTACTCTCGACAATGGTGGCTATCCTATCAGTGCAGAGGAAAGTTGGGCAGAGGACGCGATAGCAGGTGACGAGACTGGAGAAGATAATAATGCTGGAAATATGGAGGGAAGACGAGAATGACCTTTGGGTCGCTTAGCCCACGGTGTAGAGAATCGTCTCGACTGATAACGAGGTGCGGACGAATCGTTGGAGACGACAATCTGGATGCGGCTGACTCCCAGCGGCGTGGTCAGCGGACGCGGGACGACTCTGGCGGGCAGGGTCGACGGTGCACAGTGGGCGGGCGTGCGGCCGGCAAGGGCGTGAGGTGTGCGCACGGGCAGGCTGGCAAGCGTGCAGAGGTGGCCGCCGCGTGCGGGCGTTGGGCGGGCATGTGAACGCCCACGCGAATGTGGGGTCCCGGCGGGGAGAGGAGGGCAACGAGGGGGGCGAAGGCGGTAGTGATTGGACTAGTGGGGCGGACTGGCGATGTTGGCTGGGTAGGGCGACCAAGAAGGGGTTGGGAAGGGAGGGGTGACGGGAATCCAAGAAATGGAAGGGAAGAACGGTGGTAGATCAAGAAAGAGAGGGCGGAGGGTTGAGGATTCAAGATTTCAAGAATTCAAGAACGAGGGGTGGATGACAGATCAAGAAAGTGAGGGCGGAAGGTTGAGGTTTCAAGATTTCAAGAATTCAAGAATGTGGGGGAAGCGGGGGGGGAGAAATGGTCAAGAACGTGGGAGGAAGGGAACAAGAACGCGGGGAAATGGATCAAGAACGTGTAAGAAGGGATCAAGAACGTGGAAGAAAGGTTCAAGAACGTAGAAGAAGGGATCAAGAACGTGGATGAGGGGTTCAAGAACGCGGAAGAAGGGATCAAGAACGCGGGGAAATGGATCAAGAACGTGGGAGGAAGGGATCAAGAACGCGGGGAAATGGATCAAGAACGTGGAAGAAGGGTTCAAGAACGTGGAAGAAGGGTTCAAGAACGTGGAAGAAGGGATCAAGAACGTGGAAGAGGGGTTAAAAAATGCGAAAGAAGGGATCAAGAACGCGGGGAAATGGATCAAGAACGTGGGAGGACGAACGGGAAGGCCAGGACGAGGATGGTTTGGGTTTCAAGAAAGGGGTGGAAGAGATGGGAGATGGAGGAGAGTGGAGATCAAGAACCTGTCAAGAACGGGTTTCTTGATCGGTCTGGGCGAGCTCTCTCAATGGAGCGGATCTCCCAGGTCGACGTCGCGTCGTCGTCATCGTAAGCCTCCAAGAACCTCCGGAGTGATCTCGCCGAAGGCCTTCTCAACTTTTGACGGCGTCAACTTCTTGAACTTCTTTAAGCATACCAGAGTGATCTCGACGGCACGTTTAAGCACGTTCCTCTCGGAATGATCTCGACGAGAGAGACGTGGGCTCTAAACACGGAGTGATCTCGATGTGGATGGGGCTAGCCAACCCCCCTACGCTACGAACTACGATAGGGGGGAGACGAATTGTGAATAAACTTTTCAACAATGACTCCAAATGTTCCTTGGGCATGCCATCCCCTTATATAGGGAGGATGGGTGCCAAGAGAACGTGGGAGAGGATGAACCATTGCAAGACGTGGTTCGGCCTCTCCTTACAAATTCAAAAATATAATTATAAAAGTAAAAGGGAAATGACGAGGACGAGGTCTAACAACATTGGCCCAGTCCACTACTCCGAAAATACAAACAATCATGAAATGAACATAAGTAAAGATAGGAGTTCTTACGCGGGGTACTTGAACCCCGGGTGGCGAGCATCCGCGCAGGCTGCTCGACGTGGCTGCTGTCGTCCTGGCGTGCCGTCACCAGGATGGTCCTCCATCACTCTCCTTCTCTAAAACTCTACATTTGTGCTAGTGTTATAAGGAGTTTTGTTGTAATTGAAAATCTGTGTGTGCCTACTGATAAATGTGACTAAGCTACTTACTCAATATATCACCTCTAAAGCTAAGTTTGCTGTAATCTGTTACGTTGTGTTTCTAATTGTTTGAATACCTTGAAATAAAAATATAACTTAATAAAACTAGGGAACCTTTGATATGAAAACTAATTACTTTATTCTGTACAATGGTCGGGTAAAAAAATATTGAAGGGATTAGGATAAGCATGTACATCAAAACTAATTTTACAAATAAATGTTAAACACCTCTTAAGTTACTAGGATGTTTTTACAACTCTAGTTCAAATGTTGTAGAAAGTACGAAAAAAAAGGGAGTGTTAGATCTTCATGAGAATAAAACTTTTATTAGGTGAGGTTCAATGGTTTTTCAACATTTTGAGTCTAATTAGTTATTAATCTTCTTGGTGCAGGTTACTAGAGTACTTAAAAGAATACTGTTATTTGATTTTATAAATAATAATATTTTATCAACGTAGACTTGGTTTAAAAATATAAAATATATATGTAGGCTTGTTTTGGGTTTTGAGCCCAATACCTCAAGAGTTTATTTTAAAAAGGAGGGCCTTTAACCGTTCCTCCTACTTTATTTTTTGGATATGAAAGAAACAATTATATATATAATACCTTTTTAGACCCATTGGGGTAAAGGGACTATAAAAGCACCTTTTTTGGAAAACGTGCTCACTTCTTTGGGCGCCAACTCTCTTTCCAAGTTTCGTGCTCACCTTGGGGTCTGAGATCTGTTCTTGCTTAAGGGCTTTAAGCTTCAAGAAATTGGGTCTTTGTTGGTGGATTGATTCAACATTCACTCTTTGGGATCTGCATTCATAAAGACTAGTGAGATTGTTTCATAATAATTGCTATTAAAACTTTCAAATCCACATTCATGAGATATTGGGCAATTGATTCAACTCTGGTAATCTTGTTGTGAACATAATAATAGTTTCAACCTGTGATCTACATCTTGAATTGAAGTTCTGATTATTCATCACTCATTTTATATTTCTTGATTCTTCAACCTGAAATTCAAAATTGAGTACTTGAATCTGAGTTTAATAATCTGAAATCTGAAATTGGGAATTCTAATTCGATTCATGATACTTTAATCTGTAATTCAGAATTGGGTATTTGAAAAAAAAAATTGGATTACTTACCTGAAATTCTAAATTGACTTTTCTTTTTTTGATCCCTGAAACCAAATAGTTCAAAGTTGACATTGATTTTCCTAATTTGATTCTAAAATTCTTGATTTAATTACTTGAAGACTGAGCTGATTATCCAGATTTAAATGGACGATTAACTATTCTGAAATGCATTCTTGTTAAATCGACTTTGTTATAATCAATCTATTATTAATCATTCATCTTATCCATATCAAATTTGCTTAACTTCATAAAGTCAGTGCATTCACATAATTTGATCATAACACATAATTTGATTCGAAATTAACTATTAGTAGAATTTTATCATTTCATATCAATTCAATTAATCTGATTGTGACCATACTCATCAAGTGAATGTATTTGTATTTTTTTATTCATTTCAATCGGAAATCTGATTGAAAATTTGATCATATTTGTTTAGGTCATTGATTTGATAATACTTCAGCTAATCTGGCGCGCCTAATTTTGACTTGATCACTTCTGATTAATCAACTAATAGATTTACTCATAACATTGATTTGAATCAACCAACATTATTTTATCCTATTAAGTAAATTGAAATCGATCACATCCATTATTCTAAATTGATCACATTTAAATCTGGATCAATTTCAACTGATCATATTTGATGTTATCATTGATTTAATCATAATTGATCACACCATGTATATCTAGTTTCATTTGATCACCTTGTGGAGAAAGTTTAATCAATCTGAAAAATTGACCTGATTTTGACTTTATAAATTACTTTTGACCATTGATAATTGATTGAATACAATTAGGACCATTGAACTAGATTGAGATTGTTATTAGAGTTTATTTGATCAGATTGAGTCTATTAAATTTGACTTGAATTTATTGAATTGAATTTGAATTTCCAACAGGTTTCATTCTACGATTTTCAGTTTTGATTGAAATTGATTATTAAGATTCCGTACTTAATCCATATTATATTAGATAATATCAACCTGAAGTTCACTGGAGGTGACGTATCACTCTGAAGTTTATAGTCAACTGTCTTTTGATCGATTAAGTTATGAAATATATTTGTACTGAAATTGGTAAATCTAAGAAGTTAGTGTGTTGACCAAGGGTCAATTTGGAAAGTTGGGCTTTGCTCTATTGCAGGTAGGTGGTCACCAAGGCTGAGAAGATTTGCTTTGGTCATGACAAGGAGGGTGGGCGTTAGGAGCTCCATGGTGCTGTGGAGACGTCTCTAGTTTCCTTGTTCCTTGACATGAATGTAATTCTAAGGCGTGAGTGACGCTCACCCTCATATAGTGAATTGCGGTTTTTGTAGGACTTTCACGAGGCCTTTGAGCCAGTGACTGTCCTGAATCTAGACAACCTCCGCGGCTGCATTAAGGGCACTTTTGTGACCCCAAGCAAGGTAAAAATACTGTGTTAAGGTGAGAAGAGTGCTTGCAAGACAATATTAAACAATGAATAATAAAAGGACAATTAGATCGCATAAATACAAAAGTAGACTAATTTACCTCCCTCTTAGTCAACAATTGGTATCAGATCTAGTACTTGCATTATTGACTATTAGTAGTCAGCAAGTCCTATAGCGGTGGGAGGTGATCATTATACTTAATTTTCACCTACATTAGATGGCACTAACTATGCTATTGGGAAAGTTAGGATGGAGACGTATGCGATGGGAAAGAAGCATGCAGTATGGAGTAAGATTGTGAAGGGAGTTAAGAAACCTTTTGATTCTTATACTATGGAGGAATTAGAACATAATGGAGCAGCTAGAGATATTATATTTGGTGCTATGAATACTAACATCTTTCATCAGGTTTCAAGCTATGAGACGGCCAAGGAAATATGGGACAAAATTCAAATTTCCCATGAAGGCTCATCACAAGTGAGAGATACTCAGCTACGTATTTTGGTGAATGATTTTGAATCATTGAGAAAAGAGGCAGGCAAAAATATTCATCAACTAGCTGGTCAATTTAATGCATTACTCAATGCATTAAAGGGTTCGGATAAAGACTATTCTTTACTAGAAATGAATACCAAATTACTTAATTCACTTTCTAGTGAGCGGAATGAAAGTAATAGCTATTAAGGAATCCAAAAATTTAAGGACAACATCTTTAAGTGAAATTGTTGGATCACTGATACTCATGAACTGAATGAATCAAGAGGAAATGGTGCATCCACTTCTTAGTGTAAAAATAATTGAAAAACTCTTCAAGCGAAATCAAATGGGTCAAAGAATGATAGCCTTAATGAATTATATAAGAGTTTGAATAAGTTGTTCAACTTTAACGGATCAACTCCCGCTCCTAAAGATAAAAACTCCTCATTGGATGAGGAAGAAATAGCTATGATATCTAGAAGGATTGCAATATTAATAAGGAAAGATTCAGTCAAAAGAATACTAAAGTTTGCTATGAGTGCAACATGCCAGAACATTTCAGTGGTGAATGTCCTGAATGCTCAGAAAATAAGAATAGCAATGGATACGTGCACAAGAATTCAAAGGACAAGCAGAGAAAGAAGAGAGCATTTAAGGCAACTTGGACTGAATCAAGTCATGGCAGTTCATCAAAAAGTGAAGAGGAAAAGCCAAACCTATGCATGATGGCAAAGACAAGACAAGGTATGATTTCTGTTGATGATGATGCCATAGATGCATCTAATTAAATTGTTTTAGAATAACTTGAGCAGTAAAGAAAGAAAAAAACTAAAGCTAGGAAATATAAGGAAGAAATTCATCAGTTGAAATGAAAACTGTCTTTGATTAACGCAGAGCTTGAAAATTATAGAAACTTAAATGCGAATAGTTCAAAATTTCTGAATGAAATGAATGAAAAATTATAATTACATTCGAAAAAGAATGTTGAATTAATAAACGAGAGTTCATCATTGCATTCATAAAATTCTTCACTAAAAAATGAAGTTGAATAATTTAATGATTATTTCAAGGATTTTGTAGTCAACTGTGAATTAAAAAAGGAAAATGAAAATCTTAGGAATGACTTTGAGAGACTGTTAGGGAGCCCAAAAACTTTGAATATGATATTAACATGCTGAAAGATCATCCTACAGGAAGGAGGGTTTAGGATTTCATCAAATTCAAGAAAAACAGATTAAGAATAATACCTTAATTTCAGTTTCACTAGATAAGGTTGATGAGTATAAGCATGACAAGGCGATTCCAAAATCATGTGAGTTCAATGAATCTGTTATGCATGTACAACGTTAAAAATACTCACATAGTATGGATCTTTCCGAAAATATTAAATTTGGTAAGAAGACTATATCTGATCAGTCCAAGCAGAACAAGTCTAAGATTTGTTATGAAATAGACTCTGACTTAATTGTGAACAAGAACTATAGGTATTCTCATACTGTCTGTGATGATGATGGATCGAATTTTGTTGATCAGATTCAGATAGAGGATACCAGTAGATATAATAGAGATGAAAGGGAATTTGTAGCTGGAAGGAATTATTCTTCTATAATGCATGATGCATACCCATTTTTTGTTTCTAGAAATGTTAATGATTATCATGCACCATATTATTCTGAATTAACTTATGGTAGGTGGTTATGTAGCAATAGAAATTTTTGTCAAAACTTAACACTGAGATGGAAGGTTGAACCATCATGGGTTCAATCATATTACAACTAATTGATAGTGTGTGTGCAGCAAAGTCAAAGGATGTTTGGCTCTTGGACAGTGGATGTTCAAGACACATGACTGGAGAAAAAGAATAACTATCAAACATAGTAAAAACTGAAGAGGGCCTAGTAACATTTGGAGATAGTAACACTGGAATCATCAAGGGTATGGGTGAAATTTCTTTTGATAATGAAGTTATTATCCATAACATTTTGTTTGTTCATGGCATTAGTCAACTGTGTGATAATCAAATGATTGTGGAATTTCATCATAATGGTTGCAACATCTACGATGAAATCACACATGAGTTATTGTTGAAGGGTGATAGGAAAAAGAATATGTATGTTGTAGATTTGGATATGATAAAAAATTCTAGAGTGTGTTTGATTGCAAATTATCTTCATAATGATATTGAATTGTGGCACCGAAGGTTAAAACATAATAATGATAAAAACTTAATCAAAATTCATAAGAATAAGATGTTCAGAGGTCTACCTCCAAATCTGAGTACAAAACATGAGATATGTGAAACCTGTATTCAGTCAAAGCATAGTAGATCGAGTTTTAAACTTAAGAACCTAATCTCCACGAAGCAACCTTTTGATTTGTTACAATTAGATCTATTTGGCCCGAATCAAGTAATGAGCTTAGGTGGTAAACTCCATTGTTTTGTTATTGTTGATGATTTTTCTAGATTTACATGGGTTTAATTTTTATCTCATAAGAGCAAAACATTTGAACCTTTCAAAAGTTTTGTTCATAAAACGAAAAAATCTTTTTGAACCTGATATAAAGATTATTCGTTGTAATCATGGTGGTGAATTTGAAAATTCAGACTTTCATGATCTATGATCCACCCTAGGTATTACTCATAAATATCCCTCACCAAGAACACCTGAACAATATGGTGTTCTTGAAAGGAAAAATCGTACCCTTGTTCAAATGGGCATGACAATGTTGAGGGAAAATTCACTCCCTGAATATTGCTGGGCTGAAGCAGTCAATACGACTTGTTATGTTTCTAATTGCGTTTTTATTAGGAAGATTATTAATAAAGCTCCTTGTGAGATTTTGAAAAATAGAATTCCAAGTATTACATGTTTGAAGTCTTTTGGTAGTAAATGTTATGTTTTGAATAATGGCAAGGAAAATCGTAGTAAATTTGATTCTAGAAATGATGAGGCAATTTTTCTTGGCTATTCTGAAAGTCCTAGAGCATATAGAGTTTTTAACAAAAGAACATTAATTGTTGAGGAGTTGATGACTCTCAATATGTCATCAAATATTAAAAGTTTCTTGAGCATAAAAGCATCAAGTGCACCCATTTAATCCATATTGGTTATCGGTCATATGCATTATTTTTTTCAACGTACTAACCCCACTTGATTCTCTGAATCAAGTGGATTAGAGCTCACGTATTTGATTAATAAGTTCAGATATGGATTAAGCATCCAAAGAGAAATGAAGTTGATCAAGAGGCCTAATTTCTCCATTAAGCATGTTTAAGAGAAACTGATAAATAGTCTCTTAAGGGCTCATTGTAGGTGGTCCAGAATTTCTCTCAAAAGAGGCCAGGGCTTGGAGAAGAAGGGTTCTGCAGACCCTCCAGGAGTTGATGAGCTTTGGAGTTGGAGAGAAGGAATGAGCTGAAGATTAGCTTGGGATTGAAGACCTCCGCCTCGCCGCAAGGAGGTGACACGTGGTTGGAGGGATTTCTCAAGCTTCACTGGTGTGATTCTCTCCATTTCAGACAAGCTAGGTTGGGTTGGAAGATTCCCTCTAGTGATCTTCTAACGTTTCCAACAGAGATTGTTTTTTTTCCATTCTTAATTTGATTTGGAGTTTCAATTGATCGAACCGTTCGTCTACTCATCTTCCCCAAAGATCCATTGCTCTTCTCCACAATCCAGTTTGAAATCCCTCTTTGCAGCAGCCAAGACGTCTACAGCCAGATCAGCCAGCGACCAAGGCTTCAGCCTAGGTTGCCAGCAGTTCAGGCAACCAGCAGCAGAAGCTGCCAGCAGCCCAACCTACCAGCAACCAAGGCCTCATCCTTGGTCGCCAGCAGGCTAAGCCGCTAGCAGCAAGAGCTGCCAGCAACCAGCACCGCCA
The DNA here is from genome assembly GCF_029677425.1 of Wolffia australiana. Classification (NCBI taxonomy): domain Eukaryota; kingdom Viridiplantae; phylum Streptophyta; class Magnoliopsida; order Alismatales; family Araceae; genus Wolffia; species Wolffia australiana. The sequence goes on from NC_135843.1 coordinate 4,252,454, forward strand.
GTGACCAAGGCCTCGGCCTAGGTCGCCGACCGGCCAGGCAGCTGGTTGGGCAGCAGGGCTGTGCCTAGCTGCAGCGTGAGCGAGTGTTGCCCGCGCGCAGCAGGGCAGCGCTCCGCTGCATCGCGAGCTGCTCGCGCGCGCGGCTGCTGTTGCACGCGGCCAAGCACGTGCAGCAGCAGCCACGCGCGGCCAGGCCGCACGTAGCTGAGCTGCGCAGGTACCAGCTGCGTGCAGGCGCCCCCACGGGCACTCCTACATGCAGTTGAGGCCGCGGGCAAGTCAGCCTGCACGGGCGCACACCTGGTGTTTGGCGTATTGCCAAAGCCACAGGTGTGCACCTGTAGACAATGAAATATTCCCTTGTTTACAGGCTTCGAGTCATTAGTCTTGGAGAGGAGTTGTCTGATTTTATTAGAGATTCTTTCAGACTCCCTCTCTAAGGAAATTAATTGGGCATTCTTGAAGATAACTCCTCTAATTCCAGTATTGACATACAATCTGATAACTGAACTGGATTGAAAAGAAAATCTCTGCTGTTTTATCTGCTCTCTGAGGATCGACCCTTACTTGCCCTAAGGCTGTGAGGTTATAAGTATTGTTGCATAAGCTCAATCCTCACACGATTTAACTGATAAATATCCAGTAAAAAACTACCCCAAAATTGAGCTTATCAGGAGTCTATATATGTTATGTTTGTTGAAATGAGAATTGATAGGAAGGTGATAGACAATGAGGTTACTGTTCATGAATCAATATCGAATCAAACAGATTCATCAAATAATAACAATGATGAATTAGGAGGAAAGGATGACAACACTAATTCTCTTCCTAGGCCGCGTAAGATCGTCAAAGGTCATCCACTTGAAAATATAATTTGGAATCTAGATGAGGGTGTTAGAACTAGGTCTCGTATTAGTAAGGATACATATACTACATATACCTCACAAATAGAGCCTAAAAAGGTGGACGAAGCTCTTATGATAGAACAATGTATCCTTTCAATGCAAGAAGAGTTGGTTCAATTTGAAAGAAACCATGTATGGGATTTAGTTCCAAGACCAAATGGTCACAATGTTATCAGAATTAAATGTATTTTTAAAAACAAAGTCAATGAGCATGGACGTGTAGTTAGAAATAAGGCTAGGTTAGTTGCACAAGGGTATGTTCAGGAAGAAGGCATTAATTATGAAGAGACACATGCACCTGTTGCTAATATGGACGACATTCGTCATCTTTTATCCTTTGCATGTGAAAATGATTTTAAGCTTTTCCAAATGGATGTCTAAAGTGCATTCTTGAATGGAATAGTTTAAGAAGAGGTATACATAGAACAACCTCTAGGGCTTGAAAATGAGAAGCACCCAGATTGGGTGTATAAATTGAATAAGGCGTTGTATGGACTCAAACAAGCACCTAGAGCTTGGTATGAAAAACTAAGTACTTTCCATATTGTTCATGGATATGTTAGAGGTAAATATGATACTACTCTTTTTATTAAGAGAAAGAATAAGGATATGATAGTAGTTCATATTTATGTTGATGATAGCATTTTTGGATCAAATAATGAGTTACCATGTCAAACCTTTGCTCAGAAAATGCAAAGTGGGTTTGAAAGGAGTATGATGGGAGAGTTGAATTACTTTCTTGGATTTCAAATTAAACAATCCGAAAGGGGGATATATGTTTCACAAGAAAAGTATGTGAAACGTATGTTTAAAAATTTTGACTTCTCTGAACTAAAGTTTAGAACTACACCTATGGGGAGTGTGGTTACTTTAGACAAAGATGAAAAAGGTAAGAGGGTTAATCAAAAACTATATAGAGGAATGATTGGCTCTCTCCTATATCTCACTGACAGTAGACCTGACATTTTATTTAGTGTTTGTCTTTGTGCTAGATTCAAAGTGATCCTAAAGAATCACATCTCACAGCAGTTAGAATAATTTTTAGATATCTTATTGGATCAGAAGATTTAGGTCTTTGGTTTCCTAAAAATAATGAAATATTAGTCAAAGATTATTGTGATTCTGATTTGCTAGTCGTCAGGCTGAAAGGAAAAGCACAAGTGCGTCTCCTCTCTTTGTTAATGGGTGTTTGGTTTCATAGAGTCCTAAAAAACAGAATTTAGTAGCACTCCACAGCTGAAGCCAAGTATATTTCGGGTTGTGTATGTGTAGCTCAAGTCATGTGGATCAAGAATCCACTTGAAGATTATTGTATTTCCAATTAAAAAATTCCTGTTTTTTGTGATAATACTAGGTCAATTGATATTGCAAGTAACCCCGTAGTTAATTCTAGGACAAAACACATTGAAATCAAACATCATTTTATGTGTGATTATGTTACCAAAGGCAATATTGAGTTGCAGTTTATTAACACTTTAAATCAAATAGCTGACATATTTACAAAGCCAATATCTGGGGAAAGGTTCAACTTTCTACTCAGAGAACTTGGTTTGATGAAATCTAGTGATGCAGGTAATTGAATGATTTAAACAAAATATGATTTTTTTTGTGGAGGAGGAAAATTATTCTGACTTCACTTGATGTTTTTGGGAAATGATGACTGGAGAGTAGAGCCATTTTTGTGATTTCGTTATATAAATTTTTCTTATATTTTTTGGTATTATCAAAAATATATATATTGCTTTTAATTTTTTCCGTACTATTGAGTTACATGTTGTATTAATTTTTTTCATTATGCAGTCACCATCGATTTTTTACCTATACTATGTATCCATTTTTTTCTGAATTTGGCTCAATTGCTCTACCAAAGTTTCTGATCCCTTGATTATTTTAGGTTGCTTTCACATTTTTTTTTGAAGATTTTGAAGGAGGAGAAGATTTTAAAACAAGGAAGCACAAAGATAAAGGGGAGATGTTGGTTGAGATTCAAAATATTAAAAATAATCAAAAATGCGGAGATTGTTAGATCTTCATAAGAATAAAAATTCTATTAGGCGAGTTTCAATGGTTTATCAACATTTTGAGTTTCATGAGTAATTGATCCTTCTTGATGGAGGTTATTAAAGTAGTAAAAATAATACTATTATTTGATTTTATTAATAATAATATTTTATCAATATAAACTTTGTTTAAAAATATTAAATATACATATAGGGTTGTTTTGGGTTTTGAACCCAATACCTCAAAAGTTTGTTTTAAAAAGGAGGGCCTTTAACCATTCCTCCTACTTTGCTTTTTGACAAAAAGGAAACAATTTTATATATTGTACCTGTTGCGGCCCATTGGGGTAAAGGGACTATAAAATCACCTTTTTTGGAAAACATGCTCACTCTTTTGGGCACCCACTCTCTCTCCAAGTTTCGTGCTCACCTTGGGATCTGAGATCTGTTCTTGCTTGAGGGCTTCAAGCTTCAAGCTTCAAGAAATTGGGGCTTTGTTGGTGGATTGATTCAACATTCAGTCTTTGGGATCTGCATTCATAAAGACTGGTGAGATTGTTTCATAATAATTGCTGCTGATATTATCAATCTTTCATTCCTGAGATATTGGACAATTTATTCAATTCTGATAATCTTGTTGTGAATATAATAATTGTTTCAACCTGTGATCTGCATCTTAATTGAAGTTCTCATATACGTAGTTCAGATTATTCATCACTCATTTTATATTTCATGACTCTTCAATCTTAAATTCCAAATTGAATATTTGAATCTGAGTTTACTAATCTGAAAACTGAAGTTGACAATTCTAGTTCGATTCCTGATTCTTTAATCTGTAATTCAGAATTGGGTATTGATAACTTGCAAATTAACATCATTAATTGATGAATTTCACATTATATTTATGTGTTTTAATGACTAAATTTGCATGTTATCATATAGAAATAAAGATAAATTACTTATACTTTGATTTTATTATTTATTCAAATTTTTCATCATTTTTACATGGAATTTAACCTCATTTTAGTGAAGAATTAGTTTTTTTACAGGGCTTTAAATACTTGGCTAAAGGTTGGTAAGGGCTCTCATAATTTTTCTGGAATTTTTCCATATTTTATATAATTGTTTGACCAATATTTAGCGAAATGATTTTTTTATCATTTATTTAGCATATATATATATATATCAAGGGCATCCATAGCATTTGCCCGAAATTCGGGCAAATACGTGGATGCGTTTTTATATATATATATGAAAATAATGATAATAATGATAAATAAAACAGAAAAGGCAGCGAAAAGGTATATTTTAAATTTTTTCGAAATAATAATAATAAATGTCGGTTAGCCGCGAAACTGACACGCATGAACTTTTGCACGTGGGTCGGTTAGTGGCGTGCAACACATATATATATATATAAATATATATATTTATATAAGGCCGTTAGCGCGTGCATTTAGTGCACGCGCTAACCGACACATTTTTTTAAAATGATGACGTTTTACTGCGTCGATTCGCCGCATGCATCAAATGCACGCGGAAATCAACGCCGTATAACGTATATAAAGGAGGTAAGTTTACCACCATTTTACTATTTTTTTTAAATGATGCGGGCAAAAAGTGCGGCTAACTTTGTCCTTTTATTATTTTTTAGAAAAAAAATAAAACAAAAGAAGGCGACGTGGCTTGTTTCCATCCATTCAAAAGTGATTCAAATGCCCAATGATTGCGTGGACGGTGAGGACAATCACATTTCAGAACGTGATCCGGGAAGGTGGAAAACAAGAATTAATCATGCTGAACCAATCAGAAAGTGCCATTTCCAAGCTTCTTGGAGGAGAGATAAATTTATCCAACGGTGGAGATTAAACGCCAAAAAAATGATGATATCTTGAGATCTAACTGTCCGATTCAGCTGAAATATTGAGGGCATGTTTGTCTCTTCTCCCTCTACAATCCAGACGGTTGGATCTTTAAATAGAGTCTCGAAATGGGCAAAAGTCACTTTTTGAAGCTCTCTCCAAGGATTTGGCCAGGAAGGACACAAGGGATGCTTTGGAAGTCGATAGTTCTTGATTCTGCACTCAAAGGTGTAAGTTTCTGATTTGTATTTCAATCTTCTTCTTGAAAAATTCTAAAACGCCAAGGCATGGGCGAAATGTACATGTCGTAGAAGTTGGTTTTCAATGAAATTTAATGTAGGACAACTAGGGGAAAGACGACTGTGGGGATGGATAGGACAATGACGGGTGGACGATATAGGACGGGTTTGGATGGACGGATGAAACAGACAACAGAATTCCACACAATCAAATTCGAAACTTAAAACCGATAAAGTGATGGTGGTGCAGCCCTGTTCCTCGTCGAGGGCAGGAGTACTGTCTTCAACCAGCGCGACGATGCCAAAGCACCAAATTCAATACTCGAATTCACGTCACGAGGAAAACTCACGATAGAGAGAATTTTAGGGTGTTCCAAATCAAATCAAATCTGTTGGTAGTGGAGAATTCTCGCGGAACACTAGACGAATAACACTTCGACACCAAAGAGTACACGCATACCTCGGCACCGTAGTGCGTGAAGAGGTTGCGGGGAATTCTGATCGTGACGTGACTCGGCTATTTCAGGCGTTGAATGGCCCACTAAACGAGAGGGTCTAGGCGTTCTGGGCATTGTACAGCCCTGGCAAAGAGCGTGACGGACGAGTGTGGACACGGACAGGCGAGCGTGCACGGGCTCTGGTGCGGTTGGTGCGCCTTGGGTGTTCCTTGGTGGCCGGCCTAGGGTGGCTTGGGCTGCCCTAGGTGGGCAGCCTTGGGCGGCCGGGATGACGGCCTTCGGAGGCCTACGACGGTCCTGAGTGGCAGCCTTGGGCTGCCTAGGACGAGCTGCCTTGGTTGGCCTTGGGCGGTCTAGGGAGACAGCCTTGGGTGCCCTAGGGTAGGCTGCCTTGGGCAGCCTTGGGCGACGACCTTGGGTGGTCGTGGGCGCTAGCCTTGGGTGGCGGCCTTGGGTGGTCCTGGGCACTAGCCTTGGGCGGCCTAGGGCGGCCCTAGGTGGCTGCCTTGGACTCTTTGGGGCGGCAACCTTGGGCGGCCTAGGGCGGGCTGTCTTGGGCTGCCCTAGGCGGCTGCCTTAGGCTGTCCGGGTGGCAGCCTTGGGTGGCCTAGGGCGGCGGCCTAGGGCTGTCTGGGCGGTAGCTTTGGGCGGCCTTGGGCGGGTTGCTTAGGCGACCTGGGGCGGCGGCCCTGGGCGGCAACGGCGACCAACACTGGACGAAAAAACACTACAACACCAAAGAGCTTAGGCGTACCTCGATACTGTAGTGCATGAAGAGGTTGTGGGGAATTCTGATCATGATGAGACTGGGCGATTCTACGCGCTCAATGGCCCACTGGACTAAAGGGTCTAGGCGTTCTAGGCGTTGTACGGTCCTGGTAAAGAGCATGACGGACGGGTGCAGACACGGACAGGGCGGGCGTGCACGGGCTTCGGTGTGGTTGGTGCGCCGTGGGTGGTCCTAGGCGGCCGGCCTAGGGTGGCTTGGGCTGCCCTAGGTGGGCGGCCTTGGGCGGCCTGCATGGCGGCCTTGGGAGACATAGGGGGGGCTACCTTGGGCGGCCTAGCGCGGTGGTCTTGGGCGGTCTTGGGTGGTAGCCTTGGGCGGCCTAAGACAGGCTGCCTTGGGCAGCCCTCGGCAACTGCCTTGGGCGATCTGGGGCGGCAGCCTTGGGTGCCCTTGGGCGGGCTGCCTTGAGCGGCGGCCTTGGGCAGTCCTGGGCGGTAGTCTTGGGCAGCCTAGAGTGGCCAGTCTTGGGCAGCCCTGGGCGGCTGCCTTGGGCTGTCCGGAGCGGCAGCCTTGGGCGTCCTAGGGCGGGCTGCCTTGGGCAGTCCGGGTGGCAGCCTTGGGTGGCCTAGGGCGGGCTACCTAGGGCGGTGGCCTTGGGCGGTCTTAGGCGGCAGCCTTGGGTGAACAAGGGTGGGCTGCCTGGGCCGACCTTGGGCAGCGGCCTAGGGCTGTCTGGGTGGTAGCCATAGGCGGTAGCCTTGAGCGGCCTTGGGAGGGTTGCCTCGGGCGACTTGGGGCGGCGGCCTTGGGCGGCCCTGGGTTGCAACGACAAGATGGAGCTGAGGGTAGCCAGTGGTGTGAAACGGCGACGGCGGCAGCGACGTTCGTGGAGAACAGAGGTAGAGATAAGGAGATTAGGGTTGGGGCAAGTTCTCCAATAAGAGAAAGATAAGTCAATTCTTGAAATAAACTTGCCTAATTGTTTCTTGAAACAATGTCGTATACATATAGGCCTTGAAGGAAAGAGAAAATACAAGTTAGTAAAAATTAAAGACGAGGGACGTGGTTCGTGTCACGTCAAGGGGAAGTTGTTGATCTAGCTTAAGCAACGTGTCATGATGCGTGACAGAGCATGCGTGCGTGCAAACGTGCGTGACGCTGGCTCGTTGACTTGATCCGATGGCGGCAAATCTTTGGCGGTCGTGTTGGCTTCATATGACGGTGGTTACGCGTCCGGTGTCAATTTGTTGACATCCTCGCCACCAAAATTAGCACTGCATTTTGATTCTGATTCAAGATCTGATTTTTTATCTTTAATTCTACATCAATTTAGAACATTTCTGCATCATTAGATTCTTAATTTAGGGTCGCATTTCATCTGTTACCCAAATTCTTCACTTTCTCTCTCTAGATTTTGATTTTTATTGTTTAGGAATTTAATTTAATATATAAAAAACATAAAAATAAAATTTGATTTGAAAATTCATCCATCTTAAAGTCCAAATTCAAAATCGCTTTCTTGATTATTTAATTCCCAATTTTAATTCATAAAAATTGTCTTAAAATTTTATAATAATTGGGAAATTAAGAATCTGAATTAATCTGATCTTTTAATTGAAATAATTCTACCTTGAGCTTTCTGACCGAAATATTTAAAACCAAAATTAAGTCTAACTTAATCTTGATTAATTAAAAACATTATTAAGCATAGTTAAGATTTATTAATTTCAAACTTAATTCATCTTTGAATTTATTCATTGAAATTGGATAAAAATTCTTATTTTTTGCCTCCCTGTGGTTGCACCCCTTGCTTGCTCTATATTCTATATTTAGTGATTAAGGGAAATTATAAATTTTATTGTATAAGTCTAAACGCCAAATGAACGACATATTTACACTCACTTTTAGGGTTATCAATTGGCGCCATTGCCGGGGAGGCATAAATAGAATTTTAAACAATTCATCAGGAATATTCTGTTCTAGAGTGATAGACATATTTTTATACATTCTTGAATTGAAATTCAATTTTGCATTTATTTTTGGGAATTTTAAACAAGTTGTAGAAATTGCAAAACTTGTCATATCTCTCTATGTTATATTTTATTTTTCTTGTTCATCTAAGCTGATTGTCTTGCAATTTGTGTGTTTGACATTGCATGAATGGTAGGATGTCCTTAAATCCCTAGATACTGAATCTTGAGACAATCAGTAAAAGTCCTAGCCTTGATAATATTTTTCAGAGCTCCGAAGGGGAAAATCAACACATTTGTGAGAGAATGGAGGATAACCAAAATTGTAGAGCTGAAGAATGAGGTTGCGGGAGTATTCTGATCCAGCAGAGAGTGAAACTTACATTAAAATTTCTGCTCCTTTAGATGAAAATGTAAACTTTAGAATTGACCCAAATATGATCAATCAACTACCTTCATTTAATGGATGATTCAATGAGGAGCCTTATGAGTTTTTAGAATAGTACAACCAGATATGTTCTACTTATAGCTATGCAGGTGTTCCTCAGGAAATTCTCAAACTCAGGCTATTTCAATTTGCGTTGAAAGATAGGGCCAAAGAGTGCTTCAAAGGAGTAGGTCAAGAATTTCAATCACGGAGTGAGATGCAATCTAGTTTTTTAAAGAAATTCTATTCTATGGAAAAACCACTACAATTAGGAAGGATATAAGAGATTTCTATCAAGGAACTGATACCCTTGGAGAAGCCTGGGAATGATTTATGTCACTTACTAGGAAGTGCTCACATCACGGAATTCCATCTCATGAATTAGTTCAAATTTTTTATGGAGGATTGAATGATCACGAACGGCACCTAATAGATATGTCTAGTGGAGAAATGTTCCATGAAACTCATGCAGGAAACTAAAGGAAAGGCGAATATATACGAGGGCAACAATTCCACTGACACCCCTTGTTGTTTTTTGTTCTAGTGAAGAACATTCTGATGAGTCTTGTCCTACGGTTGAATAGGTTAACGCATTTGGGAGAAAAGATGCAGGACATAATGGGACGCAAGACCTAATCAGAATTGGAGCAAATTAGGAAAAAACAACTTCGCATCAAAGCAATTTGCTCCGCAGCCATATTCGCAAAATTTTCAAAATTTTTCTAAGCCTTTTTACTCTTATCCTAACAACAATAATGAAAACACTAACTCAACTTTAATGGATTTTATCAGGAAAATGCAAGAAGAGAGAAAGAGCATGAATGAAGAAAGGAAGATGTTGATGCAGACCTTAAAAGAACACAAAAAAGAAATTGAAATGCTCAAGCGAGGACAAGGCGTTCAAGCACAACAACCTGCTCTAAGAATGAAAGGTAAATCGAAAGAAATCCTTCTAAGAGAAAGCCATCCAGGTCAACTCCCTACCAAGCCTCATATTAATCCGAAGAATATCATGTTATATGTAGATAGGAATTTAGAATCATCATGTACTGGTCTTAAGAATAATTATTATGTAGTTGTGGTGAAGATATGAATGAAAAAAATAATAATGATGAGCAAGTGCTTGCAATTTCAAAACTTAGAAGTGGAAAGGTTTTGTTGGATTCTCATGAAATGGGTTTAGGATTGCATGAAGCTAAAGATAAAGAAAATGGAGAGATGAAAAATGATCAATGAGATAGGGGTTGCCAGGATGAGGAAAGGCATCCAATAATGCCAAACCCTAATCCAGTTGATTATAGACCACCCATTCCATTTCCTAGTGCATTAAATATAACCAAGTAACCATCAGAAAATTCTCATTTGCTTAAAATATTTTAAAATGCAACTATAACTATTCCCCTTACTGAGGCAATACAAAATATTCCTTCCTATACAAAATATGTGAAGGAATTGTGCATCCCTTCTAGGAAGAAGAAAAGAGTACCCTTTCTGAAAATATTAGTTCAATTTTATTGAATGATATTCCTAGAAAAAGAAGAGATCCAGAGGCTCCTCTCATTAAATGTGAAATAGGAGGAATAGTTTTGTAGCAAATCACTTCTTGATTCAGGTGCTAGTGTTAATATAATGCCTAAGGCTTTGCATGATAGATTTAAATTTGGTGAACTTGACCTATTTTTCTTGAATTACAATTAGCCGATGAATCAATTAGGCAACCTTATGGAAAATTAGAAGATGTTATTGTGAAACTATAAAGCTATAAATTTCTTGTTGATTTCATAGTTTCAGATATGAAAATAACAATAAATTTGAGCCATGCTCCTATTATTTAAGGAAGACCATTCTTTGCTACGGCAAAAGCCACAACGGATTGGAATATGGGTACTATGGAACTCAAAGTAGGAGATGAAAAAATTGAATTATCTATCTCAAAATTGATGAAATACCCAAAAGACACAATCGAGGATGTTTGTTTTCTAGGGTTGGTAGAAGAAGAGGACATTGATTTTCATCTGTGCTCTTATGATTTATTTTCTTTTGAATCTAATGAAAAATCATCTATGCCAGCAAATATTTCATTACATTTTAAAATTGGGCTTAAACCCTTACCTTCGTCATTGAAGTATGCTTATTTACAACCATGCAGTTCTTTTCCCATAATTATATAGTCATTGTTATCATCTGAACAAGAATTAGAGCTTTTAGATGTTTTATCTACTTACAAATCTGCTATAGGATGGACAATTTATGATATTAAGGGCATTAGTCCAACCATTTGTGAGCATAGAATTTTCTTAGAAGAAAAATCTAAAGCAACAAGACAACCTCAAAGGTGACTCAATCCACACATGTTGGAGGTTGTTAAGAAAAAAATCATGAAATGGCTAAAAACTGATTTCATATATGCCATTTCAGATAGCCCATGGGTAAGTCCTATACATGTAGTGCCTAAGAAAAAAGGAATAACAGTGACAATGGATGAGAATGGAAATGAAGTTTAAACTAGAGTGGCTACTAGTGGAGAGTATGCATAGATTATAGGAAGCTTAACTTGGTGACAAAGAAAGATCGTTATCCATTACCATTCATTAATCAGATTCTTGAAAGACTTTCAGGTCAAACTTTTATTGTTTTCTAGATGGATATTCAGGATATGACCAAATTGAAATTAACAAAAGTGACCAAGAGAAAACAACATTTACATGTTCAGTAGGTACCTTTGCATTTAAAAGGATGCCTTTTGGGTTATGCAATGCACTGGCTACTTTTCAAAGATGTATGACTGCTATATTTTCTGACTTCGTAGGGGATTGCATAGAAATTTTTATGGATTGTTTTTCAGTCTTTGGTTCATCATTTGATAGTTATTTATCCAACTTAACCAAGGTGTTGCAGATATGTGTACAGAACAATCTGGTGCTAAGTTGGGAGAAGTCCCGCTTCATGGTGGAGGAGGGAATTGTCCTAGGGCACCATATCAGCAAGGATGGGCTAAGGGTGGACAGGGCCAAGGTCGAGGTTGTCAAGAACCTCCCCCTGCCCACAAACCTAAAACAACTTAGTGGATTTCTAGGGCATGCTGGCTTCTATAGAAGATTTATTAAAGATTTTGCTAAAATTTCTAAACCCTTAACTAATTTACTTTCTAAAGATACATTGTTTGTTTTTTATGAAAATACTGGACCATCCTTCTTGCAAGAAGAGGCATTAATTCAAGCACCAATATTACAAGTTCTAGATTGGAGTAAACCTTTTGAGATTATGTGTGACGCCTCTGATAGTGTAGTGGTAGCTATTTTAGGACAAAGAATTGACAAGAAGCCAGTTGCTATCTACTGCGCAAGCAAAACTTTAGGAGGAGAACAGGTAAACTACTCAACAAGTGAAAAGGAAGTGCTTGCTATTATTTTTGCCTTAGAAAAATTTCGTTCTTATCTGCTTGGTAGTAAAATAGTTGTCTTTTCAGATCATGCAGCTTTAAAGTGTGTATTAAATAAAAAATAAGCCAAACCTAGATTAATACGGTGGATTTTACTTTTACAGGAATTTGATTTAGAAATCAAGGATAAATGTGGAATAGATGATACAATTGTAGATCATCTTTCTAGATTATCTACATAATTATCTATGCCTATCCATGATGATTCTCTTGATGAATATATTTTAGAAATTCAAGGTAAAAAGCTTCCAGGGTATGGTCATATTGTAAATTTTCTTGTCACAGGGTTAGTACCTAATGATTCGGATGTTAATGATAGAAAGAAGTTTCATGAAGATATTAATTATTATTACTATGATCAACCTGAAATTTTTAGATTAGGTGTTGATCATGTGTTTAGAAGGTGCGTGCCCGAGGAAGAACAATGGAGGATATTAGATGCTTGCCATTCTTCTTTATGTGGTGGACATTATGCTCCAAAATTAACTGCATTCAAAGTTTTAAATTATGGATTATTTTGGCCAAGCTTATTTTTGGATGCTTTTAAATTCTGCTCTAGTTGTTTAAAACGTCAAGCTGTGGTAAATATAAAAAAGAATGATAGAATGCCACTACAGCTAATAATTGAAGTAGAAATATTTGACCTATGGGGGATTGATTTTATGGGATCATTCCCAAATTCAGATGGAAATGAGTACATCTTGATGGAAGTAGATTATCTTTCCAAATGGGTTGAAGCAATCCCCACTGGGTGAAATGATCATAAAGTAGTGCTTAAATTCATTCAACAACATATATTTTGTAGGTTTGGTTGTCCTAGAGCAATTATTAACAATGGAGGAAGCCATTTCAATAATTCTCAATTCAGGACCATGCTTAAAAAATAGGGAGTTCAACATAGAATCACTACCCCATATCATCCACAAGCCAATGGTCAAATTGAGAATTCAAATAGAGAGAATAAGAAGATTATTAAAAAAATTATTAGGCCTCATGGGAAAGATTGGTCAAGTAGGTTATATGATGCTCTTTGGGCATATAGAAATGCCTACAAAACACCCTTAAAGATGTCTCCTTATATTTTTGGTAAAGCATGTCATCTTCCGGTGGAAATAGAACATAGAGCTTATTGGGCTATTAAGAAACTTAATCTCTCTTTAGATGCAGCAGAAAAACAGCACTTATTGCAGATGCATGAACTCCAGGAGATGAGGAATGAAGCTTGATGGCGTGGCACCGTCAGACACCGTAGAGTCATCACGCAAGGAACCAGCACCGTCATCGAGCCCGCCACCGACACGTGTCCAGCCGACACGATGAGCCGCAACATTGACGTGCGACCCCATGTTCAGATACTCGGCATGACGACGCGCCATCTTCATCTTTGGATCATTATACTTACTTGTTCCTTATTTTCTTTCATCGCTTTCCGCCCTTCATTTTGTCGTTGTAGTGAGGGGAAGAACCCATATGAAGATACCTTCCCCTCCCCCTACCTTAGTGGGCCTTACAACCCCCCTTTTGATTTTCTTCCTTTTTCCTATTTCCTTTGTTGTTATGGGGGCCCATTTTCCTCTCTCCTATAAAAGGGAGGGGAGAATGCCCCTCCAAACACTCTTGAAATTTCTTAGAATTATAACGTTGGAAGTTGAAGAGTCAGGTCATGAGAGAAGAAGAAAGAAGAAGAAGAAGAAAGAAGGAGAGGAAGAAGAAGGAGAGGAAGAAGACGGAAAAGAAGAGAAGAGAGGGAGGAGAGGACTCTACCGGCCGCCGCCCTCCCACCTGAGTACCGCCGCACCGCTAACGCCATCCGCCGCCATGCTATAGCTGTCCATCGCCCCGCCGTCATCACCAACGCTGCCACCTCTTTCATCGTTGTTGCCGCCTACGCACGCCGCCAATCATCGGCCTCAGCCCCACCAGCAATCACGATCTCCAGCTGCATATGAGAACGGGTTGCCGCCTCGTGCGTGCTCGCGACGTCCACCATCAACAGCTCGCGGCCCCGCCTGCAGGTCTTGCGCACGCCCGCGATAGGCTGCGGCCGTCCCTGTCCTAGTGCCTGCCTCGCGGATCAGCCACCGAATGCGGCCAACCCCGCGCAGGGTGTTGCCACGTCCGACTGCCCCGCTGAGGCACACTCACGCGAGCACCGTCTAGTGGCAGCACCCGCCGTTGCACAAGCGGCCGTGCAAGCGCCGCCCAGTGCCTGCGCCCAGCGTCGCACAAGCACCCGCGTGCCTGCGCTGCGTGCGCGCCCTATTGCGCGCGAGAGGGCGCCTCTTTGCACTCGCCGTGCTCCTTCGCCACTTTACGTTTGGGCTGTATCACCCACTGCTCCCGCGGCCGACCTCTGGACTGCGCGTGATAAGCTCAAATGTTAGGTGTTTTTAATGGTTATTTATCAGTTGGTTGTGTGAGGATTGAGCTTATGCAACACAATTTATAACCTCACAGCCTTAAGGCGAGTAAGGGTCGATCCGCAGGGAGTAAGGAAAATAATATTAGTTCTTTTCAGTTTTGTTTAAATTATCAGTTCTGAACATTCAATTTTAACAGTCAAAGAAATAATCTTCAGCAAAGTTCTTTTTCCCTCAGAAAAGATGTGTGGAATAATCCTCTTAGGAATAGCAAATTACTACTCAAGGTTAAACCTCAAGATTGAGCACATAATTTAAGAAACGCCTTTATCCATAGACCTATTCCTGTGGATTTGGCAAGATATCAAACACCTGATAGGCGCACCTACGGTCACCTCTGCCCGCAGCTTGGCAGCCTGCAGAGGTGATTGCCGATGTGCCTGCAGGTTGCGCGAGCGCGCCTACAGTGCTTGATGCGCGCAGGCTTTTCCTGCGCACTGCACTTGCGGTGCGCGGCCAAGACTTGCATGCAGCGCTTGCGGCGCGACGCAGCCTACGTGCGGCTGCCTCTTGTGCGTAGGCAGCTTCCTGTGCGCACGACTGGCTGGCGCGCAGGCGAATGCCTGCGCGCGGGCGTTGCCCGTGTGTCACCTGCTGGTGGTCAAGGTAAAGTAAAAGGGAAATGACAAGGACGAGGCCCAACAACATTGGCCCAGTCCACTACTCCGAAAATACAAACAAACATGAAATGAACATAAGTAAAGATAGGAGTTCTTACGCGGGGTACTTGAACCCGTGTGGCGAGCATCGGCGCGGGCTGCTCGATGTGGCTGCTGTTGTCCTGGCGCGCCATCTCCAGGATGGTCCTCCATCAGAATTTTCCTAAGCTTATCCTTAGGCAGATAGCAAACGTCTCAAGCTTTCCAACGCCTACTCACACGTGTCAAACCGATATCTGGAACTCCAGATATTGCCGTTTTGGTCCACTGCATGTGCTCGCGCGACCAGCGGCGGAGCGCTGAAGCATCAGCGCACAAGAGGCGCTTCTGCCCGCCCACTCAGCGGTGGAAGCGTCCACGTTGTGCGCCCTCTCCTCTATCGTTAATCAGCTGTCGGGAATCGTTCCGAACTGAGTTAACTCAGTTCGGTAACGATCCAGACCGCGCTCTCTCGTCCGGTTCAACGATTTTGAACCGGATAAGGGAATTACAACCCATTTAAATGCAGAATTTTTCATCTCTCTCTAGAGACGATAAAAAATTCTGCCAAAAAATCTCACATCACTCTCTACCTAGGCTTCGCAAAGCAAATTTCTTGTGCCTACTAAAAATCATTTTCATCTTTTTCATTTATCATAAACCAGCTTAAAAAACTAACATAATCTGAAATTTGAAATTCTAATTGAAATTCACCCTACCTAGTTACCTAGCTCCATGAGAGATCGACCCTTACTAAATACTACTAGTAAGGAAATAAAATTGTTGATTGGTACATAACTATCCTTACAAATGACTGACGATCAACTTTTACCCTGAGTTTGGACCCATCAGTGTAGTTGTTTGTCGCCGTCCCTTGCTGAAGTTGCATCATCTCTATTTCGGACACGAGCATCCTCTTTTCTTCCTCCCATGCTTTCTCAGGACCCTGAAATTGTTTTATTGTCTCAATGAGTTATTGGTAAGGCAGATTGTTAGGATAATGAAACCCCGTTGGTTGGGGATGGGACATCAAAGGATGAGATGGCCCATGATAGACGTAGGATTGGCTTTGTGGGGCAGGTGGGTTTGGATGAAATTGAGCTTGCGCATAATGTCCTTGACCCCTGATCTGATTGTTGTTGAATCCATGCCCTTGATATCTGCCATGAAATCCTGTATTTGTTGCCTGGTTCCCATTAGTTCCCCCATTCCAGTGACATGCATTCGGGTTTATCCCATAAGCATTAACTTGTTCAATGTACGACGACTTGCATTGATCTGACGTATGATCATTCCTGGAGCAATTTATACACTTTAAACCCATTTCCACTTTACTCACGTTTACTTGGGCCTTCATACTATCCAAAGAAACTTAAAGAAGATGTTTAAAGTTTTCTGTCATCTCGGCCATAGACTGCTTTATCTCCCTTTCCAATTTCTCAAACTTAATGTGTGTGTCCTTCCCTTTAACCTCGATAATGCCCCGTCTCATCCCTCCTGTTCTACCATCCACCATGGATCCTTGTCGATAAACCCAATCTTCTACTAATCCTTCCATGCACTTCAACTATTCGCTAGCTCTTGTATTTAGGAAATTCCCGCCACAAGATATGTCTACTAATTGTCCCTAGTTATAATCCAAGCCTTGATAAAATATCTGAGCGAGTTCATGCTTAGGGATGCCATGACGAGGGCATTTCCTAGTCAAGGATGTGAATCTCTCCCATGCTTCTCCAAAGGTTTCATCCCCTTGGGTGAAATCTCGGATTAATTTCCTTATAGCGTGAGTTCTCCCATGAGAAAAATACTTTTGCAAGAAACCTGTTTGAACCTCTTGCCATGTTGTGAAGCTTTTTCCTAGGCTATTCAACTACTCCTTTGCTCTATCCTTAAGAACAAAAGGGAATAACATAAGTTTCACTGCCTCTTGGGATACTCCGGCAAAGTCATATGATGAGCAGAATTGGGTGAATTCTCTCAGGAATTCATAAGGTTCATCACTGAATCTCCCATGGAAGCTTGGCAACAGATTTAACATTCTGTCATCAATTTTAATCTATTATTCTCTCCTCGGGGTGCTATTATTCTCGAGTGAATCTCATAATTGAAGGGTGCGGACAGTTCCTTCAACGTAGGTCCTTGATTGTTGCATAATTCCCTCCATCCTTCGGCCATCCTGACTTCGTGATCTTTGTTTGTCACAGGCAGGTTTTTATCGCTTCTTCAGAATAGAATTTTGGTTGAAAATATCTTCTACCGTGCATATAAACCATCTGATAACTAAAAGAATCAAGCAAAAAGAAATTACCAAATTTAGAAAAGAAACATCAACCAAATGTTGAAATCGTAAGTAGTTCAGCAAAGCATGAAACACTTCCCTAAATTGAGAAAGAAATTCAGCTTGTTTCCTCCCCGGGAACGGCGCCAAATGATAAACTCGAAATGTACATATTTATATGTTGTTATTTAGGGAGTTTTTCGAACTTAATCACTAAAATTTATATATCCCTAAATGCTTGAGTAATGGGTCGAACCCTAGGGAGGCGATCGAGAATTTTAGTTTTCTTCAGAGCAGGGATCAGCCCTCTAGGTTTTAACAGATATAGTTTCTTTAGATTTTAACAGGTTTTATGATCAGTTAGTAATTGTTGAGAAGAATTGCTAACTAATCCCCTACTAAACTGTATAAGTATTTCATTGATCTTAGATTTTTAGGATCTTAGCTTTTCTGTTTGTCAGATTGTTTTAACCACCAAACCTCAATTATTTTTTACCAATCTTTTTTTGTAGAATCTAACCCAAACCTCTCAGGAATTGAAATCCTTAAGATACTATTTATGATGTTTTGCATTCATATCTAATTTACTTCAAAACTGGAGATATACCCTTAACTAGCAAATCGTGCTAATCCAAGGAACTAAAAATTACTTCAATTATCTAAGGTTCAATTTCCATCACAACACGTTTGACTTCCACAATAGAATGCTGTTGACTTGTAAAACGAGGAAAGTTCAATGTTCAAGGAATCAAACTCAAAATCTTATTTTCTTTTCTCTTTTTTTTTTAAATTTAAGCTACCATAGATTGATTGGCAAATTGTGAACACGATTTAGCAATTCGAGTAGTTGGGATCAAATACAAGTGGAGTGATACTAATTTGTTATTCCAATCTATTAACTAAGACGACAAAAGCTCAAACGATTAAAAAATAACAGATATTCTAAAATTTTATAATCAGAAATAGATCTAAATTTCAGGCGAAACATTCAACGGAAGCAAATTATCAAATCGTGAAAACTAAACACCAAATCAAATGTAAGTTGAATTTGAGCTGACCCTACGAGTACCCGGAATGATTTAGGAGCTAATTTAAGAAGAACTCGCGCACGAACTGCCGCACTTCGGGTGATTTTTAGCTTGAACTTTTAGGAAAATTAGCGGCGCCAGATCATCGAATTTCTCTCCAACAGAAGCTTCAAATCCCCTCCGAGCTGTTCATGAGTCTTCAAGAAAGCCAGGCCTACTCTTCTTGAGCTTCCAAATCAAGAACGAACTATAAAATCTCATTTTCTCCTCTTTTATGGCCGCGGAATCGCAAGATTAGCTCTTCCTATTCTGTTATATTTTATCTCTTAAGCGCGTTGTACGCCGAGCGTACAATGCATTTTTGTATTGGCTAATGTGGTATCGTGTACGGGTCTTCCTCTGTGCGCACCGCACCGCGTACGCACGCTTTGCACGGTGGAGGACCCACCCACTGCTATGCATGCACTTAACTCACTGCGTCGCACGCAGTGAGTTAAGCTGCACGTAGTTGGTCGTCGCGCGGGTGCGTGTGGCGCGTGACACTCACGGCTCTGCGAATGTGCATGTCACGCGCTGAATGCCCAGTTCTGCTTATTCATTGATCCTTGTCGTGACGCATGCGATGCGCTTCATGCCACACGTGATGCGTGACACATACGACTGTGCGTGCGTGTGTGTCACGCACCAAAGCCCGAGAGGGCGTTCTGATTTGATGCCGCTCTCTTCGGTGTCTTTCCCTGCACACTGAACACCCGTTAGCACTTTACCTTGCCCAATAAGGGTCACTTTCATAAAAAAAATTGTTTTAAAATCGAAAAACACCTAAAATAAATCCTCAAAATATGTATTAATACCTAAAAAATGGTTTTATTATTTTCTAAAGTTTGTTTTATTTACTTCTTTTCTTTTTATTTACAGTAATAGGTCAATTAACCATTTAATTTCATTTAGAGTTCATTTCAGAAACGTTTAAAGTGTAAAAATTGACCAAAATATTCATTAAAAGTATTATTTAACTTGAAATTCAAGGAGTTTATTATTTTCATCTAAAATGATGACAACATGCGTTAAAAATCCACGTTTTATGCATTAAAAGCCCAGAAAATATGATGAAATTAGCACTCATTTAGCTCTTATTTGTACGTTATCAAATGGAATATAACATATCTTTATATTTCAACTAAATTTTACCCTCTCATCACCTGATCCTTAAGGTTCTGACCCTTAAACTGTCCTATTGATAATATAATAAATATTACTTAAAAAGCTCAAAGCCTTTAAAAGACATATATTAGACAAAATATTGATTTGTCACTCCGCAATCCACGTCATGGATGTCCACCGTATCAACAGAGTTCTCAGATTTGCCAAAGATTGGCCACATACACATTGAGACCCCTTTAGTGGTGTTTAGATGTTTGTTTTTAGAGTCAGTTATAAGTGTCGAATGGTAAGTGGATAAATTCTCATTTAGGTATCGATTTATTCATGTTCCTTACTATGAACCTGCAAACTGAACGACTAGGATGTTAAAAATGAAATCATAAAGCTTTTTCCTCTTTTTCTTCAAAAATGTTTTGAGACATGAAGGGCCTTATTTAATGACGTATCTGCATCTAGTGCAACTGAAATATTCAATTATTATCCAATCTATAATGTATCATGCATATTGGAGTACATTGTTACAAAGTTCAATTTGATATTATCTTCATTAGCTGGGGATCTTTCAACTTCGGAAATCAGTCATTTGGCCAAATAAACACTGAGTTTCTATCATAAAATATATGATTTTAACTAAATGCAATCCCAAACTCATGTGTCACACAAATACATATACATGGGAACAATGAACGGTGTATGGACTCCATTCCTAATTATACAGATGTGTTCATAAACCTGATAATAAATATGTAGAATCTATGATATTATTATAGCATGTAGCATGTTAGTTGTGATTATATAAAAATGCTTAAGAATCACATTTTCAACGCCCTTGAAAAGGGCAATTACTTCTCCATTTGAAATTGGTATTTATCCATAAAAAGAAATTCAAAATATCATTGCCTCCCCCTTTTTCATATTCCCACCTTTCTAGGGCCTTGGCAGTCGAGATGCAAAAATTTAAAATTGAGTTTAAAATCAGTCCTGATGTACATGTTCAATACAATATGCTTAAGATTATCTCGGCTGGTTATTTCACATGAAAATTAATGTTCTTCTATATCAAAGGTTCCCTGTTTTTGTTAAGTTATATTCATACTTCCACATATACAAACAATAAAAAATTTAACCTAACGTTTAGCTGAAATTGTAGTTGTAGAGGTGATTTATTGGACTATTACTCGAGTGACACTTATCACTACGCACACACAATAGATTGAATTGCAACATAACTCCACATTACAATACCACAAAACTATATTATTTAGAGAAATACAGAGTGTCTTTCTTTTACCACATTGTTATGAAAATGGTATGGCTGAAAAATAGTATTTGTAGGCATTATGATCAAATTCCCTACAGAGATTGAATGGTATTACAAACAATGGTAAGTCCATTAGCCCCCCAAATGTGACCCATCATCCGTACTCCGTATAGTGTTCAGTCTGTGAGTCTATGTTGCTTACCTGAAGAAATGTAAAAGCACTCCATGGTGTGCTGCATACAATATCTTTAAGAGACATATGGGACATTGCTTTTTATGTGTTATGTTGTGTTTTGCTAAACAATGTTATCCAAGGAAACATTTACTGGTCTCAGCTCTTGTAGCAAACTGTTTCAAAAATTGCATCAACCAAGTAATAAGTGTGCCAACAAACACATTAAGTACTAACACAGTATTCTTGACGGTTCAAACTATTACAGTATTTTATAGTAAGAACTTCTATAAAATATCAAATATCATACTGCAAATTTTTATCTCACTTATTCCCAAACGTCCGACTGTCAAACAGCGTGAAGTAGCCATCAAAGACGATCAAGAAACAGTCTAACACATCACATTGGAGCTGATGTATCATTACTATAATAATTGCTCACATTTATTACACCACCGAATATTCAGCATATCGTAAAAGTGAAAGAGATATTAGGCTGTTCTAGGTAACTCAAATGTCCATGATCAGAAATATACTCATTCACTACATCTATAACGTACATTCTGGACATAATTAATATATAGTGTATATCTTCTAGGACTATAAGATGACATTATAGTATTTAGCATTAAGCAGATTTTAAATTGGAAATGCAAAACTGCTTTTAACCTAGATTTGTCCTCTTTTTAACTGTAGTGAGCCCTCAAATATGAGTCCCGCTGTGAGGAAAACCATACTTATTGTAGGTAATGAGGATTTTCAGAAGAAATAGAAACGATACAATTCTTTGCCGTCTCCTTCTCTTCTCTCCTTTCTCCTTCTGCTCAGTTCTTACTTCTTCTTTTCTTCACTCTAATATTGTAATCTGCAGTATTCTTCTTATACATTCTTCTCAATCCATCATCTCCTATTTCTTCCTCTCCATTCAATATGGTATCAGAGCTAAGCCATCTCTGGCAGCCAACAAGCCAGTCTTTTCAGTGGATCTTATCGACAACATAAAAAAATGGGTTGTAGATCTTTTTTGTCTATTATTAACAAAAACAAAAGAGTAGGTTGTGACAAGAAGCCTAGAATTGTTGTCCTCAAATCTAATAAAATCAAATTGGATTGTCCAGACACATATCTAACCAGGATGAGAGAGGTACATCTTATATTTGTGATGCCAAAGAGCCTCCTATAGATAATGATAAAGCTTGAAGGCAATGACAGGCTTGGAATTTCAGTATTACTGGTTGGTTACTTGGGTGAATGATTCCAAATGGAGCTCCGAATATTGAGTTATTCTCTCTTCGGTCTGTGTCATTAGAGATGATGTCCAAATTGTACTCTCATGAGCATAACAGTTTACACACTCATAGGGTACAACGTGAAGTTCAGACCCTTGTCTAGGGCAGCAAGTAACAGACCAAATATGTTGGAGAACTTAGTCGCTTATGGAATGATGTTGATTACTACTTTCCTTTAATTCCCACTAAACCTAAGAGTTTTATTAGATTACGGCAATGGATTGAATGTCTAGAGTTGGTTGATTTTGTATACGGTTTAAGCGGTGCATTTTAGCATTGTCGTTCTACAATACTTAGCTTGTCTGTATGGCTTACTCTTGACAAAGCTATTTCAAAGAATATTATTGAAGAAACACATTTGAAGTTGGCATCTATTTCTCCTCAATAGTATCGCTCATGATCTGCTCTCAGTGCCCAACCTCTGAATTCTCCTAGTATAATTTTATGGGTCGAGCCACTGTAAGGGCTCTATGCCGAGACGAGTCTTGAAGATACGCGATTAGTGCCACAAGTCTATTCATACTCAATCATATTTTTTTATTCACACCGTTGTCTTGACTCTTCCAAATATCTTCAACTTACTTCAGTAGAGGTTAAACACGAGATGGGAATGGAGGGTGATCTACCTGGGGTTGCGATAGAGGGGGCGCACCTAACTATGCCCACTTTTCTTTCGCTTTCCCTCTCGAAGACCTAACGGCGTCAGAGCACTAGATTCTCCAACATTTTGGAT
Organism: Wolffia australiana; assembly: GCF_029677425.1. NCBI lineage: Eukaryota > Viridiplantae > Streptophyta > Magnoliopsida > Alismatales > Araceae > Wolffia > Wolffia australiana. The sequence goes on from NC_135843.1 coordinate 4,275,470, forward strand.
AGAGCTTGCAATCCTCCACTCATGGGTTACAAGCAAGATCATTGAGTACACATACAGGTTGTCCCATCTCATCCATAGCGAGTTATTTTGCACTATCAAACAATGGAGGACAGCTATTTGCCCTAAATTGTCATGATTTGTCCATGTGGATTGTTGACTCTTGTAAATCCAATCATAGAACAGGAAGCTCAAAGGGCTTTGATGTAACACGACTGGCGGGATCGAGTAGCTCGCATAAACACCACAGGGAGTGGAGGGCAGAGCGACGGCGCGCAGCACAGGACGAGGGCTTCGGTGAATTGGTGGGCCCGGCTTCCGGTAGCAAAATGGTTGATGACGGTGATGATGTCAACACACCTCCGGATTGATCTGGACGAAGAAGTGAGATGACATCGACACCCTCAAGCTGGAAATCTTGGATCTCTAAGAAGCACCCTCAGAGTGATCTCGATAAGGAGGCGGTGATGATTCCGAAGAGTTGCTCAGCTTGAATCTTTAAGAACGGCCTCGGAGTGATCTCGACGAGGTCGCGAGGTGGGTCTCACGGAGTGATCTCGACTTGAAAATGCATAGTGATGACTCATGGAGTAATCTCGACGTGAGGAAGCTAGAACTATCTACGAAGGCAGCAGCATAAGGCGGCTGCATGTATATCCTATAGGAGGGGGCCTTGGAGGATAGCTACTTACGAAGCCCGTAACTAGAGGATCCTAACTAGGTAGGCTTGTGACTTGGGAGGGTTCTAGCTAACTACGAATGGATGGTAACGGACGAGGGTATCGACGGCGGTGGGTCGTCAACATGTCCTCGGAGTGATTTCGACGAAGAAATGTTGACGACGTCAACCATTGGGAACTGAAAGCCTGGATTCTCCTAACTTCGTCCCGGAGTGATCTCGACGGGGCGAATGAAGATAACTGGAGGGTTTTGAGTGGGTCGTGGCGCTAAGTAGGCAGAAGAGACCGGGGACGACCAAGGCGACAGAGGGACCTGAGCTAGCAAGGATGACTCAAGGTGGCTAATGGGGTCGGCAATTGACGGTGGGTGAGGTCGAGACGACCAGGCCGGGCGAGGTGGCCAGGGAGCCGTGGCGGCCATGGAGGCTATCGGGGGCTTGGAGGCCGGGAAGGCCATCGGGGCCTTGGCGGCCGCGGAGGCCGTCTGGGCTTTGGCGGCCGAGAAGGCCGTTGGAGTCTTGGCAGCCGCGGCGGCTGTCGAGGTCTTGGCGGCAGCGGAGGGCGTCGCGGCCTTGGCGGCCGAGGAGGCCGTCGGGGCCCTGGCGGCCGCGGAGGCCGTCGCGGCCTTGGCTGCCGAGGAGGTCGTCGGGGCCCTGGCCACCGAAGCCTGGGCGGCCGCGGAGACCATGGGGGCCTTGGCGGCCGAAGAGGCCGTCGGGGCCCTGGCAGCCGAGTTGCTGGCTGGGGAGGCCATTAGGGTTTTGGCGGCCGAGACGGCCGTCGGGGCCTTCACGACCGCGGAGGCTGTCGGGGCCTTGGCGGTCACGGAGGCCATGGGGGCCTTGGCAGCTGAAGAGGCCGTCGGGGCCCTGGCAGCCGAGACCTTGGTGGCCGGGGAGGCCATTAGGGCCTTGGCGGCCGCGGCGGTTGTCGGGGCCTTGGCGGCCGCGGAGGTCATCGAGGCGGCATTGGCAGCCGCGGCGCCTGAGGAGGCCGTGAAGACCATGGAGCTAGCTTTGGCGGCCATGGATGCGGCTTTCTCTAGAGGTGGATGTGCTGGCAGAGACGGCGGCGCCGGCGATGACGGCGGCGGTGCTTCGGCGAGGAGAAAGGAGCAAGAAACCCTACACGCATTTCTTGATGGCATTTTCGTAATTTTGGTGAACTTCCCAAAAATCACAAGAAATTCTAAAATACTCCTAAAATGCCTAACTACTCAAGGGGGCTACATTGAGAAAATCCTTTTCAATTTATTACAAAGGGCAAACTTCCTTTTATAGGGAATAATTATGCCCAAATCTGTTAGGGGAGATACAAACAAACAAAACAAAACAACCAACAAACAACAGAAAAATATATTTTCCTTGAGGCATGATGGTCCCCCATCAGGCTTTATTTCGTATTCTAAATGTTCTGGTATTGATAATGCATGACTAACTGATGGTTCATTTGGTTGTATTTCTCCCAATAGCACTATGAGGTGTACTGATACTATGACTCTTTCATCCGTTATGCATATACCGAAGGTTCTTATAAATTTATTCTGTAAAAGTGCCCTCACCAGTGGCCTCTATTGTGCTCCAAGTTTTTATTAGTTGGGAGAACACTTTGGACTGGCAGAAGGCATAATGGAATCTACTATCTGGATATTGGGGACTGTCATGATGGCACCAACCATAAAGCCCCATCATTTCTTGATGATCCATGATGTTACTATTTTTTTTTCCGCTCTTTTATTGCTGGTTATATTTTAATCAGGTTAGATGTTAGTTAACCTCACATCTTGAAGGGGGAGTGTAGTGAACTCCCAGATGTGGGTCCCATAATGAAGAAAACCCTACTTATTACACGTAAAGAAGAGTTTTGGAAGATATTGAAAATATAGGATTCTTCCATCTGCCTCCTTTTCTTCTCTCCCTTCTCCTTCTTCCTGGTTTTTACTTCTTACTTTCCTTCACTCCAAGATTGTAAGCTGCAATCTTCTTCCTCTCCATTATTCTCCATCCCTTGTCTTATATCCCTTCCTCTCCATTCAACATGCACCTTCCAAAAACTCAAGATTCTCAAACAAACACATTTTGTGTGAGATTCTAATAATGTGATGTAAAAGGAACAAATAAATCAAATAGAATAAGGATATAAGAAATAAGATTCTTGCCGCACACTCCCACATGGCTGGCCATTGGCATTTTGAGGTATATTCTTTGTGATCGTGTGACAAAAAGATTCTTAAGATTAATACAAACAGTTTGTCTATAGACAAAATGTATCCATTCCAAACTATGCCCAATCAAATTTCCAGGTTTACATCTAGGCCTATTCATACCGTCCATTATTGGTGAAGATCTCGAGATACGTGATTTTTAATTGATTTTATGACTTAGTAGTGGCCTTTTTCCCATCAGTCCCAATGGGAAAAAGAATTGAAGATCTATGTCATAGAGCTGTTTACTCTTCTTGGGCAGCTCTCTCAGTTAATGTGAACTGTTGGAACATGGCAGACCACAAATACATGACCAATGAAACTATATATATTTGCACCATTTTCGCTAATATCAACACAAGCATTTGTCAACTGAGAAGAAGAAGCGACGAGATGGCTGAGCGTTCGCATGTCTTTCTGTCCATTCTCCTTGCATGTGCTACTCGGCTTAAGGATCAAAAGATATTCAATGGGTCGAACTCAACCATTAACTTTTCCACATGCTACCGAGACCTACCAATTCACTTGTTGGTCCTGATTGTGCAGTGGAAGTCCTAAGCCATAGCTTTAAACTGCTTGGAGGTTAAAGAGATAGCGGGGATGCAACCCCAAACATGAATGGGTAATTGAATCAGAATGTATAACACGGTCTTCATAGTCATTACATAGGGGAAGACCAGGGATGATACCAAAGTAACAAGACCAGGTGCTGTATGGCTGGGCAGTGTTGCTCCGACCCCTCAAGGCACATAGTCCCGCACGTGTGCTCCCAAGAACCGCCACTTCAAGCCAGCCCATGGGGCACGTGCCATTCGTCGTAGGCCTGCCTTCGTGTCCAGCCAACCAACACACAAAGGTGCCAACAAAGACATCCGACATTGACAACCCGGATAAATTATGATCATTTTATTCGTGTTTTGATTTCTCTTATCTTCTGTGTTAGTCGTGTTTCATGTTTTTGGACTCGTTGGCTCGCCTTCGTCAAGTCACAACGTGTCCGTGTTTTAGTCTGTTCTTTTTTTTCGTCGGGTTGGGAGGGGTCCTTAGTCAGTTGGACTCCCCTACTTTTCCCCCTTATTTGATGTTTTATTTTCCTCTTATCATTGTAATGGGGGCCCATTATATACAGGTCCCCTTATAGGACTTTCCCTCTTCCCCCTAAGGACCCATTAGGGCCTATTATTTCCGTACGCAAGGGAAGGGTAGCGCCTTAATGAACTTGGACCAGGAATTTCTGGGTCTCACCCCTTTGAGAGAAAGATAGAAGAGAACGGAGGGGAAGAGAGAAGAGGTCTGCAAGGAGAGGAAGGAGCAAGGAGTGAAGGAGCCCCCCCCCCCATAAATGACCGGGAGGATATCCATTTGCCCCACTACCCCTTGGTTTAGTTGGAGGACCTTATTCCCATGCCGCCCATTGATTTGCCGCACGCACTTGTTAGGTCCACAGGTGCGACTCGCTGCGGCCATTTTGCGACCTGGACGACGGGACCTAGCACTCCCTTGCCATCCTACCATGCCCGTCTATTCCTTGAGACGCCATGGCAATTCTCCCCAGCCCTACTTCATCGTGTGGCTACCAGTGGGCGATGGGCACTCCTCCACTAACTGTCACCGTCCCTTTCTCGGCCTTTAGCGACTGCGGCCAACTTCTGCATCATCGACCATGCTGACTTGCTAATTTGGAGCTCTAGAAGATTCCAATTGTCCACTGTATTAAGCTACACCACGCTGCACCGAGCGGCTATCTGGTCAGTCGCCATCTGATCGGGACGCCCGTGAACACGACCGGGGCGCATAACCCGCCTGCTTTGGCCGAGTTTGATTGTCATTGGGGCCGGAGTGACCAACCAGTCTTGGCCAAACTGCTAGATGACCACCACTATGTTGTAGCCATGTTGCCGCCAGCCGTGTCCGAGTTTCAAATTGCCTAAGCCTGTGTTTCCTGGCCAAGTTGCCGTGTCATAGTCACCCTTCGTCGGCCAATTATATAAACTTTTATCCACCCCGAACAGCGAGTCCTTGCTCGCCTCTACTGCTTGACTCCATCCATGTAGACTAGTAACATCGCCGTCGGACCAGCTAGACTACTTAAACTGCTTCGCCATCCTGGGCCTCTCCCACCTCATTCTCGGTACTGTCCTTCTCCTCCGACCTTTGCAAATTGCTCCTAGGGCGTGTCATCTGTCAAGCACGCCGATCCTCTCCGCCTCCTCCCCACCACAACCCAGTATCCATCACAACTGACGAACAGTCTGTATAACGAGCCACGCACCGATGAGGTACGTTGTTCATCCCTACTCGCTCCTTAAGTTGGCTTCACCGCGTTTGGGCTAGATAGGTGAGCGAGGAAACAAATTGAGAGAACTATGAGACCAATTGCACCTCTTTACCGGTACTGACGAGCCACTCGTCACGTGCATGCCCCGACAAATAGAGTTCTGTTTGGCACTGTAATCATCTTTGCCACCCCGACGAGGCTTGAGAGGCCACCATCACTGTCACCCAGAGACCTCCATTTGGAGCTCGGACCTTGGCATCTCCCTCAAGTTGAGGCCTGCGAGTACAACCGTGGGACACATTCATTTGCATCATTCTAACATATACTCGTTTAGTGTTTATTTATTAGTCCGACAATGACGCCGTTGGCGTCTGACATCCCTATCTCGATACCCAAGCTTCTTCCTTGGTACCGACCATATGACATCCTATGCAACGTCTCACATCAATCTTTCTACTTGACCTATGCATCAGCACCCTTATGGGCCACCGTTGACTTACTCACCAACCGCAACTACCGCAACCCAGGTAGCTCCACCTCCGTATGTGCACCAAGCACCACAAAGAGATGAAGAATACGTTCAACATCAATTCCAACCTGTTGCTCTAGCTCTCGATAAAGAGATCATTATAGGGCAAAAGAAATACACCGACAAATGCCAGCACGTCGTCGCTACGAGAATGACGTGAGAGATTGCCGAAGAAAGGCACATAGAGCAATGATACAAAAGAGTGTCCAAATGGAAGTTCCATGTAAGAAGGGTCCCAAGCTCGCGCTGACGCTCACCATCCGGGGTTTAAATACTCCGGGTAAGTATCTTCCCATTTTCGCATTTTATTTTGTCTTGTTTGATTGTAATTTTCATTTATGGATCTTACGAACTGGGCCGGTGTTTGGGCCTGGACCATGTTGTTTTTTATTTTTCTCTTGTAACCGTTGAATAGAGGTCGAACCACGTCTCACGATGATTCGTCTAATTGAAAGTTGTGTGTTCTTTCCTACATTAGTTCTTAGATAGATAGAGTTAGATAGAGTCTAGAGAGTAGAGGGAACGTGGCTGTCCCGTCCCACGTCGAGATCACTCCGTGGGTTATCGCCTCACGATCTCACAACCAGACTACTCCGTGAGTCATCATCACCCGGCCTCGTCGAGATCACTCTGAGGTTGAGTTTCAAGATGCAAGAATTGCAGTTTTTGACATTCATCGCCGCTACCTCATCGAGACCACTCCCAGGCCGTCTTCCAAAGATCCAAGAATAGCAGTCTTGGATGTTGATACCGTTAGCCTCTCCTCGTCAAGACTACTCCGAGGACGTACCGGCGTCATCATCCGCCAAGACCCGTCGATCTTGCCCAAGTAATCTCCAAGAATCAAGAAAATTGTCATCATCTCTTGGTATTCATGGATGGTTAACCTTCAAGAAACCCAGGTTTGTGGATATCACAGTGAAGCCGCCCTCGCTCTCACACCGTTGAGCGCTTGCTCACCGTCTCACGCCCAGCTTGCGCACGCACAAGCACGCACCTGCCTCTCACGGCGCCCGCCCGCGGCCGTATGCCCACGCGGCACCCGCCCATGGCCGCATGCCCACGCGCCGCCTGCCCGCAGTCACACGTCCGCACTCCAAGCATCCGCGGCTGCATGCTCACGTGCGCGGCCTGCACGAGCCCGCACGCCCGCGCGCCGTTTACCTGCAGCCGTACTTCTGCAAGCCAGCTCCACCCGTCCATGCAATGCCAGATCTCGCCTCGCACCAACCCATGCGTGGTTTTTAATCACCAACATCACGCCCTCTCGATACCTCATCCTCGTCCTTGCTCACGCTGTGTTTGAACATCTTGCCGTGGACGTCATCAACCAGGTATCTCCTCGTCTTCCCCCCCATTACATTTAAGTATTATTACCTATTGTAGTGCCATCTTCCACTATCATTTCCTCTGCCTAAGATTTCACCAGCATTGCTATAGGTTAGCCACTTGTCGAAAGATAGGACTTCTTCGGGTATAAAGATTAGTCCATGATCCTACTCAATTCTACACAATTCAGGGCCATTAGACGGCCCTTACATCGCAGTCATCGTAAGTGGTCTTAAGGGTCATTGGGAGTCTGAGATTGATCAATATTTTTTTCATTGAAAGGTCTTTGATAATTCATCCTAGTCGTAGACATCCTGTATTGCTCGTCCAAGGTTTTTCTCACGACATTCATTTCACTTGAACAAGCTTACAAACTCAACTCATTATCATTACTGTGACGTAATACGAGCCGTCAATCCTGGCAGGATCGTATTACATCACAATATCTTTGTAGAGAGTAACAAGTATACTATAGAAGACGTTACTCTGCATAGTCCAGCTGCACCACGGAGTGTAGCCACCGCCAACACCACAACCAATGCTGCTAGGACCGCAAGTAACTCATCATTGATGAGAGGAACTACAACTACAGCGAGAACTACTCCCCTACCAGCCACAACCGTGACCGTTTCATTCGTTGTGTCTACTGCACGGGCACCCAACACCGCGCGTGAACCCATGCAATGTTTTAAATACAAGGGTTTTTGACATTGACATACCGACTGTCCATCGCTCCTGTTTATGGACATTAATGGGAACCCATTAGAATATCCACCCAAAGACAACTTAGAGGTCAACAAACATCAAGCTGAATTTCTCGAGGGTGAATAATATGAAGAACCACTTGGATACATACAGATCACTCCTGTCCCACCCTCCTTGGTACAACAAATAGTGAATTTACGAATTCAGCAAAACATAGTGGAATCGGGAAGTTGTAGCATTACTCAGCAAACCCTAATTAGGACCCCTATCTGGAACCCCACGATACCCTATAGCACCCCTCGAATGGGAAAAGCATATACTCTGCGACCTTGTTCGACACCCGTAGGGAACAACGGACACCATGTCCCTAATCTAGCAGTCATTTTACCACCGCTGACATCATGCGCGCCAACCGTGACCACTGACCTATCTCAAAGCATTTCTATTTGTACGTCAAAATTGGAGGACGTACCTTTCAATTGATAGTTGACAGTGGGAGCTGCATTAATGCAGTGTCCAAAGAGGCAGAAATCAAATTAGTATTTACCTTTATACTGCATTCCACACCATATAACATCTCATTTTTTGACGCTTCTTCAGTACTCGTGAAGCCTCAATCCCATGTGCCCTTAAAAATGAGCACCTACAATGTAGAGATGCTATGAAATGTTCTACCAATGAAGGTTGATAGGATTATTTTAGGACGGCCATGGTTATTTGAACATGACGTACGGTTAAGGGGGCAAGCCAACACTTGCCCGTTCATTTACGGTGGCCGCTGACTTATATGGTACCGGTCAACGAGGCAAGTGATACCAACGACCTTGCTCACCCGACCCACACATGACCATCAAGGAATCCCAAAATCATGAACAGTTATATTTTTCGATACGAAATGGAACAAGCTCCAGAAAGTACACCTATGTGTGTTGCCCTTGCGTTAGTTGTTCCAACAAAGGAATCGAAGCCAAATGCCATGACACCCGAAGTCACCCAGCTCCTGAACTAATTTTGTGAAGTTTTTGGAGAAGAGTTGCCTAATGAACTTCCGCTTATGTGTGACACACAAAATGCAATAGGCCTAGTACCGTGAGCATCCCTCCCAAACCTGCCACATTATTGAATGGATCCCATCAAATACGAGGATTTACACAAACAGGTGAAGAAACTCTTGTCGTAGGACGGGTCACTCTCGCCGGAAGGACGAACATGTATTCGTTCTTATACCAGGGATGACGGGTCACTTGGCACCCGTACACGATGAAGCTGGCAAACAAGCTGGCCCCGACCAAGCCCATAGGGCTCATGGTTGTTCGAGGCCCCTTGTTTGCCTGGGACTTGGGCCGCGAGGGCGACAACACGCCCCTATGCCTCGCCGTCACCCTCGACGTCTCCGTCGATCCACTCGTTGAGGCCCGAGCCCCGGAAGTCGAGTCCATTTTTTCGGAGTTTGGTGGTGTGTTCCCTGAGGAGCTACCCAGAGAAATACTGCCGATGCGTAGCATCCAACACGCGATCGACCTCGTGCCCGGCGCCTCGTTGCTGAATCTACCGCACTATTGCATGGAGCCGGAGAGGTACGAGGAGCTGCTACGACACGTCCGCGAGTTACTCGCGAAGGGCCTCATACAGAAGAGCCTTAGCCCTTGCGCCGTACAGGCACTACTAGCTCCGAAGAAGGACAGTACATGGCGCATGTGTTGCAACAGTTGCGCCATCAACAAGATAACGGTACGATACTGTTTTCCCATCCCGCGGGTCCAGGATCTCTTCGACATGATGGCCGGAGCCACTATCTTCTCAAAGATAGATCTACGCAGTAGCTACCATCAGGTACAGATTCGTCCCGGGGACGAATGGAAGACCGCCTTTAAGATAAAGGACGGATTTTACGAGTGGAGAGTCATGCCCTTCAGCCTCTCCAATGCCCTGAGTACCTTTCAGCGTCTCATGAATGAGGTATTGCGCGCCTTTATTGGCAGGTTCGTCGTCGTCCACTTTGACGACCTACTCATCTACAGCCAGTCGAGGGAGGAACACCTCAACCACCTTCGGCAAGTCAGCACCGTCCTCCGGCGCGAGCAGTTATACGAGCATCTGAAGAAGTGTAGCTTCCTCACTTCGGAAGTCTCCTTCCTCGGGTTCATCGTATTCGCCCGCGGCGTTGCCGCAGACTCGGACAAGGTCTGGGCCATCACGTCGTGGCCATCACCGGCCAGCCATCACGACGTCTGGAGCTTTATCGGCCTTGCCACCTTCTACCGACGATTCGTACAGAACTTCAGTTCTATCACGGATCCTATCACTGACTACCTCAAGGTGGAGCCGTTCACTTGGACCCCTGCTGCCGAGCGTGCTTTCCAGCACATGAAGCTTCTGATGACGCGAGCTCCTGTCCTCCATCTACCCGACTTCGGGAAGGTGTTCGAGGTTACCTGCGATGCCTCGGGTATCGGGATCGGTGGTGTCCTCAGGCAGGAGGGTCACCCCGTTGGGTTTTTCAGTGAAAAGCTGAACGACGCGAGATCACGCTACCTGAGTTACGACAAGGAGTTCTACGCGGTCGTTCAAGCACTACGACACTGGCGACATTACCTCCTTTTGAAGGAGTTCGTACTATTTTTGGATCATGAGGCGCTCAAATACCTACACTCCTAGCTGAAGTTGAGCGACCAACACGCGCGATGGATTGAGTACTTACAAGACTATTCATTTGTCATCAAGCACAAGAAGGGCAAAGACAATGTCGTCGCCGACGCACTTAGTTGACGAGCACACGTTGATGCCGGACGTCGTCTCACGGCGTCCGACCGTCACCGAGGGTAAGATCTCGGCGTCGTATCACTAACTAGTCGGTTCACGTCTGCGACGTCAACCGACAGATATGCGGAGAACAGGAATGTATATATGACGATAACGAGAATGATGGTCCTAATCTGGTACGTGCAATGCGCCGACAGGCTATGAAGTGCCAACCCGGAGCGGGGACGGAGTCGCCAAGCAGGGTTGAACCAGCCTTCCAAGTCGTCCGAGGTGGGTGGAGGGCGCGCACGCCGTCGAATGGGATAGCTCCCACTGGAGTGCTCGCACGCGTTGGGCGTCCCAACTCGTACCGGACAGGTAAGACGCTCGTCTTGTGTTCGTCGTTCTCTCAACCTGTCTCACGCTCACCTATCTAACCCGAGTGCGGTGGAGGCAATACGAAGAATACTGAAGGAAATAAATGACGTAAAGAAGCTAGGGTTGCAGGGTACCTTCGACGCGCGGCGTCGAGTGACTCAAATGGGAGAATCCACGGTAGGAGCCGGCGGTGCTGTTGTACGTCCGATCTCGAGAGCACTGGGCAGGGAGAGCCGGCAGGTGTAGCGCCAACGAGCAGTACTGGAAGGACGCTATACGACGGGCGCAGCCGGAGAGGACAACGGGAGGGCCGGCGCTGGAGATCGGTCGAGGGACGGCTGGGGCGGATCCTGGCCGAGTAGGGAGACGTTCCTAGAACCACCTTGGTAGCTGGAAGGAGGGGGGGGGCCAGAACCGACCGTGGGGACCTAACGCAGTCGCGGTGGCTCGGGGAGGCTGGGCGGCGGCGGAGGACTCGGGCAGCCAAGGCTCACCAGAGCATAGAGTGGCGCCAGCCAACGGTGGCCGGAGGCCCAAAGTCCTCTAGGCGGCCGAGCTGGTGGTGCTGGCGGCGCGGCAGCAGCGGCGCGGCGGCAGCGCGCGCGGCGCGGCGGCGCAGCGAGCTGGTACGGTGGCGGTGGGGCTCGGAGCGCGGACGACTCACCAGGCGTAGGAGACACCGGACGACGGTGGTCGGGAGACCCGGAGGCCTCTGGGGTGGCCGAGCTGGCGGCGCGCGCGGCGGCGCGCAGCGCGCTGCGGCGGCAGCGCGCAGCGACCCGGTGCAGCCGCGCCCGCTGCGGCGTGGGACTCGGCACCGGCTGCGGCGTGGGCGAACGCGGCGGCGGTCTGCAGGGCCACCCTCTTCTCCCTTCCCTTTCTCTCCTTCCTCCTCCTTCTCTTCCTCCTTCTTCTTCTTCCTCCTCCTTCTTTCTTTTCTTCTTCTCCACGACCTAACGCTTGTTTCTTTCAACGTGAATTTCTCAATTAGGTCAAGCGTGAGGGGAAGCGCCCACCTCTTCCCCTTATTTATGGGTGAAGATGGGCCCTTCATTAAGTCCAAAAAAACAACAAAACAAAAACAAAAAAAAGGAAAGGAAATAAGGAAAGGAAATAAGGAAGACAGGCTTGTCAGGCCCAACATAGAAAAGGGGGGGGGGGAAGAGTTCCTCATATGGGCCCTTCCCCCGCTACACGACAACACGATAAAAGCGAAAAGCTATAGAATAAAGTAACCAAAGGTGTCGGTGTGCTCCGGTGGTCAGCGTCCGCGTCATGCCGTATAACGGAATTCAGGATCCCGTGTTGCTGCGGCGGCTCGTCGTGGTGGCTGGATCCGTCTCGGTGGCGAGCTGGGTAGTGACGGCTTCTCGTGTGCTGGGTCGGTGACGTCCTGCTGCTCCTCTACTGCTGGCTCGAAGACGATCGGTGGTGACGCGCCATCAACTCTCCCGGGGTGGGAAGGACTCGACTCCGGCAAGTCAGGGTGGAGGATCGGCGACGGTGGAAGGGGGTCGGGACGGAGGCGTCGGAGCTCCTGTTCTGCCAGCCAAGTGTCGTCCGCGCAGGTGTGGCCCGCCCACCGTACTAGGAACCTCCTCGATGCTTCCCCACCTGCATGGTCAATTACCTCCTGCAGTACACAATCGATTGCCTCGTGCCTATCGGGCGAAACAATCGGGGGAGTGGTCGCGGCAAACTCACTCACGCTGAAGGGGTCTAGAGAGGCTGGGGGTGGGGAGGAAGAAGGGGCCCAGTACCGAACCAGGTCCGCCACAGTGAATGTGGAGCCTATTCCCCACGTAGGAGGAATTTCGACGACGTACGCGTTGTCGCCCACTCTTCGGAGGATTCGGAATGGGCCGGCGCTGCGAGCATGCAGCTTCGTTGCCGTCCCAGGAGAGTATCTCTCCGGCCTGAGTCTAACCATCACTAGGTCTCCCACATCAAATGCTCTGGGTCGGCGATGCAAGTTGGCGGCTTGCTTGTACAATGCATTTTGCTGCGTGATCCTATCATGAATGCGATGATGTAATGTAAATGCAAATGCAAGTGCGTCCTCGGAAACCCTAACATGAGGATCTATGGGAGCTAGGTCTAGGGGTCGACGGGGTGCTTGGCCGTAGGCGATCTCAAAGGGGCTCAACCCGGTGGTTCTGTTCACCGAGGAGTTGTATGCGAACTCAGCGCGTGGTATGACGATATCCCACGACACAAGGTGTTCGCCTCCGAGGGAATGGAGTAGGTTGCCCAAGCTACGATTGACCACCTCCGTTTGACCGTCGGTCTGCGGATGGTAGGCAGTCGAGAACTTGAGCTTCGTGCCCAAGAGGCTCCACAGGGTCCTCCAGAAGTAACTCGTGAAGCGTACGTCACGATCGGACACGATCGAGGATGGCAAGCCGTGGAGGCGCACGATCTCCCGGAAGAAGATCTGGGCGACCTTTACGGCGTCAGATGTCTTCGCGCAGGGCACGAAGTGGGCCATTTTTGAAAACCTATCCACGACTACCATGACGGAGTCGTGGTGCCTCGCCGTGCGGGGCAGTCCCAAGACGAAATCCATGCTCACGTTGTCCCATGGACGCTTCGGCGTCGGTAATGGGGTATAAAGTCCGGCGCTCTTCTTGACCTGCTTGGCCAAGGCACATACACGGCACTAGGCAACTATGTTGCCAACATCGCGCTTTAGGGAAGGCCAGTAGAATTGGCCTTCCATGGCTGCGATTGTCTTGTCGCGGCCAAAATGACCGCTAAGGCCTCCGGCGTGACATTCCCAGGTGAGGAAGTCACGCAATGATGTGCGGGGTACGCACAATCTGTTTTTAAAGAACAGATATCCATCCGTAAGGACATAGTCCTTGTAGTCCAGGGATGGTCCTTGACGGACTTCCGCGATGATAGGGCCGAAATCAGGGCAGCTATCGTACCCATCTCGGATGGTCTCAAACCCCAAGACCGTCACCTTCATGACGTTGAGCATGTGGGTTCTCCGACTAAGGGCATCGGCCACGACGTTGTCCTTGCCCTTCTTGTGCTTGATGACGAAGGTGTAGTCCTGTAGGTACTCTACCCACCTGGCGTGCCGATCGCTCAGTTTCTGCTGCGAGTGCAGATACTTGAGCGCCTCGTGATCCGAGAAGAGCACGAACTCCGATGATAGGAGATAATGTCTCCAATGCCGTAAGGCTTGGATGACAGCGTAGAACTCCTTGTCGTACGTGGAGTATCGAAGCTTCGCCTCGTTCAGTTTCTCGCTGAAGAACTCGACGGGGTGGCCTTCCTGGCTAAGGACGCCTCCGATGCCGATGCCCGAGGCATCGCATGTAACCTCGAACACTTTCCCGAAATCGGGAAGCCGTAGTACCGGCGCTTGTGTCATCATGAGCTTTATCTGCTGGAAAGCTCTCTCTACTGCCGGTGTCCACGCGAACGACTCCTCCTTGAGGCAGTCGGTGATGGGGGCCGTAACGGAACTGAAGTTCCGTATGAATCGTCTATAAAAGGTCGCTAGTCCTACGAAACTCCTAACGTCGTGCATGCTTGCCGGTGTCGGCCACGACGTGATGGCTCGGACCTTCTCCGGGGCGGCGGCAACGCCCTGGGTGGAAACGATGAAGCCTAAGAAGGCAACCTCAGACGTGAGGAAGCTACACTTCTTAGGGTGGGCATAGAGCTGCTCCTGCCGTAGGATGGTGCAAGCCTGCCGAAGGTGGTCCACGTGCTCGTCTCTGGATCTGCTGTAGACGAGGATGTCGTCAAAGTAGACGACCACAAACTTCCCTATGAAAGCGCGCAATACCTCATTCATGAGTCGCTGGAAGGTACTGGGCACGTTGGAGAGGCCGAAAGGCATAACTCTCCACTCATATAAACCGTCCTTTATCTTAAAGGCGGTCTTCCATTCGTCGCCAGGACGGATCCGTACCTGATGGTATCCACTCCTCAAGTCAATCTTGGAGAAGATAGTGGATCCTGCCATCATGTCGAATAGGTCCTGCACACGCGGAATGGGAAAACGGTACTTGACCGTTATCTTGTTGATGGCGCGGCTATCGCAGCACATGCGCCACGTGCCATCCTTCTTCGGCGCTAGGAGAGCGGGTACTGCGCAAGGGCTCATGCTCTCCTGAATGAGGCCCTTCTCCAAGAGCTCCCTTACCTATCGTAGCAATTCCTCGTACTTCGGCGGCTCCATGCGGTAGTGCGGTAGGTTCGGGAGTGACGCGCCGGGTACCAAGTCGATCGCATGCTGAATGTTCCTCATCGGGGGCAATCCACTTGGTAGCTCATCCGGGAAGACGTCTCCGAACTCCGATATGAGAGCCTCAACCTCCGGTGTGCGAGGGATCACTACACCGTCGGTAGGGACGTCTAGGGTGACGGCCAGACACAAAGGCGTATCGTCACCCTCGCGGTCAAGTTCGCGAGTGAATAAGGGCCCTCGGACTATCACTAACCCTACTGATCGGGTCGCGGCTGGCTTGCTGGCCGGCTTCGTGGTGTACGGGTGCCACGTAACTCGTCGCCCCTGGTGCATGAAAGAGCACGTATTCGCCCGCCCTGCTAAGGTGACATCGTGGTCATATAGCCAGGGGCGGCCGAGAATGATGCTACCCACCTTCATGGGTAGTACATCACAAAGTACGTCCTCGGCGTAGGTGTTCACCTTCAGGGGGACGCGGCACTGGCGCTTCACAGATATTGATGAAGCGTCGATCCATGAAACGTCATACGGCGTGGGGTGCTCTATCGATGTCAACCCTAGGCCGCTGACCATAGTATCCGAAATCGCGTTGATGCAACTACCACTATCCACGATCACCTTGCACGCCTTGCCGTTGATCTTGATGTACGTGTAGAAGATCGATGTACGGGTGGCCGCATCAACGAACGGTATCGGCTGATGAGCAGCCTGTGGAATCCTAGCGGGGTTGTCAACCCGCGGTGATGTCCTATCTCTACTGCTGCCGGGTGTGTCGACAGCGATGTTGGCCAACGGCCGGACGGACGCACGGCCTGTCACGGGTGGGGTTCCTCGCGCCTCGATGATCTGGATGAATCCTATCTGTCCATCGAGCTCCTCATACTCAATGGCACATTCCTCGTTCCCATGATAGTGGTCCTCCTGGGGTACGTCGGCTCCATCGCAATAATCCTGTTCGGTATCCCCGACATCAATCAAAAGTGTAGATGGGCATTGGTGGGCCCGGTGCCCTCATCCTTGGCACTTGTAGCACGTGATGTGTGCTTGGCTCGGTGCAGCGCTACGGGCCGGGGCATCGCTGGTCGAGGCCCTGGCTTGCGGGGTAGACCCCACTGAGGTGGTTGGGGACGTTCCTTGGCCCCCGGTGACCGGTGTGACCCGCGTGGTCGCGGGTGGGATGGAACGAGCGGGTGCAGGCCGAATTGGGGGAACTCGCGGCGCGGTGTGCACGTTGGGCGCCGGGATGTTTTCGACAGGCGGATCCATGTGTTCCACTAAGTGATATGCCTCGTCGACTTCGGCCGTTTGGCAATCGAGGACCTTGCTGCGCAAGGCTGGCCGAAGGCCGTGGGCGAAGAGTCCGATGATGACGCGGGGATCCTCCACAAAACGGCAACGCATCCAACATTCCTCGAATGCCTTGATGTACTCTGACACCGGGAGTCGACCTTGCTTAAGGTCGAGCCACGAGAGGAAGAGTGTCATCTGATACTGACGAGGAACGTACTTGTTCCTTAGCTTCCGTGCCATTTCTGCCCAAGACATGATGGGTTGTCCTCGTCGTTCGGCCGAGAATTGCTCATTCTCCCAAAAGATCTTGGCTTGTCCGTCAAGCCGTGTCTCCGCGTACTCGACGCATAGGTCGTCATCCATCCTGTACCACCTGAAATACGAGTTCATTTTTGATTCCCAGTCAATGAACTCCTTGGGCTTCCTCGAGCCCTCGTAGACGGGTACGTCGGCGCGCACGCTCCTCTGGATGCGTGCACGATGCTCCTCGCGTCGACGCTCGTCGTCATCATAGTGCCGCTCGGGCACGGGGTAGTCCCCTCGTCGCTGGTCCATGGGGCGACGGGGCGGGAATGGGTCGTGCCTGCAGTCGTCCCCGTGGTAGGGACGACCATCCCGCGGTGCTCGGTCCAAAGGCACTGGACGATGTGGTGGTGGGTACGCGCCGTCAGCCCTAGAATATGGCGGGGGTGGCGGCCGTGGGTAGTCCTCGCGTCGTGCCGGGGGTTCGTCGAACCGCGGTCCACAGGGAGGGACGGGGTCAAACCAACGAGCCGGGTAGTCACGGCTCGGGTCGCGCTCGTACTGACGCGTAGGGTGGTCAGGTCGAGCATAAGGCTCCCCGTCATAGCCACGGGCGTAATCGTCCCGCTGGCGGTGCATGTCCCAAGCGCGGACATCCTGTGGGTCACGCGCGGGTTCCCTAGCTAGGCGTACCAGTGGCGGTACGCCGTAAAATGGTCGATCGGGGACCTCGTAATCGTCAGCGAGGTCCTGGGTGGGGTGACCACGGTAATCGGGTCTACCAGCCCCGTAAGGGGCGCGAGGGGGTCCTCGTGCAACCGGTCCCGCATCAACTCCGTGCTCGGGCACTCGGGGGTCGGCGAGCATCCGCTCCAAGTGCTCCATCCTAGCTGCCGATGCGCGATGATGAGCTCCTTGGTCTTCCGGTAGTTCTTCTCTTGGCGGGTACTGGCGAGTGGCGCCTCTTCGTCCTCGTCCTCTACCCCGTGCAGGGGTCGCTCTGGGGGTGTACTCGACGACAGGAGATTTCCCGTGCGGTCGTCGTCTCGTGGTATCCCGGTCTTCGTAGTCACTCGATCGGGAGTCGTCGAGGACGCGCGGTGTGCCGCGTGGGGAGTGTTGTGATCGGCGTGAACCACCGGGTGACGCCGGTGATCTTGATGCGCCTGGAGCACCCGTGACGTCGGGTGGGACCGGCGTGTCCTCGACATGCTGTAAGGTAAGGTCCGCAACCGGCGAGGCCGGTTGAGGTCCCGAGAGGGCAATCTCGTTGCCTCTCTTGTCTCGCGACAGTTCGACTCGTCGCGGGGAGGTAGAACCTCCGCGTTGCGCCATCCGTGCGGATCGCGTCTCTACGGCCATTCCCTATGTACCTATATGAATGCACGTAAAACGATGGATGCGATGCACTAGATGCGATGCAATGCGATGCGATGCGGAGTCGGAGACGTGCTGTGGGCGACCACAACCTGGCTCTGATACCAATTTGATGCCGGACGTCGTCTCACGGCGTCCGACTGTCACCGAGGGTAAGATCTCGGTGTCGTATCACTAACTAGTCGGTTCACGTCTGCGACGTCAACCGACAGATATGCGGAGAACAGGAATGTATAAATGACGATAACGAGAATGATGGTCCTAATCTGGTACGTGCAATGCGCCGACAGGCTATGAAGTGCCAACCCGGAGCGGGGACGGAGTCGCCAAGCAGGGTCGAACCAGCCTTCCAAGTCGTCCGAGGTGGGTCGAGGGCGCGCACGCCGTCGAATGGGATAGCTCCCACTGGAGTGCTCGCACGCGTCGGGCGTCCCGACTCGTACCAGACACGTAAGACGCTCGTCTTGTGTTCATCGTTCTCTCAACCTGTCTCACGCTCACCTATCTAACCCGAGCGCGGTGGAGGCAATACGAAGAATACTGAAGGAAATAAATGACGTAAAGAAGCTAGGGTTGCAGGGTACCTTCGACGCGCGGCGTCGAGTGACTCAAATGGGAGAATCCACGGTAGGAGCCGGCGGTGCTGTTGTACGTCTGATCTCGAGAGCACTGGGCAGGGAGAGCCGGCAGGTGTAGCGCCAACGAGCAGTAATGGAAGGACGCTATACGACGGGCGCAGCCGGAGAGGACAACGGGAGGGCCGGCGCTGGAGATCAGTCGAGGGACGGCTGGGGCGGATCCTGGCCGAGTAGGGAGACGTTCCTAGAACCACCTTGGTAGCTGGAAGGAGGGGGGGGCCAGAACCGACTGTGGGGACCTAACGCAGTCGCGGTGGCTCGGGAGGGCTGGACGGCGGCCGGAGGGACTCGGAGCAGCCAAGGCTCACCAGAGCATAGAGTGGCGCCAGCCAACGGTGGCCGGGGAGGCCCAGAGTCCTCTAGGGTGGCCGAGCTAGCGGTGCGCGCGGCGGCGCGGCAGCGCGCGCAGGCGGCGCGGCGGCACGCGGCGAGCTGGTACGATGGCCGGTGGGGCTCGGAGCCGCGACGACTCACCAGGGCGTAGGGAGACACCGGACGACGGTGGTCGGAGACCCGGAGGCCTGGGGTGGCCGAGCTGGCGGCGCGCTGCGCGCGCAGCACGCGCGCAGGCTGCGCTGGCGATGCGCTGCGGCGCAGCGCGCAGGCTGCGCGGCAGCACGCCGCAGCGGCGTGGCGACGCGCAGCGACCCGGTGCAGCGGCGCGCTGCGAACGGCGGCGGCGTGGGACTCGGCACCGGCTGCGGCGTGGGCGAACGCGGCGGCGGTCTGCAGGGCCACCCTCTTCTCCCTTCCCTTTCTCTCCTTCCTCCTCCTTCTCTTCCTCCTTCTTCTTCTTCCTCCTCCTTCTTTCTTTTCTTCTTCTCCACGACCTAACGCTTGTTTCTTTCAACGTGAATTTCTCAATTAGGTCAAGCGTGAGGGGAAGCGCCCACCTCTTCCCCTTATTTATGGGTGAAGATGGGCCCTTCCTTAAGTCCAAAAAAACAACAAAACAAAAACAAAAAAAAGGAAAGGAAATAAGGAAAGGAAATAAGGAAGACAGGCTTGTCAGGCCCAACATAGAAAAGGGGGGGGGGGGGAAGAGTTCCTCATATGGGCCCTTCCCCCGCTACACGACAACACGATAAAAGCGAAAAGCTATAGAATAAAGTAACCAAAGGTGTCGGTGTGCTCCGGTGTTCAGCGTCCGCGTCATGCCGTATAACGGAATTCAGGATCCCGTGTTGCTGCGGCGGCTCGTCGTGGTGGCTGGATCCGTCTCGGTGGCGAGCTGGGTAGTGACGGCTCCTCGTGTGCTGGGTCGGTGACGTCCTGCTGCTCCTCTACTGCTGGCTCGATGATGATCGGTGGCGACGCGCCATCACACGTGCTCAACATTATGAGGGTGAAAACCCTTGGGTTCGAGACTATCAGAGATGGATACGATAGCTGCCTCGATTTCGGGCCAATCATCGCGCGAGTTTGACAGGGACCGTCCCGCGACTACCAGGACTATGTCATTATGGACGACTACCTGTTCTGTCAGAACAAACTCTGCATGCCCCGCACATCCCTACGTGACTTCCTCATGTTGGAATTCAGGCCGGTGTCTAAGCGGTCACTTCGGGCGCGACAAGACCATTTCTGGCGTAGAGTACCAATTCCACTGGGCGTCGCTGAAACGCGACATTGCCAACATCGTTGCCCAGTGCCGCATATGCGCCCTGGCCAAACAGGTCAAGAAGAGCGCCAGGTTATATACCCCACTACCTACACCCAAGTGTCCATGGGATAAAGTTAGCATGGATTTTGTTCTAGGACTCCCACAGACAGCACGACGACATGACTCCCTCATGGTTGTCGTTGACAGGTTCTCGAAGATGGCGCACTTCGTGCCCTACGCGAAGACATCCGACGCCACAAAGGTCGCACAATTATTCTTTCGAGAAATTGTGCGCCTCCATGGATTACCAGCTTCGATCGTGTCCGATCGAGACGTCCTCTTCACGAGCTACTTCTGGAAGACCTTGTGGAGTCTCCTCGGCACACGGCTCAAGTTCTCGACTGCCTACCATCCGCAGACCGACGATCAGACGGAAGTCGTCAATTGTAGCTTGGGCAACCTACTACGCTCTTTAGTGGGCGAACACCTCGAGATGTGGGATTTGATCATCCCTCGCGCCGAGTTTGCCTACAACTACTCGGTGAACCGCACCACCGGGTTGATCCCGTTTGAGGTCGTCTATGGCCAGGCCCCTCGTCGCCCACTAGATTTAGCACCTGTTGACCCGCATGTTAGGGTATCCGAGGATGGCATTGCATTCGCCTAGTATATTTCTGCATTGCATCATCATATTCATGATAGGATCACGAGCCAAAATGCATTGTACAAGCAGTCCGCCGACTTGCACCGCCGACCCTGAGTCTTCGATGTGGGAGACCTGGTGATGGTTAGGCTGAGACCAGAGAGATATTCTCCCGGGACGGCTACAAAGCTACATGCCCGTAGTGTCGGCCCGTTCTCGATCCTTCAAATGGTGGGCAAAAATGCCTGCATCGTCAAGATTCCTCATACGTGGGGAATAAGCTCCACATTCAACGTGGCGGATCTGGCTCCGTACCAGACCCCTTTGCACCCCCACACCCCAGCCTCTCTAGACCCATTCACTGTGAGTGAGCTTGCCGCGACCACTCCCCCGTTTGTTTCACTCGATTGGCACGAGGCAATCGACTATGTAGTACAAGAGATAATTGACTATGGAGGGAACGAGGTCTTGAGGAGGTTCTTGGTACGATGGCTTGGACACACCAGCTCAGACGACACGTGGATTTCTGAGACAGAGCTCTGCCGCCTTTGAGCAGAACTACTCCAGCCGCTGCCCTTTGACGCACCTGACTCGCCGGAGTGGAGTTCTTGCAACCCCGGGAGAATTGATGGCGCAGCCCCGGCAGCAGCTCCTGGAACGTCTTTGGAGACGTCACCGTCATCCCCAATGGCACCAGCCCCAGCCCCGGATATGTCTTTGGAGACGTCCCCGTCGCCCTCGACAACACCGGCCGCTCACGTCCAGCCCGCTCGGCAAGCCAAGGCGACGGTACGCACGCCCAGATTCAAGTATTCCGGGTAATGGACACTGTATCACTATTTTTTACGCCTTTTCTTTACTCGTCGTTTTGCTCCCATCTTCGTCATTTGCCGTTTTAAACTTGTCATGATCACATGTAAGGCGAGAGGATAATCCTGTCTGGATTCCCTCTCCCTTCTCCCTCGTTCACTCCCTTCTTCCTTGTTGTTCCATCTCCTTGGTCCTAGGTCATTGGATTTCCCTTTATGTGTCCTTAGGTTTTCTTTTATCTTCTTCTTTTGGTGTAAGCAGGTCACCCCACTTCCCCCCTATATAAGGGAAGAGGGTTGCCCTAAACCAGATACGTTGTTTTTTATGAAGAAAGAAGTTTCCCCTTGTAGGGTTTTGAAAAGCTGTAAGCTCGTCCACTCGCGCCGTCCCTGGAACGCCCGCAGTGCTATCTGCGGGAGTAGCTTGCTTCCATGATCCCCTAGCCACCGGTGTCTTCCCCATGTAGGGAACTCGAGCGACGCCATCAGCCACTTCGACGGTGTTGCACCCTAGAGCAGGTCCTCCTGTCCATTAGTGCACCTGCACTCCGCGTCCGAGGAACCCCCCCGATCGTCGCCCCAGCAGGCGACGTCTTCCTGGGCTCCGCGCCTTATCCTCGGCACCTCGCACCTCCTGCCCGCTGCGGACTTCCTCGCCCCTACCGACTGCACCCGCGAGCATCCACAGGGTGTGCACGCCGTGGTTGTGCTCCTCTGCTGCCACTCATGACGCGCCCCGGCGGCCTGTTCCCTCGGAGGTTGACCACATCACCCACCGTCTGTGTTCGTGGTGCGTAAGTGCGCTCGCTGTAGAACCTTGCCGCGTAGCCGGCGCTGACTTGGTTGCACCCCATTCGTGCACCCCGGGTGTTTGATACCTTGATAGCAACGTCCACCCACCGACCAGGCCATCTCGACCGTGAGGCCAGACCCGGCCCCCGGACTGGCGTCCGTGCTCTACCCGCCGACACCCCGATTCGCACTCGTGGAGCGCTCTTGTTGCCGCCCGGCGGACCTTGCGCAAATTGACTGCTCGCCATCCCCGACTGTCATCACGCCAAAGGTGCCTACTGCAACCCTTTGCACCTTAGCCTTCGACCTCCCCCGGGACGACAACGAGGTACGCGCAGGACCCTTGTCTATTATTTTCTGCAATATCCTATCGGTTGCCTCCACCGCGCTTGGGATAGACATAGGTGAGAGCGTGAGGTCGAGTGAAAACTACGTAAACTTGAGTGTCTCTCCTGGTTGGGTGCGAGTCGGGTTCACCCGTCACGTGCAAGCATTAGCCAGTGGGTATACCCCGTTCGACGCCATAGCGACCTCGTCCATCTGAACGAGGGTCAGAGAGTCCACTTACCCATCTCCGAGTGACCCCTTCAATCCCCCGGGCGTCGGCTTCTCCCTGCTCGTCAGATGTTGCACGTACTACACCCCCTCCCGGATTATTGTCATCCTAGCTCGCCTTCATAGGATTCCTGTGTCTGCCAAACCCTTCGCGCACCGACGCGCCTTCGACACCGAGTACGAACCCTCAGTGACGGTAGGACTTCGTCTCGGACGTGGTCATGCATCATGCTGGGATCGGACGGCTCGTGTTATGTCACAAGAGCGTTAATGAATTGAATATGTATCTAATTATATGAAATGAATGCCAGCTTAAAAACCCTTGACAAGCAATAGTAGACAACTACGGGTGAGGAGCGACGGTCAATGACATCCACTGAGGGGATTTTGATCAGGTTAGACTCCCAATGACCCGTTAAGACCTGCTAGACGTCTACGAGTAAGTGGCGTTTGACGGCCCTGAGTTGTACCCCGTCTAAGGATCAACGAGTAATCATACACCACAAGGAAGTGCTAATTCTCGACAAGGTAGCTAACCAATAGCGATCTCGCCATAATCCATGGCAGAGGAATCAATAGCGAGGGATGGCACTACAACAGGTAATAATACGGGGAATTAGTGGAGGAGAGACAAGCCGGTACCTGGTGGACGAAAGTCCACGGAAGCGTATCCAACCTGGAGGTCATGGCGACGGCAGGCCTCGAAGACGACGTGCCGGGGCGAGGCCGTATGAGGCACCCGTACGAAGAGCTGACGGCGGAGAGTAACTAAGGCCACAGAAGGGCGCGCTGAGCACACACAATGGGGCCGCGCGAGCATGCGTGGTTCCGGTGCGCAAGGCATGGCTGGGGCGTGCAGCACGTGGGGCTCGGCGCGCGGCTAGCGAGGTGGAGGGCGCGTGCTGCGGGTGATTAGGCGCGCAGGCATGTGGCCTGGCGCACGTGAGCCTGGCACAGGGCACATGGCCAGGCGCGTAGCGCGTGTGGCCAGGGACGCTGCAGCGCGCGAGATCGGGCGCGCTGCGCGCGTGGCTGGGGCGCGCGTCACGCGGGGCCTCCCACTTGCGGCAGAGCATGACAGGACGCGGCGCACGAGGCCTGGCGCGCGGACTAGGGCTGAACGGCGCACGGGCGCACCAGGCTGGAGGGCGGAGTGGAGCACGATGCTAGCAAACGGGCAACCGACGGTGGTTGAGAGGATGATGGTGTTGGCGCTGGATACTACGATCTCCAAGAAGAGATTTCTTGGAAGTAACAGTTTCAAGAACTTTGAGAGAGCTGGCGATTTCTTGATTCTTGGAGGGTTCTTGTTGCAGAATCGACGGTGCTAGCGTTTTGACGATGGCATGACCCTGGAGTAGTCTCGACGAAGAAGTGTATCGGCCATGATGCTCCCGTACGGTGGATCTTGAATCTTAAAGGCGACCTTTGAGTAGTTTCGACGAGGACGATGGAAGACGTCTCAAGGAGTGGTCTTGACGTGAGTACGTGTGGCTCTAACTTACGGAGTGGTCTTGACATGGGGTGAGAGTAGCCACTTCTCTCTCTACATTCTAATTCCTGTTTATCGCTATCTCTCTAGGAACTAAGGTAGAAAGAACGCACAATTTTGATTTCAGCAAAAGCCTGCCTTCACTTGGGCATGCTTTCCCCTTATATAGTGAGGATAGGTGCCAAGTGATATCGTGTAGAGGACAAACCGTCGCGGGACGTGGTTCGGCCTCTATTCAAAAGTTACAAGCAAAAGGGAAAACACAACATGGACGAGGCCCAAACAGCGGCCCAGTCCGTAAAATCCAAGAACTAAAATTACAACAAGACAAAACAAATAAAATATGAAAATAGGAGATGCTTACGTGGAGTACTTAAACCCCTGTTGGCGAGCATCAGCCCGAGCAGCCCGGCATGGTTGGACTCATATCATCCCGGCGTCAGCTGGATGGTCCCCCATCATCCTCCTAGGGTGGGAGGAACTCGACTCCAGCGAGTAAAGCTCCACGATGTCCTCGAGTGGCTGGATCAAGTCAGGTTGGAGTCGCCATAGATCCTTCTCGGTAACCCATGTGTCATTCGATGTAGGCCGTCCTGCTAGTGGACTAGAAATTTGTGATATACTCACTCCCCCTCAGCGTGAATTACCTCTTGCAGTACCGTTTCTATCTCTTCATGCTGTACAAGGGTGTGAAATTGACGTAGGACGACTACGGGGTAGGCGAGGAAGGGCAGGACGACAGGATAAACGGACTAAGGGTAGGATGGATGTGTTAAGGATAAAACAATCCACAGAAATTCACGGCCGGATTCGGATTTAAAACTGATGAAAATCTGGTGGTGCAGCTCCGACCCTTTCGAGGGCGAGAGTATTGTCTTCCCTCGAATCAATACCCGAATTTGCATTGCGAGGAAACTCTCAAGAATGAGGGAGGATGAGTAGAAGATCCAAACCAAAACTAAATCTGACGGAGGTGGAAACTTCTCGAGAAGACACTGAACGGAGAACACGTCGACACCAAAGAGTTCAAGAGTACCTTGGCACCGTAGTGCGTGAAGAGGTCACGGGCAATTCTGATCGTGACGAAGCTGCGCGAATCTAGGCGTTGAGTGGCCCACACGACGAGGACGAGGCTGGATGTTCTAGGCGTTGAATGGCCCTGGTTGAGTGCAGATGTTGTGGGTGCAGAGTCAAGCATGGGCGAACACCCGCGCGCTCGAAGCGTGGACGGCGCCCGGACGGGGGCCACCTGAGCGCATCCTCGGGCGGCCTGGTTTGCACAGTCTTGGGCGCTCTTGGGCAGCCCAGGCGACGGTTGCCTAGAGCGGTCTGGTTGGGGCTGCCTGGGCGGCCTGGTCGGGGCTGCCTGGGTGGCCGGGTCGAGGTTATCTAGGCGGCCTGGTTGGGGTTGCCTGGGCGGCCTGGTCGGGGCTGCCTGAACGGCCCTAGCAGGGCTGCTTCAGCGGCCAAGGCTGGCGGACAAGAGAGAGAGAAAATGAGAGAGAGAGAGGGAATGGAGATGTGAGGCCGACGACGCAAGGCGACGGGGGCAGCAGCAGTGGCGGCGGCGACGGCGACGACGATTACGGTTAAGAAGGATAAGGGAGGCTGGGCAGTCCTCCAAGAAGAGTAAACAAAACTCAATTTTTTAATTAATGACTGCCTTAGAGTTTCTTGAAAACAATGGCCTTTATATAGGCCTTGGAGAAAAGAGAAATTGACGAGAAAATAAAGACGTGTGCCGTGTCACGCTAAAGGGCAGTTGTGGATCTGCCTTTGGCGTCGCATCATGATGCGCGTAGAGGCGTGCGCGCGTGGAGACGTGTGAGTTGGCGGTTGTGGCGTGTCGGCTTTAGGGTTGGCTCCGATTGACCATGGCGGTTGTGACGGATGCTCACAATGTAGGCGTTGTCATTGATCTTTTAGGCTATCGGGAAAGGCTCGGCGCTACGAGCATGGAGCTTCGTAGCGACCCCTGGAGAGTGCCTCTCAGGCCTCAATCTAATC
Source organism: Wolffia australiana (assembly GCF_029677425.1). Lineage (NCBI taxonomy): Eukaryota > Viridiplantae > Streptophyta > Magnoliopsida > Alismatales > Araceae > Wolffia > Wolffia australiana. The sequence continues at coordinate 4,301,967 of NC_135843.1, forward strand.
ATGACTAATTCTCCCTCATAGAAATAGATCGATCTTCTGCCCTTATCAACACCTGCCTTATATTGCTCATTTAGGGATGAAATGCAAGAATGAATGATGTCATGCATGTTCTTATTTTGTTCGGCAAATTTTAATGCATTATGTGAGATCCTTTGTTGTGAATCTAATGGCAGGAGATCAAGGGGTCGACATGGGAGTTGACTATAGATGATTTCAAATGGAGCCTTTCCAGTGCTGCGATTCACTGAATATTGAAGGCAAACTCCGCCCGAGGGAGTACTTGATCCCACTTGGCAACATTGTCGCCAACAATAGATCTCAATAAATTTCCAAGGCTGCGGTTAACAACCTTAGTCTGGCCTTCTGTTTGGGGATGGTAGGCCGACAAAAATTTGAGTTGTGTTCCCATGAGGACCCACAACGTTTTCCAGAAGTAACTAGTAAATTTCACGTCTCGGTCCGAGAGGATCGTCTTGGGTACTCCATGTAGCTTGATGATATAGTCGAAGAAGAGTCTAGCTATTTTGGATGCATCGGCTGTTTTTGAACATGGAATAAAGTGTGCCATTTTGGAAAACTTATCTACCACGACCATGATCGAATCGTGGTGGCGCGCGGTTTTGGGAAGTCGCAAAACAAAATCAAGGCTGATATCTTCCCACGGCCTATCCGGGACTGGTAGGGGGGTGTATAATCCCGTATTTTGCTCGGTGAGCTTGGCGCGGGAGCATGTAAGACATCGTGAGATAAACTTTCCTACGTCCCTTTTCAAGGACGCCCAATAGAAATGCTGCTCGAGTGAAAGGATCATCTTGTTAACCCCAAAGTGGCCACTAAGCCCACCGGCGTGTGTCTCCCAAATAAGAAAATCTCAGATAGAGGTCCGAGGGATACAAAGTCTCTTACCGTAGAATAGGTAGCCATCGTTAAGGGAAAAGTCCCTAGACTTCGGGGCGGCCGGATCAGTGATAGAGGAAAAGACTTTAGAGATGTCGGGGCATTCGCGGTAGCCATCGCGAATCTGCTCGAACCCAAGAACTTGGGTTTTCATCAGGTTGAGGACTAGGGGTCGCCGGCTCAGTGCGTCGGCAACGACATTGTCCCTTCCCTTCTTGTGAGGGATGACGAACGTAAAGTCCTGGAGGTAGGCTATCCAACGACCATGTCGGTCACTGACTTTCCGTTGGTCATGTAGGTGGCGTAGTGCGTTGTGATCTGAGAATAATACAAATTCCTTGGGGAGTAAATAGTGACACCAATGTCATAGGAAATGGACGAGGGCGTTGAATTCCCAATCGTAGTTATCGTATTTTTTGCGAGTATCGTTCAGCTTTTTGCTGAAGTACTCGATCGAGTATCCTTGGCTCGAGACTCCCCCGATCCCGACTCCCGAAGCATCACAGGCAACCTCGAAAACCTTGGTGAAATCCGGTAGTTTTAGTACTGGAGCCTCGATCATGAGCTTCTTGACGAGCTTGAATGCCTTGTCAGCGGAAGGAGTCCACTCGAACTTCTCACTCTTTAACATGTCAATGATAGGTGCCGTGAATCTGCTAAACACTAGGATAAACCTTGATGGCGCGGCACCGCCCGACACCGCAGGGTCGTCACTCGAGGAGCCAGCACCGTCATCGAGCTCGCCACCGACATGTGTCCAGCCAACACGACGAGCCGCATCATCGACGCGCGACCCCGGGTTTAGATATACGGCGTGATGACACGCCACCTTCGCATAGTTTTACCGGTTTCCTATTTTCTCGTCATCGCTTTTCATCTTTTTCGTTTTGTCACTGTAGCGAGGGGAAGAACCCATATGAGAATATCTTCCCCTCCCACCTACCTTAGTGGGCCTTACAAACCCTTCTTATTTCCTTTTTCTTTTCCCCTTTGTAGTTTAAGGGGGGCCCAGTTCATCTTTCCCATATAAAGAGGGGTGGGCGCCCTCCCAAAGTACTCTTGATTCCATTTTGAAAAAAGTTATAATGTTTGGAATTCCAAGAGTCACGTTCGTGGAGAAGAAAGAAGAAGAAGAAGAAGAAGAAGAAGGAAGAGGAAGGAGAGGCGAAGGAAGAGAAGGAAGGACCGCTGCCAGCTCGACTGCTGCCGCCCTATCTGCCACCGCCCGATCTGCCGGCCCCCCACCGTCGGCTCCTCCGCGGCTGCCGTTTGAGTTCACCGCCGCACGATTGGTTCTGCCACCGTCCGCCGGCGCTGCCTGTGCTGCTCTGCCGTGCTGTGCGCCAGGCGCCCACTCCTGCCTAGCACCGTGCTTCGCCCCATCCATCGACGGATGGCACCCTCAATCTACCTGTTTTCTCCGGATCTTGCTGATATGAGATATCCGTCGCCAACGCGACAAAGGTACTCCCTTACCTTGCTACCCTTTTGTCTCTTACTTTCTTCAGTGCATCTTTGATTTGCCTCCTCCGCGCTCGGGTTAGAAAAAGGTGAGAGTGAGACAGGTTGAGAATACTTTTCATGAGAGTCTTACCTGCCCGATATGAGTCGGGTTCTCCCGACGTATGTGAGCATCACAACGGGGTAACCCCGCTCGGCGACGTACTCACCCTTGACCCCCTCGGGCGAGGTTCAGGAGGTCAGTTTGACCTCACCAGAAGCAATCCCGTCAATCCCTGGAACGGCAACTCTGCACTTCGGCGCACGCACGTACTACAGTAGGACTCTTCACGCATTATCGTCATCATTTATACCTGTCCATTTGCATTTTCGGACGACGCTGATCATCGTTGTCCGATTGAGATCCTGACTCGGCACCGAGCCGCTACCCTCGGTGTCGACCGGACGACGTCCGGCATCAAACCTGGGATAGAACGTTGCTAGTCCAATAAAACTACGGACGTCGTGGATGCTCTTTAGTTTTGGCCACGCAGTAATGGTGTCAACTTTGGCCGGATCGCCAGCTACTCCACGCGAGGATAGAATGAATTCAAGAAAGGAGACCTCGGTGGTAAAGAAGATGCACTTCTTAGGATGTGCATACAGCTTTTCTTGGCGTAGTGCAGCACACACATGTCGTAGGTGCTGGATGTGATCATCTCAAGTTTTGCAGTATACTAAGATATCATCGAAGTATACAACTACGAATTTGCCAATGAATGACCTAGCACTTTGTTCATCAGTCCGTGGAAGGTGCTAAGGGCGTTGGATAGCCCAAAGGGCATGACATTCCATTCAAAGAGGCCGTCTTTGATCTTAAAGGCTGTCTTCCACTTGTCCCCTGGTCGGATTCGTACCTGGTGGTATCCACTTCGTAAGTCTATTTTAGAAAAAACAGACGCGCAACCATCTCATCAAAAAGGTCTTGGACTCTTGGTATTGGAAAACGGTACTTGACCGTAATTTTGTTGATGGCTCAAGAGTCACAACACATTTTCCAAGTTCCATCTTTCTTGGGAGCATGCAAGGCTGGTGATGAACATAGTTTTATCATAAACTATGCCATCATTTATGCATATATATTATCATGAAATGACAAAGAGTTTATGTTTTATTGCTAATAGTAAGTTTTTTTTGACTAACCCCACTTGATTCTATGAATCAAGTGGATTAGATCTCATCTTTGTGTAAATAAGTACAGATACTTAGTAGAAGATCAGATATGGATCAAGAGAGGCGCTTGGACCAAGTCAACGATCAGCTATAGATCAGGAGGGGCGCCTGGACAAAGTCAAAATGGCGGTTATGCATTAAAATGAACGAAGTCAAATGACGGCAGGCCTCGAAGACGACGTGCCGGGGTGAGGCCGTATGAGGCGCTGATGCCGTACGAAGAGCTGATGGCGGAGAGTAACTAAGGCCGCAGGAGGGCGCGCTGAGCGCACGCAATGGGGCGACGCGACCGTGCGTGGCTCCGGTGCGTAGGGCACAGCTGCTGGGGCGGGGCGCACGGCAAGCGAGGTGGAGGGTGCGTGGCACGCATGATCGGGTGCGTGCAAGCATGGCGGAGGGCACACAACACGCGTGGCTGGGCGTGCAAGAGCGCGCGGGAGTGGGCACGCGGCGTGCCTGGCTGCGGCACGGGTTGCACGGGGTCTCCCGCGCGCGGTAGAGCGCGTGACAAGGGCACGCCACGCGAGGCTTGGCGCACGGACGAGGGCTGAATGGCGCACGGGCACGCGAGGCTGGAGGACGGAGTGGACCGGGATGCCAGCGGACGGGCTGCCGACGGTGGTGGAGAGGATGATGATGTTGGCACTGGGCTCGATCTCCAAGACGACATTTCATGGAAGTAATAGTTTCAAGAACTTTGAGAGATCTGGCGATTTCTTGATTCTTGGAGGGTTCTTGTTGCAGAATCGACAGTGCTAGCATTGTGACGACGGCACGACCCCGGAGTAGTCTCGACGAAGAAGTGTATCGGCCATGATGCTCCCGTACGGCGGATCTTGAATCTTTAAGGCGACCTTGGAGTAGTTACGACGAGGATGATGGAAGACGTCTCTCGGAGTGGTCTCGACGTGAGGAGGTGTGGCTCTAAACCACGGAGTGGTCTTGACGTGGGGCGAGAGTAGGCACTTTCTCTCTCTACACTCTAATTCTTGTCTATCGCTATCTCTCTAAGAACTAAGGCAGAAAGAACACACAATTTTGATTTCAGCAAAAGCCTGCCTTCACTTGGGCATGCTATCCCCTTATATAGCGAGGATGTGTGCCAAGTGATGTCGTGTAGAGGGCGAACTGTCGCGGGACGTGGTTCGCCCTCTATTCAATGGTTACAGGCAAAAGGGAAAACATGACATGGACGAGGCCCAAACAGCGGCCCAGTCCGTGAAATCCAAGAACAAAAATTACAAAAAGACAAAACAAATAAAATACAAAAATATGAGATGCTTACGCGGAGTACTTAAGGTAGAAAGAACACACAATTTCAATTTTAACAAAAGCCTACCTTCACTTGGGCATGCTATCCCCTTATATAGTGAGGATAGGTGCCAAGTGATGTGGTGTAGAGGGCGAACCATCGCGGGATGTGGTTCGGCCTCTATTCAATGGTTACAAGCAAAAGGGAAAACATGACATGGACGAGGCCCAAACCGCGGACAAGTCCGTGAAATCCAAGAACAAAGCTCACAAGAACACAAAACAAATAAAATACAAAAATATGAGATGCTTACGCGGAGTACTTAAGGTAGAAAGAACACACAATTTCAATTTTAACAAAAGCCTACCTTCACTTGGGCATGCTATCCCCTTATATAGTGAGGATAGGTGCCAAGTGATGTGGTGTAGAGGGCGAACCATCGCGGGATGTGGTTCGGCCTCTATTCAATGGTTACAAGCAAAAGGGAAAACATGACATGGACGAGGCCCAAACAGCGGCCCAGTCCGTAAAATCCAAGAACAAAAATTACAACAAGACAAAACAAATAAAATACAAAAATAGGAGATGCTTACGCGGAGTACTTAAACCCCTGTTGGTGAGCATCGGCGCGAGCAGCCCGATGTAGTTGGACTCATCTCGTCCTGGCGTCAGCTGGATGATCCCCCATGAACTATGCTTCATTTAAGCTGTTCATGGCATAGTAGATGGCTGTTGGCTTCGCATTTATCGTTGGAGCGAAAACAACTCCCACTACAAAGTCAAAAGGATCATAGTAATGGGGGATCATTCAGCCTTAAAAACATATCTTCTATGTTTATTCACACGCCCGATGTGTATTTGTAGTTTTTCCCTAATTTGGGCCCTCATTTGAACTTTTCGATCCTCTTCTCATTCGATACGGGGGAAGGCCCATATTTCCTTTACATCGTAACTTTGCCGTAGTGCAGCCATCGTAATCGTGGGCTCCGTCGTCTCTACCACCGCCAACGCTTGTGCTGTAAATGAGTTTGTCACACCGTCATCAAACTAGAACGCAACTCCCCACTAGGGCTACAACTGCGGGAGCAAGCCACAGTCGGGCCAGCGACCTCAGCCACCAGAGCGAACCTAGTTGGTTGTAATTGTAGGAGCAGCCAAAGCTGCCCACAGTGACCACAGCTGCCACAATGGCTGCTGCCACCAGAGCAGGCCATAGCCTTCCGCGCCGACAACTGCCATCATAGAGGCCTCAACAGTCATAGCGGTCATAGTGGCCCGTAGGGGCTGTAGCCCCCCTAGCCGCACAAACCGCCATAGTGGCTGTAGCAGCCAGAGCACCCGTAGCTGTTGCAGCTAAAGTGGTTGTAGCGGCCTACGGTGGCTATAGCTACCAGAGCTCCTATCACTGCTCGAGCAGACCGCACCTAGCATAGCGGCCTCAAGCCTTAGAGCAGCCATCGCCGCCCCCAACAGCCACAACCGCATGAGCAGCCACAGTCGCCACACCGGTCGTATCGGCTAGAGCAGGCCGCACCTACCGTAGTAGCCTCAGCCCTCACAGCAGCCATGGCCACCCCAAACAGCCGTAGTCGCATGAGCAGCCACAGCCGCCACAACATTCGTAGCGGCTAGAGCAGGCCGCACCTACCGTAGGGCCCTCACCCATCAGAGCGGCCATAGTCGCGCGCAACCGTCGCAACCACATGAGCTGCCACAATGGGCACATCGGCTGTAGCGGCTGGAGCAGGCTGCAGCCTTCTGCTCCACCTGTAGCTATTGCAGTGGCCTCAGCCACTGGAGCGGCCGCAACTGATGGTAGCAACCGCAGTCATCGTCCACGGCTAAATTGATGGCGAGGACGCCAATGCATCAGCTCGGGACACGTCACCACAGGCAGTTGGGGTCAACACAGACGTTACGGATCCAAAGATGAAGTCAACAGAAGTCAACCCACCTCGGTCAACAGGAGTCAACGAAGAAGTCAACACGCCACAACCGTCGTCCGCCACGTCACCACCCGCGCACGTCTCCACGCGCGTCATGACACGACGCCAAAGGCAGATCCACAACTGCCCTTTGGCGTGACGTGATGCACGTTTTCCCTTGCGTGTCTTATTTTCTAGTTATTTTCTCTTTCCTCCAAGGCCTATATAAGGTCATTTGTTTCAAGAACTCAGGAGGCAATCATAATTCAAGAATTGATTTTTCTTTCTAACTCTTCTTGGAGGATTGCCCTACCCCTCATCTTGCCCTAACCTTTCCCGTCGTCGTCGTCGTCGTCATCACCATCGTCGCCGCCGCCGCCACCGCCGCCGCTGCCGCCGCCGTCGTCATCACCGCCGCGCACAGCCGCGCGTCACACGCCGCGACCGACGCCACCGCGTTATCATCGCGCCGCCGCGCTCCGCGACGCTGCGCGCGCGCTGGCGCTGCGCGGGCCGGCGGGCGCCTCGCAAGCGCTCGGGTGCGCTCCGCCGCACTCGCGCACTTTGCTGCGCGCGCTGTTGCTCCGCTGCTCCGCGCTCGCGCACTTCGCGCGCTGCGCGCGCGCTGGAGTTCGTCGCGCCCACCCGCCCCCGCTTCATAACGTCAACCAGGGCGGACAACGCCCGAGTGCCCGTTCCAGTATCACGCCGCCTGCCGCCACGAGCAGAATTACCTGCAGCCTCTACACGCACTACGGTGCTGAGGTATACCTGAACCCTGTGGTGTCGGCGTGTTCTCCGCTCAGTATTTTCTCGGGAAGTTTCCACCGCCGTCAGAATTAGACTTGGATTTCCTCTTCTTCTCTCCTTTTCTCGAGTGTTTCTTCGCGACGTGAATTCGAGGTATTGATTTCGGTGCTGAGGCATCGTCGCGGTGGGGGAAGACAGTACTCCCGCCCTCGATAAGGGTCGGAGCTGCACCACCAGATTTCATCGGTTTTAAGTCCGAGAATCGACCGTGATTTCTGTGGATTGTTTTATCCCTTACCCATTCCTACCCATAGCCTTGTCATCTGCCCTAAATCGTCCATCCCAGAGTCGTCCTACGTCATACATAGTTATGCAGCGGCCTCTGGGAAACTCTGCAACCGTGCACCCGCATAGTCGCTCAACAGCACAGTCATACCATTGCATGGGTGGAGCCGTAGCTATGTAGCTGCATAACCACGTAGCAGTTATAGCCTTAGCCCCGTAGCCACTTCACCGCTGTAATGTACATGCCACCATAGGATGAACCGGCGCTGATACGTACCTTCGTCTGCTTGTATTTTGCTATAGTCCTCATCATCATCGTACCGATGGCCCACACTGTTGTCACTGATGTCAGATAGGTCTTTGCTGCCACAGCCCTAGACGGCTGCACCTTGCACTATCCTATGCCCGTTGCTACGATCTCCTTGAGTATGCTTCAAGGGAGATGTCCACCGTACGACATGCTGTCACTAGTTCACTACCGTAAAGTAAATGCTGTAGTAGGTAGAACAACTGCCGCTTTGTGTCGCCGATGTCATTCTTTGTTCCCTATAGTGACATAGGACGACTACGGGGTAGACGAGGAAGGGCGGAATGACTGGGTATATGGGTAAGGGTAGGATGGATGTGTGAGGGGTGATAAAGGGGAAAGGATGACATACATGTTGACGAAGGGAATTGGGTTTATAAGGAGGGATAAAACGATCCACAAAAATCCACACAGTCGGATCCGGACTTTAAAACTGATAAAAAATCTGGTGGTGCAGCTCCGACCCTTATCGAAGGTGAGAGTACTGTCTTCCACCACCGCGACGATGCCTAAGCACCGAAATCAATATATCAGATTCGCGTCGTGAGGAAACACTCGAGAGGGAGGTAGAAGAAGCAGAAACTCAAAAACAATTCAGATTCTGACTGCGGTGGAAACTTCCCGAGAAAACACTGGACAGAGAACACTTCGACACCAAAGGGTTCAGGTGTACCTCTGCACCGCAGTACGTGAAGAGAGAGCGGGAAATTCTGATCGTGGTACGACTAGACGAATCCGGGCGTTGAGCGGCCAGTGGACGAGAACGAGGCTGGACGTTCCAGGCATTGAACGGCCCTGGTTGATTGCAGTGGGCGCAGAGTCAAGCGTGGGCGAACACCCACGCATGTTAAGCGCGCGGAGCTCCGGCGCGCGCGCGGAGTGCGCGGAGTGTGGCGGAGCGCACCCGAGCGCGTGCGGAGTGTGCAGAGTGCGGCAGCGCGCACCCGAGCACGCGCAGCGCATGCGGCTTGAAGCGCCGATGGCGTCCGGACAGGGGCAGCCTCAACGTGTCCTCGGGCGGTCCAGTTTGGGCGGCTTGGGTGCTCTTGGGCGACTTTGGCAAGGGCTGCTTGGGTGGCCTTTGCGGGCCTGCCTGGGCGGCCCTAGCGGGGTTGCCTGGTGGCCTTGGGCGGCCTTGGCGGGGCAGTCTAGGGCGGCCCTGGCAGGGCTGCCTAGGGTCCTGGCGGGGTGCCTTGGGCGGCCTGGGCAGGGCTGCCTAGGGCGACCTGGGCGGCCCTGGCGGAGTTGCCTTGGGCGGCTCTGGTGGGGCGGCCTAGGCTGCTTGGTCGGGGCTACTTGGGTGGCCTGGTCGGGGATGCCTTGGCAGCCTTGGCAGGGCTGTCTGGGCAGCCTTGGCGGGGCTGCCTAGGGCGGCCTGGTCAGGGCTGCCTGAGCGGCCCTCGCGGGGCTGCTTGGGCAGCGAAGGTTGGGCGAACGGAGAGAGAGAGAGAGAGAGGGAGGGAGAGAGGGAGGGAGAGAGAGAGAGAGAGAGAGAGAGAGAGAGAGAGAGAGAGAGAGGGAGAGAGAGAGAGAGAGAGAGAGAGAGAGAGAGAGAGAGAGAGAGAGAGAGAGAGAGAGAGAGAGAGAGAGAGAGAGAGAGAGAGAGAGAGAGAGAGAGAGAAAGAGAGAGAGAGAGAGAGAGAGAGAGAGAGAGAGAGAGAGAGAGAGAGAGAGAGAGAGAGAGAGAGAGAGAGAGAATGGAGGGGAGGTGGGAGGCCGACGTCGCGAGGCGGCAGTGGCGGTGGCAGCGGCGGTGGCGGCGGCGGCAACGATGGCTAGGGTTAAGAAGGATAAGGGAGGCTGGGCGGTCCTCCAAGAAGAGTTAACAAAACTCAATTCTTGAATTAATGACTACCTAATGTTTCTTCAAAACAATGGCCTATATATAGGCCTTGGAGGAAAGATAAAATGACGAGAAAATAAAGACATGAAAATAAAGATGTGCGCCGTGTCAGGCGAAAGGGCAGTTGTGGATCTGCCTCTGGCGTCGTGTCATGACACGCGTAGGGACATGCGTGGGTGGAGACGTGCTTGTCGATGGTTGCGGCGTGTTGACTTCGGTTGACTCTGGTTGACCGTGGTCCATAGCAGGCGTGTTGACTCCACTTGACCGTGGTGACGCGTTTGATGCTGAAGTGTTGGCGTCCTCGCCATCATATAGCAAGCTGTGGCCTATAGCAAGCTGTTCAGCCCTTCTCTTGAGGTGTAACATGAGACGTTTGATCCCAGCAGGTTGGTTACATCGCACACATAAGTTCAAAAGGGAGATTCCATTTGTGAGCCTCCAAAATTGGAGCTTGAATTAATACTCTTTAATGTGCATGAACAACAGTTGGGCATCATCATCCAAAATGAAATTCATGTCTTAATAGAGTAAATGGGTCAAAGGATTGGAGATTCCTGCAAAGTGTTTAATGAACCTCCTAGAGAAGACATCGTGGTTGAGGAAGCCTCTAAGTGGTCTTTCGGTGGTGGACAAGGGAAGATTCTTGATGACTTCCATTTTTGCCATGTCCTCCTCAAGCCCGCCATTGCTGATGTGGTGCCCCACAACTATACCCCCTTCCATGATGAGGTGGTATTTTTCTTAGTTTAACTCCGGATTGTTCTAAATACATCGCTTCAAAACCATAGTCAAACTAATTCAAAAATCATCAAAAGAAGATTCAAAGCTCAAAAGTCATCCATAAATATTTCTTAACAATCACCCACTAAACATGCAAATATGAAAGGTTGCTGATGCATTGCATAGACTGAATGGCATTCTTTCAAATGCAAATGTACCAACTAGAAAAGTGAATGGGGTTTTCTCTTTATTATGTTATTATATTTTAATTTAGTTAAAACAGGATAGTGTCTCTCATGCTGGACATCGTTGGGACGTCGTCCAGTCATCACCGAGCGTAGTTGTCTTAGTGTCGATAAGAAGATGTTGATATTGGACTATGGCTGAGGGCGTTTTTCGACAATGAATCCTAACAGCTAGAAACTACGATGGCATGTGAAGTACGTCTACTTGTGGTATGTGCAAGTGCCGACTAATAATGAAGTCTGATTCCTGGAAGTCAACGGAGTCGCACGGTGGTGGGAGATTAGACCTCCTCAGCCTTGTCCGAGGGGGTCAAGGATGCTATAGCACTAAACGGGGTATTCCCCATCAGCTGTGCTCATAGGGAACGGACAAGCCCGACTCGTACTGAACAAGTAAGACACTCAAGAGTTCACTTGTCTTCACTCATCTTGTCCTGCTCACCTACGTCTAACACGAGCATGGTAGAGGCAAATTGAAAATGCACTTAAAAAAATAAGAGAGGGAAGAGGGAGGGTGTACCTAGCCAAGATTTGCTGATCGATGTCTCATCTTTGTGTGTTCGGCCTAGTGCGGCATCGTCGGGGACGATGAAATGGAGGCACAGGCGGAGGTCGACTAGCCAATGAAAAGGGGCTCAGTCAATCTTGCAACAAGGACAACGATGCCGACTACGAGATGCACGGCGGCCTGGACTGATGACAGCAGAGGAATGCGGGCACAACGGTGTGGCGAGAGTGCAAGCAGTAGCACAGCACGGCGTGCTGTGTGTCGGAGCGGGCTGCACGCTAGCGGGCAGCGTCGTCGTAGGGTCGGGTGGATTGGGGGGCTGACTGCACCGCAACGTTGCACACAGATGACGGTGTTGGCACAAAAGCACACAGGCAGCGGTGACGGGCTGTACCACATAGTCACGCGCAGGAGACGGTGCCGGCGCACGGTGAACGATCGGCAGCCACTACCTGCACTGCGAGATCAAGCGCGAGTGATCGAGTCACCGTGCGGCGGATGGGTAGACCGTGGTTGGCACTGCTGGGGTCATGTAGTGAGAATGGCGCTGGTGCGCCAAGGAGGCGGGGCAGCTGGGCATGACAACCCCGCAGCATCGTGCGCGCACGCACGGTGGCACGGGCATGCACGCGCTACGGCGCAGGCGGGTGTAAGAATAGGATGTAGGCGGCTGGAGGCTGGCAGCAAATTGTGCCTTGTAAGCACACGAGGGAGGCGGCGTCGGTGCACGGCAAGCGATGGGCAGCGAGTGGCTGCACCATGGGGTCACGCGTGGGTGGTAGAGTTGCTGTTCAGCAGGCGGGTTGGCCACGGCGGGCGATGCCACCATCGTGCACAAAATGGCACTAGCACCAAGAAGGCGGGGCGACAGCACGCGACGCTGCGACCCTTCCTCGTTGCGGCCACATGCATGGCGGCGTAGACGCACGTGAGGGTAGGGCGCTTGGAATGGACGACTTGCGACGCCGGGACCTCATGACTCTCAATACTTAAAATCACTTATGGGTGCTTTGTCCAGATTTTCTATAACCTCCATATCTGTTTGATAACTCACAAATTAACATGATTAATTAATGAAGTTTACATTATATTTATGTATTTTAATGACTATATTTGCATGTTATCATATTAAAATAAAGATAAATCACTTACACTTTCATTTTACTATTATTTCTGAATTTTTATCATTTATTACATACACTTTAACCACATTGCAGTGATGAAATATTTTTTTTCAGGGCCTTAAATATTTGGCTAAAGGTTGGCAGGGCTTGTCAAAAATTTTTGAGTTTTTTCCATATTTTTATAGCCAAGAAGTGATTTTTTATATATTTAAATAATAGATATTTAATTTATGTGGCAATTTTTTTGATGTATTTATATATATGCTAAAGGGCATTCACGTCATTCGCCCAAAATTTTGGCGAATGAGTGGATGATTAGTATCAAATGATAAGTGAGAGAGAGAGAACGATTGAATTTTTTTTTTAGAAAAAATAAGGCCACCGACATGCACGTGCGTTAAAGAATTACGCAACGTGCATGCGGTGTCGAGTTGACGCGTGCATTAATGAACGCGGCAACCGACATACACGTGCGTTGAGTTTAAATCAAACAATGCGGCGCAATAATATTTTATCATCAAATGCCGCAGCCGATTTGCCGCGCGCATTTAATGCACGCGGCAACCGACAGCATGTGCGTATTATTTAACGCACGTAGCCGTCCATTCACCGCGTGCATTAAATGCATGCGGTAATCAAGCTGCGTGCTTTAAAAATGTGGTAACCTGACCCTTTTTATTATTATTATTATTTTTTAGGCGCTAATGATGACGTGGCTTCTTTATATCCGTTAAAATAAATGCATTCTTCTCCAAACATTGCGGGTGGCAGACACGCACAACGACGTGTTAGAGCGCAATGGCCTAGATTAATCCTCACTAAACCCTTGATATATTGAGACATAGACGTTCAATTGGTCTGAAATTTTGAGGGTATGATCTTTAAAAGGAGGTTTGGAAATAGACAAAAATTACTTTTTGAAGCTCTCTCCAAGGATTTCGCTAGGAAGGACGCAAGGGGTGCTTTGGAAGTCGACAGTTCTTGATTCTACACTCAAAGTTGTAAGTTTCTGTTTTGTATTTCAATCTTCTTCTTGAACGATTCTAAAACGCCAAGGCATGGGCGAAACGTACCTGGCCTAGAAGTTGGTTTTGAATGAACTTAGCACTGCATTTTGAGTCTGATTCAAGATCTCATTTTTTATCCTCAATTCTACATCAATTTAGAACATTTATCCTTCATTAGATTTTTAATTTAGGGTCAGACTTCATCGTTTCCCCAAATTCTTCACTTTCTCTCTCTAGGTTTATTTGTCTAGTTTCTCTCTCTAGATTTTTATTTATATTGATTAGGAATTTAATTTAATATATAAAAAACCTAAAAAAAAAATTTGATTCGAAAATCTTGAAGTCCAATTTAAAAATCCCTTTCTTGATTATTTAATTCACAATTTGAATTCATAAAAATTGTCTTAAAATTTTATAATAATTGGGAAATTAAAATTTCCAAATTGATCTGATCTTAAAATTGAAATATTTCTATCTTGAGCTTTCTGAGCGAAATATTTAAAATCAAAATTGAGTCTTACTTAATTTTGATTAATTAAAAACATTATTAAGCATAATTAAGATTGATTAATTGCAAAATTAATTCATTTTTGAATTAATTCATTGAACTTGGATAAAAAATTTTATTGTTGCCTCCCTGTGGTTCTACCCCTTGCTTACTATATATTCTATATTTAGTGATTAAGGGAAATTATAAATTTTATTGTATAAGTCTAACGCCAAATCAACGACATATTTACGTGAATTTTTAGAATTATCAATTTGGGAAATTTTTTAATAGTTGGGAAATTTTATTAATTGCAAAATTAATTCATCTTTGAGTTAATTCATTGAAATTGGAAAAAATTCTTATTTGTTGCCTCCTTGTGGTTCGACCTCTAGCTTGCTCTATGTTCTATATTTAGTGATAAAGGGAAATTATAAATTTTATTGTTTAAGTCTAAATGCCAAATCAACGATATATTTACGTGCATTTTTAGGCTTATCACTGTTATAATAAAGTCAACAGGAAAAAAACAATTCTCTACACTCACGGTGACATCCTCTGGCTTCTAATATGGGTGTCTAATTGATCCATTTTCTAGCTGCAATTCTATCATTATTGGCTCTAACTCTCCAAATTTAAACTTATCATAAATCCACAAAGGCATAGTAGTTACACTTCCCTCATGTCCAACAATGAACTACTAAATATCATCCCGCCAATCTGACATTTAATCAATGGAGCTCCATGGTCCCTTTGCTCTCAAGGAATTTGATTTCATAGAATAGAAGTTATGCTGTCAGATAATTCAATCATCTTTTCCTTTCTGGATGAAGTACAAAGATATTTCAAAAACTTTGAATAGGAAGGAGTATTTTGATTTGCATCTACCATAATAAATGTCACAGTGGCTTACTTAAAAAATTTAAGGAAGTAACTATCACTGGGGGGAACTTTGGAGGATTCTAAAGCTGGGGGAATAGAATAAGGGACACATAATCTTTTGAGTTAGGGCCTAGCATGGTGTTTTCGCTAGTAATTCCTCAACATATTGTTTCAAATCATCACCATATCTATCTTCTTTGTCTACACCAGGTTCCTCACTTGGGTTTTTCTCACATCCAACAGCCAATTCCTTAACATTCATGAATCTAGAAATTCTACTTAGATGCACGTGCTCATAATAGGATTCATGAAATTCAAAATTTTAACTATGTGGATCATGTTCTGAATCATTAAAATCATGATCATTAAAATACATGTTTCTAGGTCTAATACTGTGTTGGGTTGGAAGACAACCTGAATTCCGGTTAGTGCGGCCAAAGCTATCCATGTTACCATTATTTATGTAACCTTTGAAGTTTCCTTGCGAATTTTTCCCCCCTTTTTCATATTACTCATAAAATGAGTAGAAATTTGTGCAAGAGATCAAGGATATGGCTAACATCCCTAATGATGTGAATAGAGTGTTGAGATTGAGGGCATTTTATGAGTAAGCTAAGAGCAACATTCATGCTAGAGTCTCTGAGGCTGTAGATGTGAATGTGAATTTTAGAATAGACCCTCATCTTCATCAAATTTTCTCATCGTTTAATAGAAAATTAAATGAAGATACTAAGGAGTACTTATATAAGTTTCACGAGACATATGATTCTCACAACATTGCAGGAGTCACTTTAGATGATTTGAGAACTGTAATGTACTTCTGTACTCTTAAAGTTAAAAGAGAATATTTAGTTAGAACCATGGGTAAAAATCTTCATACCTGGAGTGAGATGGAGAGATGTTTTTATAACAGTTGTATCAAGTTGGAATGACTAATGCCTATAGAGAAGCAACTAGAGATTTTACCCAGGGAAAGTTAAAAGAGGCATTGGAAAGATTGAAATTTCTGATGAGAAAATGCTCTCATCATGGTCTGAATGATGGTTTGATGCTCTCATTGTGATCTCACCTTGGCAAATAGTTCAAATTTTGTATGGTGCTTTGAATGACCATTAGAGAGGTAAAGTGGACATCTCTGGTGGTGATACCCCTATGGATAAAAAAATTGATGAAGGTACTAGTATTATTGAGAAATCGACAGATAGTTATGCACATCATTGGGGCTTGAGTCAGAATGGGAAATTTTCAGGGCCAAAATGCAAATGGTTTATTGCTAGGGCAGTAGAACCTGATATGTGGATAGATAACGTAGAGGCAAGATTCTTCCACATATCAGGATTCTAGATTTATTAAATGTGGGTCTCAGATCTTCTACCCTGCACAAGACAACTAATGTGAAAAAGATATGAATAATTGCAGAAAAATCTTAAGAAGAAACTTTATAGATCACCTATTGCGTCTCTCCCTTTCCAATATCTCTGTACTTTAAACTTCTGTAAAGCTTATGGAAAATAGAACAAGAAGAATTTCTATTCCTAAAAAAGAATCAGAAATCAAATTCAGCTTGTGTTATTGGCAACACCGCCATGTGACAAGTGTAAAATTAAGGATTTAATGTTATTGTTTCAATCCAGACTTAATCAACAGTATTTATGAAAATGGCAAGCTTAAATACTATATAATATAGAGCAAGGGATGAATCCACATAGAGGCAATGATAGAGCATGCCAACCCACTCCATTAGAGATGCCTTCACAAGTGCGATCATCATCAACATAAATGACCCCCCCCAGCTTGCAGCCAGTCGGACCGGCTCGCCAAAGTGAAGGGGAAAAGACTCGGGCTCGAAGACCCTGGTAAAAGCACAACCCAACCATGGAGTGTTTCATTTTTGGCGGCTTGTGCTCGTCCTGTTCGTTGTTATACCATATTCGCGTGTTCGTCTTCATCGAGTCTGTGTTTGTCGTGTCATGTTCGTATTGCTGTGTGTCACATCACTCATGTCGTATGTGTCCCTTGTTTCCTTTATCGTTTTTTCCTTTGTTTTGTGTTTAAAACAAAGGGGCGTCCCTATGTATCAGACCCCCCCTGTAAGGGCACTCGGTTCTTTACCAAAGGCTCATGCATCCTTGGTAAGGGCGGTCAGGCCCCTATAGAAGGGTGCACATTGGAGCCTTAAGTTTTTTGCCTAGTTAATTTTGAAACAAGGCATTCTGACTGTTCTTCTGCTAGTGGGAACTAGAAGAGGGAAGGAGAAGAGGATGAAGAGGAAGAGAGGAAATACACAAGGAATGGGATAAGAGGAAGAACAGAGAGAGCCCATACCCCTTGCCATTCGGCAACTCTCTTCGTCGTTTGCCTGTTTGCTGGTCGCTACAATAGACTCGTCCATCGACTGAAGATATCCCCTCCTAGTCAAATGCGGGTCGACTAACGAACACTCTCATGAAGTCACTTAGACAACGCGCTAGCTGCGCTCCTTCACACCAGTCGAGTGACAGATTTTTCCGCGAAGCCATCCAATCATGCACTAGCTGCACCCGTCGCCAAATTGGACTAATAGACACTTTCCCAAAGCCACTCGGTCAACACCAAGACTCGAGTGCACTATCGCACGGCCACCAACCAGCGCACTTTGATTTCTCACAGCGTCCCTGCCAATCGACATAACCGCAGCACTCTGGCTGTCCAGTGAGCTTGGTCGACTCAACCATTGATGCCTATCCCACCTATGTAAAACCGGTGCATGGTACAGACCTCTACGCTGGTTGCGTGCTGCACCGTCGACAAGGTCACATCTCACCACATCAGCACCCCCCGTTTGTAACTACACGCGACGCGACTTGCGGCTGCTATCCCCTGCGAGGTGGTGTAGGCCCTACCCACGATTCACTCAACACATGCTCCCCAGTGCGGTTGCTGCTGTCGTGCACCAGAAAACTATCCTTACGCCCGTAATTGTTGCTGGTGTATGGAGCTCGTGTCGTACAGGTCCAGAGTCGTCCTGCCACACGCGCTCCGTTTGCATGGAGCTGCAACATTCATTACCCCGTCCCACCTTTGCGGTGTCACGCCTGTTGCCGCATTCTGCCCATCGTCCTCGTTGTGTTCTCACAGACTGACCACCGCGGTCGCGCAACCAAGCCATAGTTGCCCGCGTGTGCTGCCTTGGTGCCACTCCTCTATCTAACTCATCCTCGCCTATCTCCACGACACACTCCCGCTCCCTGCCATCACCACCTGTCGAACTCTACCGTGCACATCCCCAGCACACCTCTGCCACACTTGCCCACATTGGTCGTTGCACCAAGGATTACGTCGACAACGAGTGACATAACTGATGAGCTATGTTGTTCCCCTAATGCTTGTCAAATATATTATCTCTTTCAGTATATTGTGGATAACATCAAAATAAGAGCTACTTAAGTGCTAATTTTATCATATTTTTTGTATTTTAATGTTTAAAAACATTAATGTTTAATGGATGGTATCATGATTTTAGGTTAAAAGAATAACTTCCTTAAAATTCAAGTTAAATAATACATTTAAAAAAAAATTAGGTCAATTTCAACATTTTAAACAAATTTTAAATGATTTTTAAAGAAGAGATAAATGCTGATTGAATGATTTTTAAACAATTTTTCAAGTTAAATAATACCCCAATTGATTTAAAGAAGAGATAAATGCTGATGTCGCACACGTACACGTGCCACACAAAGCAGATATGGGGTAATATTCCCCTTTTTAACCTCAATGACACACATAAGAAAAAAGGATTTAAAAAACAGTATATTGTGACGTGGCACATGGCAACGCACAACGATGTTGCAATTTATAAGCAAATATATTTGATATTTGCTGCGATCTTTGAATATAACAAAAATTATTATTACAAGTACATGCAACACTCTTAGAGCATACAATCACATAAGACGAGGTGATAATCAAAATCCTTTTATGGGTGGCTGTTGGATGTTTCACCCATCAACAGAAAATAAGAAAGTGGTCAACAGAAAAATAATTAACAAGAAATGAGGAGGGAGAAAAATGGACGGCTAGGATTGCTCTAACATCAACGCTTGGTATTTGCCAAGCAAGAGGTCTGATTCAGCTGAAATTGCAGGGGTGCTACATCCGATCTATTGATAGAGGTGTGAATCACTATCACCTTTATCCTTGAACATGCTTCCAACTCATGTTGGTTGATTGAAATATAGGGAGTTCCTCAGATTCATCATGTACGCTCTTGGCATATTGGGTCGATGGAGAGAGGTAACAAAATAGAGGTGGAGCTTACCTGGACTTGCAACTTATTATGGTTCTGGTAGAGCATAAGGATCTACGGTAAGTATCCTTATGATGACTCTCAATATGTCATCAATTATTAAGGATTTCTTGAGCATTAAAGTATCATTTACATTCATTTAATCCATATTGGTTGTATTACATGTACATTATTTTCCTACTTACTAACCCCACTTGATTCTTTGAATCAAGTGGATTAGATCTCACTTATTGGATTTAATGAGTTCAGATATGGATAAGCATCAAGAGAAATGCATTTGACTAACAGGAGCTGGCGAAAAACTATAAGGAAGAAAAAGCCCTAAAAATCTCCAAGAATCATAATTGAGAGAAACCTATAAATAGCCGCTTGAGGGTTCATTTAAGGTTGTCCAGAATTTCCAACTGAACAGGCTAGGGCTTGGAGAAGAAGGGTTCTGCACCCTCCAAGAACTGATGAGCATTGGAGCTGGAGAGAGGGAGCAAGCTGAGAGATAGCTTGGGATTGACGACCTCCACCTCGTCGCAAGGATTGTGACACCTGGTTGGAGCGATTTTCTCAAGTTTCAGTACAGTGTAGCTCCCTCCCTTTTAGACAATCTAGATTGGGTTGGAAGATCCACCCCAGTGATCTTCCAACGTTTCCAATTGACATTGTTCATGTTTTGGTTGATTGAAAGTTTCTTGTTCATTCTCCCTCTCGTTTTCCTTAAAAAACCCACTGTCTGTCTTAGCAATCTGGCTTGAAATCTTTCCCTGAAGTAGCAGTCAAGCCGCCAGCAGCCAAGGCCGCGAGCAACCGAGGCCACTAGTCCAGGTCGCCAGCAGCCAGGCAGCCAGCAGCTAAGGCCGCAAGCAGCATAACCGCAGGCAGCTAGAACGGCCAGCCACCAAGGCCTCAGCTTATGTCGCCAACAGCTCAGGGAGCCAGCGGCATAAGCTGCCAGCAGCCAAAACCTCTAGCGACCAAGGCCTCAGCCTAGGTCGCCAGCAGCTCGGGCTGCCAGCAATAGCTATGCACAGCCCACGCTGTGCGCAGATCTGCCCGCGCATAGCGCAAGCTGCGCGCCAGCAGAACCCGCGTGCAGGCAACAGCCCACGCTCTGCGGGTGCACTGCTGCGTAGCACGTAGGCATGCCCGCGCGCCGGCAACAGCACGCGCGCAGCAGGCCCGCTGCTGCGAAGCGCGCAAGCACGCCCGCGCGTAGGCAACAGCTCATGCGCAGCAGGCACGCTGCTGCGTAGAGCGTAGGCACGCCCGCGCGCGCAGCAAGTACAGCGCGCAGGCCGTGCCCTCACGCAGGCGCAGGCCGTGCCCTCACGCAGGCGCACTCGCGTGCACAAACACCCGCTGGGTGTTTGTGAAATTGTCCCAAAGGGCAAGAGAGAGTCTGTAAGTCAAGGAATTTTTACTGAAGATTCTGCTGAACTTAGTTTTTTAAAGACTACTCTGCAGACTTTTACTTAAGACAATTTAACTAATCGTAGAACTGAATGCAAATATCTGATAATATACACTGAATTGAAAAGAAAACTGCATTGTTTTATCTGCTCCCCCTAGATCGACACCTTACTCGCCCAAGGGCTGTCAGGTTATAAATATTGTTGCATAGCTCAATTCCTCACACGATTTATCAGTAAAAACCACCATAAATTGAGCTTATCAGCTGGCGCCGTTGCCGGGGAGCACGGTTTTACACTAGTAATTTTATCTTCTTTTCAGCTATTGTTGATTCATTCTCCTAAAGCTGCAGGACTTGAAAATCCTCAGCTTGTTGTCCTTCTAACTTTCTTCTGAAGTCTATGGCAGTGACAAGGTCCAAAGCCGGTGAGAGATCTGCAGAGGACGCTGCACGAGACACCACTCTAGAATCTATAGTCACACAATCGGAAAATCAGTAGGGGAACATGGCAGAAGAAGGACGTCAACAACATGAAAGAAGGAGAACCATTCTGGACAAATGATGACTCTCAATATGTCATCAATTATTAATGATTTTCTTAAGCATTAATTATCCATTGCATTGATTTAATCTATATTTGTTATCATTCATATGCATTATTTTTCCAACTTACTAACCCCACTTGATTCTTTGAATCAAGTGGATTAGATCTTATGTATTTGATTAATGAGTTCAGATATGGATTAAGCATCCAAAGAAAGATGAAATTGATCAAGAGGAGCTGGCAGAAATTAGGAAGAAGAAAAAGCCCTAAAATCTCAAAGAAGCCATATTAAGAGAAACCTATAAATAGCCTCACAAGGGCTCATTCTAGGTTGTCCAGAATTCCCCCTTTGAACAGACTAGGGGTTGGAGAAGAATAGTTCTGCACCCTCCAAGAGCTGATGAGCATTAAAGCTGGAGAGAAGGAGCAAGCTGAGGAGTAACTTGAGCTAGATGACCTACACCTTGCCGCAAGGATCGTCACACAAGGTTGGAATGATTCACAAGTTTCAGCAACTCTGTACTTCTCTCCCTTTCAGACAATCCAGGTTGGGTTGGAAGAGACACACTAGTGCTCTTCCAACGATTCCAAGTGATGTTATTCTTGTTTTTGTTGATTGAACGTTCATTGTTTGTTAACATCGTTCACATGAAGGCTGCGCACATCCAAGGTTGCCTGCAGCCAACGCTGCACACAGCCCGCGCTGTGAACAGGTCTTGCCCGCACGCAGCTAGCGCTGCGAGCAGACCACGCTTGCGCACAGTGGCGACGGCGCACGGGCAAGCCGCGCGCAGCCAGTCACTGCGCAGGCACGCCTGCACACAGCATCTACAGTGGGTAGGCAAAGCCCGCGCATTGCAGCACACGCACGCAAGCAAGCCCGTGCACAGCAGGTGCTGCGAGCAAGCCACACTCGCGCACCGCAAGTGCAGTGCACAGGTGCGCCCACGTGCAGTACGCTGCACGCGTGCGCGCGCAGCCTGTAGACGCACCTGCAAGCTCTTCTGCAGGCGGCTACGGCCGCGAGCAGAGGGCGCTGCAAGAGCGCCTGCAAAGTGCTTGTGATATTGCCCAAAGGGTAGTAATCTGGAAGTAAAGGGATTCTTTACTGAAGATTCTGTGGAGCTGAATCTATTCAAGAACATCCTGTAGATCTACAGTGAAGATAATTTAACAGTTTGTTGAGGCTTAATGCAGTGTTCTGATATCTTAATTTGAACTGAAATAAAATTATTATTACTTCCTATCTGCTCCCTGTGGATTGATACCTTACTCGCCCTAAGGCTGTGAGGTTAAAAATATTCTTGCATAGCTCAAATAACCAGTAAAGCAAACCATAATTTGAGCTTATCAACAGATCGACACCCTCAGGAAGCTTGAGGCAAACGGATGTGAATCTGAACATAGGTGAGGGTATCATGTTCAGGTACGACAATGTATTAATATAATCCTTACCTGAATTTAATGGATTGTCTGCACAAAACCCTTTGGAATTTTTAGATGATTTCCATATTAGATGCTCTTCCCAAAATGTTCCAGGTTTATCTACAGAGATTTTAAAAATGGAATATTTTCCTTTGACTTTAAAAGATAAAGCCTTCTCATGGTGTCGTAATTTAGGAATCACCTTCAACTCTTGGGAAGAGATGCAAGGAAAATTTCGGCAGAAATTTTACCCACTCTCCAAATCTCATTTCTATAGAAGGGAAATCCATAATTTCCATCCCCATGAAGGCGAGGCATTTAGCGAGTCCTGGGAGAGGTTCAATGACCTGTTGAGGAAATGCCCTCATCGTGGAATTGAGCACTGCCAATTAGCCCAAATTTTTTATGAATCTCTGTCAGATTTCATGAAACATAAAGTCAATTTAGCCACCGGGGGAACATTTTATACTACATATGAGGATGAGGTCTTTGACATTTTGGAGAGAGTTGCAAAAACTGACCTGCAGGAAATCAGAGCAAATCAGAATGGGAGAAATCTGCAGCCAAAGAGGGCAGGAGTGCTGCAAGCAGGCCTTAAGGAAACAAACCAGAAATTGGAGGAGCTCACCTCCACCTTGAGAAATGTCTTCCTGAACAACTCTCCAATAATTAAAGCTAAAATTTGCTCTCTCTAATTCAGCAGAGATCATGAAGATGGAGCTTGTCAGTCCATGGAGGAGGAGGTGAAAGCGTTCAACCAAGAACCACAACCATGGGCTGGAAAAAGAGGGCTGGTTTTCAAGGTGGAGAGAGCTTCCACCAAGGGAACAAGCCTGCATTTCAGTCCCAATTTCAGCTGAAGTAGCAGTTCCAATCTAGACCTCAGAAGCAGTACCAGGTTCCATCTCAAACGCAACCTGATTTTTCTGCACTAACCCCTGTTATTTCAGACATGATAGAGAAGCAAAATCAGAAATTGAGGGCAGAGATGGAGATGCGGATGCAGGTGATGATGGAGTTCCAAACAAGGCAAATGTTGGAGTCTCAAGAGCAGATGAGAAAGCTACTGGAGAGCTTTAAGCCAGGAACTGCTGAACCTCAAGGTACACATTTAGAACATAACTGTACATCTAGGAGATTCCCTACTAAACCCAAGATAAATCCATGTAATTTACTTCATATACAACATTCTATTCATGATGAGATGAAGGAGGAAGATCCTGAAGTTCTAGCAATCTCAAAATTGAGAAGTGGGAAAGAACTTCAGGATCCTTATCAGAATTCTGTAGAGAATTCAAGGAAAACGAGCGAGGTAGAGAAGAAGAGGAACCTTCCTACGTGAAGGAACCTCTACCTTCCACTCATACTCATGACATTCCTTATCCCTCTGCTCTAAGTAGAAAAAAACCTGTCCACGACTATGAAAATAGGTTGCTAGAAAACTTCAAACAGGCCACCATGACTGTTATTGTAGAAGATATGCTTAGGTGTGCACCCTCCTTAAAGAAATACCTTAAGGATTCTTGCACTACTAGAAAACCTAGGGAAGTAGTGAAACTTTCAGAAAATGCTTCTAGCATTTTGAATGCCATCCCTATCAAAATGAGGGATCCAGGAGCCCCTTTCATTACATGTGAAATAGGAGGAAAAACCCTTTCCAAAGTTTTATTAGATACAAGAGCAAGCATAAGTATCACTCCAACAGCTTTGTACGAGGAGTATGGATTTGGGCAATTGGAGGAAATACACATGGACCTAATCCTAGCTGATGGAACTGTTAGGCAACCTAAGGGAAGATTAACTGATGTCATGATCACTGTAGAAAACTGTGAAATCCCTGTAGATTTCATAGTGACTGATGTAAAGATATCAAGGAATATTAGCTTAGCTCCTATAATTCTAGGAAGACCATTCTTAGTCATGGCAATGACGATTATGGATTGAGAGAAGGGGACTATAGAATTCAAGATTGGAAAAGAGAGAGTTCAAATTGATATATCAAAAATGATGAAGTGCCCCTTAGGAAGCAACGAAGAATTAAATTTGTGTACAAAAGACGAAGGAGAGGTGGAAGTTGTAAAGGAGTATTTATCGCATGTAGAAGGGAGAGAGCTAGATGATGAGCGTATGGACTCTCCTTCAGTTGAGGTAGGCCTAGAGTTAAAACCTCTACCTTCATCCCTCAAATATGCATATTTGGATGACAAGAAAACTTTACCTGTGATAATCTCTTCATCACTTACTCAAAAACAAGAAGATGAATTGCTCAAGGTACTTAGAGAGCATAAGGAAGCCATAGGTTGGACGTTTGAGGACATTAAGGGAATTCCATCCTCGATTTGTGACCATAGGATATTTTTGGAGGAGGAAGCTAGACCTTGTAGAGAGCATCAAAGGAGGCTTAATCCTTATATGAGAGAAGTCCTTGAGAAGGAAATATTGAAGTGGTTAAATGCAGGAATCATATATGGTATCTCCGATAGTAGATGGGTAAGCCCTGTACACATGGTCCCCAAAAAGTCAGGAGTGACTGTAGAAGTGAATGAAAAAGGAGAAGAAGTGCAGAAATGCTTAACCACTGGATGGAGGGTATGCATCGACTATCGAAAGCTCAACAAAGCAACCAAGAAGGATCACTACCCACTACCCTTCATGGACCAAATATTGGAAAAACTGCTGGGGCGGCAATTCTTTTGTTTTCTTGATGGATATTCAGGATATAACCAAGTGAACATCCATCTTGAAGATCAAGAGAAGACTACTTTCACCAGTCCTGTGGGCACATACGCCTTTAGGCGTATGCCCTTCGGATTATGTAATGCACCCGCCACATTCCAGCGATGCATGAATGCACTATTCTCCGATCTAGTGGGAGAATGTTTAGAAATTTTCATGGATGATTTTTCTGTCTTTGGATCTACCTATGAGAACTGCCTCCTAAGCCTCACCAAAGTATTAAAGAGATGCATTGAATCCAACCTCGTACTAAGTTGGGAAAAATCTCATTTCATGGTACAGGAGGGAGTGGTGCTGGGTCACATGGTAAGCAACCGTGGACTGGAAGTGGACAAGGCCAAGATCGAAATCATTCAGGACCTTCCACCTCCAACCAACCTAAAAATCTTTAGAGGTTTTCTTGGCCACGCTGGTTTCTATAGACGTTTTATTTTAGACTTTGCTAAAATTTCTAAACCTTTTACTAATCTTTTATCGTCTAAGAATAATGATTTTGAACTAACACTAGAAGCTAAAAATGCGTTTTATACTTTGAAAGAAGCCTTAGTGAATGCACCTATCTTGCAAGGGCCCGATTCGACCCTTCCTTTTGAACTAATGTGTGATGCTTCTAATTTTGCTGTAGGGGCAATGTTAGGTCAACAAATTGATAAGAAACCAGTGGTCATCTACTACGCCAGCAGAACGTTAGTCGACGCATAATTGAACTACACAACTACAGAGAAAGAACTGCTGGCAATTATTTTTCGTTAGAAAAGTTTAGGTCTTATTTTCTAGGTAGTAAAATTACTTTTTTTTCTGATCATGCACCTATTAGATACTTACTAGCAAAGAAGGAGGCGAAGCCTGGACTCATTAGATGGGTGCTCTTATTACAAGAATTTGATTTAGAAATTAAGGATAAGGGAGAGTGTAAAAATGTAGTTGCAGATCACCTATCTAGGATTTCAGGCCACCAACCTGAGTTGATAAATGATGAGTTTCTTGATGAACATGTTCTAGCAGCACAAGGAACATTGGTTCCTTGGTTTGCACATATTGTCAAATTTCTTGTTTCAGGAAAAAATCCTACAGGTTGGACATCCCATGAGAGGAAAAAGCTGCTGAAGGACAGCATTTTTTATTTTTGGGAAGACCCAGAATTATTTCATAAAGGGCTAGATCAAATCTTGACGCGGTGTGTGCCCGAAAGCGAGCAAAGAAGCATCTTGGAATTCTGCCATGCAAAACCAGGAGGAGGGCACTACTCGGCTAAGGTAACAGCCCATAAAATTGTCGAATCTGGTTTCTTTTGGCCTACTCTATTTCAAGATGCCAGAAATTTAATAACAACTGTCTAGCTTGCCAAGCATCCATTAATATTAACAAGAGAGATCGTATGCCCTCACAACCCATTCTAGAGGTAGAAATCTTTGATTTGTGGGGAATCGATTTTATGGGCCCTTTTCCTAACTCCAATGGATATGAATATATTTTGATGGTCGTCGATTATGTGTCCAAATGGGTAGAAGCCATTCCCACAAAGACCAATGATAGTAAGGTAGTGACCAATTTCATCGAAAAAAATATTTTCTATAGATAGGATGCCCACGAGCCATTAGTAGTGATGGGGGTTCTCATTTCACCAATTATAACTTTAGAACCCTCCTTAAGAAATTTGGTGTCCATCATCGAGTCACTACCTCGTATCACCCTCAAGCTAATGGTCAAGTCGAATTGTGCAATAGAGAGGTTAAGAAAATCTTGAGGAAGATAGTGCATCCGGACGGGAAGGATTGGTGTAGGAAACTAGACGAGGCATTATGGGCCTATAGGAAAGCCTACAAAACACCTCTAGGAATGTCTCCATTTCGACTAATCTTTGGAAAAGCCTGTCACCTACCCTTAGAGTTAAAACACAAGGCACTTTGCGCTATTAGAAAACTCAATTTGGCTTTAGATCAAGCCGGCAAACAAAGACTTCTTCAATTGCATGAGTTGAAGAACTTCGGAATGAGGCCTATGAGAATTCAAAGATATGTAAAGCCAAAATGATAACATTTCATGATAAAAGCCTGAGGAGAAGAATATTTGTAGAGAATCAAAAAGTTTGGCTTTACAATTCAAGGTTGAAATTATTTTCGGGCAAGTTGAAAACTAGGTGGGATGGCCCCTTCATCGTACAAAAAGTCTTTGAAAATGGAGCCGTCACGATTCTAGACCCTCACTCTCAAAAACATTTCACTGTTAATGGACAAAGACTTAAGCCATATTTACAAGATGAAGATTTGCAAGGACCTATGAATATCCCTCTAGAAAAACCTCCTAATGATAGTAGCATGATCTGAACGGTAATTTTGTTTGTTTTCTTGTTTACTTTATCTTGCCTTTTGTTCTGTTTTTGTTTTCTTCATCATGTTGTAACCTCACTTATCCAAGCTCGCCTACACCACACGATGGACAACTCAAGTCGCCAATCGCAGCTCTCCATTCCTTGGTTTGGTCTCTCTTTCTCCTTACTCCACTTTACTACCCGTCATGTAGGAACATGCCATTTTTATGGAAGGGGGGGGGATAGAGTCTCATGAACAACTGTTTCCGTCATCTATCAAAAAAATTTCGTTTTTTTTTGCATGCACTAAACCATGGATATTTGATGATCTTAGGAGATATTCAAGCAATGATAGACACGACATTAGTGTTCTTCTCAAGGGTGATTGGAGTTGAAAGACTAGCCAGCCAAGGAGACCCAAGGTGAAATAAGCCTAACTAGGTGCACAAATGATTCATACTAGCTGAAATCCATAAATCTTATCATGATATTTCTCTTATCTTGCCATCCACCTCGGGTTGAGTTAACACTTACATGCATGAAACCTTTAACTTTAGTGGAGAGTAGGGCTAGTGTTGGCTCAATGGCATTATTATTTATGGATGTGAGTGAAGCTCCCTAAATCAAGAGGGATACAAAACCTCTTCGGG
Organism: Wolffia australiana; assembly: GCF_029677425.1. Classification (NCBI taxonomy): domain Eukaryota; kingdom Viridiplantae; phylum Streptophyta; class Magnoliopsida; order Alismatales; family Araceae; genus Wolffia; species Wolffia australiana. Next base: position 4,330,228 of record NC_135843.1, read on the forward strand.
GGAATAGGCTGCTGATCTACTAAGGATGGCACATGGGTAGTGGATAAGCGCCATCAAATGCAAAGTAAAAAAAGCTGCATCAAGCATAAAGCTTGCACCTTAGAAATCAAGTTGATTGTCATCAAATATGACCGACATGCAGCAAATGTAATTGAAAAAAAGGTGGAAAAGCTGTCTCCCATGTGTTTGAGCCGATGTTATTATAGCCATTAGTATTGAGCTAGCATTAGCACCGCTCTCTGCGCCTTGTTCAGTAGTGCGCTTGGGGTGTTGACTCGACCTTATTCCATATCATATGTACTTACTGTATGTAATCCATAGATCAGAAGTGCACTTAGTTGCGGTTGAAGGCTGAAATAGATCCTTAGGAGTCTCCCTAAATTGGCCAAGCTCAATTGACAAAGACATTCCTTGACGAGAACATGAGTCAAATTTATAAAAAACTAGCAGTCAACTAGAGATCATCATTTATTCTAACTCGTATTTCATTACTAAGGGGCTAGTAATGATCTAAGTTGGGGGGTGTTTGATGACTCTCAATATATCATCAATTATTAAGGATTTCTTGAGCATTAAAGTATCATTTGCATTCATTTAATCCATATTGGTTATATTACATGTACATTATTTTCCTACTTACTAACCCCACTTGATTCTTTGAATCAAGTGGATTAGATCTCACTTATTGGATTTAATGAGTTCAGCTATGGATAAGCATCAAGAGAAATGCATTTGACTAACAGGAGCTGGCGAAAACTATAAGGAAGAAAAAGCCCTAAAAATCTCCAAGAAGCATAATTGAGATAAACCTATAAATAACCTCTTGAGGGTTCATTTTAGGTTGTCCAGAATTTCCAATTGAACAGGCTAGGGCTTGGAGAAGAAGGGTTCTGCACCCTCCAAGAGCTGATGAGCATTGGAGCTGGAGAGAGGGAGCAAGCTGAGAGATAGCTTGGGATTGACGACCTCCACCTCGCCGCAAGGAACGTGACACCTGGTTGGAGCGATTTTGAAAAGTATCAGTACAGTGTACCTCCCTCCTTTTCAGACAATCTAGATTGTGTTGGAAGATCCACCCCAGTGATCTTCCAACATTTCCAATTGACATTGTTCGTGTTTTGGTTGATTGAAAATTCGTTGTTTAAATCAAGTTGTTCTTCCTCTCGATTCCCCCAAGAAAATCCATTATTCTTCCATACCCAACCCATTCGATTTTGTTCTTCTCCTAGCAGCCTTGGTCGTGCGCAGCAGGGCTGCGCACAGCCAAGGCCGCACGCAATAGAGCTGCGCCCAGCCGCGTTGCGAGCAGGCCTCGCCTGCGTGCAGTAGAGCTGAGCCCAGCCGCGCCGCGAGCAGGCCTCGCCCGCGTGTAGCAGAGCTGTGCCCAGCCGCGCCGCGAGCAGGCATCGCCCGCGCGCCGCAGAGCCACGCCCAGCGGTGCCATGAGCAGGCCTCGCTCCCGCGCAGCAGAGCTGTGCTCAGCCGCGCCGCGAGCAGGCCTCGCCCGCACGCAGCAGAGCTGCGCCTAGCCACGCCAGCGCGCAGGCCTAACCTTTGCGCAGTAACCGCCGCGCGTAGGCGCATCCCGCGTGCAGTGCCTGCCGTGCGTGGGACGCACTCGTGCGTATGAGCGCCAGGAGTTTGTTGATTTGACAAATCCATAGTTGTGAATCTATGGATAAAATTGGTGAACTGCTGTGACTTAATTCTGAGAAAGAACTTGTTATTCCCTTAAGAAATCATTTTACATAACTTTTCTGAGGAAATTCAATGAACTTTACTGAAGATAATTTTTGTGATTGTTAAGATTGAAAATTTAGAACTGATAATCTAAGTAGTGTTGGCAACTTGTTAAGATCAATTGTCAGAGAGAATATTTCCACTTTGTACCAAGTGCTACGTCGTGCGGAGTTTGCCTTCGATAATTTGGTGAACTGTACCACTCTGAAAGTGACCTTTGAAATCGTGTATGCTCAACTTCCAAGCAAGTCTTTAGATCTCACACCATTAGATTCGCCACATAGAATTTTTTTAGGATGTGTATGATTTCCCAGGGCATATTAGGAACTTGAATGAAAACATTCATTCTCGCATTTCATGTCTTAACAAGCAATATAAGGCAGCTCCTGACTTAGGATGAAGGTCCATTTCTTTTTCGGAATGAGAGTTAGTCATGGTCAGATTAAGGCCTAAAGGCACTCTCCAAGGGGTTGCTATGAAGCTACGTGCTCGTAGTGTTGGGCCTTTCTCGATTGCCCAAAACATTAGCGATAATGCCTATGTCGCAAGTATCCCACCTAATTGGGGGATTTGATTAACTTTTGACATCAGTTACTTAGTCCGATGCAAACCCTTACCACAGATAAATGAACTGCACAATCAATTGAGTCTTGATAGTCATCAGAGTGAGCATAACAAAATCTCACTTCCTTTACCTATTAATGTACAATAATAACAGATAGAAATGCTACTATGTGAGGTAATTCATGCTGTAGGGGAACAAGTGGACCGCACTCTCTTAGTGCATTGGCAAGGACAACCTTCATCAAGAGATATGTGGATTACTGAAAAAGACCTTCATCGAGTTCGCCCAAACCAAATCCAACCCATAGAAGGCATCATCGGCCTCAACTCAATAGGATCAAGTTCTTACCACCCCGGGAGGATGACAGGGAACCATCGTAACAACATCATCATGGGATGAGTTCAACTGCAGCGAGCTGCTCATGCTGACGTTCATAATCCCAGTTTAAAAAATTCATCAAAAGTTTATGCATAAGTGTTACGTGCTATCTCTCTGTATTTTTCATTTCGTCGAATGATCGAACTCGACCATTATGTTTGAGCCTTGTCCATTATTTTCTTTTCATCTTTGTTATGTTCGTCAAAAGAGAGATCATCTCGCCATAGTTCCTTCCCTTGTTGTGGGCCGCTAGGCAGCCTCCCTCCCTGTATAAAGGGAAGACATGCCCCCAAGGAATGACAGGCTGAAACTTGGAAAATGAATCTTTGTTATCTCGAGTTTCTTTCATTTTCCTACTTCATTGGAGTAATCCCTATAGATCGAGATAGTGGATTCCTCGCCGTTGTGCCACCTTCACCACGTGGAGACCATTTCATGTAAGAACTACCGCCATCGATACCCTTCTTTGTCCTGAGTTCTTGAAATCAACCAAGAAGCTGGCTTCTTGAACGGTTATCTTTCAAGATTTTCAAGAATCGCCTGTTCCGGGCCTTATTCAAGTGATACGTCTCGACCATCACCGCTGCCATCGCCTAAGCTGCCTTCGATGCCACCGCCACAGGACCATGGCCCTGCCTTTACTGCCAAGATCATTGCATTTGCCTCTTCTATGAGCTGGTGCCCCCTACACTACTGTCGTGCATTGGTGGGTACCCTCGCTAGAGCTCCATTCCTTCATCAACCCGAGCGCCTACACTCCTTCATGTAGTTTCATGCCTGGCCTCCCCGCACCCCTTGCACCTTCTGCATGTTGTGCTCTTCTTGCACTCTGTGCATGTTGTATGCCACCGTGTCGGGGCATTTCTTGCACAGCCACGCACCCGCGCACGCCCCATCGTGCATGCGACTCCCATGTTAAATAGTGCGCTTCTTGAATGGCCTCGCTCCCTGCCTCGCTCCTGCATCACAGGCCCCTTTTGGTTTCCACGCGCCAATGTTTTGGGGTATCCCAGATTGTCTACGTTGTCTACTTGCCCCCTTTCCTGGACACTCTACGTATACCACACGTGAATTACCAAGCATCCCCACAAGCCACCTGGCTCCTCAAAGCTCTCTTTGCTCATGACCGTGGTTAATTGTCATGAATTTAATGTCGTTGCATCGTCTACACCAGGTTGCATTCATCTTCCCCTTTTTTACGAGTATTATTACCTTCTTTAGTGCCGTCATCCATTATCTGTTTCTTTGGGGCGTTTGAAAATATGAATCATATAGTATAACCACCTGTGTGGAGAGTTAAAATATCTTGCGGTAGGAGGCTAACAATTGATTAAGAGCGCAATGGATGCCTGTGGGCTATCAAGCTCCTTGCGCTCTAGGTATCTTCATTGGTTAAACAGGTCATTAAGAGATTGCTGATGACTCCTGTCTTTTCGGAACATTAGTGGATGATTTCTTTTGATTTTTTTTTCGTCAATGAGTTATTTCGCAGCTGCATCGGTATCATCTTTGACTCATTGTGTGCCATCTCCTTGTGCTGTAATACGAGCCGTTGAGCCCAGCAACATCATATTACATTAGTCGTGCCTTGCTGTTGCGGTGCCGCCATGCAAGCATGCCTTGCCACAGCCGTGCCTGCTGCAACACCTCTTGGTGTGTCTACCCTCACACCCACTGTCACGCTTACTCGCGCTGTCGTACCTTCTAGTGTTGCGGGGCCTACCCACGCCACCATTGTGTTTACGTGCGGCTCGCTTCCACGAGTGGTGACTCACACATCAGCCGCAACTCCCACTATTGGTATGCTCATAAACTCATTTTCAATGGTGTATTATTTCTTTTTGTGCCTCTCGAACAGTTTTCCACTGTTGTGGTTAGGTTAATGATTGATGCGAATAAAGTATAGTGGGACTGGTTTTTATCAGCACGACCCTGGTTGGCATGTCAAATAATGCCCACACGAGCGGCCATAGCTGTACACACACCATCGGGCCTCAACCACCGTCCTTGCCATGGGGAGCCTAGTAGCTTTCCCAAGTCACGCTCACAGTAGCCTAGTGGTCCTTGGTATCTGTTGACACTAGATTCATACTTCTCATTGATTTCATCGTTTCTTTGTCATTTGCGTTACATCCACATTATTCATCTCTGCTACATGGCTTCACTTTTCCAACCCTCCTTATGGTGGAACACGTGCCGTCTGATCCCGGCGCCCTTGGTGTTACATCATAGTCCAATCCAAGGTAGCATCAAGTTGGAGAGTTTGCATTGATGATGGGAAGCTATAATACTAAGAAGGAGCATTACCCTTCACCCTTTATTGACCAAGTCTTCGCGAGTGATAGCTCGGCGCAGCCAGAGCCCCCAGAGACGTCTTCAGATACGTCACCATCGTCATTGACATTGCCGCTGGTTTGCGTTCAGCCAGCTCAGCAAGCCAAGGCGACATTACGTACTCCCGGGTTCAAGTATTCCGGGTAAGGAGCACACTATCTTGGTTTTTAGTTCGTCGCTTTCATTTTTAGTTCGTCGTTCGTCTTTTCGATCCCTATTACTCTCACATTGTAGTGAGGGGAAAATCCATTCTATTTGGATTTTTCCGTTCCACCCACTAAGGGATTTTAGAACCATATTCCTCTTCTTATTTTTACTTCTTTTGTAGCTTTTAGGGGTCCATCCATATTCCCCTATAAAAGGGAAATGATGGAATCCCTAAGACACCCTTTGTCATTTTTTAAGTAAGTTTTCACATAAGAGTGGAAGAGGGTCACGATCCAAGGAGGGGAGGAAGAAGGAAGAATGAGGAAGGAGAAGAGAAGTAGGAAGAGGAAGGGTCCTGATAAGCTCAAATTTAGGGTGTTTTTACTGGTTTTTTATCAGTCAGTCATGTGAGGATAGAGCTTATGCAACACAATTTATAACCTCACAACCTTACGGTAAGTGGGGTGTCGATCCACAGGGAGCAGGCAAATCAATGGTAAATTTCTTTTCAACTCACTGAATGTTCAAATTCAGGCTGTTATGTTCAATTATAGTGTCCAGTTAAATTATCTTCAGTTGAGTTCTACAAAGTATTTTCTGTAAACTTAACTGAACAGAACTGTCAGCAGAGAATTTCTGGCTGACGGTTCACTCTCGCCCTTTGGGGCAAAAGTGCAAACACCCTGCGCGTGGGTGGCGGCTTGAGCGCAGGCTTGTGCTTGCGCGCGGGCTGCCGCTGGTCTGCAGGTGGCCACCTGCGCGCGTGGCTGCTGCCTGTGCGCAGGTGGTTGCTTGCGCACGGGCTGTGCCTGTGCATAGGCAGTTACCTGCACGCGGGCGCTGGCTTGGCAGCTCGCAGCTAGCTGCGCGCGGCCTCGGCTGCGTGCAGTTGTGCTGTGCGCGGCCTTGGCTGCGTGCAGCGGCGATGCGCATGGCTTTGGCTACACGCGGTGCTGCACACGACGGTGTTGCAGGCGGCTCAGGGCTGCTGGTAACCTAGGTGAAGGCCTGGGTCGCTGGCTGCCTGGCTGCTGGCTCCGTGTGAAGATTTTTGGTGCTAGATCGATGGTAAACTATAGATGTTTTAGAGGAACAAGGGGGTGGACGAATTCAACAACAAAGAACTCTAGATTAACTAAACAAAAACAACTCTGGTTGGAGACTGCTGAAGAACCTTGCAGGTTGCTTCAGGCCCAACTGAGATTGTCCAAGAGGGAGAAGAGTACAATCCTGAACCAACTCAATCACACCAACCTCGTGTCACGTCCTATCCGGCGAGTTGGCGATCTTTTTGAGCAGGAATGCTTTAGCTTTCTGCTCCTCCCAGCTCCAATAGCTCATCAGCTCCTAGAGGGTCTGCAGAACACCCTCTTCTCCAAGCCCTAGCCTCCTTAGAGAGAAATTCTGGACAACCTACAATGAGCCCTCAAGAGGCTATTTATAGGTTTCTCTTTAAACATGATTAGTGGAGAAATTAGGGCTTTTCTTCTTCTTGATTTTCGTCAGCTCCTCTGGATCAATTTCTTCTTTCTTTGGATACTTAATCCATATCTGTACTCATTAATCAAATATGTGAGATCTACTCTACTTGATTCAAAGAATCAAGTGCGGTTAGTAACTTTGTGAAATAATGCATATGGACGATGACAAATATAGATTAATTGGATGCAATGGGTATTTAAACGCTCAAAAACTCTAAACATTTGATGATGTATTGAGAGTCATGAGGCCCCGGCGCCGCAAGTCGTCCATTCCAAGCGCCCTACCCTCACGTGCGTCTATGCCGCCATGCATGTGGCCGCAACGAGGAAGGGTCGCAGCGTCGCGCGCTGTCTCCCCGCCTTCTTGGTGCTAGTGCCATTTTGTGCACGATGGTGGCACCGCCCGCCGTGGCCAACCCGCCTGTCGAACAGCAACTCTACCGCCCACGCGTGACCCCACGGCGCACCCACTCGCTGCCCATCGCTTGCCGTGCACCGATGCCGCCTCCCTCGTGTGCTTACAAGGCACAATTTGCTGCCAGCCTCCAGCCGCCTACATCCTATTCTTACACCCGCCTGCGGCGCAGCGCGTGCATGCCCGTGCCACCGTGCGTGCGCACACGATGCTGCGGGGTTGTCATGCCCAGTTGCCTTGCCTCCTTGGCGCACCAGCGCCATTCTCACGGCATGACGCCAGCACTGCCAACCACGGTCTACCCATCCGCCGCACGGTGACTCGATCACTCGCGCTTGATCTCGCGGTGCAGGTAATGGCGGCCGATCGTTCACCGTGAGTCGGCACCGTCTCGTGTGCGTGACTATGTGGTACAGCCCGTCACCGCTGCCTGTGTGCTTTTGTGCCAACACCATCATCTGTGTGCAACATTGCGGTGCAGTCAGCCCCCCAACCCACCCGACCCTACGACGACGCTGCCCGCTAGCGTGCAGCCCGCTCCGACACACAGCACGCCGTGCTGTGCTACTGCTTGCACTCTTGCCACACCGTTGTGCCCGCATTCCTCTGCTGTCATCAGTCCAGGCCGCCGTGCATCTCGTAGTCGGCCTCGTTGTCCTCGTTGCACGATTGACTGAGCCCCTTTTCATTGGCTAGTCGACCTCCGCCTGTGCCTCCATTTCATCGTCCCCGATGATGCCGCACTAGGCCGAACACACAAAGATGAGACATCGATCAACAAATCTTGGCTAGGTACACCCTCCCTCTTCCCTCTCTTATTTTTTTAAGTGCATTTTCAATTTGCCTCTACCATGCTCGTGTTAGACGTAGGTGAGCAGGACAAGATGAGTGAAGACAAGTGAACTCTTGAGTGTCTTAGTTGTTCAGTACGAGTCGGGCTTGTCCGTTCCCTATGAGCACAGCTGATGGGGAATACCCCGTTTAGTGCTATAGCATCCTTGACCCCCTCGGACAAAGCTGAGGAGGTCTAATCTCCCACCACCGTGCGACTCCGTTGACTTCCAGGAATCGGACTTCATTATTAGTCGGCACTTGCACATACCACAAGTAGACGTACTTCACATGCCATCATAGTTTCTAGCTGTTAGGATTCATTGTCGAAAAATGCCCTCGGCCATAGTCCAATATCAACATCGTCTTATCGACACTAAGACAACTACGCTCACTGATGACTGGACGACATCCCAACGATGTCCAGCATCCGAGACACTATCCTGTTTTAACTAAATTAAAATATAATAACATAATAAAGAGAGAACCCCATTCACTTTTCTAGTTGGTACATTTGCATTTGAAAGAATGCCATTCAGTCTATGCAATGCATCAGCAACCTTTCAAATTTGCATGTTTAGTGGGTGATTGTTAAGAAATATTTATGGATGACTTTTGAGCTTTGAATCTTCTTTTGATGATTTTTGAATTAGTTTGACTATGGTTTTGAAGCGATGTATTTAGAACAATCCGGAGTTAAACTAAGAAAAATACCACCTCATCATGGAAGGGGGTATAGTTGTGGGGCACCACATCAGCAATGGCGGGCTTGAGGAGGACATGGCAAAAATGGAAGTCATCAAGAATCTTCCCTTGTCCACCACCGAAAGACCACTTAGAGGCTTCCTCAACCACGATGTCTTCTCTAGGAGGTTCATTAAACACTTTGCAGGAATCTCCAATCCTTTGACCCATTTACTCTATTAAGACATGAATTTCATTTTGGATGATGATGCCCAACTATTGTTCATGCACATTAAAGAGTATTAATTCAAGCTCCAATTTTGGAGGCTCACAAATGGAATCTCCCTTTTGAACTTATGTGTGCGATGTAACCAACCTGCTGGGATCAAACGTCTCATGTTACACCTCAAGAGAAGGGCTGAACAGCTTGCTATAGGCCACAGCTTGCTATATGATGGCGAGGACGCCAACACTTCAGCATCAAACGCGTCACCACGGTCCAGCGGAGTCAACACGCCTGCTATGGACCACGGTCAACCAGAGTCAACCAAAGTCAACACGCCGTAACCGTCGACAAGCACGTCTCCACCCACGCATGTCCCTACGCGTGTCATGACATGACGCCAGAGGCAGATCCACAACTGCCGTTTGGCCTGACACGGCGCACATCTTTATTTTCATGTCTTTATTTTCTCGTCATTTTATCTTTCCTCCAAGGCCTATATATAGGCCATTGTTTTGAAGAAACATTAGGTAGTCATTAATTCAAGAATTGAGTTTTGTTAACTCTTCTTGGAGGACCGCCCAACCTCCCTTATCCTTCTTAACCCTAGCCATCGTTGCCGCCGCCGCCTCCGCCGCTGCCACCGCCACTACCGCCTCGCGACGTCGGCCTCCCACCTCCCCTCCATTCTCTCTCTCACTCTCTCTCTCACTCTCTCTCTCTCTCTCTCTCTCTCTCTCTCTCCCTCTCTCTCTCTCCATTCGCCCAACCTTCGCTGCCCAAGCAGCTCCGCGAGGGCCGCTCAGGCAGCCCTGACCAGGCAGCCCTGACCAGGCCGCCCTAGGCAGCCTCGCCAAGGCTGCCTAGACAGCCCTGCCAAGGCTGCCAAGGCATCCCCGACCAGGCGACCCAAGTAGCCCCGACCAAGCAGCCTAGGCCGCCCCACCAGAGCCGCCCAAGGCAACTCCGCCAGGGCCGCCCAGGTCGCCCTAGGCAGCCCCGCCCAGGCCGCCCAAGGCACCCCGCCAGGACCCCAGGCAGCCCTGCCAGGGCCGCCCTAGACTGCCCCGCCAAGGCCGCCCAAGGCAGCCCCGCCAAGGCCACCAGCAACCCCGCTAGGGCCGCCCAGGCAGGCCCACAAAGGCCACCCAAGCAGCCCTCGCCAAAGTCGCCCAAGAACACCCAAGCTGCCCAAACTGGACCGCCCGAGGGCACGTTGAGGCTGCCCCTGTCCGGACGCCGTCGGCGCTTCAAGCCGCATGCGCTGCGCGTGCTCGGGTGCGCTCTGCCGCACTCCGCACACTCCGCGCACTCCGCACGTGCTCAGGTGCGCTCCGCCACACTCCGCGCACTCCGCACGCGCTCAAGTGCGCTCCACCACACTCCGCACACTCTGCGCGCGCGCCGGAGCTCTGCGTGCTTAACATGCGTGGGTGTTCGCCCACGCTTGACTCTGCGCCCACTGCAATCAACCAGGGCCGTTCAATGCCTGGAACGTCCAACCTCGTTCTCGTCCACTGGCCGCTCAACGCCCAGATTCGTCTAGTCGTACCACGATCAGAATTTCCCGCTCTCTCTTCACGTACTACGGTGCAGAGGTATGCCTGAACCCTTTGGTGTTGAAGTGTTCTCTGTCCAGTGTTTTCTCGGGAAGTTTCCACCGCCGTCAGAATCTGAATTGGTTTTGAGTTTCTGCTTCTTCTACCTCCCTCTTGAGTGTTTCCTCACGACGCGAATCTGACTTATTGATTTCGGTGCTTAGGCATCGTCGCGGTGGTGGAAGACAGTACTCTCACCTTCGATAAGGGTCGGAGCTGCACCACTAGATTTTTTATCAGTTTTAAAGTCCGGATCCGACTGTGTGGATTTTTGTGGATCGTTTTATCCCTCCTTATAAACCCAATTCCCTTCGTCAACCTGTCCGTCGTCCTTTCCCCTTTATCACCCCTCACACATCCATCCTACCCTTACCCATATACCCAGTCATTCCGCCCTTCCTCGGCTACCCCGTAGTCGTCCTATGTCACTATAGGGAACAAAGAATGACATCGGCGACACAAAGCGGCAGTTGTTCTACCTACTACAGCATTTACTTTACGGTAGTGAACTAGCGACATCATGTTGTACGGTGGACATCTCCCTTGAAGCATACTCAAGGAGATCGTAGCAACGGGCATAGGACAGTGCAAGGTGCAGCCGTCTAGGGCTGTGGCAGCAAAGACCTATCTGACATCAGTGACAACAGTGTGGGCCATCGGTACGATGATGATGAGGACTATAGCAAAATACAAGCAGACGAAGGTACGTATCAGCGCCGGTTCATCCTATGGTGGCATGTACGTTACAGCGCTGAAGTGGCGGCGGTGAAGTGGCTACGGGGCTAAGGCTATAACTGCTACGTGGTTATGCAGCTACATAGCTACGGCTCCACCCATGCAATGGTATGACTGTGCTGTTGAGCGACTATGCGGGTGCACGGTTGCAGAGTTTCCCAGAGGCCGCTGCATTGCTATGTAGCCGTGGACGATGACTGCGGTTGCTACCATCAGTTGCGCCCGCTCCAATGGCTGAGGCCGCTGCAATAGCTACGGGTGGAGCAGAAGGCTGCAGCCTGCTCTAGCCGCTACAGCCGATGTGCCCATTGTGGCAGCTCATGTGGTTGCGACTGTTGCGCGCGACTATGGCCACTCTGATGGGTGAGGCCCCTACGGCAGGTGCGGCCTGCTCCAGCCGCTACGACTGTTGTGCCGGCTGTGGCTGCTCATGCGACTGCGGCTGTTTGGGGTGGCCATGGCTGCTGTGAGGGCTGAGGCCACTACGGTAGGTGCGGCCTGCTCTAGCCGATACGACCGGTGTGGCGACTGTGGCTGCTCATGCGGTTGTGGCTGTTGGGGGCGGCGATGGCTGCTCTAAGGCTTGAGGCCGCTATGCTAGGTGCGGTCTGCTCGAGCAGTGATAGGAGCTCTAGTAGCTATAGCCACCGCAGGCCGCTACAACCACTTTAGCTGCAACAGCTACGGGTGCTCTGGCTACTACGGGCACTATGGCGGTTGGTGCGGCTAGGGGGGCTACAGCCCCTACGGGCCACTATGACCGCTATGACTACTGAGGCCTCTATGATGGCAGTTGTCGGTGCGGAAGGCGATGGCCTGCTCTGGTGGCAGCAGCCATTGTGGCAGCTGTGGTCACTGTGGGCAGCTTTGGCTGCTCCTACAATTATGACCAACTAGGTTCGCTCTAGTGGCTGAGGTCGCTGGCCCGACTGTGGCTTGCTCCGGCAGTTGTAGCCCTAGTGGGGAGTTGCGCTCTAGTTTGATGACGGTGTGACAAACTCATTTACAGCACAAGCGTTGGCGATGGTAGAGACGACGGAGCCCACGATTACGATGGCTGCACTAGGGCGAAGTTACGATGTAAAGGAAATATGGGCCTCCCCCGTATCAAACGAGAAGAGGATCGAAAAGTTCAAATGAGGGCCCAAATTAGGGAAAAACTACAAATACACGTCGGGCGTGTGAATAAACATAGAAGATATGTTTTTAAGGCTGAATGATCCCCCATTACTATGATCCTTTTGACTTTGTAGTGGGAGTTGTTTTCGCTCCAACGATAAATGCGAAGCCAACAGCCATCTACTATGCCATGAACAGCTTAAATGAAGCATAGTTCATGGGGGATCATCCAGCTGACGCCGGGACGAGATGAGTCCAACTACATCGGGCTGCTCGCGCCGATGCTCACCAACAGGGGTTTAAGTACTCCGCGTAAGCATCTCCTATTTTTGTATTTTATTTGTTTTGTCTTGTTGTAATTTTTGTTCTTGGATTTTACGGACTGGGCCGCTGTTTGGGCCTCGTCCATGTCATGTTTTCCCTTTTGCTTGTAACCATTGAATAGAGGCCGAACCACGTCCCGCGATGGTTCGCCCTCTACACCACATCACTTGGCACCTATCCTCACTATATAAGGGGATAGCATGCCCAAGTGAAGGTAGGCTTTTGTTAAAATTGAAATTGTGTGTTCTTTCTACCTTAAGTACTCCGCGGAAGCATCTCATATTTTTGTATTTTATTTGTTTTGTCTTTTTGTAATTTTTGTTCTTGGATTTCACGGACTAGGCCGCTGTTTGGGCCTCATCCATGTCATGTTTTCCCTTTTGCCAGTAACCATTGAATAGAGGGCGAACCACGTCCCGCGACAGTTCGCCCTCTACACGACATCACTTGGCACACATCCTCGCTATATAAGGGGATAGCATGCCCAAGTGAAGGCAGGCTTTTGTTGAAATCAAAATTGTGTGTTCTTTCTACCTTAGTTCTTAGAGAGATAGCGATAGACAAGAATTAGAGTGTAGAGAGAGAAAGTGCCTAGTCTCGCCCCACGTCAAGACCACTCTGTGGTTTAGAGCCACACCTCCTCACGTCGAGACCACTCCAAGAGACGTCTTCCATCATCCTCGTCGAAACTACTCCAAGGTCACCTTAAAGATTCAAGATCCGCCGTACGGGAGCATCATGGCCGATACACTTCTTCGTCGAGACTACTCTGGGGTCGTGCCGTCGTCACAATGCTAGCACCGTCGATTCTACAACAAGAACCCTCCAAGAATCAAGAAATCGCCAGATCTCTCAAAGTTCTTGAAACTATTACTTCCATGAAATCTCGTCTTGGAGATCGAGCCCAGTGCCAACATCATCATCCTCTCCACCACCGTCGGCAGCCCGTCCGCTGGCATCCCGGTCCACTCCGTCCTCCAGCCTCGCGTGCCCGTGCGCCATTCAGCCCTCGTCCGTGCGCCAAGCCTCGCGTGGTGTGCCCTTGTCACGCGCTCTACCACGCGCGGGAGGCCCCGTGCAACCCGTGCTGCAGCCAGGCACGCCGCGTGCCCACTCCCGCGCGCTCTTGCACGCCCAGCCACGCGTTTTGTGTGCCCTCCGCCATGCTTGCACGCACCCAATCACGTGTGCCACGCGCCCTCCACCTCGCTTGCCGTGCGCCCCGCCCCACCAGCTGTGCCCTGCGCACCGGAGCCACGCACGCTCGCGTCGCCCCATTGCGTGCGCTCAGCGCGCCCTCCTGCGGCCTTAGTTACTCTCCGCCGTCAGCTCTTCGTACGGCGTCAGAGCCTCATACGGCCTCACCCCGGCACGTCGTCTTCGAGGCCTGCCGTCATTTGACCTCGTTTATTTTAATGCATAATTGCCATTTTGACTTTGTCCAGGCGCCCCTCCTGATCTATAGCTGATCATTGACTTGGTCCAAGCGCCTCTCTTGATCCATATCTGATCTTCTACTAAGTATCTGTACTTATTTACACAAAGATGAGATCTAATCCACTTGATTCATAGAGTCAAGTGGGGTTAGTCAAAAGAAACTTATTATTAGCAATAAAACATAAACTCTTTGTCATTTCATGATAATATATATGCGTAAATGATGGCATAGTTTATGATAAAACTATGTTCATCACCAGCCTTGCATGCTCCCAAGAAAGATGGAACTTGGAAAATGTGTTGTGACTCTTGAGCCATGAACAAAATTACGGTCAAGTATCGTTTTCCAATACTAAGAGTCCAAGACCTTTTTGATGAGATGGTTGCGCGTCTGTTTTTTCTAAAATAGACTTATGAAGTGGATACCACTAGGTACGAATCCGACTAGGGGACAAGTGGAAGACAGCCTTTAAGATCAAAGACGACCTCTTTGAATGGAATGTCATGCCCTTTGGGCTATCCAACGCCCCTAGCACCTTCCACGGACTAATGAACAAAGTGCTAGGTCATTCATTGGCAAATTCGTAGTTTTATACTTCGATGATATCTTAGTATACAGCAAAACTCGAGATGATCACATCCAGCACCTACGACATGTGTGTGCTGCACTACGCCAAGAAAAGCTGTATGCACATCCTAAGAAGTGCATCTTCTTTACCACCGAGGTCTCCTTTCTTGGATTCATTCTATCCTCGCGTGGAGTAGCTGGGAATCCGGCCAAAGTTGACACCATTACTGCGTGGCCAAAACTAAAGAGCATCCACGACGTCCGTAGTTTTATTGGACTAGCAACGTTCTATCCCAGGTTTGATGCCGGACGTCGTCAAGACGTCGTCCGGTCGACACTGAGGGTAGCGGCTCGGTGCCGAGTCAGGATCTCGATCGGACAACGATGATCAGCGTCGTCCAAAAATGCAAATGGACAGGTATAAATGATGACGATAATGCGTGAAGAGTCCTATTGTAGTACGTGCGTGCGCCGAAGTGCGGAGTTGCCGTTCTAGGGATTGACGGGATTGCTTCTGGTGAGGTCAAACTGACCTCCTGAACCTCGCTCGAGGGGGTCAAGGGTGAGTACGTCGCCGAGCGGGGTTACCCCGTTGTGATGCTCACATACGTCGGGAGAACCCAACTCATATCGGGCAGGTAAGACTCTCATGAAAAGTATTCTCAACCTGTCTCACTCTCACCTTTTTCTAACCCGAGCGCGGAGGAGGCAAATCAAAGATGCACTGAAGAAAGTAAGAGACAAAAGGGTAGCAAGGTAAGGGAGTACCTTTGTCGCGTTGAAAACGGATATCTCATATCAGCAAGATCCGGAGAAAACAGGTAGATTGAGGGTGCCATCCGTCGATGGATGGGGCGAAGCACGGTGCTAGGCAGGAGTGGGCGCCTGGCGCACAGCACGGCAGAGCAGCACAGGCAGCGCCGGCGGACGGTGGCAGAACCAATCGTGCGGCGGTGAACTCAAACGGCAGCCGTGGAGAAGCCGACGGTGGGGGGCCGGCAGATCGGGCGATGGCAGATAGGGCGGCAGCAGTCGAGCTGGCAGCGGTCCTTCCTTCTCTTCCTTCGCCTCTCCTTCCTCTTCCTTCTTCTTCTTCTTCTTCTTCTTCTTTCTTCTCCACGAACGTGACTCTTGGAATTCCAAACATTATAACTTTTTTCAAAATGGAATCAAGAGTACTTTGGGGGGGCGCCCACCCCTCTTTATATGGGAAAGATGAACTGGGCCCCCCTTAAACTACAAAGGGGAAAAGAAAAAGGAAATAAGAAGGGTTTGTAAGGCCCACTAAGGTAGGTGGGAGGGGAAGATATCCTCATATGGGTTCTTCCCCTCGCTATAGTGACAAAACGAAAAAGATGAAAAGCGATGACGAGAAAATAGGAAACCGGTAAAACTATGCGAAGGTGGCGTGTCATCACGCCGTATATCTAAACCCCGGGGTCGCGCGTCGATGCTGCGGCTCGTCGTGTTCGCTGGACACATGTCGGTGGCGAGCTCGATGACAGTGCTGGCTCCTCGAGTGACGACCCTGCGGTGTCGGGCGGTGCCGCGCCATCAAGGTTTATCCTAGCGTTTAGCAGATTCACGGCACCTATCATTGACATGTTAAAGAGTGAGAAGTTCGAGTGGACTCCTTCCGCTGACAAGGCATTCAAGCTCGTCAAGAAGCTCATGATCGAGGCTCCAGTACTAAAACTACCGGATTTCACCAAGGTTTTCGAGGTTGCCTGTGATGCTTCGGGAGTCGGGATCGGGGGAGTCTCGAGCCAAGGATACCCGATCGAGTACTTCAGCAAAAAGCTGAACGATACTCGCAAAAAATACGATAACTACGATTGGGAATTCAACGCCCTCGTCCATTCCCTATGACATTGGCGTCACTATTTACTCCCCAAGGAATTTGTATTATTCTCAGATTACAACGCACTACGCGACCTACATGACCAACGGAAGGTCAGTGACCGACATGGTCGTTGGATAGCCTACCTCCAGGACTTTACGTTCGTCATCCCTCACAAGAAGGGAAGGGACAATGTCGTTGCCGACGCACTGAGCCGGCAACCCCTAGTCCTCAACCTGATGAAAACCCAAGTTCTTGGGTTCGAGCAGATTCACGATGGCTACCGCGAATGCCCCGACTTCTCTAAAGTCTTTTCCTCTATCACTGATCCGGCCGCCCCGAAGTCTAGGGACTTTTCCCTTAACGATGGCTACCTATTCTACGGTAAGAGACTTTGTATCCCTCGGACCTCTATCTGAGATTTTCTTATTTGGGAGACACATGCCGGTGGGCTTAGTGGCCACTTTGGGGTTAACAAGATGATCCTTTCACTCGAGCAGCATTTCTATTGGGCGTCCTTGAAAAGGGACGTAGGAAAGTTTATCTCACGATGTCTTACATGCTCCCGCGCCAAGCTCACCGAGCAAAATACGGGATTATACACCCCCCTACCAGTCCCGGATAGGCCGTGGGAAGATATCAGCCTTGATTTTGTTTTGCGACTTCCCAAAACCGCGCGCCACCACGATTCGATCATGGTCGTGGTAGATAAGTTTTCCAAAATGGCACACTTTATTCCATGTTCAAAAACAGCCGATGCATCCAA
Source organism: Wolffia australiana (assembly GCF_029677425.1). Lineage (NCBI taxonomy): Eukaryota > Viridiplantae > Streptophyta > Magnoliopsida > Alismatales > Araceae > Wolffia > Wolffia australiana. Next base: position 4,347,413 of record NC_135843.1, read on the forward strand.
AATAGCTAGACTCTTCTTCGACTATATCATCAAGCTACATGGAGTACCCAAGACGATCCTCTCGGACCGAGACGTGAAATTTACTAGTTACTTCTGGAAAACGTTGTGGGTCCTCATGGGAACACAACTCAAATTTTTGTCGGCCTACCATCCCCAAATAGAAGGCCAGACTAAGGTTGTTAACCGCAGCCTTGGAAATTTATTGAGATCTATTGTTGGCGACAATGTTGCCAAGTGGGATCAAGTACTCCCTCGGGCGGAGTTTGCCTTCAATATTCAGTGAATCGCAGCACTGGAAAGGCTCCATTCGAAATCATCTATAGTCAACTCCCATGTCGACCCCTTGATCTCCTGCCATTAGATTCACAACAAAGGATCTCACATAATGCATTAAAATTTGTCGAACAAATTAAGAACATGCATGACATCATTCATTCTTGCATTTCATCCCTAAATGAGCAATATAAGGCAGGTGCTGATAAGGGCAGAAGATCGATCTATTTCTATGAGGGAGAATTAGTCATGATTAGATTGAGGCCTGAGAGGCACTCTCCAGGGGTCGCTACGAAGCTCCATGCTCGTAGCGCCGAGCCTTTCCCGATAGCCTAAAAGATCAATGACAACGCCTACATTGTGAGCATCCGTCACAACCGCCATGGTCAATCGGAGCCATGGTCAATCGGAGCCAACCCTAAAGCCGACACGCCACAACCGCCAACTCACACGTCTCCACGCGCGCACGCCTCTACGCGCATCATGATGCGACGCCAAAGGCAGATCCACAAGTGCCCTTTAGCGTGACACGGCACACGTCTTTATTTTCTCGTCAATTTCTCTTTTCTCCAAGGCCTATATAAAGGCCATTGTTTTCAAGAAACTCTAAGGCAGTCATTAATTAAAAAATTGAGTTTTGTTTACTCTTCTTGGAGGACTGCCCAGCCTCCCCTATCCTTCTTAACCGTAATCGTCGTCGCCGTCGCCGCCGCCACTACTGCTGCCGCCGTCGCCTTGCGTCGTCGGCCTCACATCTCTATTCCCTCTCTCTCTCTCTCGTTTTCTCTCTCTCTTGTCCGCCAGCCTTGGCCGCTGAAGCAGCCCTGCTAGGGCCGTTCAGGCAGCCCCGACCAGGCCGCCCAGGCAGCCCCAACCAGGCCGCCTAGATAGCCTCGACCCGGCCACCCAGGCAGCCCCGACCAGGCCGCCCAGGCAGCCCCAACCAGACCGCTCTAGGCAACCGTCGCCTGGGCTGCCCAAGAGCGCCCAAGACTGTGCAAACCGGGCCGCCCGAGGATGCGCTCAGGTGGCCCCCGTCCGGGCGCCGTCCACGCTTCGAGCGCGCGGGTGTTTGCCCATGCTTGACTCTGCACCCACAACATCTGCACTCAACCAGGGCCATTCAACGCCTAGAACATCCAGCCTCGTCCTCGTCCTGTGGGCCACTCAACGCCCGGATTCGCGCAGCTTCGTCACGATCAGAATTGCCCGCGACCTCTTCACGCACTACGGTGCCGAGGTACTCTTGAACTCTTTGGTGTCGACGTGTTCTCCGTTCAGTGTCTTCTCGAGAAGTTTCCACCTCAGTCAGATTTAGTTTTGGTTTGGATCTTCTACTCATCCTCCCTCATTCTTGAGAGTTTCCTCGCAATGCAAATTCGGGTATTGATTCGAGGGAAGACAGTACTCTCGCCCTCGAAAGGGTCGGAGCTGCACCACCAGATTTTCATCGGTTTTAAATCCGAATCCGGCCGTGAATTTCTGTGGATTGTTTTATCCTTAACACATCCATCCTACCCTTAGTCCGTTTATCCTGTCGTCTTTCCCTTCCTCGCCTACCCCGTAGTCGTCCTACGTCAATTTCACACCCTTGTACGGCATGAAGAGATAGAAACGGTACTGCAAGAGGTAATTCACGCTGAGGGGGAGTGAGTATATCACAAATTTCTAGTCCACTAGCAGGACGGCCTACATCGAATGACACATAGGTTACCGAGGAGGATCTATGGCGACTCCAACCTGACTTGATCCAGCCACTCGAGGACATCGTGTAGCTTTACTCGCTGGAGTCGAGTTCCTCCCACCCTAGGAGGATGATGGGGGACCATCCAGCTGACGCCGGGATGATATGAGTCCAACCATGCCGGGCTGCTCGGGCCGATGCTCGCCAACAGGGGTTTAAGTACTCCACGTAAGCATCTCCTATTTTCATATTTTATTTGTTTTGTCTTGTTGTAATTTTAGTTCTTGGATTTTACGGACTGGGCCGCTGTTTGGGCCTCGTCCATGTTGTGTTTTCCCTTTTGCTTGTAACCTTTGAATAGAGGCCAAACCACGTCCCGCGACGGTTTGTCCTCTACACGATATCACTTGGCACCTATCCTCACTATATAAGGGGAAAGCATGCCCAAGTGAAGGCAGGCTTTTGCTGAAATCAAAATTGTGCGTTCTTTCTACCTTAGTTCCTAGAGAGATAGCGATAAACAGGAATTAGAATGTAGAGAGAGAAGTGGCTACTCTCACCCCATGTCAAGACCACTCCGTAAGTTAGAGCCACACATACTCACGTCAAGACCACTCCGTGAGACGTCTTCCATCGTCCTCGTCAAAACTACTCAAAGGTCGCCTTTAAGATTCAAGATCCACCGTACGGGAGCATCATGGCCGATACACTTCTTCGTCAAGACTACTCCAGGGTCATGCCATCGTCAAAACGCTAGCACCGTCGATTCTGCAACAAGAACCCTCCAAGAATCAAGAAATCGCCAGCTCTCTCAAAGTTCTTGAAACTGTTACTTCCAAGAAATCTCTTCTTGGAGATCGTAGTATCCAGCGCCAACACCATCATCCTCTCAACCACCGTCGGTTGCCCGTTTGCTAGCATCGTGCTCCACTCCGCCCTCCAGCCAGGTGCGCCCGTGCGCCGTTCAGCCCTAGTCCGCGCGCCAGGCCTCGTGCGCCGCGTCCTGTCATGCTCTGCCGCAAGTGGGAGGCCCTGCGTGACGCGCGCCCCAGCCACGCGCGCAGCGCGCCCGATCTCGCGCGCTGCAGCGTCCCTGGCCACACGCGCTACGCGCCTGGCCATGCGCCCTGTGCCAGGCTCACGTGCGCCAGGCCACATGCCTGCGGGCCTAATCACCCGCAGCACGCGCCCTCCACCTCGCTAGCCGCGCGCCGAGCCCCACGTGCCGCACGCCCCAGCCATGCCTTGCGCACCGGAACCACGCATGCTCGCGTGGCCCCATTGTGTGTGCTCAGCGCGCCCTTCTATGGCCTTAGTTACTCTCCTCCATCAGCTCTTCGTACGGGCGCCTCATATGGCCTCGCCCTGGCACGTTGTCTTCGAGGCCTGCCGTCGCCATGACCTCCAGGTTGGATACGCTTCCGTGGACTTTCGTCCACCAGGTACCGGCTTGTCTCTCCTCCACTAATTCCCCGTATTATTACCTGTTGTAGTGCCATCCCTCGCTATCGATTCCTCTGCCATGGATTATGGCGAGATCGCTATTGGTTAGCTACCTTGTCGAGAGTTAGCACTTCCTTGTGGTGTATGATTACTCGTTGATCCTTAGACGGGGTACAACCCAGGGCCGTCAAACGCCGCTTACTCGTAGACGTCTAGCAGGTCTTAACGGGTCATTGGGAGTCTAACCTGATCAAAATCTCCTCAGTGGATGTCATTGACCGTCGCTCCTCACCCGTAGTTGTCTACTATTGCTTGTCAAGGGTTTTTAAGCTGGCATTCATTTCATATAATTAGATACATATTCAATTCATTAACGCTCTTGTGACATAACACGAGCCGTCCGATCCCAGCATGATGCATGACCACGTCCGAGACGAAGTCCTACCGTCACTGAGGGTTCGTACTCGGTGTCGAAGGCGCGTCGGTGCGCGAAGGGTTTTGCAGACACAGGAATCCTATGAAGGCGAGCTAGGATGACAATAATCCGGGAGGGGGTGTAGTACGTGCAACATCCGACGAGCAGGGAGAAGCCGACGCCCGGGGGATTGAAGGGGTCACCCGGAGATGGGTAAGTGGACTCTCTGACCCTCGTTCAGATGGACGAGGTCGCTACGGCGTCGAACGGGGTATACCCACCGGCTAATGCTTGCACGTGACGGGTGAACCCGACTCGCACCCAACCAGGAGAGACACTCAAGTATACGTAGTTTTCACTCGACTGCACGCTCTCACCTATGTCTATCCCAAGCGCGGTGGAGGCAACCGATAGGATATTGCAGAAAATAATAGACAAGGGTCCTGCGCGTACCTCGTTGTCGTCCCGGGGGAGGTCAAAGGCTAAGGTGCAAAGGGTTGCAGTAGGCACCTTTGGCGTGATGACAGTCGGGGATGGCGAGCAGTCAATTTGCGCAAGGTCCGCCGGGCGGCAACAGGAGCGCTCCACGAGTGCGAATCAGGGTGTCGGCGGCTAGAGCACGGATGGCAGTCCGGGGGCCGGGTCTGGCCTCACAGTCAAGATGGCCTGGTCGGTGGGTGGACGTTGCTATCAAGGTATCAAACACCCGGGGTGCACGAACGGGGTGCAACCACGTCAGCGCCGGCTACGCGGCAAGGTTCCGCAGCGAGCGCACTTACGCACCATGAACACAGATGGTATGTGATGCGGTCAACCTCCGAGGGAACAGGCCGCCGGGGCGCGTCATGAGTGGCAGCAGAGGAGCACAACCACGGCGTGCGCACCCTGCGGACGCTCGCGGGTGCAGTCGGTAGGGGCGAGGAAGTCCGTAGCGGGCAGGAGGTGCGAGGTGTCGAGGGTAAGGCGCGGAGCCCAGGAAGACGTCGCCTGATGGGGCGACGATCGGGGGGGTTCCTCGGACGCAGAGTGCAGGTGCACTAATGGACAGGAGGACCTGCTCTAGGGTGCAACACCGTCGAAGTGGCTGATGGCGTCGCTCGAGTTCCCTACATCGGGAAGACACCGGTGGCTAGGGGATCCTGGAAGCAAGCTACTCCCGCAGATAGCACGGCGGGCGTTCCAGGGACGGCGCGAGTGGACGAGCTTACAGCTTTTCAAAACTCTACAAGGGGAAACTTCTTTCTTCATAAAAAACAACGTATCTGGTTTAGGGCAACCCTCTTCCCTTACCAGATATCGGTTTGACACGTGTGAGTAGGCGTTGGAAAGCTTGAGACGTTTGCTATCTGCCTAAGGATAAGCTTAGGAAAATTCTGATGGAGGACCATCCTGGAGACGGCGCACCAGGATGACAGCAGCCATGTCTAGCAGCCCGCGCCGATGCTCGCCACCCGAGGTTCAAGTACCCCGCGTAAGAACTCCTATCTTTACTTATGTTCATTTCATGTTTGTTTGCATTTTTGGAGTAGTGGACTGGGCCAATGTTGTTGGGCCTCGTCCTTGTCATTTCCCTTTTACTTTTATAATTGTATTTTTGAATTTGTAAGGAGAGGGTGAACCGCGTCTTGCGACGGTTCGTCCTCTCCCACGTTCTCTTGGCACCCATCCTCCCTATAGAAGGGGATGGCATGCCCAAGGAACAGTTGGAGTCATTGTTGAAAAGTTTATTCACAATTCGTCTCCCTCCTATCGTAGTTTCTAACGTAGGGGGTTTGGCTAGCCCCATCCATGTCGAGATCACTCCGTGGTTAGAGCCCACGTCTCTCTCGTCGAGATCACTCCGAGAGGAACGTGCTTAAACGTGCCGTCGAGATCACTCCGGTACGCTTAAAGAAGTTCAAGAAGTTGACGCCGTCAAAAGTTGAGAAGGCCTTCATCGAGATCACTGCGGAGGTTCTTGGAGGCTTATGACGACGACGACGCAATGCCGACCATGGAGATCCGCTCCATCAAGAGAGCTTGCCCAGACCGATCAAGAAACCCGTTCTTGACAGGTTCTTGATCTCCACTCTCCTCCATCTCCCATCTCTTCCACCCCTTTCTTGAAACCCCAACCATCCTCATCTTGGCCTTCCCGTTCGTCCTCCCACATTCTTGATCCATTTCCCCCCATTCTTGATCCCTTCTTCCGCGTTCTTGAACCCTTCTTCCATGTTATTGATCCCTTCTTCCACGTTCTTGAACCCCTCTTCCACGTTCTTGATCCCTTCTTCCACATTCTTGATCCATTTACCCGTGTTCTTGATCCCTTCATCCCACGTTCTTGACCATTTCTCCCCCCCGTTCCCCTAGGTTCTTGAATTCTTGAAATCTTGAAACCTCAACCTTCCGCCCTCACTTTCTTGATCTGTCATCCACCCCTCGTTCTTGAATTCTTGAAATCTTGAATCCTCAACCCTCCGCCCTCTCTTTCTTGATCTACCACCATTCTTCCCTTCCATTTCTTGGATTCCCGTCACCCCTCCCTTCCCAACCCCTTCTTGGTCGCCCTACCCGGCCAACATCGCCATTCCGCCCCCCCCACTAATCCAATCACTACCGCCTTCGCCCCCCTCATTGACACGCCTCTCCCCACCGGGACCCCGCATTCGCGTGGGCGTTCACACACCCGTCCAACGCCCGCACTCTGCGGCCACCTCTGCATGCTCGTTGGCCTGCCCATGCGCGCACCTCACCCCCTTGTTGGCCGCATGCCCGCCCACTGTGCACCGTCGACCCTGCCTGCCAGAGTCGTCCCGCGTCCGCTGACCACGCCGCTGGGAGTCAGCGGCATCCAGATCGTCGTCTCCAACAATTCGTCCACACTCTGTTATCAGTCAGGACGATTCTCTACGCCATGGACTAAGTGACCCAAAGGTCAGTCTCGTCTTCCCTCCATATTTCTAGCATTATCATCTTCTCCAGTCTCGTCACCTGCTATCGCGTCCTTTGCCCAACTTTCCTCTGCATTGATAGGATAGCCACCATTGTCGAGAGGAGGGAATTCTTGTGGTTGAAAGGATATTCATTTGACTAGGACGCCGAACACTCCAGGGCCGTCATACGCCCCTCACCGCTTAAGCGTCTGGTTGATTTCGCGGGTCATTGGGAGTTTGATCTTAGGATCATTCTTCTCTCGTTGATCGGCACGGCCGACGCCGTTATCTGTCGATTCCCTAACTGCTCATTCATCGTTTTCTCATTACTTGAATTACATCTCACATCATTCGCATCATAATTCCTGTGACGTAATACAAGCCGATCGATCCCGGCCGACATCGTATTACATCAAATTCTAGGAGGAGAGAGGATGAGAAGAAGCACGTAACCTTTTTGTCACTTCCCAAAGGGCCCAAGGTTGTTTCTTCAGCTCCCTACCATCTGGCTTCGAGATAAAGGATGCTCTTAGAAGACTCCTTGTACCTTCAGGATGAAGGTGGACCCAGGAACAAGCTCAACAAAGAAAGAAAGTGAACAAAACAATACTCAATTCTTGGATGCCCTCAAGGAGGGTGAGGGGGGCCCTTTTATAGGGGTACATGTCTTTGTTCCAGTCATTCTTGGTTGTTGGATCATGGATGAACGTCCAGGATTGAGTTCTTCAGGCCTCAATCCAGGTGATCAGACCCCACCCAATCAGATTCAAATTGGTTAGAGTTAGTTAGAACTAACTCTAACCCATTGGAAGGGAAAAGAACAAGTTGGTTAGAGTTAGTTACAACTCATCCTTAGCCCTTGGATTTGAGCTGGAATGGATGGATGGATAGGTTTCGCCTCATGAATCCTGGACTGGATCTAGACCGTGGGCTCTCCTCCAAACAGGATCTGCTAGCTGGAGTCATCCTCATGTGTCTTGATTTTCCTAGAAACCTTCAAGGACCTTCTAGAAGATTTTCTTCAAGTTCCTCCACAACAAACCTATCGGTTTAGTCTGCTCTACTGATTAGCATGGTTCTTCTTCTTCACAGCTCCTTCTGACTTGTAATTTTGTCCCAAGCCTGAAGACTCCTGTACTGACTTCCCCAATAAATTTCGTAACTTTATGACCCTTGAAAGTCAACCCTTGACCTAAAAAAGTCAACACACTAGAGAAATTGTTATATTCATATCCCACTTGACTCATTGAGTCTACTAGGGCTTAGAAATAGCCCTCAAATCCTTTTAAACATAAATCCCCAACTGTGTAACTTGGTAAAATACATATCAGAGCATTGGTGGAAACCTCAATTGAGTAGAAAATGCAAGCTTTTTAATCATTGGAAAAACGGGAAGGCATGATCTCATTATTATGTAAAATAATAGTTTTGGGTAGCCTTAGACTGAATTTTGAGACATTAAGGATGAATAATGCATACAAATGACTACCCTTATTTGACTTTATCATACACACAAAAAGACGCGAACGAAAAGGGAAAAGTTGAAGACCCCTTTATAAATGGGAATGTGGCAGGTAAGTTCCCTTCGAAACTAAATATTAATCCTAGAAATTTGCTGCATTCCTAGAAAAGGGAAGAAGATGAAAAATCAGAAGTACAATAATTCTGCGATTCCAAAATAGAAAGGCATAAAACAAAAAAGGGAATAGTGGTTCCATTTCCGGGTGCCTTAACATCATGAAAAGAGAAATTTGAGGATTCTTAAATACTTGATGTTTTTAAAAGCACAACAATTACCATCCCATTAGTTGATGCTATCAAGCCTATTCCCCTATATGGGAAATATGTTCAAGAATTGTGCACCCCATCAAGGAGTTCTAAAAGAATCCAACTTACTGAAAACCTAAGTTCAATTATTTTAAACAATCTACCCAAAAAACAAAGAAACCCAGGAGCCCCATTAGTAGAATGCATAATTCAAGAAAAAAAAATTGACAAAGGATTGTTAGATACCGGGGCAAGTGTTAATATCTTGCCAAAACTAATATATGATGATCTGAAATTTGTTGAAATGCATCTAGTGAAGGTTGAACTGTTGTTAGCGGATGGATCTATTAGAGCACCCTATGGGAAGGTGATGAACTTAGTAGTTGAGGTCGGAACTTTGGCCTTACCAGTAGACTTTTATGTGACATATGTAAAAATTTTTGGAAGGCCATTCCTTGCTACAGCAAGAGTACTAGCAAATTTTGATAACGGGAGCATTGTAATGAAGATAGGAAAAGAGAAATATGAAATTCCTATCCCTCATTTAAAATAATTTTGAATTATGATTATGAAGAGGTGGATAAGATTAAGGAGATGAAGGAAAATAAAGTGGCTTATGATGATCTATATGCAGAATTCCTAGCCGTCGAAATAGAAGAAGAGAGCTTAAAGATGAAGATGTCACCAATAGTTACCAATCCTTTGGGCATAGGGCTTAAACCTTTAACAGAATCTCTTAAGTACACATTCTAGAAAATTATAACACAAAACCTGTAATCATATCGTCATCATTATCGGAGGAGCAAGGAAAAAATTTGATATCTGTGATCACGAAATATAAAAGTGCAATTGGATGGAAAATTGACGATATTAAAGGTATTAGTCTAGAGATTTGTGAGCATAGAATCTTCTTAGAGAAGGATTCAAAACCCACAAAATAATTTCAAAGAAGATTGAACCCTCGAATCACTAATGTTGTTAAGAAGGAAATCTTGAAATGGTTAAAAGCGGAATTTATTTACGCCATTTCAGATAGTCAATGGGTAAGTCCCATCCATGTTGTCCCAAATAAATCTGGAATAACATTTACAACTAATAAAAATGGAGAAGAAATTCAAACTAGAATTGCATCAAGATATAGAGTATGCATTGATGTTAGTCCCCTAACTAGGCGGCATTCCTTGCTCTGAGGCCTACGTGCTTATTGGGAAGGTTTGTCCGCATTTTTGGCTCACGACATTTCTAAGGACTGAGTCATAATAGATAGTGATATCCAAATACCTGATCTATTAGGCCATTGCCACTATCGGTGGTGATTCACAGCAGACTGCGCACGTGCCCGCCCACGCCCAAGGCGGGATGGATCAGGTACAATCCGCGCGTGCTGGGCGCGCGGGCTGATCGACGTGTGCGCGTGCGCGCCAAGCACAGCGCGCCAACGTTACCCGCCAGCGCCGAGCGCTGTGCGCGGAGCGGGAAGCGCTGCGCGTGTGTGCGGGACACGCAGGCCAGGTGGCGTACCGTGGGTGCAGCGCGCGGAGTTGTGTGGGGTGCCGCGCAGCGGCCGCGCGGGCAGCGCGCACACTACGTGTGCGGGGCGCGCGGACGGGAGACATCCCGCCAGGAGACTAAGGCATGTGGCGCACAGAGAGCGCCGAGATGGCACAGCGGGCGCATAGCGCTCCTACGGTAATGCTGGGAACGCAGCACCCAGGTCGGGGGCGTTGGATGCGGCGGCGTCGCGCAGATTGCGTACTAGAGTGTAGACACGGCTGCTGGTGGCATGTATGATCATCAAGGCAGGGGTGGCGTGTGTGATCGCCACGCTCGTGCGCGCGCAGCGCCCGGCCTGGCTCACGGCTGAGCGGCAGAGCAGGCGCGCGTGCACGGAGCGACGGCTCTGAGGCGGTGTGGCGACATTACCTCAGTGCAAGGCGCCTCGTCTCGTTCCTTCTAACACCCCTGATCTTCCCCCATGTAAACTACGATGTACTCTTGATGATATTCATGCAATGACCCTATTTACTGACAGTGCCTAGCTCCACCATCTCTTCTAACCCCTCTATGCGATCTTAAGAAATTCCAAGAGCTTCCGCTACAAGAGATCAAGGCTGCTCAGTGTTTTGCCAAAGCACTCAGGTTGGCACACGCCAAATTCCGAGCAAAGAGTCCTAGCTCGAGGTTTGATCGTGTGACAATTGACTATAGAAAGTTGAACTTAGCTACAAAAAAAGATCATTACCCATTACCTTTCACCGATCAAATTTTAGAGAAATAGCCCGGCCAAAATTTTATTGCTTTTTAGATGGCTATTCAGGGTAAAATCAAATTCATATTATGGAAGAGGATCAAGAAAAAACTCCCGCCGCATCGCGTTACGCCGCGACGCATCCTTGCGTTGCATTGAGCCTGCGCCGCGGACAGTGCGCGCACACCGTCTGGCCGGTCACTATGCCTCGCCCCTGCATCGTGCCGGCTGATTGGTCCAAACCTTAAGTCGTTTGTAAGGATAGTTAAGTACCAATCAACAATTTTATTTCCTTACTAGTAGTATTTTAGTAAGGGTCGATCCCTCAGGGAGCTTGGTAGCTAGTTAGGACGAATTTCAATTAATATTGCAAGTTCAAGACCGGCCGAGTGTCCCGATGGTGAGGACGTGGAAGACCCCCTTGGATACATCCAGATCACACCTATCGTTCCACCACCAACACATCACGTTGCTACCTCGGAGACCACCGCAACAAGGAGCCCAAACGAGATTGCCCGAGCAGTCCCTACACCTACCGCCACCACGGTGCCTACTCGGCCTATTGACGTTGCCCAATGCACGTCCATCTTCTATACATACGTCAAGATTGGTGGGCGTACGTATAAGTTGATGGTCGACAGCGGTAGCTGCATCAACGGTATCTCCGAGGATACAACTACACGACTTGGGCTCCCCTTGATTCCTCATCCAACACTGTACAATGTATCGTGGATCGATGCGTCAACGATCCCGCTAAAGATGCAATGTTACGTGCCCTTAAAGATGAGCACGTACGACGAGAAGGTGCTATGTGACGTACGACCAATGAAAAATGGTAGTATTATACTTGGTCGACCATGGTTGTATCACCATGACATACAGTTGTCCGGAAGAGCAAACACGTGCTCTTTCATCTATGGCGGATGACGACTGATATGGTATCCATCGGTGCGACTACCATCGCTACCCACACACTCGTCAACGGCCTCGCCACGCACTACACCTTAACCGCCATTATCACTAATGGCTGCATCTTCCGGCGTGAGTTGGAACATAACACGGAATTCACTCCCGTATGCTACGTGGTGACCCTATCCGACGGAGCTGTTGAATCAGGGCATGAGAACCCACCGCCAGAGCTCACCCAACTCCTCAACGAGTATGCGGACGTATTCCCTACCGAGTTACCGAATGAGTTGCCATATTCAGCATGCCATCGACTTGGTCCCGGGAGCAACTCTCCCTAACCTTCCACGCTACTGGATGGACCCGGTCAAGTACGAAGAGCTATATAGCCAAGTGAAGGATTTACTAGCTAAAGGCTTAAGTCGTGAAAGCCTTAGCCCATGTGCAGTACCGGCCTTGCTCGCTCCCAAGAAAGATGGCACTTAAAGGATGTGCTGCGACTCGCAAGCCATCAACAAGATCAAGGTGAAATACTGTTTTACAATTCCATGAGTCCAAGACTTATTCGACGAGATGGTAGGCACGTCTATCTTCTCCAAGATAAAATTCCGAACCGGCTACCGTCAAGTACGAATCAGGCCAGGAGACGAATGGAAAATGGCCTTCAAGATAAAAGGTGGGCTCTTCGAGTGGAACGTGATGCCATTTGGGCTATCGACGCCCGAAGTACCTTTCAACGACTAATGAATGAGGTACTTAGACCTTTGATAAATCCAAAATGATAGTAATATATATGTGCAATTTCAGCTAATTTATGTACTTCTTTATCTTTATCTGGATATATTATCAACATTGATGTTAAGTTGTGAAACATCATGAAACAAAATCACCTTTTTCTAATTTGGAGTTAATTATTATCATTTGTGGGACTAACCCCACTTAACTCAATGAGTTAAGTGGAATGAATCTCACTCTCTTCTTAGTTTATGTGGAAGATGCAGGAATTAGGTGAAACTTTCATGAATAAAGGGGATAATTAAATGAAGAGGAAGCTATTTGGACCAGAGGAGCAGGCTCAGCCACAACCCTGGTCCAAGAAAGAAGGCCCAAAGCAAGACAATTGGCTCTAGTCTAAAGGCCCACTAAGGAAGCTCCACTAAGCCCACTATGAGAGGCATGTTGGGCCAAAGAAAGGAGGGCAAGGGGAAGGTCCAGTCATGATTATTTATGAATATTTCAGGAGCTTAAATGATGGTTGGAGGACAACCTTGGACGTGGATCCAAGCCAGAGAAGAAGATCCAGCCATTCAATCCACAAAACATCAAAGGGTGGAGACTTAAAGATAGCACCTTTAATGCTAATTAAGGAAAGAAGCCTTGAACGTCCAGGGGGTATTTCAAAGGTATCAATGCTGATTGGAGGACCATAATGGACATGGATCATGACCCTGAAAAGAAGATCTGGCCATCTATTGTATTAAACATCCAATGAGTCTCCTTTGCTCTCTCTCCCTATATAAACCCCTTCACCCTATTGTAAAATTCATCTTGTGATTCAATCCAAAGTAATGTTTGGTGGCCTAAGTGCAATTGAGTTATAGATCCATTCACCTCACTGAGTGCCAGGCTGAGCAGGAAGCATCCAGGGCTGAAGAAGCTGGTGGAAAGGAGAAGAAGAAGTCCCTTGGACCTTAGCGGGTGTGACAAAGAGGTTACCTTCTTATTTCTCCTTTTTCATTCTTTGTTGTTCATCTTTTTTCTTTTGGTTAGTCTTGGATCAGCTAGCCAATATCCAGATGGTTCCTGTGCATCCAACCACGCTCTAAAATTCGGTCTAGAACTCATTCTAGAGTGATTTTAGTATAGTCCAATTTTTTCCTCTCTCCTCCACCAAGGCACCTTCCCCATTTGGCATCCGGACTTAGCCAAATTTTGACCAAGTCGAGAGCGCCAAACTGTTTCATTTCCTACTTTGTTTTAGCTTTCAAATACTCCTAAAAAATACCAAAAAATTATTTTCTGCCTATTAATATTATTATAATATTATAATAATATTTTATTTTTCTTTGTTATATATTTTTATTTAATTAGTTATTTATCTTCATATATAGTAAACCTACCTCTAAAATTATTAAAAAATACCTAACTAAAGCACAAATTCCTAAGAAAAAAACCCTTGCTTCCTGTGGATAGACCCTTACTCTCCCTACGCTAGTAAGGTTATTATAAATTTTTGTTGTTTTAATTCGGATAAACCAACGACACTAATTAATGAAGTTAACTCATCACTAATTACCCCAAAATATGAATTATCAACTGGCGCTGTTGCCGGGGAGCACGGTGATTGTTTTTAGTGAATTTGTATTTTTTCCTCTTTTGCCAAAGTTGAGGGCAGCTAACCCTCAACAAACGGTACTTCTAACTACTTTTTTGGAGATTGATGGTCTTAACAAGGTCTAAGGCTGGGACTAGTGTTGAGGAAGATCTAGACACTCAATATCCTGCTCTTCCAGCAACACTTACAGCTCAAGATAAAGAAGAAGTCGATATGGCAGAAGATGGTCAGCCACCACAAGGAAGGAGAAGGACGATGCTGGATAGATCTACTCCATCAGGAAGTCTACGGCAAACCGGCATCAACATCAATGTAGGTGAGGGGGTTATGTTTAGGTATGACAATGCCCTACTGAACTCTCTCCCTGAATTTACTGGTCATTCTTCTCAAAACCCCTTAGAATTTCTTGATGATTTTCACATTCGATGTTCCTCTCAAAATATTCCTGGTTTAACTACTGAAGCTTTAAAAATGAAATATTTTCCGCTTACTTTGAAAGATAAGGCTTTCGCATGGTATAGAAATTTAGGCATAACATTTAACTAATGGGAAGAAATGCAGAATAAATTTCTACATAAATTTTATCCCCTTTCCAAAACTAATTTGTATAGAAAAGAAATTCAGAAATTTTATCCCCATGATCATGAAGCATTTAGTGAATCATGGGAAAGGTTCAATGAATTAATCCGAAAATGCCCTCACCATGGAATAAAAAAATGTCAGCTAGCTGAAATTTTTTATGAATCACTTCCTGATATTTTTAAAAGTAAAGTGAATCAAATAGCTGGTGGCTCCTTCTATATGGCTTATGAGTATGAAGTCTTTGATCTTTTGGAAAGGGTGGCTGAAACTGACCTATAGGAATTAGGAGCAAGTCAAAATGGAAGAAATGCCAACCCAAAACGAGGAGTGCTGCAAGTAACTTCAAAGGAAGCTGATCTCCATGCAGGGATAAGAGAAACCAACAAGAAACTTTGAGAATTGACTTCCACTCTAAAGAATACTTTTCTCCCTAAGTCACCCCTTGTGAAAGCACAGATTTGTTCTATATGTTAAAGCAGAGATCATGAGGATGGAGCATGCCAACTTGGAGAGGAGGAGGTCCATTTGTTAAACCACAACCAACAGCCTTGGGGAGGACCAAAGAGGACCATCTACAACAACCAAGGAATCTACTCCCAAAGAACCAGGGCCCCTTTCCAGCAACGAGTCCAATTCCAGACCCCACCACAGCAGTCTTATCAAGCAGCTCCACAAAACCAGGTACAAGATTTGTCCACTCTAACACCTGTAATCTCTCACATGATAGAGCAGCAGAATCGAAGGCTACGGGAAGAAATGGAGATGCGCATGCAAGCCATGATGGAAACACAGACAAAAATGATGATGGATGCGCAAGAGTAGACCAGACAGCTATTGGAGAGATTGAAGCAAAGAACCGCTGACCATGGAGGTA
The DNA here is from genome assembly GCF_029677425.1 of Wolffia australiana. Lineage (NCBI taxonomy): Eukaryota > Viridiplantae > Streptophyta > Magnoliopsida > Alismatales > Araceae > Wolffia > Wolffia australiana. Next base: position 4,362,855 of record NC_135843.1, read on the forward strand.
AGGGAGTTGAATCCAACTCCCACTCAGGTCGATTTCCAACTCAACCTTCCATTAATCCCAAAAATTTATGTCATTTACAAGAGGAAACCCTATATCATGACAATGAGGAAGATCTTGAAGAAATTCAAGCCATTTCAAAATTGAGAAATGGCAAGGAACAACAAGATCCTCACCGAGGAAAGGCAAAAACAAAATCGGAGGAAAATAACCTAAGAGAAGGAGAGGCTCCATCACCTAGTGTGGAACCCCTACCTTCAACCTACACCCCTCCCATTCCTTATCCATGGGCCTTAAAACCCCTTAAGTCTTCTCCTGATTATGAGTATAGACTCCTAGAGAATTTCAAGAAAGCCACTATGTCAATAGCCATAGAGGATATGATTAAATGTGCACCTTCTTTAAAGAAATATTTAAAGGATTCATGCACATCGAGGAAAACCAAGGAGGTAGTTAAGCTTTCTGAAAATGCCTCTAGTATCTTAAACTCTGTTCCCATTAAAAAGAAAGATCCAGGAGCTCCTTTTATTACATGTGAAATTGGAGGAAAGATTTTTACTAGAGTATTATTAGATACAGGAGCTAGTATTAGTATTATTCCTAAAGTTTTATATGAGCAATACGGTTTTGGGGAATTAGAGGAAATCTGCATGGATCTATTGCTAGCTGATGGAACAATTAGACAACCAGAGGGTAGGTTATCTGATGTGATGATAAACGTTGAAAATTGTGAGATCCCCGTCGATTTTATTGTAATTGAGGTAAAGGTAAAGGGAGATCTAAGTGTAGCGCCTATCATTCTAGGAAGACCCTTCTTGGTGACAGCTAGAACAATCATGGATTGGGAAAAAGGGACTATTGAATTTAAGGTTGGAGAGGAAAGAGTTAAATTAGACATATCCAAGATGATGAAATGTCCTAAAGGGAGTAACGAGGAGTTAAAATTTTGTGATGAAGAGGAGGATGATGTCGATGCTATTCGAGGGTTTTTATTAAGAGTAGATGATGCCAACAAGGAAAGAGTAGAACCTGAACCTCCTACACTCTCCCTAGATTTGAACTTAGAGCTTAAACCTCTCCCCTCGTCTTTAAAATATGCATTTTTAGATTCTAGAAATTCCTTACCTGTGATTATTTCCTCGTCCCTTACTCCTTCACAAGAAAATGATTTGCTTAAGGTATTGAGAGAGCATAAAGGAGCATTAGGATGGACATTTGAAGATATTAGAGGAATCCCTTCATCAATTTGTGAACACATAATATTTTTAGAAGAAGATTCTAAACCTTCTAGGGAGCACCAACGTAGGCTGAACCCACATATGAGGGAAATATTAGAGAATGAAATATTAAAATGGCTAGATGCAGGTATTATTTATGTCATTTCTGATAGTGAATGGGTCAGCCCTGTTCACATGGTGCCAAAGAAATCTGGAGTAATAGTAGAGATCAATGAAAAGGGAGAAGAAATCTAGAAGAGGCTGATAACTTGATGGAGGTTATGTATTGACTATAGAAAATTAAATAAGGCTACAAAGAAAGACCATTATCCCCTTCCTTTCATTGATCAAATTTTAGAAAAACTATCAGGACAGAATTTCTTTTGTTTTCTTGATGGCTATTCAGGATATAATCAAGTTAACATTCATCATGATGATCAAGAGAAAACAACTTTTACTAGCCTTGTAGGTACATATGCCTTCAGGCGCATGCCTTTTGGCCTATGTAATGCTCCAGCCACCTTCCAAAGATGCATGAACTCTTTATTCTCTGATTTAGTAGGTGATTGTTCAGAAATTTTTATGGATTATTTTTCTGTATTTGGAGATTCTTTTGAAAATTGCCTTCTAAATCTCACTAAAGTTCTTCAAAGATGCATTCAAAGTAACCTTGTGCTAAGTTGGGAAAAATCTCATTTTATGGTACAGGAGGGAGTGGTATTGGGGCACAAGGTCAGCAATCGTGGACTGGAAGTGGACAAGGCCAAAATAGAAGTCATCCAGGGCCTTCCAGTCCCCACAAATCTAAAAACCCTTAGAGGGTTCCTCGGCCATGCAGGTTTCTATAGGAGGTTCATTCAAAACTTTGCTAAAATTTCCAAACCTCTTACTAATTTCCTTTCTAGTAAAACTAATGAAATCACTTTGGATAAAAGTGCTATTTCTGCTTTTGAAGAGCTGAAGAAGGCTCTCACACATGCACCTATTTTGCAAGCTCCAGATTGTAGCTTGCATTTGAAATCATGTGTGATGCCTCTGATTTTGCTGAAGGGGCAGTCTTAGGACAGAGGAAAGAGAAGAAACCAGTGGCCATATATTATGCTAGCAGAACTTTAATTGATGCACAACTCAATTACTCTACCACAGAAAAAAAACTACTAGCTGTAATTTTTGCTTTATAAAAATTTCGACCTTATTTGCTTTGTAGTAAAATAATAGTCTACACTGATCATGCGGCATTAAAATATCTTTTATCTAAAAAGGAAGCTAAACCTAGGCTTATCAGATGGATTTTATTATTACAAGAATTTGACATAGAAATTCAAGATAAAAAGGGCTGTGAAAATTATGTTGCTGATCATCTTTCTAGGATCAAAGTAAATGACTCCTCACTTATCCATGAAGCATTTTCAGATGAGCAAATTCTGGCTATCTAAACAGGAAATGTTCCATGGTTTGCAAACATTGTCAATTTTTTGCTAACAGGAAGAGTCCCTTCAGGATGGAGCTACAATGAGAGAAAGAAGTTCTTCAAGGACATGCGAGATTATTTTTGGGAATAACCAGAGCTATTCCATCAAGGAGGTGATCAAATTCTTAGAAGATGCGTACCCGAAGAAGAACACAACAGCATCCTTAAATTCTGCCATTCCAACCCAGGAGGAGGTCACTATTCAGCTAAGGTAACAGCCCATAAGGTAATGGAAAGTGGGTTTTATTGGCCAACTTTATTTAAAGATGCACATGATTTTTATTTAAAATGTTTAGCATGTCTAGCATCTATAAATATTGATAGAAAAAATCATATGCCTCTAAAACCCATTTTAGAACTAGATATGTTCGATTTATGGGGCATTGATTTCATGGGACCATTTCCTAATTCGAATGGATATGAGTATATTTTAATGGCTGTAGACTATGTCTCAAAGTGGGTTGAAGCCATAGCCACTAGGACCAATACCAGAAAAGTTGTCATTGATTTTGTGGAGACTTATATCTTTTGCAGATATGGATGTCCTAGGGCTATAATTATTGATTGGGGGTCACATTTTGTAAACTTTAATTTTAGACAGCTTTTGAAAAAATATGGTGTACAACATAGAGTAACTACCCCATATCACCCGCAAGCTAATGGGCAGGTTGAATTATGTAATAGAGAAATTAAGAAAATCCTTCAAAATATTGTGAAGCTCAATGGGAAAGATTGGCCATACAAACTAAATGAAGCATTATGGGCCTATAGAACAGCCTATAAAACACCCTTAGGAATGTCCCCCTTCAGGTTGATATTTGGAAAACCATGTCATCTAACATTGGAGTTGGAACATAAAGCTTCATGGGCAATTAAAAAGCTAAATCTTTCTTTAGATGAAGCAGGAAAATGCAGGTTGCTCCAGCTCCAAGAACTTGAAGAAATTAGGAATGAGGCTTATGAAAACTCCAAGATATACAAAGCCAAGATGAAGGCCTTCCACGACAAAAACATCAGAAGAAGGACCTTTGTCAAATATCAAAAGGTATGCCTTTACAATTCAAGATTAAAACTCTTTCTTGGTAAGCTAAAAAGTTGATGGAATGGACCTTATTTGGTAGTTGAATCATATGAAGATGGGGCCATTTTAATTTCGGATCCTAGAACCCATAAACAATTCACAGTGAATGGGCAAAGGCTGAAGCCTTACTTACATGATGGTCCTCCTCATCAACCCCTTAGTATGATGTTGGAAAAACCTGCAGGTTAGTAACATCCATAGAGCTGCATTAAAGCTTTTATTTCTATTTTTGACCTTTATTATTTTCTTTTGTTTATTTGTTTTTCTTTTGTTTTCTTTTCTTTTCTTTGGTTTCAGAAAATGCCTACCACCAATACATGAAATGGACGTGAAGGAACCTACATGAAAGCACTCAACCCACTATTTGCGCCCTCTAAACTCCTTTTTATATTTTCCTATGCATTGAGGACTATGCAACTACTATGTGGGGGGAGATTCAATCCGCCTTAAAAGTTTTATATTTTCTATGATGTCTCAATGTTTTTTTTCAAATAAGATGGGGGGTATAAAAGATTCTTGAATTCAACATCATGCCATAACCAAAATTTGGACAGCCCCCTTTATCTTTTTACCTTAGAAGAAAATGTGGGGAAGCTAGGCTCACTGAGCGCATCATGATCATATTATAGGGGCATCAATGTTGATTTCTAGGTAGTACATGATCTTATCCCCAAATGGCGAGAGTACATGGTAGAGTGAAGGACAGATCTGAAAATCAAAAGGTGTATACCCCATAGATAAGGATTTGAGTGTTGAGTGAAAGTGTGTGATAAGCTCTGACTTTATGTGTTTTTTACTGGTTATTTAGCAGTTCAGACGTGTGAGGTTCAGAGCTTATGCAACAATTTATAAACCTCACGGCGTAGGGCGAGTGAGGGTCGATCCACAGGAAGCAAAGAAAACAGCAGAAAATTCTTTTTCTATTAAATCAGTCTATTCAGTTCTCTAATTCCAAGTGTTAATCTCTGTAGAAATTTTCTTCAGAATAAGTTGCAGAGAATTCATTAAAAGTATTGATTCAGCTAATTCTTTAGTCAAATTATCTTCAGTTAAGTTTTACGGAGATATCTTGGCAAAACTCAATTGAGCAGAACCGTCATAAGAGAAATTTTCTTTGTTGACGGTTTGCTTACGCCCTGTGAAGCAATTGAGCAAACACCCTGCGGGTGTTTGTGCACGCGCAAACGCCGGCGCGCGGGTGAGCCTGCTCGCGGCGCTGCTGCTCGCGGCACTACTACGCGCGGTGCTGCTACACGCGGGCGAGCCTGCGCGCGGCGAGCCTGCTCGCGGTGCTGATTCGCGCGGGCGAGCTTGCTCACTGCTAGCAATTGGCAATTCTGTAGGGAAGTATTTCACGAGCGGATGCGAGAACAATGAAACTTTTGCTAGACAGAATGGAAAACGATTCAATCAACTATGGGATTCGAAATCAAACGTAACCAAAGGAACAACAGAAATTGGAAATGCTGAAGACACAGCTTGTGATCTTCAGCCCAACCCTGATTGTCTTAAAAGGGAGAAGAAGATTGTACCAAAACCGAAATGCTCACGCCTCCTTGTGTCACTCCTTCTGGGCAAAGCGGCGATCGTTGTGCTCCAGCTACTCCTCGGCTTGCTTCTCTCCCAGCTCCATTGCTCATCAGCCTTGGAGGGTCTGCAAAAATTCTTTCTCTCAAAGCCCTAGCTTCCTTGAGAGAAATTCTGGACAACCTAAACTCCTCTCTCAAGAGAGTATTTATAGGTTTTCTCTTAAGTCATGCCTAGGGGCATTTTCGTAATTGTTGCCACTTCGAATTTTTACCCACTTCTCTTGATCCTCCTCTCTTCCTTGATCTTCTTAACCTGTTTCTGAATGTTCACTAGCCATAAAATGTTAAATATATTCCACTTGATTCAAAGAATCAAATGGGGTTAGTGATTTCATAAAACAATACATATGCATGAACTTAGCATGAATTCACAAGATAATTGTAATGAATTTAAACTTAAGAACTTGATTATTTGATGACATATTTTAGAGTCATCAAACACCCCCCAACTTAGATCGTTACTAGTCCCTTAGTAATGACATGCAGGTGAGAATAAAAGATGATCTCAAGGTGAATTTTGACTTCCAATAACTTTGATTCATGCTCTTCTCAAGGAGTATTTTTAGCAATTAAAATTGACCAGCGTAGAAGAAATTTAGGATCTATCTCAGCCTTAGACCTCAACTAAGTGCACATGATCTATGGAGTACATATAGTTAGTACATAGTATATGGAATAAGATCGAGTTAACACCCCAAGCGCACTACTGAATGAGGCGTAGAGAGTGGTATTAATGCAAGCTCAATACTATGGCTATCGTAGCATCGGCTCAAACACATGGGAGACAGCTTTTCCACCTTTATTTTATTTGGCATTTGCTGCTTGTTGGTCATTTTTGATGACAATCAACTTTAGTACTATGATGCAAGCTTTTGCTTGTTTATGCGCAGTGCAGCTTTCACTTTATAGTTTGGTGGCGCTTATCCACTACCCATGTGCCGTTCTTAGTAGACCAGCAGCTTATTCCCCCGACGAAGTTATGTATCCTTCATGGGTCAGGGAGCTTCACTCACGTCATAATAATACTGCCAATGAGCTAACACTAACCCTACTCTCCACTAAAGCTAAAAATTTTCGTGCATGTAAGTGCTAACTCAGCCCGAGGTGGATGGTGAGGTGAGAGAAGTATAATGGTAATAGATATCACTGTAGTGGTATGGATCGTAGTGCACCTAGCTAGGCTTACTTCACCTAGGATTCCCTAGCTGGCCACTCTTGCATTTCTACCCTTTTGAAAAGAATCGAATTGTCATGCATATCATTGGACAATCATCTCCTAAGATCATCAAATATCCATGGGTTGTGAATGCAAAAACGAAAAAATTTTCATGGATAGTGCATGTAAATGTACTCCCCCCCCTCTCTCAATAAAAGACATGTTCCTACATGACAAATCATAAATGAGAGAAAGGAGAAAGGAATACCAAACCATGGAAGGAAGGGCGGCGATCAGCATGCGTGTTGTCCACTGACGTGTGAGGTGGGCGTGGATCGGAGTGGCTGCACACGAGAACAGAAACAAAAACGCAGAAAACAAAAACAAAACAAGGAAAATAACCAAGCAGAGAGAATATGAAATGTAGTAAAAACAAAAACTAATCGGATCATGAGCTATCATGCGATGGCTTTTCTACCGTAATATTCATGGGGCTGTGAAGATCTTCTTCTTCTAAGTGGGGTTTGAGCCGTTGCCCGTTCACAGTGAATCGTCTTTGAGACGTAGGATCTAAAATTGTACCGGCTCCATTCTCAAAAACCTGCTGAACAAGGAAGGGACCATCCCATCGCGTTTTCAATTTACCTGGAAAGAGTTTTAGTCTAGAGTTGTAAAGCCATACTTTTTGATTCTCCACAAAAATTCTTCTCCTCAAGCTCTTGTCATGAAAAATCTTCATCTTGGCTTTATAAATCTTCGAATTTTCATAAGCCTCGTTTCTTAACTCTTCCAACTCATTCAATTGAAGAAGTCTATGCTTGCCGGCTCTATCCAAATCTAGGTTGAGTTTTCTAATAGCCCAAAGGGCCTTGTGTTCTAACTCAAGTGGTAGGTGACAAGCTTTGCCAAAGATAAGGCGGAAGGGAGACATGCCGAGAGGGGTTTTGTAAGCTGTCCTATAAGCCAATAACGCCTCGTCTAGCTTCCTAGACCAATCTTTCCCATCTGGACGCACTATTTTCCTCAAAATTTTCTTCACCTCTCTATTGCACAATTCAACTTGTCCATTGGCTTGAGGATGATATGGGGTAGTGACTCGATGATGGACACCAAACTTTTTTAGGAGATTCCTAAAGTTGTAATTTGTCAAGTGTGAACCTCCATCACTAATGATCGCTCGTGGGCATCCATATCTATAAAAAATGTGTTTTTCAATAAAATTGGCCACTACCTTACTATCATTGGTTTTGGAGGGAATGGCTTCTAGCCATTTGGAGACGTAGTCAACAGCCATCAAGATGTATTCATAACCGTTAGAACTAGGAAATGGACCCATAAAATCAATTCCCCATAAATCAAATATTTCTACTTCTAAGATGGGTTGTAGGGCATTCTATCTTTCCTATTGATATTGATGGATGCTTGGCATGCTAAACAACTGTTATAAAATTTCTGCGCGTCATGAAATAATGTAGGCCAAAAGAAACCGATTCAACAATCTTATGAGCTGTTACCTTGGCCGAGTAGTGACCCCCTCCTGGTTTTGTGTGGCAGAATTCTAGGCTGCTTCGTTGCTCGCTCTCGGGGACGCATCGTCGGAGAATTTGATCTTGTCCTTGGTGAAACAGCTCCGGATCTTCCCAAAAATAAAATCGCGCATCCTTGAGTAGCTTTTTCCTCTCGTAGGAAGTCCAACCTATAGGAATTTGTCCTGAAACTAAAAAATTGACAATATGTGCATACCAAGGAACGAATGTTCCTTGTGTAGTTAGGACAAATTCATCAGGAAATGCATCATTAATTTGTTCAGGTGGGGCGCCTATAATTCGTGAGAGATGGTCGGCTACTACATTTTCACACCCTTTCTTATCTTTAATTTCCAAATCAAATTCCTGTAATAAAAGCACCCATCTAATCAATCTCGGTTTAGCCTCTTTCTTCGTTAACAAGTATCTAATAGCTGCATGATCAGAATAAACAGTTATTTTACTACCTAGTAAATAAGACCTAAACTTTTCTAAAGCGAAAATAATGGCCAGCAGCTCCTTTTCGGTGGTGGTGTAATTCAGTTGTGCGTCCACTAAGGTCCTGCTGGCGTAGTAGATCACCACAGGTTTCTTATCAATTCTTTGGCCTAACACTGCACCTACTGCAAAATCAGAAGCGTCGCACATTAGTTCAAAAGGAAGGGTCCAATCGGGCCCTTGCAGGATAGGCGCATTAACCAAAGCTTCTTTCAATTTATAAAATGCATCTTTAGCCTCTAGTGTTAGTTCAAAATCATTATTTTTAGACGATAAAAGGTTTGTAAGAGGTTTAGAAAATTTAGCAAAATCAAGGATAAAACGTCTATAGAAACCCGCGTGGCCGAGGAAACCCCTAAGGGTTTTTAGGTTGGTTGGAGGTGGAAGGCCCTGGATGAATTTGATTTTGGCCTTGTTCACTTCCAATCCACGGTTGCTAACCGTGTGTCCGAGTACTACTCCCTCCTGCACCATGAAATGAGCTTTTTCCCAACTTAGGACAAGGTTGGACTCAATGCACCTCTTCAATACTTTGGTGAGGCTTAGGAGGCAGTTCTCAAAGGTAGATCAAAATACTGAAAAATCATCCATAAATATTTCTAAACATTCCCCTACTAAATCAGAAAATAGGGCATTCATACATCGCTGAAATGTTGCGGGGGCATTACATAACCCGAAGGGCATACGCCTAAAGGCATATGTCCCTACGGGACTCGTAAATGTTGTCTTCTCTTGATCATCAGGATGGATGTTTACTTGGTTGTACCCTGAATAACCATCAAGAAAACAAAAATATTGCTGCCCTGACAATTTTTCTAGTATCTGATCTATGAAGGGTAGTGGGTAGTGATCCTTCTTTGTCGCCTTATTTAATTTCCTGTAATCAATGCACACCCTCCACCCTGTGGTCAATCTTTTCTGCACCTCTTCCCCTTTTTCGTTCACTTCTATGGTAATTCCAGATTTCTTTGGTACCATGTGTACAGGACTCACCCATCTACTGTCGGATATAGCATAAATTATTCCTGCATTCAACCACTTAATCACTTCTTTCTCAAGAACTTCTCTCATGTAAGGGTTGAGTCTCCTTTGATGCTCTCTACAATGTTTTGCTTCCTCTTCTAAAAATATCCTATGTTCACAGATCAAAGATAGAATTCCTCTAATATCATCAAAGGTCCAACCTATGGCATTTCTATGCTCCCTAAGTACCTCTAGCAAGTCCTTTTCCTGTTCAGAGGATAGTGATGAAGATATGATTACCGGTAGGATTTTCTGCTCATCTAGATATGCATATTTGAGGGATGAGGGCAAAGGTTTCAATTCTGGCCCTACCTCTACCGAAGGGGGGTCTATGATCTCTCCCTCTAGCTCTCTACCCTCTACTTGTGACAAGTATTCTTTAACCACATCCTCTCCTTCATCTTCTGCACACAATTTTAACTCCTCATTGCTTCCTACAGGACATTTCATCATTTTAGATATATCCAGTTGAACTCTCTCCTTTCCAATTTTAAACTCAACCGTCCCCTTCTCCCAATCCATAATCGTTTTTGCCGTAACCAAGAATGGTCTACCTAAGATGATAGGAGCTAAACTAATGTCTCCTGATATCTTTACATCTGTCACTATAAAGTCTACAGGGATTTCACAATTCTCTACACTGATCATGACATCGGTTAACCTTCCCTCGGGTTGCCTAACAGTGCCGTCAACTAAGAGTAGGTCCATATGAATTTCCTCCAACTCTCCAAACCCACACTCCTCATATAATGCCGTCGGAATGATACTTATGCTTGCTCCCGTATCTAATAAAACTTTAGAGAAGATGTTTCCTCCTATTTCGCATGTAATGAAAGGGGCTCCGGGGTCTCTCATTTTGATAGGGAGGGCATTAAGAATGCTAGAGGCATTTTCAGATAATTTAACCACTTACCAAGGCTTCTTAATGGTGCAAGAGTTCTTAAGGTACTTCTTTAGGGAAGGTGCACACCTAAGCATATCTTCGACAGTAACAGTCATGGTGGCTTTTCTAAAATTCTCTAGCAGTCGGTTTTCATAATCAAATATCGGTTTTTTTCTATTTAAAGTGGAAGGGTAGGGAACATGCTGCCCACTCGTGGAAGGTAGAGGCTCCTCCACGTAGGGGGGGTCCTCTCCTTCTTCCTCTTGTGGTTCGGTTCCCATCTTAGAATTCTCTATAGAAGTCCGATAGGGATCCTGAAGTTCTTTCCCATTTCTCAATTTTGAGATGGCTAGAACCTCAGGATCATCTCTATTCGTCTCATCATGAATGGAATGCTGCACATGATGCAAGTTGCATGGATTGATGGACGGTTTCGTGGGAAGTTTATAAGATGGGCAAGGAGAATCTAACGGTATACCTTGGTGTTCAGGTTGGACAGGTCTGAGGCTTTCTAGCATCTTCCTCATCTGCTCTTGAGCATCCAGCATTTGCTTCGTTTGAAACTCCATCATCACTTGCATCCGCATCTCCATTTCCGCCCGCAACTTTTGATTTTGCTTTTCGATCATATCTGAAATGACGGGAGTTAATGTGGAGAAATCAGGTTGAGTTTGAGATGAAACCTGATACTATTGTGGAGGCCTGTGCTGGAATTGTTGTCTCTGCTGGAACGGGGGTTGAGCTGCCGGCTTGTTTCCTTGGTGGAAGGCCTCTCCGTTTTGGAAATTTGACCGCTTTTGACCCGCCCACGGTTGTTGCGGCTGGTTGAAAGCCTTCACCTCTTCTTCCATGGCTTGGCAAGCTCCATCTTCATGTTCCCTGCTAAAACAGAGAGAGCAGATCTTAGCTTTAATGATGGGAGAGTTACCTAGGAAGACATTCTTCAAGGTAGAGGTGAGCTCCTCCAATTTCTGGTTGGTCTCCTTAGGCCCGCTTGTAGCTCTCCTCCTTGGCGTTGACCTGCAGAACTCCTGCTCTCTTGGGCTGCACATTCCTCCCATTCTGATTGGCTCCAATCTCCTGCAAATCAGTTTCTGCAACTCTCTCCAAAATATCAAAAACTTCATCCTCATATGCAGTATAAAACGTTCCACCCGTGGCGAGGTTTACCTTGTTTTTCATAAAATCAGAGAGAGACTCATAAAATATCTGAGCTAGTTGACATTGTTCAATTCCATGGTGAGGGTACTTCCTCAACAGATCATTGAACCTCTCCCATGATTCACTAAACGCCTCACCATCATGAGGATGGAAGTTGTGAATTTCCCTTCTATAAAAGTTAGTTTTGGAGAGAGGGTAAAATTTCTGCAGAAATTTTCCCTGCATCTCTTCCCATGAATTAAAAGTGATTCCTAAATTGCGGTACCAGGAAAATGCTTTATCTTTTAAGGTTAGAGGAAAATATTTCATTTTTTAAATTTATGTAGATATCCCTGAAACGTTTTGAGATGAACACCTAATGTGGAAATCATCGAGGAATTGTAATGGGTTTTGAGCAGGCAATCCATTAAATTCAGGTAAGGAATGAATTAATGCATTGTCATATCGAAAGGAAATACCGTCACCGATGTTCAGATTTACATCGGTTTGACGCAAGCTTCCCGACGGTGTGGACCTATCCAGCATAGTCCTCCTCCTCTCATTCTGCTGGTGCATCTCTTCAGCCATATTTCTCTGCTGAATTTCTGGTTCTGTCACTGTAGAATCCGGAGTGGCGTCTCTAATGTCTTTCTCTGCAGACTTTTCACCAGCTCCTGAGCATGTTACTACCATAAATCTATAGCAAACGGTTAGAATAACAATGAGCTGAGGATTGTCAAGTCCTGCAGCTCTAGAAAAATCAACAAAAATGACTGTAGATTTAGAGAAATGACTATAGATTCACAAAAATGACTGTAGGTTTAGAGAGATAACTGTGGATTCAGAGAAAATAAAAATTTCTACTATAATACCGTGCTCCCCGGCAACGGCGCCAGTTGATAAGCTCTGACTTTATGTGTTTTTTACTGGTTATTTAGTAGTTCACACGTGTGAGGTTCAGAGCTTATGCAACAATTTATAAACCTCACAGCGTAGGGCGAGTGAGGGTCGATCCACAGGAAGCAAAGAAAATAGCAGAAAATTCTTTTCTATTAAATCAGTCTATTCAGTTCTCTAATTCCAAGTGTTAATCTCTGTAGAAATTTTCTTCAGAATAAGTTGCAGAGAATTCCTTAAAAGTATTGATTCAGCTAATTCTTCAGTCAAATTATCTTCAGTTAAGTTTTACGGAGATATCTTGGCAAAACTCAATTGAGCAGAACCGTCAGCAGAGAATTTTTTTTTGGTGACGGTTCGCTTACGCCCTGTGAGGCAATTGAGCAAACACCCTGCGGGTGTTTGTGCACGCGCGAACGCCGGCGCGCGGGTGAGCCTGCTCGTGGCGCTACTGCTCGCGGCGCTGTTGCGCGCGGGTGAGCCTGCGCGCGGCGCTGCTGGGCGCGGGTGAGCCTGCGCGCGGCGCTGCTGCGCGCGAGCGAGCTTGTGCGCGACGCTGCTGCGCGCGGGCGAGCCTGCGCACGGCGTTGTTGCGCGCGGCGTTGCTACACGCGGCGAGCCTGCTTGCGGTGCTGATTCGCGCGGGCGAGCTTGCTCGTTGCTTGGATTGCTGGCAACCTAGGCTGAGGCGTGGGTTGCTAGCAGTTGGAAATTATGCAGGGAAGGATTTCACGAGCGGATGCGAGAACAATGAAACTTTTGCTAGACAGAATGGAAAACGATTCAATCAACTATGGGATTCGAAATCAAACGTAACCAAAGGAACAACAGAAATTGGAAATGCTGAAGACACAGCTTGTGATCTTCAGCCCAACCCTGATTGTCTTAGAAGGGAGAAGAAGATTGTACCAAAACCGAAACGCTCACGCCTCCTTGTGTCACTCCTTCCGGGCAAGGCGGCGATCGTTGGCTCCAGCTACTCCTCGGCTTGCTTCTCTCCCAGCTCCATTGCTCATCAGCCTTGGAGGGTCTGCAAAAATTCTTTCTCTCCAAGCCCTAGCTTCCTTGAGAGAAATTCTGGACAACCTAAACTCCTCTCTCAAGAGAGTATTTATAGGTTCTCTTAAGTCATGCCCAGGGGCATTTTCGTAATTTTTGCCACTTCGAAATTTTGCCCACTTCTCTTGATCCTCCTCTCTTCCTTGATCTTTTTAACCTGTTTCTGAATATTCACTAGCCATAAAATGTTAAATATATTCCACTTGATTCAAAGAATCAAGTGGGGTTAGTGATTTCATAAAACAATACATATGCATGAACTTAGTATGAATTCACAAGATAATGGTAATGAATTTAAACTTAAGAACTTGATTATTTGATGACATATTTTAGAGTCATCAGTGTGACACCCCCACTACACCCATATTTTGATTTAACTGAACCTATCTATGTGAATGACTACCTATCAGCCTAATCATATGCTGGATAGTGAGATGCACTTCTTCAAGTCTTGAGCACATTACCCCTCCATTTCATACCTCTTATAAAATCTTCATCCCACAATTCTTCATTTGCCATCTTCATCCATCTATGCTTACTGACCCTTTACCACCTTTACCTCACCGTACCTATATACGACCCCACCTCCTTGCTTATGAAATGCCTTACTCCCAAGTCGTTCTATCTCTCTTATCTTTAAAAACAATATCATATTGATATTTGTCATCTGATTTTAAATCTTTTCCATTGATATTCACTCTACATCTTCTCAATCTATTTCCTCTTTCTGATCCTCAAAGTAAATAAAAAATAAAAAAAAATCCTCTTTGAGGGTAGAGTGATTGCATGAAATCTGTGATTGACATTCATTCAAGAAAAATTATTTGATTACGGTAGTTCATACATCCTTTCTTATTCTCTTCTTCTATTTGCCGCCCCCCCAAAAAAAAAAAAAACAGGAAATACAGAAAAATTACTATGAAGCATACATTTTACAATATTATGAAAAAAGAAAGGAAAAATTACTATGGGGCTTGTTTCTTCTTCTTCTTCTTATTTGTTTCCTATGAACTGCCTATCATTTCATAATGAATGCATTCTCTACCTAGAAGAATAACTTATGAGGATCATCTTTACCTTCTTCTACTTTCCACATTTCTTCTTGAATCTTGGGAGTAGGCTATATAAGTAATCTTCCTCCGACTTTCTTAACTCAGACTTTGCCCATTCTCCTTAAACCTTTCTTCTCATCTCTCTTGAAGCTTAGAGTAGATAGGAAGCCATTTCTTAACACGCCTTGTTACCTTGTGCTCATAATAAGAGGCGAAGAGTGCATACTCTCTATTTCAGGTCTGATGAAGCTTTTAGATATATCACCACTTAGGTAGCCCTTTCTCTTGTGAGCGAGTGAACCAAGAGGGGTGAGGCCCAGTTCAATGTGTGAAGTGAGGAAATCTTTTTTTTATGGTGTTGAGCCTAGAGAGAAGTAAGCTGCCCTATTATGACCACCAGTTCTGCTCAGACCATGAGAAAAAAAGTTCATGTATTCCTGCAAAGGTTTTGACCTAGATTGTCGAAGGAAAATGCTCATCTAGATAAGTGATTGATAAACTTAACGCTTCATGTAGATACCTTCTTGGTGTAAAGGCGAGAAGGGAAGTCCAAAGAAAATTGAAGGGCATTGCTAAGGGACTAGCAATAATCTAAGTTGGGGGGTATTTGATAAATCCAAAATCATAGTAATATATATGTGCAATTTCAGCTAATTTATCTACTTCTTTATCTTTATCTGGATATATTATCAACATTTATGTTAAGTTGTGAAACATCATGAAACAAAATCACCTTTTTCTAATTTGGAGTTAATTATTATCATTTGTGGGACTAACCCCACTTAACTCAATGACTTAAGTGGAATGAATTTCACTCTCGTCTTAGTTTATGTGGAAGATGCAGGAATTAGGTGAAACTTTCATGAATAAAGGGGATAATTAAATGAAGAGGAAGCTATTTGGACCAGAGGAGCAGGCTCAGCCACAACCCTGGTCCAAGAAAGAAGGCCCAAAGCAAGACAATTGGCTCTAGTCTAAAGGCCCACTAAGGAAGCTCCACTAAGCCCACTATGAGAGGCATGTTGGGCCAAAGAAAGGAGGGCAAGGGGAAGGTCCAGTCATGATTATTTATGAATATTTCAGGAGCTTAAATGATGGTTGGAGGACAACCTTGGACGTGGATCCAAGCCAGAGAAGAAGATCCAGCCATTCAATCCACAAAACATCAAAGGGTGGAGACTTAAAGATAGCACCTTTAATGCTAATTAAGGAAAGAAGCCTTGAACGTCCAGGGGGTATTTCAAAGGTATCAATGCTGATTGGAGGACCATAATGGACATGGATCATGACCCTGAAAAGAAGATCTGGCCATCTATTGTATTAAACATCCAATGAGTCTCCTTTGCTCTCTCTCCCTATATAAACCCCTTCACCCTATTGTAAAATTCATCTTGTGATTCAATCCAAAGTAATGTTTGGTGGCCTAAGTGCAATTGAGTCATAGATCCATTCATCTCAGTGAGTGCCAGGCTGAGCACAAAGCATCCAGGGCTGAAGAAGCTGGTGGAAAGGAGAAGAAGAAGTCCCTTGGACCTTAGCGGGTGTGACAAAGAGGTTACCTTCTTATTTATCCTTTTTTATTCTTTTCTGTTGGTATTTTTCTTTTGTTAGTCTTAGATTAGCTAGCCAATATCCAGACGGTTCCAGTGTATCCAACCACACTCTAAAATTCGTTCTAGAACTCATTCTAGAGTGGTTCTAGTACAGTCCATTGTTTCTCTCTCCTCCACCAAGGCACCTTCCCCATTTGGCATCCGAACTTAGCCAAATTTTGACTAAGTCTAGAGCGCCAAACTGTTTCATTTCCTACTTTGTTTTAGCTTTCAAATACTCCTAAAAAATACCAAAAAATTATTTTCTGCCTATTAATATTATTATAATATTATAATAATATTTTATTTTTCTTTGTTATATATTTTTATTTAATTAGTTATTTATCTTCATATATAGTAAACCTACCTCTAAAATTATTAAAAAATACCTAACTAAAGCACAAATTCCTAAGAAAAAAACCCTTGCTTCCTGTGGATAGACCCTTACTCTCCCTACGCTAGTAAGGTTATTATAATTTTTTGTTGTTTTAATTCGGATAAACCAACGACACTAATTAGTGAAGTTAGCTCATCACTAATTACCCCAAAATCTGAATTATCACAAAAGAATAAAATCATCATTAGCCGAGAATTGTTGACTGGATATACATTGTTGTTCGTATTGTGGAAGGCTGTTGCACAGACATAATGCTCCCTTTTTCGAGGAACATAGTGCTTCTTTTTTATTGATCAAATTTAATCAAATTATGTGAAACTGCTACCCTTCTCGTGTGAAACTTAAGAATGGACCAAAATATGATTTTAAATGAGCAGATAACCATCCTAAACTTCATTGTGAACCAAATACATTGGTGAGTTTTATATTAGTTGGGGTTATATTTTCAAGAAAAAATGAACAAAACTTTTCGTATTTTAGCATTAAACTCGTATATTTTCTGAGATATCACATTCTAAAGCTCAACAATTCTTACTTTTAGCCACTATAGCTGGATGACTTCGAATTTCCTCATGAAAGTAAAAGTTAATATTTCATTTTACCCAATATCTATATATTATAAACTGTATTATTCACCATCTAAGATAAAGTAAGAAAAAAAAATTCATAAAATTTCTTTCTGTATAGTTTAAGGGTCTCTGACTCTAATTACACTTTTAACCTTAAGAGTCAAGTGGATTCTATAGAATCGCACACAACGTTTGAATCCATAAGAAGAAATACAATCAATGACACTGATGATAAAACATGCCAAATACCAACAAGTACGTTCTTCAAGCACACTTAGTTTTTTGAAAGCAAATATGCCAAATTAATTTAAATTTGAAAGGTTCATTGTAGAATATGAGATGGAAAGGGTGTTAATGAAGTCCCAATTTGTATTCTGTCTTGGATTTGAGTTCCCAACTTATGGTTGACAGCCTAGTGCATCAGTATTATTTGATCCATTCTTGTTCTTGAAACGCTTGGGAGAGATTTTTAATTGTGATCAGTGTTCTCGAAAAAAAAATCTCTTGGCCCTTGGGGAAAATGACGACAAGGTTTGTATTATCTTTAGGATATTTCATTTTAATTTCGCACTGGTTACTGTAGTAAACATTACACTGAATACCCCAGAGTACATGCTAGAAAGTAAAGGAAACAATACTCAACATTACCCCTATAACATGTGTCCCAGCATTTATTTTTGACTACCCAGTGCTACCCCATTGGCTCAGTAGGAGAATTACAAGCACTAGTGTAACCGATTGCAAATTTTGCCATGGGAGCATTGGTAATTTGTACTTTAATATTTATCAATTCATTTCTTATAAAAATTCAAAAAATTCATAAACTTCATTACAATTAGTAGAATCTATTAAAAATCTATTCAGTTAGTCAAACAGTTTTAACCAGATTAACTTAATTTCAATAATTTTGCTTGCTAGAAGAAGTTAAAATTTTAAAACAATGTAAAATTACCTTAAAAATAATTTAAAAATATTTAAGATTAAATTTACTCTCTCCTCAGCTGATTCATAACCTGTTCAAATGATTTGGCCCCTAACCTCTTCTAAGGATATTTTTAAGAAATATCATAAAGCAAAGGCCTAAAATCATATTTTTAGTCAAATCCTGGTATATCACTCGACAATCTACTTCTTGCATGTCAAGTGTGTCAGTAGCGTTATCAGATTTTCCAAAGATTATTTAAAAATATAAACATATTAAAGCCGCTATAGTCATGTTTTGATGCATGTTCTTAGAGTCATCTACAAGTGTCCAAATGATAGGTGATTAGCTTTTCATTGAAATTAGGATGCAAAAATGAAATT
Source organism: Wolffia australiana (assembly GCF_029677425.1). Lineage (NCBI taxonomy): Eukaryota > Viridiplantae > Streptophyta > Magnoliopsida > Alismatales > Araceae > Wolffia > Wolffia australiana. Next base: position 4,381,307 of record NC_135843.1, read on the forward strand.
TTAATGCATTTTCCTCTTTTTCCGATTCATGGTTTGCGACATGTAGGGGTCTATTTAATACGGTAATTTCATTTAGTGAAATTGAAGTATTTAAATTTTATTTGTCCTCCATGTATGTGCATATTGGATTTCATTGATTCAAATTTACATCTGATAGTATTTTCGTTAGCTGGCCAACATTCAAGTCCAAAAATCAGTTATTTGCCCACATAAAAACCAACTCTTTGACTTAAAAAGATAATTCCAAGGAATGCAATCTCAAACACATTACTTGCACGAATGCATATTTATTTGAAAAATTATTATACATATATGTTTATAACCCAGCTAATAAACATGATGAATATATGATATTACTTTAGATTCACATTTTTAACATCCTTAAAAAAGTCAATAACTTACTATTCGCAGTTGGTTGTCATTGTTAAGTTAAGTATGCATGCACGACAATGTCTTGAACTCTATAAATTAAGGATGCATTGGTAGTCATTGATATATGATATTACTGGGTAAACTCTAATAGGTTTCACAAACGTTAGCTTGTTTTTTACCCGTATTTTTGTCTATATATAATATTCTCAATATCTTAAGTGCCAGCTGAATATTAAATGAATCAAATAAACTTCATTCAAAAACTAGTCTCTCAATTGTGTATGACGTTGAAATGCTCCACAATTATCTAGAGTTGGAAAAAATGTTATTAAATATAAAATCTGTTCTAATGTACATGTTTATAATAGTCTTTTTAAGATGCTTTTGGGTAATCATTTTTACATATGAAATCAATTTTTTTTATATCAAAGGTTCCCAAATTTTAATTAAATGTATCCAAATAATTACCAATTTCAACTAACAGTTAACGATAAATTTAGGGATAGAAGTGATTCATTAAGACAAAAGCTGTGTCACATATATCAATACATACAAATAGAATTTTAAATTGCAACATAACTTATCAAAGCAATACCACAAAGCTAGGATGTTTAGAGGAAAAAAGTATCTTTCCTCAATAATGTTTGTATGAAAATGGTAGGGCCAAAATTAGTTTTTTTTTGTGTTAATATGAGTTTTACTTTTGAGCCTGAATTTGATTATGAAAAATGCAGAAACTTTTATCATTTTTTACATAATTGTGAAGTTGGCCATTATCTTCATACAAAAATGCAATCAGAATAAGCTGTTCAGAGACCAATAAAGTTTTACCTGATAAAAGAGGTGTACTGTCTCCGTCTAGAGTGCAAAGTGCAAAGTAAAATCATGTGTCCACAGTCATTTACACTATGTTCAGGTATTTTTCTGACACTTGTATTCAGAACTGACTCATGTTGCATAAATTATTAAACAAACACTAATTGTAAAAGCATTAAGTCATAATGTTGGAGCCAAACATTTTAACAAATTTTGGAGTCAAATTTTGCAACTTGTTAAATTCATTTCTCCCCCAAATCTGATCCCGTCACCTTGATTCCCTATTATGTTCACTCTGTAGAGTATCTATTAATTAAATGAATAAATGTAAAAAAATTTGCCAGCGTCCCTACATACGAGGTACATAAGAAAGGTAAGATTTCAATCCTACTTTAAGAGACGGAGGAAAAAGGAGAGGAATATAATAGAGAAGAGAAGAGAGGAAGTAAACATGGAGACACGATTAAAGATCGCTGTATTCCCATTGAGCTAAAAAAATTAAAAAGGTTTGTAATTTGTACTATAAAGTGGTAACATACTTTGTCCATTTTATCCATAGCCGTAATCATTATTTATAATGGCAACTCAGAATTTATTCTTAGCCCTCCATTGAGGTCTATTATTTTAATGTTCTGTTATAATCGTAGTCACTAATATTCTTTATAACAGCTACCCTATATCTAATCCGGACGGTTCATTCATATCTATGTTCACCCTATCTATTCTGAAACCTTATACGGACCGTCCATTCATACTCTATGTTTCAACTTATATGAAATCCTAACAATCTAATCTCTAACGAGTATAATTATAAAAGCCCATTTATTACCAATCAAATATAGTTTAAGGTTATTATTTTGCCGCTTCCATCTCATGAATCTTGGCTCCTTTTTACCTGCCGTCAAGCTCATCGGGTGATAGCGGATGTTCAGCTTGAGCCGCAAAGGTAGAAAACGTCCTCTCGGAAGAGCCTGTGTCAGGGCGTCAGCCAGTTGAGCTTCTCCACTTATGTATTTTACAGAGATGTTCTTGGAGGAGACCTGATCATGAACAAAGTAAAAATCTATCTCTATATGTTTAGTACAAGGATGAGAAATCCTAGATTCAGAGCAAGATAAGTTGCCCGAATGTTGTCACATCTTAGAGTTGGACCATGGTTTTTTCGATGTTAATTTCTTTAAGAAGAGGTTGAAGCGAAAGAATTTATGAGGCCCAACTAGTGAGAGATTTCTACTCAACTTCTTTGCTTGATCTATCAACAGGTGGTTGCTTTTTAGAACTCAGTTAGATGAACGTTTTACCTGTATAGACAAAAACTGCAATTGTGGATCAATGATAAATTTTATATCCCACCCACTCTGCATCACTAAATGCATTTAAATTAAAACAGCAGTCATGTAAAGCTGTGCATTTTATGTATTTTAACAGGTGTTTAAGGTAGTTTCGGTCTCTAGGATTCGGAAAATGCATTTATTGAAAAGCATGATAAACAACAAAAGCAATGACAGGTCGTGTTAATGTTATTTATTGAAGTGCTCCTACAGTCTGTCTGTAAATTGTGCCATCAGAAAGGGAACCATACTAGTCAAGTGATTCAGAAGAGAGGCAGGAAGTTGATCGAGGATTATTGTTTTCCATCCTATCCCTTTGAAGCAACAAAACAATGTAATTTGACTGAGTTAAAAGAACTATCCATTACGATGCGTAATAACTTTTAATCCCTAAAATTACAATGCAGGTTGACGGAAGCAAACTGATAATTCAGATTTTGGGGTAATTAGTGATGAGCTAACTTCACTAATTAGTGTCGTAGGTTTATCCGAATTAAAACAACAATAAAATTTAATAACCTTACCAGAGTAGGGAGAGTAAGGGTCGATCCATAGGGAGCAAGGGACTTTCCTTAAGAATTTGTGCTTAAGTTATATATTTTTTAATACTTTTAGGAGTTGGTCTAATACATATGAAGATAAACAACTAATTAAATAAAAATAGAAAACAAGGAAAGTTAAAATATAATTATAATATTATAATAATATTAGTAGGCAGAAAATATATTTTTTTAGGATTTTGTAGGAGTGTTTTAAAGCCAAAAAAAAATAGGAAGTGGAACAGCTGGCGCTCTGGACTTAGTCAAAATTTGGCTAAGTCCGGATGCCAAATGGGGAAAGTGGCTTGGTGGAGGAGAGATAAAAATTGGACTACACTAAAACCAATCTAGAATAAGTTCTAGAATGAATCTTAGAGCGTGGTTGGATGCATTGGAACCGTCTAGATATTGGCTAGCTGATTCAAGACAAAGACAAAAGACGAACAGAGAAGAGTGAAAAAGGAGAAATGAGAAGTTAATCTCTTTGTCACGCACGCCAAGGTCCAAGGGACTTCTTCTCCTTTCTACTAGCTTCTTCAGCCTTGGATGCTTCCTACTCAGCATGGCACTCACTGAGGAGACTGAATCTATGACTCAATTGCACTTAGGCCACCAAACATTACTTTGGATTGAATCACAAGATGAATATTACAATAGGGTGAAGGGGTTTATATAGGGAAAGAGAGCAAATGAGAGCCATTGGATTTTTAATACAATGGATGGCCAGATCTTCTTTTCAGGGTCATGATCCATGTCCATTATGGTCCTCCAATCAGCTTTGAGACCTTTGAAATACCCCCTGGACGTTCAATGTTTCTTTCCTTAATTAGCATTAAAGGTGGTATCTTTAAGTATCCACACTTGGATGTTTTGTGGATTGAATGGCTGGATCTTTTTCTCTGGCTTGGATCCACGTCCAAGGTTGTCCTCCAATCAGCATTTACGCCCCTGAAATGTCCATAAATAGTCATGACTGGACCTTCCCCTTGCCCTCCTTTCTATGGCCCAACATGCCTCTCATAGTGGGTTTAGTGGAGCTTCCTTAATGGTCCTTTAGGCTAGAGCCATCTGTCTTGCTTTGGGCCATCTTTCTTGGCCCAGGGTTGTGGCTGAGCCTGCTCCTCTGTTCCAAATAGCTTCCTCTTCATTTAAATATCCTCTTTATTCATGAAAGTTTCATCTAATTCCTGCATCTTCCACATAAACTAAGACGAGAGTGAGATTCATTCCACTTAACTCATTGAGTTAAGTGGGTTAGTCCCACAAATGATAAGAATGAACTCCAAATTAGAAAAAGGTGATTATATTTCATGATTTTTCACAAATTACCATAAATGTTGATAATATCTTCAGATAAAGATAAAGAAGTCGAGAAATTAGCTAGAATTGCACATATGTATTACTATCATTTTGGATTTATCACAAACTACATAATAAATTTAATTGTTGTTGTAAATTTAATTTCGCTTCAATCAAATAAATTTGTATAAACAGAAACTTACTCAAAGATGTATACGGGAGAGTAAGGTCGTCTCCATCGGGACTGGCCTTTAGGTGTAGATTCAATAGTTGAGTTATTAGTTAACAAAATTTAATAATAATACTAAGGATACTGGTAATAAGAAGAGATACTAATTAATAAGTATAGGGGACATTGCTTTAGTAAGATATGTATAGAAAGGGGAATATTAGATCTATGGATATATCTTTTATAGCTACTAAAAATAAGAAAAAATTAAGATACTAGGTAGCTAGTGAATAAATATAAAGTACTTAATAAGAATAATTAGTAATAAGAGGATAGAACAAAAAAGAAGAGTTATATAGATGGGTATATATATATTGTAAGAGAGAACAGAGGGAATAGAGAAGTATTTATATATTAATAAGATAGATAGGAAGAGAATAAATGAGTATCTGACTATAATATTGGAAGAAGTGAAAGGATAATAATAATCTTAAGAAGTCTTTATAGAACTATAGAATAGGTTAGAATTATAGAGTACTACTTATATCAGTAAGATTTTTATTGCAGAATTAATATAGGTATTTTTAATTGTTTTTATTTTTCTATATATATTTTTATGGCATTTTAAGTTCTACTTCTGAGATTATAAGGCTCGATTTAGTCGAACACCTAATAGTTGTTCGACCCAATGGTCCAACAAAGTCAAAATAGGAGTTAATGTACTATTTATAAGATTTTTATACAGTCTATATGTTTATTTATATTTGATTTCAAGAATATTGGGTCGCTTTAGTGGAATACCCAAGAGGTGCTCGACTAGATGCCCCTGAGGGGCTTAGAAGAAGAGATATTTATATAATATTTACTTAATAGTAAGTTTTTAAATATTTTATATAGGTTTTATAAAGAGAAGAGGGTGTTTCTATCGAACGCCCGTGAGGTATTCGACAGAATGCCCGATAGATTTTGATTAGAAAGTGAGTGGAGATAAAAGGATTGATTCTCTCGAACGCACGTGAGCTGTTCGATCAAATGACCAAAATAAGATGGAATATGTTCTATTAATTTGATATAGTTGATTAGCGTAGAACTTAGTTAAATTGAAGAATATTGATTGAACACGCTAGATGTTCGATGAAATGCCGCAATGAAATCAGCAAATCAGAATTAAATGTTAATGCAATATGTAATGAAATATTTGGTGAAACTTTTCATTAAGATCAAAATGGATATCTGAGGGATAATCTATGAAGTTTAAATCTCACCGAACACCCTGATTGGGAGAACCGGGATAGCAGCATCGGTCGCCATCGTCGAGCTTCTGTTTAGACGTTTACCTGCTCTCCTCCTCTGTCTGGGTGCAACTTGATGGAGATATGACTTCCCAGATCTTCTCGAGAGTGCTTAGAGCCTTTAGAGGCATGTCACTATGACTCGCCAGCTACTAGGTCACCTGCGAGAGTCCTCCGCCGCCCCTCATTTATGGCGGCCGGAGATGCTCAATTTGGGCCTCCGTTCCCTTTTAATCGCTTGGGAGGGACGACTTAAGCCGTCTGATTGAGGGGCACGGACTTGGGAGTCTTCCCCCATCATTGGATCGCTAAATGGTATTTTTTGCTGGCCAAAAACAGCCTCCGGTCGGTGGCGTCGACGGCCACGGGCAAGGGTGGACCAAAATACCCCTGGCCGTTGGAGATTATTCATCAAAATATGCCGCCACATCAGCGAGCCCGGTCAGCCGACCCGTCAGCCGCGCTTCTTCTGATTTGTCCATCGAGGGGTCCCACAGCTGCGTCAGCCTAAGAAAAAGAAATAGAAATATGTTAAACAGACGGAGTAGATCTCTGCCGTCCGATCTTCTTTAAAAAGATTGGACGGCTATGATCATATCCATCTTTTAAATAAGACCGAAAAGAGCCGAGCTTCGTTGATCGGTGCCGTAGTCCCTTTGATTATAACAAATATCTCTCATTTAATCCTAGTCGTTATAATAAGATGGGTGCACCGATCCCTGTCGTTCATCATGTCGTGGACCCATCTTCTTACAACAGTTATGTCAACACTTAATCTCTACCATTATAACTATCTACGATTTGATCCTGGCCGTCTATGTTTGATCCTGATCTATCTTTGAACTTACATTGATTCCTATATTCTAAGTCTCTAACGAGTATAGAATATTAACCCATTTTAATAACTAATCTTTATTAACATCCTAACAGGAGCGTTGGCGCAGAACGAGTAAAACTACTCCGCTATCACCAGCCTGCAAGATCATCGGTGTTGACGACGTTGAGCTTGTCCCTAAGAAAACAAAAACGAGCTTTTGGTAAAGGCTTTGTTAGTACATCAGCTACCCGATTTTCTCACTGAATGAATTTAATCTTCAAGGCTTTTGAGGAGACTTGTTCTCTGACGAAGTGATAGTCTATTTCGATGTGTTTCATTCGTGCATGAAACACAGGATTTGCAGCTAAATACGTTGATCCCAAGTTGTCACACCAAAGCGTGGGCAATTCTTGAGGAATTGTTTGGATTTCGTTGAGCAGTGATTGGATCCACGTTATCTCAGCGGTTGCATTTGCAAGTAACTTGTATTCTGCTTTGGTGCTTGATCTGGCTACCGTAGCTTGTTTCTTTGAACTCCAAGACACCAGGTTTCTTCCCAAAAAAACAAGATACCCTCCTGTAGACCTTCTATCATTACGATCTCCTGCCCAGTCAGAATCACTAAATGCACTAATTGACATGTTAGAATCTCTGTGAATCAGTAAACCAAATAAGATACTTCCTTTAAGATAACGAATTAAATGCTTTAGAGAAGTCCAATCCTCTACATTAGGAGAATGCATTTTCTAACGGGCTTTGTTTACTGCAAATGAAATATCGGGCCTGGTAAGAGTTAAGTACTGTAATACACCAACTATTTGTCCGTAGAAGGTTTCATTTAGAGGTTTGTTATCATCCTTAGATGTCGAGGACACAGCAATTGGAGTCGTCATTGGTTTTGAGTTTTCCATTTTCGCTTTTTGACGAACAGTTAGTAGATATCTTGATTGTGTTAAGATGAAGCCCTTTGGATGAGGTATTCATTCAATTCCTAAAAAATATCTTGGAGGTCCAAGATCATGGATAGCAAACTGTTTGTGTAAATGATAAACTACGAATTTAATTGATGTAATACGGAACGGCCGAGATCGACGGCTCGTATTACGTCACGGAAGGCGCGATGCGTGCTGAGTAATGTTAATGAATGCACTTTGAAATTCTCAAGAGCAGGAGGACAGTCCGACGGAGGGTTGAGGAGTACAGTAAGTCCTAGGAGGGACGAGTAGATCTGATCGACTCCAAGTGACCCGCGGGTTCACGATCGAGCACGACGTGAGGGGTGTGTAACCACCCGGCGTTGTTCACCTCCGACAACTATGACCTGACCTTCTATCCCAAAGAAACCTTAACACTCGAGGAAGGGTTGCTAACCTATCCAAACGTAACGAAACCAAACGGCAGCGGAATGCGATAGGGGACGACAACACTGAGGAAAATAATAATACTGTTAAGAAGAGGATGGGAGTGTGTCGAGTAAGAACTTGGCAGTAGCAGAGCCTGGCGACAGTGATCCTGGCGAGCAATCGATAAAAGTCCCGAAACGGAATAACCAAGAGATAGCGATCCCAACAGTAACAGCGTCCGGTGACAGGGATCCAGGTAGCAATAGGCCTGGCGAGCGGTCGCACGTAGCCCAGAACCAGGTAGTCTATCAGCCACAAACCGAGCAACAGCCCCACTGGCGTGTAGTCACAAGAAGCCTCGAGTCCGAGGGAGGGGAAGCAATATCCCAAGTAGCGATGATCTCCTTTAGCGGTAGAACCCGCCGTTAATTCCCGCTCGGTGGAGTTGCAGAATAGCTATCGGGAACCCGATTCAGAAGTCGATCGTCAACACTACAACCCCGAACAACCGGGACCGGTTCCCTCGGTGTGTCAGAAGGGAGTCGCGCTGGAATGGGGCCAACCGGCAGAAGATAACCGAAGCAGTCCGATGGACGCTCGGGGCCGGAGGTAGAAAATGCAGAAGCCATTCGGAGGACGCCTCGGGTGAGCGACGAACGAGGGGAGACGGCAAGAAGGTCGACGGCGTTGTTGCAAGAGAAGGACGAGGACGGCGAGGCCTGGTGCGCGGGAGGAATCAGCTCGGGGCAAAGGGGCCCCTCGGTGGATTATTTTAGATTTTCTATTTCTATAAAATTCAGGATATTCGAAATTATTTCCACGTCATTGAACATGCGCATGCGTCTCGGGCCATATCATTTTAGGATATAAGTACGTTGGTCATGTCCTCAATGAGAACGATCACCTTGAATGTGAAATATTGGAACCTCATTAAAACTTCATTACCGGTTCAACCGGTCGTGCAATCCGACCGCTCGCTCTCACGGGCTAAGTGCTCATACGACCTTTCTTATTAATCTGTACGTTTCTGGCACATCATAGTAACGAGACGAGGAAGATTTATCCCAATCTCGTCTCCCTTATCGCTTAGGCTTGAACCGGAAACTTGACGGAAATACTACAAACGATTCTCTTTGCACGTGTCCCTCACACGCAGATCCTCTGAGACCTTCCTAGTGGTAGCAGACGTAAAGACACATAAATAACATCACCTTCTTACCAATCGATAATTGTTGTTACAACAAACAGCCCAAGAAGGGTTCTCCGGTCTTTTTCTTATTCTTTCGCGAGTTGAAGGCAAAGTCTTATTCTCCCCAGGTTGAAAGCAAGCATGTAGGTCGTTCTCTTTAGGGGCAACTTAGGAGCAGCACACGAGACAAAAGCCCAACAAACTGAAGCAGCAGCGGGTGCAACACGCCGCGGTGACGGGAGTGATCACGCTAATGATGCAGCAGCCAATACATGTGGCGTTACTGCTAAAGCTGCAGCACCGGCTGCAACAAGTTCCAGTGCTATTGCTGCCATTAAATAGCACTAGAGGCCGCCCTGCATATGTAGACAACACCATAAGAAGCAAGTCCACCCCAAAATTTTGTTTATGAGGGTGGAAAGGAATTGCTGCCTTGTGTATTTTGTAGAGAGGAAGATTTTAAAAGTTAAATATAAATACAACTGGAGGTATCTTAAAAGAAAACAAAAGTGGAAAAATACGTGTTCCAACCACATAGGTCGATAAAGATGTTGATAAATTTCTAAAAATATTGCACCTTCGGAAATATAAAGGCAAGTTGCTCGCGTTTTCCAATTGATACATTCGTACTCAGATACGAAGTAACGGGGCACACCAGTAATCATGGAAACAAACTTGGGCATACGTATTCGAGGTTCCAAAAAAGTATGTCGAGATACGGTAAGATACTCCGGTAAATGAAACGGTATTTCATCGGAACAAATAAAACGCTAAAGCGGCTCAAGAATATGAATTAAATATTAATCTCCGAGTAAATAACTAGCGAGAAGGAAAGGTATCAACCTTGAATCCTGTCACAGGTTACCACGTTGATATGTCCAGAGAGAGTAAGATGTATAAATGGACCTATATTTAATTTATATCGCAAGATCCACCGTGTTTAGACATAGGTATAGAGGGAGACTGGTAATGTAACGAAGATAAATTTTAAATGTAACGAAGGACCCAAATACGAATCTGTAGGCATCGGTCGCATGTAGACAAGCTAATAGAAGAGTACGAACCAATGAATGTCTTCTGATCCTCCAGCGCAATAGCGGGCGCAAGGAGCAGCGTAAGCGCAGTCAGGAGGAGAACGGACAGAAAGACAAGCGGACGCTCAGCCATCTCGTCCCTCCCTCTTCTCAGATGACAGATGCTCCTGCTGACATTGGCAGAAATGATGCAAATATATATAGGTTTATTGGCCCTTAGTATGTGGTTTTCTGCGTTCCGACGGTCCACATCGCCGAGAGAGAGACGCGCCAAAAAATCACCGGCTGTACGACGTTGATCTCTGTTTTTTTTTCGTTGTGGTTGATGGTATAACGACCACTATCTTGCGATCAAGTGAAATAAAATGTCATGTGCCTCTGGAGCCGCCTAACGAATGGGTTGTAGGAATAGATCCAGATGTCTAACCTGGAAATTTTCTCGGCATGGCTTGAAATCGATAAGTTTCGTTCCTGCACAAAGTATTGAGTTAATCTTAATAAAAGTTATCTCACATGATCATAGAAAATAAACCTCCAAATCCCTCTGAAGATCCATGTGCGAGTGTGCTGCAAGATTCTTACTGCTTACCTCTTCATCGCTATGTGATTTTTATGTTCCACTTGAGTCGCCTGATCAGAATATCTGACACAATTTGTTGGTTTGAGAAGGTCAATTTTATGCAAGGTCCAAAGTAGTGCGAATCGTCAATCAGGGGTGTTTCGCGTTTGAAATCGAAAATCTGCTTGAAGCTTAATACTATCCTCTCGTCGTTTCGTCACAGTGGATATACCTTGTAGATAAGTTATGTTCAGAGTGTACTATACGCACGTAGTCAACGAGTATCTCTGATTATGTACACGTAAGCTACCTTTAACTTCGTAAGGTCTCTTTCATCTATAGGATGTGCTGAATATTACGCCGTGTAATAAATCTAAGCAAATATTATACGAATGATACATCGGTTTCACCATTATATGTTAGGTAGATTCTGGATCGGCATTAATGGCTAGTCGAATGTGCTCGACGGCTGGATCTTGTGGAATATCGATACAAAATTTTCTGGCATGACAGCTGCGGTTTGCTCGAAAAATTAAATATATTATACTCCAATACACTGAACCGGCATGAACTCTTAATACTTTATGTTGTCGTCGGCACGCCTATTTGTTGGTTGATGTTAGTTGTGAAACTATTTCAGACTACAGCTGCGACGAGTAAATGTTTCTTCGGAGGAAATTGTTCACCAAAACACAATATTACACATAAAAGCCAATCTCCCTTCTTCCTTCGTAGACACCTTTTATGTAGGTACACCAGCGAGTCTTTTTACATTTCTTCGTGTCAGCGACAGAGACTTCGCAGACTAAACATAATACGGGATACGTGTGATGGGGCCATATTTTAATTTGAATTGGATTGAACAGGAAGCAATATTTGATTCTACAATTCGTTGAGTTGTCCGGCTCCAATATAAGTAACGTTTATTTAATAATTTCTTCCACGTGAGTCACTTTTAAATATCTATGTCAGCAATGACCTAAGATAGAGTAAATGGGTCTGGACGTATGACTATTCTCGGCCGTTAGGACAGCGGACCGAAATAGTGCACATTCTTTCATCATGTTACATTTTATTGCTCTCCACATATCTATTTCGGATTGCATTTGAATAGGAATATCATAGCTCACTGCACAGTTCCTTCAACCTAAAAAATTGTAATCATTATAATTTTCGGAAATAGTTGAGAATGTTTCCGCATTTGTCATAATCTCATTTCAAACTGAGGAGTAACACTTATCCTTGCACCAAAGAAATGATGTTTTGGCCATATAAATTGTATATCAGTATGATAGAAGAAATTATGATGCGAATTATGATGCGAATTATGTCACAGGATCGATCGTATTACGTCACGGGAATTATGATGCGAATCATGTGAGATATAATTCAAGTAATGAGAAAACGGTGAATGAGCAGTTAGGGAATCGACGGATAACGGCGTCGGCTGTGCCAATCAACGAGAGAAGAATGATCCTAAGATCAAACTCCCAAATGACCCGCGAAATCAACTAGACGCTTAAGCGGTGAGGGGCGTATGACGGCCCTGGAGTGTTCGGCGTCCTAGTCAAATGAATATCCCTTCAACCACAAGAATTCCCTACTCTCGACAATGGTGGCTATCCTATCAGTGCAGAGGAAAGTTGGGCAGAGGACGCGATAGCAGGTGACGAGACTGGAGAAGATAATAATGCTGGAAATATGGAGGGAAGACGAGACTGACCTTTGGGTCGCTTAGCCCACGGTGTAGAGAATCGTCCCGACTGATAACGATGTGCGGACGAATCGTTGGAGACGACAATCTGGATGCGGCTGACTCCCAGCGGCGTGGTCAGCGGACGCGGGACGACTCTGGCGGGCAGGGTCGACGGTGCACAGTGGGCGGGCGTGCGGCCGGCAAGGGCGTGAGGTGCGCGCACGGGCAGGCTGGCAAGCGCGCAGAGGTGGCCGCCGCGTGCGGGCATTGGGCGGGCATGTGAACGCCCACGCGAATGTGGGGTCCCGGCGGGGAGAGGAGGGCAACGAGGGGGGCGAAGGCGGTAGTGATTGGACTAGTGGGGGGGGGGGGGCGGCCTGGCGATGTTGGCTGGGTAGGGCGACCAAGAAGGGGTTGGGAAGGGAGGGGTGACGGGAATCCAAGAAATGGAAGGGAAGAACGGTGGTAGATCAAGAAAGAGAGGGCGGAGGGTTGAGGATTCAAGATTTCAAGAATTCAAGAACGAGGGGTGGATGACAGATCAAGAAAGTGAGGGCGGAAGGTTGAGGTTTCAAGATTTCAAGAATTCAAGAACGTGGGGGAAGCGGGGAGAAATGGTCAAGAACGTGGGAGGAAGGGAACAAGAACGTGAGGAAATGGATCAAGAACGTGTAAGAAGGGATCAAGAACGTGGAAGAAAGGTTCAAGAACGTAGAAGAAGGGATCAAGAACGTGGATGAGGGGTTCAAGAACGCGGAAGAAGGGATCAAGAACGCGGGGAACTGGATCAAGAACGTGGAAGAAGGGTTCAAGAACGTGGAAGAAGGGTTCAAGAACGTGGAAGAAGGGATCAAGAACGTGGAAGAGGGGTTAAAAAATGCGAAAGAAGGGATCAAGAACGCGGGGAAATGGATCAAGAACGTGGGAGGACGAACGGGAAGGCCAGGACGAGGATGGTTGGGGTTTCAAGAAAGGGGTGGAAGAGATGGGAGATGGAGGAGAGTGGAGATCAAGAACCTGTCAATAACGGGTTTCTTGATCGGTCTGGGCGAGCTCTCTCAATGGAGCGGATCTCCCAGGTCGACGTCGCGTCGTCGTCGTCGTAAGCCTCCAAGAACCTCCGGAGTGATCTCGCCGAAGGCCTTCTCAACTTTTGACGGCGTCAACTTCTTGAACTTCTTTAAGCATACCGGAGTGATCTCGACGGCACGTTTAAGCACGTTCCTCTCGGAATGATCTCGACGAGAGAGACGTGGGCTCTAAACACAGAGTGATCTCGATGTGGATGGGGCTAGCCAACCCCCCTACGCTACGAACTACGATAGGGGGGAGACGAATTGTGAATAAACTTTTCAACAATGACTCCAAATGTTCCTTGGGCATGCCATCCCCTTATATAGGGAGGATGGTTGCCAAGAGAACGTGGGAGAGGACGAACCATTGCAAGACGTGGTTCGGCCTCTCCTTACAAATTCAAAAATATAATTATAAAAGTAAAAGGCAAATGACGAGGACGAGGTCTAACAACATTGGCCCAGTCCAGTACTCTGAAAATACAAACAATCATGAAATGAACATAAGTAAAGATAGGAGTTCTTACGCGGGACGGGGTACTTGAACCCCGGGTGGCGAGCATCCGCGTGGGCTGCTCGACGTGGCTGCTGTCGTCCTGGCGCGCCGTCACCAGGATGGTCCTCCATCACTCTCCTTCTCTAAAAACTCTACATTTGTGCTAGTGTTATAAGGAGTTTTGTTGTAATTGAAAATCTGTGTGTGCCTACTGATAAATGTGACTAAGCTACTTACTCAATCTATCGCCTCTAAAGCTAAGTTTGCTGTAAACTGTTACGTTATGTTTCTAATTGTTTGAATACCTTGAAATAAAAATATAACTTAATAAAACTAGGGAACCTTTGATATGAAAACTAATTACTTTATTCTGTACAATGGTCGGGTAAAAAAATATTGAAGGGATTAGGATAAGCATGTACATCAAAACTAATTTTACAAATAAATGTTAAACACCTCTTAAGTTACTATGATGTTTTTACAACTCTAGTTCAAATGTTGTAGAAAGTACGAAAAAAAAAGGGAGTGTTAGATCTTCATGAGAATAAAACTTTTATTAGGTGAGGTTCAATGGTTTTTCAACATTTTGAATCTAATTAGTTATTAATCTTCTTGGTGCAGGTTACTAGAGTACTTAAAAGAATACTGTTATTTGATTTTATAAATAATATTATTTTATCAACGTAGACTTGGTTTAAAAATATAAAATATATATGTAGGCTTGTTTTGGGTTTTGAGCCCAATACCTCAAGAGTTTATTTTAAAAAGGAGGGCCTTTACCCGTTCCTCCTACTTTATTTTTTGGATATGAAAGAAACAATTATATTTATAATACCTTTTTAGACCCATTGGGGTAAAGGGACTATAAAAGCACCTTTTTTGGAAAACGTGCTCACTTCTTTGGGCGCCAACTCTCTTTCCAAGTTTCGTGCTCACCTTGGGGTCTGAGATCTGTTCTTGCTGAAGGGCTTTAAGCTTCAAGAAATTGGGTCTTTGTTGGTGGATTGATTCAACATTCACTCTTTGGGATCTGCATTCATAAAGACTAGTGAGATTGTTTCATAATAATTGCTATTCAAACTTTCAAATCCACATTCATGAGATATTGGGCAATTGATTCAACTCTGGTAATCTTGTTGTGAATATAATAATAGTTTCAACCTGTGATCTACATCTTGAATTGAAGTTCTGATTATTCATCCCTCATTTTATATTTCTTGATTCTTCAACCTGAAATTCAAAATTGAGTACTTGAATCTGAGTTTAATAATCTGAAATCTGAAATTGGGAATTCTAATTCGATTCATGATACTTTAATCTGTAATTCAGAATTGGGTATTTGAAAAACAAAATTGGATTACTTACCTGAAATTCTAAATTGACTTTTCTTTTTTTGATCCCTGAAACCAAATAGTTCAAAGTTGACATTGATTTTCCTAATTTGATTCTAAAATTCTTGATTTAATTACTTGAAGACTGAGCTGATTATCCAGTTTTAAATTGACGATTAACTATTCTGAAATGCATTATTGTTAAATCGACTTTGTTATAATCAATCTATTATTAATCATTCATCTTATCCATATCAAATTTGCTTAACTTCATAAAGTCAGTGCATTCACATAATTTGATCATAACACATAATTGGATTCGAAATTAACTATTAGTAGAATTTTATCATTTCATATCAATTCAATTAATCTGATTGTGACCATACTCATCAAGTGAATGTATTTGTATTTTTTAATTCATTTCAATCGGAAATCTGATTGAAAATTTGATCATATTTGTTTAGGTCATTGATTTGATAATACTTCAGCTAATCTGGTGCGCCTAATTTTGACTTGATCACTTCTGATTAATCAACTAATAGATTTAATCATAACATTGATTTGAATCAACCAACATTATTTTATCCTATTAAGTAAATTGAAATCGATCACATCCATTATTCTAAATTGATCACATTTAAATCTGGAACAATTTCAACTGATCATATTTGATGTTATCATTGATTTAATCATAATTGATCACACCGTGTATATCTAGTTTCATTTGATCACCTTGTGGAGAAAGTTTAATCAATCTGAAAAACTGACCTGATTTTGACTTTATAAATTACTTTTGACCATTGATAATTGATTGAATACAATTAGGACCATTGAACTAAATTGAGATTGTTATTAGAGTTTATTTGATCAGATTGAGTCTATTAAATTTGACTTGAATTTATTGAATTTAATTTGAATTTCCAACAGGTTTCATTCTACGATTTTCAGTTTTGATTGAAATTGATTATTAAGATTCCGTACTTAATCCATATTATATTAGATAATATCAACCTGAAGTTCACTGGAGGTGACGTATCACTCTGAAGTTTATAGTCAACTGTCTTTTGATCGATTAAGTTATGAAATATATTTGTACTGAAATTGGTAAATCTAAGAAGTTAGTGTGTTGACCAAGGGTCAATTTGGAAAGTTGGGCTTTGCTCTATTGCAGGTAGGTGGTCACCAAGGCTGAGAAGATTTGCTTTGGTCATGACAAGGAGGGTGGACGGTAGGAGCTCCATGGTGCTGTGGAGACGTCTCTAGTTTCCTTGTTCCTTGACATGAATGTAATTCTAAGGCGAGAGTGACGCTCACCCCTCATATAGTGAATTGCGGTTTTTTGTAGGACTTTCACTAGGCCTTTGAGCCAGTGACTGTCCTGAATCTAGACAACCTCCCGCGGCTGCATTAAGGGCACTTTTGTGACCCCAAGCAAGGTAAAAATACTGTGTTAAGGTGAGAAGAGTGCTTGCAAGACAATATTAAACAATGAATAATAAAAGGACAATTAGATCGCATAAATACAAAAGTAGACTAATTTACCTCCCTCTTAGTCAAAAATTGGTATCAGATCTAGTACTTGCATTATTGACTATTAGTAGTCAGCAAGTCCTATAGCGGTGGGAGGTGATCATTATACTTAATTTTCACCTACATTAGATGGCACTAACTATGCTATTTGGAATTTTAGGATGGAGACGTATGCTATGGGAAAGAAGCATGCAGTATGGAGTAAGATTGTGAAGGGAGTTAAGAAACCTTTTGATTCCTATACTAGGGAGGAATTAGAACATAATGGAGCAGCTAGAGATCTTATATTTGGTGCTATGAATACTAACATCTTTCATCAGGTTTCAAGCTATGAGACGGCCAAGGAAATATGGGACAAAATTCAAATTTCCCATGAAGGCACATCACAAGTGAGAGATACTCAGCTACGTATTTTGGTGAATGATTTTGAATCATTGAGAAAAGAGCCAGGCAAAAATATTCATCAACTAGCTGGTCAATTTAATGCATTACTCAATGCGTTAAAGGGTTCGGATAAAGACTATTCTTTACTAGAAATGAATACCAAATTACTTAATTCACTTTCTAGTGAGCGGAATGAAAGTAATAGCTATTGAGGAATCCAAAAATTTAAGGACAACATCTTTAAGTGAAATTGTTGGATCACTGATACTCATGAACTGAAGGAATCAAGAGGAAATGGTGCATCCACTTCTTAGTGAAAAAATAATTGAAAAACTCTTCAAGCGAAATCAAATGGGTCAAAGAATGATAGCCTTAATGAATTATATAAGAGTTTGAATAAGTTGTTCAACTTTAACGGATCAACTCCCGCTCCTAAAGATAAAAACTCCTCATTGGATGAGGAAGAAATAGCTATGATATCTAGAAGGATTGCAATATTAATAAGGAAAGATTCAGTCAAAAGAATACTAAAGTTCGCTATGAGTGCAACATGCCAGAACATTTCAGTGGTGAATGTCCTGAATGCTCAAAAAATAAGAATAGCAATGGATACGTGCACAAGAATTCAAAGGACAAGCAGAGAAAGAAGAGAGCATTTAAGGCAACTTTGACTGAATCAAGTCATGGCAGTTCATCAAAAAGTGAAGAGGAAAAGCCAAACCTATGCATGATGGCAAAGACAAGACAAGGTATGATTTCTGTTGATGATGATGCCATAGATGCATCTAATTAAATTGTTTTAGAATAACTTGAGCAGTAAAGAAAGAAAAAAACTAAAGCTAGGAAATATAAGGAAGAAATTCATCAGTTGAAATGAAAAGTGTCTTTGATTAACGCAGAGCTTGAAAATTATAGAAACTTAAATGCGAATAGTTCAAAATTTCTGAATGAAATGAATGAAAAATTAAAATTACGTTCGAAAAAGAATGTTGGATTAATAAACGAGAGTTCATCATTGCATTCAGAAAATTCTTCACTAAAAAATGAAGTTGAATAATTTAATGATTATTTCAAGGATTTTGTAGTCAACTGTGAATTAAAAAAGGAAAATGAAAATCTTATGAATGACTTTGAGAGACTGTTAGGGAGCCCAAAAATTTTGAATATGATATTATCATGCTGAAAGATCATCCTACAGGAAGGAGGGTTTAGGATTTCAACAAATTCAAGAAAAACAGATTAAGAATAATACCTTAATTTCAGTTTCACTTGATAAGGTTGATGAGTATAAGCATGACAAGGCGATTCCAAAATCACGTGAGTTGAATGAATCTGTTATGCATGTACAACGTTAAAAATACTCACATAGTATAGATCTTTCCGAAAATATTAAATTTGGTAAGAAGACTATATCTGATCAGTCCAAGCAGAACAAGTCTAAGATTTGTTATGAAATAGACTCTGACTTAATTGTGAACAAGAACTATAGGTATTCTCATACTGTCTGTGATGATGATGGATCGAATTTTGTTGATCAGATTCAGACAGAGGATACCAGTAGATATAATAGAGATGAAAGGGAATTTGTAGCTGGAAGGAATTATTCTTCTATAATGCATGATGCATACCCATTTTTTGTTTCTAGAAATGTTAATGATTATCATGCACCATATTATTCTGAATTAACTTATGGTAGGTGGTTATGTAGCAATAGAAATTTTTGTCAAAACTTAACAATGAGATGGAAGGTTGAACCATCATGGGTTCAATCATATTACCACTAACTGATAGTGTGTGTGCAGGAAAGTCAAAGGATGTTTGGCTCTTGGACAGTGGATGTTCAAGACACGTGACTGGAGAAAAAGAATAACTATCAAACATAGTAAAAACTGAAGAGGG
The DNA here is from genome assembly GCF_029677425.1 of Wolffia australiana. Taxonomy (NCBI): domain Eukaryota; kingdom Viridiplantae; phylum Streptophyta; class Magnoliopsida; order Alismatales; family Araceae; genus Wolffia; species Wolffia australiana. Next base: position 4,400,476 of record NC_135843.1, read on the forward strand.
CCTAGTAACATTTGGAGATAGTAACACTGGAATCATCAAGGGTACGGGTGAAATTTCTTTTGATAATGAAGTTATTATCCATAACATTTTGTTTGTTCATGGCATTAGTCAACTGTGTGATAATGAAATGATTGTGGAATTTCATCATAATGGTTGCAACATCTACGATGAAATCACACATGAGTTATTGTTGAAGGGTGATAGGAAAAAGAATATGTATGTTGTAGATTTGGATATGATAAAAAATTCTAGAGTGTGTTTGTTTGCAAATTATCTTCATAATGATATTGAATTGTGGCACCGAAGGTTAAAACATAATAATGATAAAAACTTAATCAAAATTCATAAGAATAAGATGTTCAGAGGTCTACCTCCAAATCTGAGTACAAAACATGAGATATGTGAACCCTGTATTCGGTCAAAGCATAGTAGATCGAGTTTTAAACTTAAGAGCCTAATCTCCACGAAGCAACCTTTTCATTTGTTACACTTTGATCTATTTGGCCCGAATCAAGTAATGAGCTTAGGTGGTAAACTCCATTGTTTTGTTATTGTTGATGATTTTTCTAGATTTACATGGGTTTAATTTTTATCTCATAAGAGCAAAACATTTGAACCTTTCAAAAGTTTTGTTCATAAAACGAAAAAATCTTTTTGAACCTGTTATAAAGATTATTCGTTGTAATCATGGTGGTGAATTTGAAAATTCAGACTTTCATGATCTATGATCCACCCTAGGTATTACTCATAAATATCCCTCACCAAGAACACCTGAACAATATGGTGTTCTTGAAAGGAAAAATCGTACCCTTGTTCAAATGGGCAGGACAATGTTGAGGGAAAATTCACTCCCTGAATATTGCTGGGCTGAAGCAGTCAATACGACTTGTTATGTTTCTAATTGCGTTTTTATTAGGAAGATTATTAATAATGCTCCTTGTGAGATTTTGAAAAATAGAATTCCAAGTATTACATGTTTGAAGTCTTTTGGTAGTAAATGTTATGTTTTGAATAATGGCAAGGAAAATCGTAGTAAATTTGATTCTAGAAATGATGAGGCAATTTTTCTTGGCTATTCTGAAAGTCCTAGAGCATATAGAGTTTTTAACAAAAGAACATTAATTGTTGAGGAGTTGATGACTCTCAATATGTCATCAAATATTAAAATTTTCTTGAGCATAAAAGCATCAAGTGCACCCATTTAATCCATATTGGTTATCGGTCATATGCATTATTTTTTTCAACGTACTAACCCCACTTGATTCTCTGAATCAAGTGGATTAGAGCTCACGTATTTTATTAATAATTTCAGATATGGATTAAGCATCCAAAGAGAAATGAAGTTGATCAAGAGGAGCTGGCAAAAATCAAGAAGAAGAAAAGCCCTAATTTCTCCATTAAGCATGTTGAAGAGAAACCTATAAATAGTCTCTTAAGGGCTCATTGTAGGTGGTCCAGAATTTCTCTCAAAAGAGGCCAGGGCTTGGAGAAGAAGGGTTCTGCAGACCTTCCAGGAGTTGATGAGCTTTGGAGTTGGAGAGAAGGAACGAGCTGAAGATTAGCTTGGGATTGAAGACCTCCGCCTCGCCGCAAGGACGTGACACGTGGTTGGAGGGATTTCTTAAGCTTCACTGGTGTGATTCTCTCCATTTCAGACAAGCTAGGTTGGGTTGGAAGATTCCCTCTAGTGATCTTCTAACGTTTCCAACAGAGATTGTTTTTTTTTCATTCTTAATTTGATTTGGAGTTTCAATTGATCGAACCGTTCGTCTACTCATCTTCCCCAAAGATCCATTGCTCTTCTCCACAATCCAGTTTGAAATCCCTCTTTGCAGCAGCCAAGACGTCTACACCCAGATCAGCCAGCAACCAAGGCTTCAGCCTAGGTTGCCAGCAGTTCAGGCAACCAGCAGCAGAAGCTGCCAACGGCCCAACCTACCAGCAACCAAGGCCTCATCCTTGGTCGCCAGCAGGCTAAGCCGCAAGCAGCAAGAGCTGCCAGCAACCAGCGCCGCCAGCGTTCAAGGCCTCAGCCTAGGTCGCCGACCGGCCAGGCAGCTGGTTGGGCAGCAGGGCTGTGCCTAGCTGCAGCGCGAGCGAGTGTTGCCCGTGCGCAGCAGGGCAGCGCTCCGCTGCACCGCGAGCTGCTCGCGCGCGCGGCTGCTGTTGCACGCGGCTAAGCACCGCGCAGCAGCAGCCACGCACGGCCAGGCCGCACGTAGCTGAGCTGCGCAGGTACCAGCTGCGTGCAGGCGCCCCCACGGGCACTCCTACATGCAGTTGAGGCCGCGGGCAAGTCAGCCTGCACAGGCGCACACTTGGTGTTTGGCGTATTGCCAAAGCCACATGTGTGCACCTGTAGACAAAGTAACCTCCTAGCTCCTATTTATATAATTTTACTATTGTATACATCTTTTTAATATTCTCTATGTCTTCTACTACTTACAGTATCACCATCCTTAACTACAGCTCTAGATATTTCTCTTACTTCTTTATTGTTTCTAGAATTTTCTCTTATATAGTTTTTTATTCACTTATTATTCCCTCTACTTACTACTGATTACTTGATGTAATACAATCCTACCGGGATCGATTGCTTGTATTACGTCACACTAACGATAATGAGTTGAATTTGTAAGCTTGTTTAAGTGAAATTAATGTCGTGAGAAAAAACCCCGGACGAGCAATATAGGAGGTCTATGACTAGGATGAATGATCAAAGACCTTTCAATGAGGAAAATATTGATCAATCTCAGACTCCAAATGACCCTTAAGACCACTTACGACGACTGCGGTGTAAGGGGCGTCTAACGGCCCTGAATTGTTCCGGCCTAAGAATCAACGATTAATCTTTATACCCCAAGAAGTCCTATCTCTTGACAAGTGGCTAACCTATAGCAATGGTCGTGAAATCTTAAGCAGAGGAAACGATAGCGGAAGACGGCACTGCAATAGGTAATAATACTGAAATGTAATGGGGAGGAAGACAAGGATATACCTAGTTGACGACGTCCATGGCAAGATGTTCAAACACGCCGTGCGCAAGGACGATGACAAGCTGCCGAGAGGGCGTGACGTTGGTGATGAAGAACCGCGCACACGTTGGTGCGAGGCGAGATCGGGTGGCACACGGAGAGTTGTAGCTGGCTCGCAAGGCTCGCGGGCATACGGCCATGGGCGTGTGGGCTCGGGCGGGCAGCGCACGTGAGCATGCGGCCGCGAACGCGCAGCGCGCGGGCGTGCGGGCGTGCGGCTGCAAGCATGCGGCGGGAGGTGGTGCGGGCAGCGCGCGGGCGTGCGGCCATGGGCAGGCGGCAAGCGAGGCGGGTGCGCGCTCGTGCGTGCACAAGGTGGGAATGAGACGGTGAGCCGGCACTCGACGGAGGAGCGACTCCGGGCAGCAGCTGGGCGTGTGGTAGAAATCCGGTGTCAGAGCGAGGACGGCTCTGCGGCTATACCAAAGAACCTTGGTTTCCTAAAGGTTAACCACCCAAGAACCCCAAGGATAATGACGATTTTCTTGAGTCTTGGAGATTTATTGGGCAAGATCGACGGGTCTTTGCGGATGACGATGGCGACACGTCCTCGGAGTAGTCTCGATGAGAAGAGGCTGATGGTATCAACACCCAAGACTGCGATTCTTGGATCTTTGGAAGACGACCTCGGAGTGGTCTTTGCAAGAAAGTGGCGATGAATCCCAAGAACTGCAATTCTTGAATCTTTAAACTCGACCTCGGAGTGATCTCGACGAGGCTGGGTGATGATGACTCACGGAGTAGTCTTGACGTGAGGTCGTGAGGCGATAACCCACGGAGTGATCTAGACGTGGGACGGGACAGCCACGTTCCCTCTACTCTCTAGACTCTATCTAACTCTTTCTATCTAAGAACTAAGGTAGGAAAGAACACACAACTTTTCAATTCAACAAATGCCTCTTCCACTTGGGCATGCTATCCCCTTATATAGTGAAGGTAGGTGCCAAGTGATGTCGGGTAGAGGACAAACCGTCGCAAGACGTGGTTTGACCTCTATTCAATGGTTACAAGAGAAATTGAAAAAAATATATGGACGAGGCCCAAACACCGGCTGAGTCCGTAAGATCCATGAACAAAAATTACAATCAAACAAGACAAAATAAAATGCGAAAATGGGAAGATACTTACGCGGAGTATTTAAACCCCGGATGGCGAGCGTCGGCGCGAGCAGCCCTGTGTGGTTGGGCTCGTCCCGTCTCGGCGTCAACTGGATGGTCCCCCATCATCCTCCCAGGGTGAGAGGAACTCGACTCCGGCGAGTGAAGCTCCAGGATGTCATCGACTGGCTGGACCAAGTCAGGTCGGAGTCATCGTAGATCCTCCTCGGTAACCCAAGTGTCATCCGATGAAAGCCGTCGCTGCAAGTGGACTAAAAATGTGTGATCTACTGGCTCGTAGATACTTCTTAGAATCACTATATTTAGTACTACTCTTAGTACTCCTTAGCCATAACCCAGTTATTCATTACACCTCTAAAGGCCAGCCTTTGTGGAGATGATATCGCTCCCATTACACATTCGAGTGAGTTTCTGTTCCTATTAAATTTATTTGGTTTTAGGCAAATTAAAATAACAATCATATTAATAATTAAAACACAATTTGCCCATTATAAACCTTCTACAATTGGTGTTCTCATCATATCTTACTAGACTTCAATTGAGTGTTTCATATTATTGTATCTAAGAGAATAATTCATAATCATGATGATTGAAAACACAAATAATATGCACAAAATAGCAAAAAGCGTCCAAAATAATTGTAGAAAATTTTATTTTACCTTTATTTGTGTTCGATTTCCTCACTGCTTATTCCTTGACTTCACTGCCCGCCCTAGTGGAGTCCATGATGTTTATGATGCCCAACATTTCACATTAATAATTGTATTTCTGAGAACCAATACTGTCTGCTGGAAAGCGTCCTCATCTAAAATTTACGATATCACGTTGTGTAGAAAAAGGACACTACAATGGAGAACGTTAGGCAAAACTAGAAAGGAATTGCTTTGCAAGCACATCGAGGCGTGGATATTTGTCTGAACCAAATGTACACCAACAATCCAGATCAGTCTCCTGAGAGCCAATTCAACTTTCCATGAAATAATGATTGACCTCTGTTCTAATAGATTTTGCTGTATGATGATTCCTGATCTTTCAGGTCCATCAATTCAATCATCAGTTATGATTGCTTGACACGTGTAAATGCTGTATCCTCCATATTTGTTTGCTTAATTGAAGTTGATGAGATGGGAAATAGGTCAAGAAGCCAGACCACATGATCGATAATGAAAAACTTCTCATCCTCATGGATAAATTGAAGCTTCCTTCTTGGATCTAACATTGTTGCAATTGCAATGTATGCACTTTTGAATGACCTTCTTAGTTCAGTGTCAAGTGAGATTGATGGAGCATGCCAGCCCAGTCCATCGGAGATGCCTTTGGAGCCACCATCAACATCATCATTGACGGCCCACCAGTTTGCGTCCAGCCTGACCGGCATACCAAGGCATAGGATTAAATACCCTGAGTGAAAGCACGATCACGCCATAGAATGTTTAGATTTCTGATGGCATGTACTCATCCTATTCGTCATTTTAACGTACTCGTGTGTTCGCATCTGTTGTGTCTATGTTTGTGTCTGTTGTGTGTCCCATCATCTTAGTGTTGTCATATTGTGTGATTGTCTACCCCTTTATTCTGTTGTAAACAAAGGAGGGGTCTTTATGTGTAAGACCTCCTCATGTAATACACTGTTGGCCTGGATCAAACAACGCGTAATACACAAGAGGAGTTCACTTATACTCGTTCGTGGGTATCACTAAAGAATAGGGCTATATGCACCTCCAAACTAGAAAGTAACAACAAAAATAAGCAAATCATAAATGGAAGTTATAATGACAAACCTTGTTTGATGTGACATTGTTGTACCTTGCTTCAGGGTGATTCAACTTCGTCGTCTTGCTTCCATATAGCAAGCACAAGCAAAAGACAAGGTTATTCCAAACTTTTGCTATTTCTTTCTTATTCAATAATTTTTAATTTTTAAAAAATTGGATTGATTCTATAAGAGCATACGTTTGTTGAATGGGTGGTGCTTGAGAGGACTCCAATTCTATATAAGGTTTAAGTATTTGTCCGTTAACTTTAAATTGAGCATTTGTATGAGGATTTTCCACAAGCATAGATCCATTATCATAAACTTCCTTAATTGTCAGGGGCCCATCCCATTTTGATTTAAATTTACCTCAAAATAGTTTAAGACGTGAATTGTAAAGCCATACCTTTTTCCCTTGAAAGAAATGCTTACGAGTGATAAATTTGTCATGGAATTGCTTTATCTTGTCTTTGTAGATCTTTGAATTCTTGTAGGCTTCATTTCATAGTTCTTCCAACTCATGAAGCTATAGAATCCTGGCTTTACCTACATTTTCTTGTGAAATATCAAGTTTTTTGATAGCCCAATAAGCTCTATGTTATTTTTCAACAGGTAAATGACATGCTTTTCCAAATACCAACCAAAAAGGAGACATGCCCAATGGTGTTTTATAAGCTGTTACATATAACCATAATGCATCATCTCATTTACTTGACCAATTGTTTCCATCTAATCTCACAATTTACATTAGAATCTTTCTGACTTCACTATTAGTATTTTCAACTTGTCCATTTGCTTGTGGGTGGTATGGTGTTGTAATGCGATGCTCCACGCCAGGTTTTTTTAGCAAAGCTTGTAAATATAGGTTGTTAAAATGCTTACCTGCGTCGCTAATAATTGCTCTAGGGCATCCATGTCTATGAAAGATAAATTGAGGAATAAATTTTAAAACAACTTTAATGCAGGACAATGTCAGGGACGAGCTCTGGCCATCACCGAGGGGTTCGTACTCGGTGTCGATAGCATCGGTGCACGTCGTCTACTCAAGGGTAGGCGTACGGCACGGGTCTCCTATGGGGGATGACCTACGATGGAATGCTCCGGATAGGGGTCTCGAACGTGTAGTCGCCAACAAGCAGTGGGGAAGCCAATGTTTGGGTGTCGACAGGGTCACCTGGAGAAGAGTAGGTGGACCTCCTGACCCTCGCCTGGAGGGACGAGTTGCTACGGCGCCGAACGGGATTTATCCCTCCAGATGTGCTCGCACGTGACGGGCGAACCGGCTCGTACCAAACCAGGTAGGATGCTCCAAGGTAAGTGATCTTCACTCAACCTGTCGCTCTCACATACGACTAACCCGAGCGCGATGGGGGCAACCTAAAGGGCACTGTAAGAAATAAAAGACAGAATGTAACGACGTATCTTGTTGTCGCCCAAGGGTTCTGATAATACCCTAATTTCGGTCTTTATTTCATGTTATTAGCATGATTTTATGCATTTAAAGAGCTAAAAATTGGGTTGTTATCATACATTTACACGAAAATAATTAGTTGTAAGCTATATGGGAGTTAGAATGTAGAGATAAGGATAATAACATTAGGATTTTAGCTGGATTGGTAATAAGATATTATAATAATAAGAGGCGAGTAATTAGATTATAGAGGTGTTTTTTTTAGTAAGAGTCGTGAAGAAGAAGAAAAGAGTGAGAATAAGTTTGGTAAAGAGAAGGGAAAGTGAGTATTGTAAGTTGTGTGATAGATTGGAATGGGTGTGAAGATATATATGTATGCTTTATTTTTAAGATTAGACACAACGAGAGGAAGTATTTACATTATTTAATAAGTAAGATAACCTATTAGGTAGGTCAGAAGAATATCTAAGGTATTGGAGCTAACTAGATAGATAGAGGAGTTAAGTTCTTTGGTTTAGTTTAGAAAAGCATAATTTAAAGGGATTGTAAGGATAAAAAAAAGAGAGGTCAAGAGAAAGTAAAAAGACTAATAACGATAATAAGAATGAATATGGATTGTTACTGAGATGATTATAACTATAGAAAAAGACTTATAGCAGTTGTATTTACTATATAGTTATATATATGTATATTTTTTATCTACTTTTTTATAGCTAAAAATTGGGAGGACTAGAGGTAATTCTGTCAACCTTGGAGGTGTTCGACATAATGCCGCAGACAGACCGGAATATGGGGATGTGTATCAATAATTTTAATGCTTAATATATATATATGTGTGTGTGTGTGTATATATATTTATATGTTTAATAAGTATAAGTCATGAGAGACATATAAATCAATGAGAAACCTTAAATAAACACTAGGCGCTTGAGGAACTGCTTGAAGGAAGTCACTGCATTGGATTTAGATAAAATTAAACACTTGCTGAGTGATGAAAATAACTCAAATCAAATCTATTATGTTGCTCTACTCAAATTCACTGGAATCAAACCAGAAAGCTCACCGGATCCCCCTTGTATGAAAGAAGGGGCATGGGGATCCAGATCCCCATCTCCTTACTTTGGTTAGCTTCCTCCCTGCTCCCTCTCTTCCTTTCTCACCCTTGCTTCCTCACCCCTCCCCAAATCCTTCTAGAGCTGTCTGCACACTGGCGGAGCTGTCACGACGCTACCGTGTGCTTCAAACCTCAAAAAGGAACTTCGCCACCGTCTTCCTTCCTGCAATAAACATAGCCCTATTTAGTCTTTCCAAATCCCCTTTTACAGAGTCGAGAGAGGTTCTCTCTACCCCTAAAGGACTCATGCTTGATCCAATGGCTCTCTAGGAGCCCTTGGATCAACCTCTGGTCCCCTCGTGGGCGCCCTCCATCGGTCGGCTGAGGAGGACAGTGGCCAGGGGTGAACAAGGATGGAATTTCCCTCGGTCGTCAGATTCCCCATTAAATCGGAACTGTGTACACATTTTTAATGATGTACCCACATAGCCACATCAGGTACGTCTTCATCCTGCCCATCACCATTCGTCCTTCTTGCTCACTTGCCCGTGTCAATGACTTAAAACCAATAAAAATTATACAAAAGAATAAAATATATAAAATTCATGTGTATTATGAAGATTGATGCTTTGCCATTAAATTTGATCATCAAATTTAGGGGTGATGTTTAGATGAATTTCAGTAATAATGGACTAAAGAATTGTTTTGTGATCAATCTTAACATCAGGACACTTTAATGAAAATCATAACTAGGACAAATGGAATCAATAATGAATGTTGCTTAGCAAATTCTCTTTAGAAGGGTTATTGATGGAGGACCATCTCGAAGACGACACGCCGGGGCGTTGTCAACCATGCCGGGCAGCTCGAGTCGACGCTCGCCATCCGAAGTTCAAGTACTCTACGTAAGTACTACTATTTTTACTTGCGTTTATTTCGTGTTTGTTTATATTTCTGGACTTGTGGATTGGGCCAACGTTGGGCTCCGTCCTGGTCTCTTTCCTTTTACTTTTCATTTGTATTTCAAATTTGTAAGGAGAGGCCGAACCATGTCTCGCGACGGTTCGTCCTCCCCCCATGTTCACTGGGCACCCACCCTCACTATATAAGGGGGATGGCATGCCCAAGGAACCTTTGGAGTCATTTGTTGAAAGTTTCAAGCTTGTGTCTCCCCTACCATAAGATGTAGCGTAGGACGCCTGGCTAACCCCACCCACGTTGAGATCACTCCGTGCCATAGAGCCCACGTTCTTTCGTCGAGATCACTCCGAGAGAACGTGTCTAAGCACGCTGTCGAGATCACTACGGTGCGAGGAAATATCTTCAAGAAGTCACCGCTGTCTAGAGCCGAATCATCCTTCGTCGAGATCACTCCGAAGGTGCCTGGAGGTTCGAGACATCGTCGACGCGCCGTCGCCCTGGGATACCCCTCTCCACCAAGGGAGTCTGCCCAGACCCATCAGGAACTCCTCCATCTTGGAAGGTTCTTGGTGATTCCATAGCCAAGAAACCCCTTCTTGGCCAAGAATTCCCTATCATCAACCCCAGCACCCCGTTGCCCCTCCTTCCCCTTCTTCCTACCCACCTACCCTCTCCTGTGTCACCTTCCTTCCGCCCACATTTCGAGCATCCTTCCCACCCCTGCCCAGCCATCTTCCGCCAACCGCCTTCTTCTTGATTCCACCCTACCGCCCACATCCTTCCACCTCGTCCTCCCCACCTAAAGAGACCACCCTCGGATCCACAAACCATCTCTTGCCGCCAAGAATCCCCACCTCCATATTCCCGACCTCCCTCTCATCTCTGACGGCATCTCGCTCCTGTGGGGGCGTTGCTCATCGCCGATACCATCCTTCGAGTTCCGCCCTGCCGTTGACGTCCAACCTGCGGGTTTCCGCGAGGGAACCCGCCGCTTGCGGCCCTCCTCGCTCGCCTCCGCGTGAGCCCCAGCCGCACGCGCTTTCCTGGTCGTCGCGATCACCAACGCCGTCAGGCGCGAGCCCCGCTCATCTCGCGCCCCACAACGTGTCCCTTGGCCGCCCCCTTCCCTGCGGGCTCGTCTCACATGCCTACTGCAAGGCGTCCGCGCGCCCTCTTGCCCGTGGGAGCCGCACGGCAGCCGGCTGCGCGTGCATGGTGCCCGCTCGCTTGAGTGCATCGTCCACTCAGTGAATCCTTGTGCGCTGCGCACTGGAGACTTCCCCTCAACCCGGCGCGCACCGTACGCCAGATTATCGTGAATACTATGTGCTTATCTGCCTGCATCGCTGCTCGTCCCTTACCGCCTGTGAGCGCCACCTGCTTGTTGACGTTCTGCCCGGTGCTCGCCTCCTTCCACTCCAGCAGCTCACGACAGGGTTACTACCACTCCAACTCGATCGGTTCCGTCGCCAATGCCGAAAGCTTCCTTGCATCGTGGACTAGCGCTCCTCAGGTACCACTCGTCTCCTCTCCGTCCTTACCAGTATTATTACTACTTGCAGTCCCGTCTTCCGCTATCGCGTCTTCTGCCTACTCATCACTACGAATCTCGAATAGGATAGCCATCTTTGCTGAGCGTAGGATTTCTTGGGGTTGAAGGGCTAACCACTGTCTTAGACGCCGGACACTCTAGGGTTGTCTCCAACCCCTCTTGTCGTAGTCGTCTAGTAGTTCTTGCGGGTCATTGGGAGTTTGATCTCAGGATCATTCTCTCCTCTTGGGCGGGCACAGATTGCGCCATTACACATTGACCCTCCACTGCTCATTTGTTATCTTATGCTCGTCAACTTGCATTTCACAGAATCGCATCATATCCCTGTGACATAATACGAGCCGATCGCTCCCGGCCGACGTCGTATTACATCATATTGGTATCAGAGATGGTCGTGTTAGCTTTCGATTAACACGGTCGGTAGAATATCACTAGAATTTCAATTGAATTTTGCACGTCATATTTCGAAAGGCATTTTTCTTACGTCGTGCACGTTATATCATCACATCCATCACATTCATACCCCTAGACATCTTAGGTTGTGGATTGTTGACCATAGCATGGTTCGTACGCGAGCCCAATGTCGGAATACCAACTACGTTGAGCGGGACAATGATCATGATCACGATCTTGTCATAGGGGATCCTCTTCTAGAGGAACCATTAGGCGAACGACTACAGAACGAACCGGTGGATCCCGAGGAGGTGCATCTACCTCCTCCACTATCTAGGGAACCCGCCACTCGGATTCCGAGGCCTCCAGCTGAACCGGCACCCATAGCACCTCGAGCTTCCGAAGAACTGAGATCGTCTACCGCCGTCCCTACTGGTAGGGCACCGGTAGAAAAGCCCTATGACGAGCCTTTGGCTCATCAGGTTCCCCGATGACCGGGCAAGGCTCCCATGCAGGAGCCTCCCGTCCCGGAATACCTACCACGAGACCCCGAGGCCCCACCTCCTCGCTACCGACGAGCTGACAAATGGGAGTACGATCGCGATGACCGTCGCTGATTCTTTCCCCGGGAGCATCACCGCGACGACCGACGAAGATCTCCACCACGGGAAGATAGGCCAGCACCCCGCTACTACGATGATCGTTCCTATCCTCCGGATAGGAGCTACTACCCACCCAAGATTAGGGGTTCTCGGCGTCATGACTACCCGGAGGATGGGGTGCTCAACCCCAACCACATACCGGTGCGTGACGCCCCGCACTATTCATCCCGCCCGGGTAGCCCGCAGCTACCACCCGTAGTACGTCAACCGGATGTCGTCACTTATGGTGACAGCTCCGCATACCCACCCCACTACAGGGCCGCTCCTGTTCCCGCACCGGATCCCTACGAGGAGGCCCCAGCACCGCCCCGAGCACCGTCGAGATACGCACCGGACTAGGACCGCGCACCACGTCGAGATAACTATCCCGAAGACGATCATCGGTACCGGAGACACCCCGATCATCCTCCCCACCGGGAGAATGCCTACCCACCACGGCACCCTTCGCCACCCAGACGGCCTTATCATGACGACTACCCAGATGAAGGACCATACTACCATCCGGCACCCCATCATGACGTCTACTACGAGGACCGTCTGGATTATGTCCCTCACTGAGATGCATCTCATCCCCCTCCTGCCCGTTGTCCTGACGACGAACACTAGCGACGACGAGAGGCACATCGCGGATGGAAGTGCTGATCTTCGAAGGGTCCAGGAACCCTAAAGATTATACAGATTGGGAATCAGACCTGGAGAGTTATTTCCAGTGGTACTGCATGGATGACGACCTATGTGTCGCCTACGCCTAGGCTCGGCTTGGAGGACAAGCAAATATCTTTTGGAAGAACGAGAAGGAAGCTGCACGACAGAGAGGAGATCCTCCCTTCACTTGGGATGAGATGTCACGTAAGCTGAAGGATAAGTATATCCCAAAGCTTTACATGACATGTCTCATGTTAAAGTGGATGGATCTCAAATAGGGGAAGCACAAGGTATCGGATTACATCAAAGAATTCGAAGAGTTCTGGATGCGATGTAAGTTTGTAGATAACCAACAAATTCAGATCGCGTTCTTTGTACACGGGCTTTGTCCAGACTAGGGGGCTCGTGTACTATAGCAGAACCCTTCGACAGTCAACCTTGCTTATAGCCTCGTTGAGAGCAACGATTTAAGTCATGATGATATCTTGACTAACACTTCCTCGGCCCCTCGTCCCGCTCAGTCGTCAGCCACATCAGCTACTACCCGCACGACATGGAACCGGAGCAGTTCGACCGCACCGCGACCCACGGCCTCACCAGTGACATCGACACCGACCCCGACGCCGACGCCCGCTGCCTCATCAGTGATATCCACGGCCAGGGCCCCGAACGCCCCACGCGAATCCATAGAATGTTTTAAGTGTAATGGATTCGGGCACAGACGGACCGATTGCCCTTCACTCATCGTCATGGACATCCACAGGCAACCCGTAGAAGAGCAACCCGAAGACGATCTTGAGGTAGACGAGTACCCTGGTGAATGCCCGGACGGTGACGATGTGGATGACCCACTTGGGTACATCCAAATCACACCGATCCCCACACCCGCGACATACCCCATCGCGACCATGGACACCCCCGGGGTTAGGAACCTCACCGACGATACTCGGGCCAACCCCGCGCCTCATAGTACAACCGTAGCCACTCGACCGATCGACGTTGCTCAGCGTACGTCGATCTTCTATACGTACGTCAAAATTGGGGTACATACCTACAAGCTTATGGTCGATATTGGAAGTTGCATAAACAGGATATCCGAGGACACGGCTACTCACCTCGGACTCACTTTGATCCCTCATCCTACTCCATACAACGTGTCATGGATAGATGCATCCACCATCCCGGTGAAGATGCAGTGCTACGTGCCCTTGAAAATGAGCACGTACGATGAGAAGCTCCTATGCGACTTCCTACCAATGAAAATTGGTAGCATCATCCTAGGACGACCTTGATTGTACGACCACGACGTACAACTGTCCGGACGGGCAAATACCTGCTCATTTGTCTACGGAGGACGTAGGCTCATATGGTGTCCTTTAGTGCGGATACCTTCTCTACCGGCCCGTTCGGCGACGGCACCCCCTCGCACTGCACCCACCACCATTATCACTAATGGCTGCATTTTCCGGCGTGAGTTAGAGTTAGACCAGGACTCGATGCCTATCAGCTATGCCATCACCCTCTCGGACGGAGTCGTAGTGTCGGAGCACGAGCCTCCTTCTCCGGAGATCACCCAACTCCTCGAGGAGTATGGTGATGTATTTCCAGCCGAGCTACCGAGCGAGCTTCAGCCCCTACGGCATATCCAGCACGCCATCGGTTTGGTCCCGGGAGCAACCCTCACTAACCTTCCCCATTACCGCATGGACCCGGTAAAGTACGAAGAGTTATACTCCCAGGTGAAGGACCTACTAGCTAAAGGCTTGATTCGGGAGAGCCTTAGCCCTTGTGCCGTTCCGGCCTTACTTGCTTCGAAGAAGGATGAAAGTTGGAGAATGTGCTGCGAGTCGCGAGCCATCAACAAAATAACGGTGAAATACCGTTTTCCCATCGTGCGTGTCGAAGACTTATTTGACGAGATGGTCGGTGCATCTATCTTCTCCAAGATAGGCTTTAGAGGCTACCATCAGGTCAGGATAAGGCCTGGAGACGAATGGAAAATGGCATTTAAGATCAAGGATGGCTTATTTGAGTGGAACGTGATGCCATTTGGGCTGTCGAACGCACCCAGCACTTTTCAGCGCTTGATGAACGAAGTGCTACGTCCCTATATTAGCAGATTTGTCGTCGTATACTTCGACGACATCCTATTTTATAGTAAAACTAGGGATGAGCGCGCCCAACATCTACGTCAAGTATGCGCATCATTACGACATGAGAAGTTATATGCGCACCCTAAAAAGTGCACTTTCTTCACCGCCGAGGTCTCCTTCCTCGGTTTCATTTTATCCGCTAGAGGAGTGGCCGTCGACCCGGCCAAAGTGGAGGCCATTGTCTCTTGGCCAAATCTAAAGAATATCCATGATGTCCGTAGCTTCATCAGGCTGGCGACCTTCTACCGAAGGTTTATTCCTGGGTTTAGCGGCATCACCGCCCCCATCACGGACATCCTTAAGGGGGAAAAGTTCGAGTGGACCCCCTCCGCTGATGAGGCCTTCGAGCCTCTCAAGAAGCTTATGACCGGGGCACCAGTCCTCACACTACCGGACTTTAACGACGTATTCAAGGTCGCATGCGACCCATCTGGAGTTGGGATTGGCGGGATACTTAGCCAAAGAGGTCACCCCATCGAGTACTTCAGCGAGAAGCTGAACGACACTCGAAAGAGATACGATAACTACGATCGAGAGTTCTATGCTCTCGTACAGTCCCTCCGGCATTGGCGCCATTATCTACTCCCCAAGGAGTTTGTTCCCTTTTCGGATCACGGAGCTCTACGACACTTACACGACCAGAAGAAGGTCAGCAATTGCCATGCTAGATGGATCGCTTACCTTCCAGATTTTACCTTCGTTATCCGCCATAAGAAAGGTAAGGATAATGTCGTCGCTGATGCACTAAGTCAACGCCCCACGGTACTCAGCATCATGACGACTCAGATTCTCGTGCTTGATAGGATCAAAGGCGACTACACGGAGTGCCCCGACTTCTCGACGATCTACTCGTCCCTTACGAGCAGTCCCACTACCAGGTCGAGAAATTACTATCTCGACGACGGCTATCTCTTCAACGGCCGAAGACTTTGCATCCTGCGTACATCGATTTGGGACTTCCTCCTCTACGAAACCCACGTCGGTGGGTTAAGTGGCCATTTCGGGGTTAACAAGACTATTCTCGCCCTAGAGGATAAATTCTTCTGGCCATCACTGAAGAGAGATATAGGGAAATTTATTTCCGGATGCCTCACATGCTCCCAGGCGAAGCTCACAAAGCAGAACACGGGATTGTAGAACCCCCTACCGATCCCCGAAAGACCTTGGGAGGATGTTAGTCTTGATTTTGTTTTCGGGCTACCCAAAACAGCGCGTCACCACGACTCGATTATGGTCGTGGTAGATAGATTTTCGAAGATGGCACATTTCATACCATGCTCGAAGACATTCGACGCCTCACGGATCGCACGCCTATTCTTCAACCACGTCGTCAAGCTGCACTGAGTGCCCAAGACTATCGTCTCGGATCGAGACGTAAAATTCACAAGCTACTTCTAGAAGGCGTTGTGGGTCCTCATGGGCACACAACTCAAATTCTCTTCTGCATACCATCCGCAGACGGATGGTCCAACTGAGGTTGTTAACCGCAGCCTCGGTAACCTTCTGAGATCTATAGTCGGCGACAATGTAGCCGCATGGGATCAAATCCTACCCCTAGCGGAGTTTGCCTTCAACTACTCGACTAATCGCACTACGGGCAAATCACTGTTCGAGATAATGTATGGTCAACTACCACGTCGACCCATTGACCTCATGCGATTACATGACAAACATAGAATCTCAGATAATGCATTAGAATTTGCAGAGCATATTTGAAACATGCATCATGACATACATTCACGCATTGCATCCATGAATGAGCAGTATAAGGCATCCGCGGATAAGGGTCGTCGGTCCATGTCATTCTCTGAGGGAGAACTGGTCCTGGTCAGATTGAGGCCTGAGAGATTCTCTCCTGGGGTCTCTACGAAGCTCCATGCTCATAGCGCCGGGCCTTTCCCGATAGCCAAAAAGATCAACGACAACGCCTATGTCGTGAGCATCCTGCCAAATTGGGGGATTAGTTCGACGTTTAACATCAGCAACTTATCCCGATACATGCCCTCGCCACCGATCATCGAGCCTCACTGCCACTTGAGCCTGAGTAGTAATGAAAGTGAGAGCACACCCCTTCCTTCTCCGTTTCCCCTCCTTGTATGGCAAGACGCGATAAAAACGATACTACAGGAGGTAATTCACACTGATGGGGAGCGAGTTGGCCGCTCTTTTCTAGTCAACTGGCACGGGCGACCATCATCCGATGACACGTGGATCTCCGAGAACGACCTCCACCAACTCCGACCGGACCTGTTTTCCCCGCTCGAGGATAATACTGAGCTTTGCTCGCCATAGTCAAGCTCCTCCTACCTCGGGAGGATGATGGAGGCCCATCTCAAAGACGACATGCTGGGGCGTCGTCAACCACGCTAGGCAGCTCGAGTCGACGCTTGCCATCCGGGGTTCAAGTACTCTACGTAAGTACTACTATTTTTACTTGCGTTTATTTCGTGTTTGTTTATATTTCTGGACTTGTGGATTGGGCCAACGTTGGGCCCCGTCCTGGTATCTTTCCTTTTACTTTTCATTTGTATTTCAAATTTGTAAGGGAGGCCGAACCACGTCTCGCGATGGTTCATCCTCCCCCCACGTTCACTTGGCACCCACCCTCACTATATAAGGGGGATGGCATGCCCAAGGAACCTTTGGACTCGTTTGTTGAAAGTTTCAAGCTTGTGTCTCCACTACCATAGGACGTAGCATAGGACGCCTGGCTAACCTCACCCACGTTGAGATCACTCCGTGCCGTAGAGCCCACGTTCTTTCGTTGAGATCACTCCGAGAGAACGTGTATAAGCACGCCGTCGAGATCACTCCGGTGCGAGGAAAGATCTTCAAGAAGTCGCCGCTGTCTGGAGCCGAATCGTCCTTTGTCGATATCACTCCGAAGGTGCCTGGAAGTTCAAGACATTGTCGACGCGCCGTCGCCCTGGGATACCCCACTCCACCAAGGGAGCCTGCCCAGACCCATCAGGAACTCCTCCATCTTGGAAGGTTCTTGGTGATTCCATAGCCAGGAAACCCCTTCTTGGCCAAGAATTCCCTGTCATCAACCCTAGCACCCCGTTGCCCCTCCTTCTCCTTCTTCCTACCCGCCGACCGTCTCCTATGTCACCTTCCTTCCGCCCACATTTCGAGCATCCTTCCCACCCCTGCCCAGCCATCTACCGCCAACCGCCTTCTTCTTGATTCCACCCTACCGCCCATATCCTTCCACCTCGTCCTCCCCACCTAAAGAGACCACCCTTGGATCCAAAAACCATCTCTTGCCGCCAAGAATCTCCACCTCCATATCCCCGACCTCCCTCTCATCTCTGACGGCATCTCGCGCCCGTGGGGATGTTGCTCATTGCCGCCACCATCCATGGAGTTCCGCCCCACCGTTGACGTCCAACCTGCGGGTTTCCGCGAGGGAACCCGCCGCTTGCGGCCCTCCTCGCTTGCCTTCGCACGAGCCCCGGCCGCACGCGCTTTCCCAGTCGCCGCGATCGCCAACGTCGTCAGCTGCGAGCCCCGCTCGTCTCGCGCCCCACGGCGTGTCCCTTAGCCACCCCCTTCCCTGCGGGCTCGTCTCGCATGCCTACTGCGAGGCGTCCGCGCGCCCTGTTGCCCGTGGGAGCCGCACAGCAGCCGGCTGCGCGCGCGTGGTGCCCGCTCGCTTGAGTGCATCATCTGCTCAGTGAATCATTGTGTGCTGCGCACTGGAGACTGCCCCTCAACCCGGCACGCACCGTACGCCAAATTATCGTGAATACTATGTGCCTATCTGCCTGCATCGCTGCTCGTCCCTCACCACCTGTGAGCACCACCTGCTTGTTGACGTTCTGCTCGGTGCTCGCCTCTGCCCACTCCAGCAGCTCACGATAGGGTTACTACCACTCCAACTCGATTGGTTCCGTCGCCAACGCAGAAACCTTCCCTACATCGTGGACTAGGGCTTTTCAGGTACCACTCGTCTCCTCTTCGTCCTTACCAGTATTATTACTACTTGTAGTCCCGTCTTCCGCTATCGCGTCTTTTGCCTACTCATCACTACGAATCTCGAACAGGATAGCCATCTTCGCTGAGCGTAGGATTTCTTGGGGTTGAAGGGTAACCATTGTCTTAGACGCCGGACACTCCAGGGTCGTCTCCGACCCCTCTTGTCGTAGTCGTCTAGTAGTTCTTGCGGGTCATTGGGAGTTTGATCTCAGGATCATTCTCTCCTCTTGGGCTGGCACAGATTGCGCCATTACACGTCGACCCTCCACTGCTCATTTGTTATCTTACGCTCATCAACTCGCATTTCACAGAATCGCATCATATCCCTGTGACATAATACGAGCCGATCGATCCTGGCATACGTCGTATTACATCAGTTATCCATAACTTATGTTAATATTAGTATTATATAATTTATTCTCCTTATTACCCTCGAAGAAAAATAGCCGTTATATAGAGAATGTAGGGACATTTTCGGTACCTGAGAAAATATTTGAAGTGAAAGAAGCAAAAAGGAAAAGGGGGGCGATTTTTAGGAAGTGCTAGGTGTGTGGAGATTAATTTTTTTCTTTCAAGCAGCGCAAAATTTGAAAAGAGACAACGATTGGAAAAGCAATACTAAAGAAATCGTCCAGTTTTGGTGTTGTGAATCTTGAAGGGAAGACTACAATCTGCATCCTGAAGGACATTGTGTCTTGAGTCTGCAATCCATTGAATCTGCAAAGAAACTGGTGGATTCTGAACTGATCCCGTGTTTTTAAAAATTGAAATCATCAGAATTTTTTTGAGCTGATCATTTGTTTTTTTTCAAAAACCAAAGTCGTCGAAATCTTTCTACACTGATCGTGTGTTTTTGAGAATCAAAATCGTCGAAATCTTTCTGAACTGATCACTTATTTTTTCTGAACTTATTGTTTTTTCTTAAATCAACATTGTCAAAATCATTCTACACTGATCGTGTGTTTTTGAGAATCAAAATCGTCAAAATCTTTCTGAACTGATCACTTGTTTTTTGATTTTAAAGTCTAAATATTCAAAATCTTTCTAAATTAATCATTTTGTTTTTGGAAAACTAAATCAACAGAATTCTTCTGAGCTGATCGTCCTTTTATTGAATATCTAGGTCAACAAAATATTTCTAGACTAATGATTTGTATTGAAAATTGAGATCGACAAAATATTTACAGAATTGATCGTTCTTGTACTGAAAATCTAAATCCATAGTATATTTTTAACTAAATCTACTATTTTGAAATTTGAATCGACAATCTGATCGCATCTCTGTTTTAACTATCTAAATCAATAATATTTTTCTGAACATAGTTCTATTTTATCACTCTGAGCTTAATTTTCTTGTCGAACGTTTACATCAAAATAATCACTCTAAACTTAACTCTCTTATTAAAGAATCTGCTCTGAACACTAAATTCCCATGATCCAAGTTATCACTAATTATCATATTAATTTCTGAACTAATTTATCTGTATTGAACTGAGGCTAATAAGCATTATAGAATCTCAAAATCAATTGGTTAAGTTGTTTTAGGTGTCCGTTATTTGATTATCATCTTCTGTTTTGAGATCACTACCAAATTATAGTAGGTAAGTGTCATTGCTGAAATCAATTTGTGTTGAAAGCCTTTTAGCAAGTGGTACTTGAAGATCATCTTGATATTGGGTGAATACTTAAAAATCTACTACATATATATTTCTAGTTGTGTGGTAAAGAAAGAATTACTATGCATGTAGAATATATTGAACAAACTTCAATGCGTCGGATGGTAAGGTGTAAAGACATTTTGCAAAGTCTTGCAGGTTCGAATCTGAATTTTCTGATTGGCAAATCAATAGATACTGCTCGTCCATTTTTCAGGTTAGATTCTATGTAAGTCAGACCTACAAAAGAAGACATCTTAATGTGCAGAAACATCAACAAATCACAAAGCTCTAAGTGGTGTGGCCTAGAAGGAGTTGAAGGGACGAGTGAATTAGTGAAGGCTAAGGGTGCCCGAGATTACTCTCCATTCCAATTCTTAGTTAGGTGATATCCATATATCCCTATTACCAAGATGTTTTAGCTGGGGGGTTTAAAGAACTTGGTTAGGGATTGATAATACATTCCGGTAGGATATCCCTGTTGGGTTCTAGAGGCCTTGATCTGGATGAACAAAACAAAACGATGCGCAGTGGATGACTCTTTGCAAATCGAACGGCATTAACGAAAAACATTAAAACGATGTACCTTTGCACGAATCTCATTCGTGATTTCTTTGATCCCGGAGTGAGACGAGTCGAGCTGCTCAAGTGTGCAGCCTCTAGACGTATCCAGGCGGTCCTCGGCACGTTGGATCTCTTCTTCTCATAGACTAACCCTGTTCTATCTCCGTCGGCATCGTTATGTCGTCCCGATCACATCACGGATGGAGAGGGAGTGTGGGGAGGGTGGAGAAGAGGGAGAAGGCCCCTGAACAATTCTGGCCCAGTTGAATTTTGTTCAGGGCCTTCCCCTATTTATACTAAGTTGGTATTTTTCATAAAAACCCCTAAAACTTAAGTACAACTTCCAACGTCCAAAAGACCATTTGCGTGTGACCCTCTAGGCCCATGTATCAGTCTAGTTAACGACTCCAGCAGCCCATAACCTTTATTGGCCTTCCAAATTAATTAACTATATCATCACATAGAATAATTAATGTCGGACCGAATTAACCCAATCGATAGGTCGAGACTCCGACACATGGGGTGCCAAGCTACACCTCATGTCCTATAAGATACAAAGGAGTGTGTATCGACTCACTCATGGAACATGTTCGTCATCGGTTACCGTGTATGTAGAATCCTTCATCCACTTGACGCTCCTTGGACGATTGAGGGTATGGTCAACTGTCAAACCCTAATCGTTCATCCTAGTTAGTACTGATGCATTTGGAAATCATCGGAGAACCCACTATCTATCCTTAGTGTCGCCACACTAATGGCTACAGTACCAGCCATACTCATCATATGAGTGAGACTAGATAGTGTTATTCTATCCGGATACTTACATGTCCTTCTCGTGTATCCTTTGAATAGGAATGTTTAGAACACATGCTTAAAGACTAGTGATCTCCGTATTACTAGCTCATCATAATTCACTAAGTCTGATCATGTATTCATGGACTTCATTATACGCGTCACACATGCACTATAATTAATATCTTCTATTAATGAACATGGAACGAGATGTGGAATGTGTGATTGGCTTGCCAGCCACATATATTTCCATCAATCTCCGACTTGGGCAAAAGCCAATCACTCTTAGGGAACAAAACCTTTGTTTACAAGTGATACTCAAGATAAATTGAGCTAATGGCTCCATCCATGGATCTGTTATAATGTCGGTCAATGGAACACTTCCATTATGTAATCTCCTATTAAAGATGGTTCGGTTATACCCCATAGATAAGGATTTGGGTGTTGAGTGAAAGTGTGACACCCCCACTAGACCCATATTTTGATATAACCGAACCTATCTATGTGAATGACTACCTATCAGCCTAATCATATGCTGGATAGTGAGATGCATTTCTTAAAGTCTTGAGCACATTACCCCTCCATCTCATACCTTTTATAAAAATCTTCATCCCACAATTCTTAATTTGCCATCTTCATCCATCTATGCTTACTTACCTTTTACCACCTTTACCTCACCGTACCTATATAGCACTCCTCCACCTCATTGCTTATGAAATGCCTTACTCCCAAGTCATTCTATCTCTCTTATCTTTAAAAACAAGATCACATTGATATTTCTAATCTGATATTAAATCTTTTCCATTAATATACACTCTATATCTTCTCAATCTATTTCTTCTTTCTGATCCTCAAAGTTAAAAAAGAAAGTCCTCTTTGAGGGTAGAGTGATTGCATGAAATCTGTGATTGACTTTTATTCAAGAAAAATTATCTGATTACGACAGTTCATAAATCCTTTCTTATTCTCTTCTTCTGTTTGCCGCCCCCCAGAAAAAAAAATAAAAAAAACAGAAAAATTACTATCAAGAATACATTTTACAAAATTATGAAAAAAAGAGAAAGGAAAAATTACTATGGGGCTTGTTTCTTCTTCTTCTTATTTCTTTCCTATGAAGTGCCTATCATTCCATCATAAATGCATTCTCTACCTAGAAGAATAACTTATGAGGATCATCTTTACCTTCTTCTACCTTCCACATTTCTTATTGAATCTTCGGAGTAGGTTATATAAGTAATCTTCCTCCAACTTTCTTAATTCAGACTTTGCCTTTCTCCTTAAACCATCCTTCTCATCTCTCTTGAACCTTAGGGTAGATACGAAGCCATTTCTCAATACACCTTGTTGCCTTGTGCTCACAATAAGAGGCGAAGACTGCATACTCTCTATTTCAGGTCTGATAAAGCTTGTAGGGACATCACCACTTAGGTAGCCCTTTCTCTTGTGAGAGAGTGAACCAAGAGGGGTGAGGGCCAGTTTGATGTGTGAAGTGAGAAAATATTTTTTATGGTGTTGAACCTAGAGAGACGTAAGCTGCCCTATTATGACCACCAGCTCTGCTCAGACCATGAGAAAAAAAAGTTCATATATTCCTGCAAAGGTTTTGACCTAGATTGTCGAAGGAAAATGCTAATCTAGATATGTGATTAATAAACTTAACGCTTCATGCAGATACCTTCTTGGTGTAAAGGCGAGAAGGAAGTCCAAATAAAACCTAAGGTCATTGCTAAGGGACTAGCAATGATCTAAGTTGGGGGGTATTTGATAAATCCAAAATGATAGTAATATATAAGTGCAATTCTAGCTAATTGATCTACTTCCTTATCTTTATATGAATATATTGTCAACATTTATGTTAAGTTGTGAAAAATCATGAAATAAAATCACCATTTTCTAATTTAGAGTTAATTATTATCATTTGTAGGACTAACCCCACTTAACTCAATAAATTAAGTGAAATGAATCTCACTCTATTGTGAGTTGATGTGGAAGATGCAGGAATTAGGTGAAACTTTCATGAATAAAGAGGATATTTAAATGAAGAGGAAGCTATTTGGAACAGAGGAGCAGGCTCAGCCACAACCCTGGGCCAAGAAAGAAGGCCCAAAGCAAGACAGATGGTTCTAGTCTAAAGGACCATTAAGGAAGCTCCACTAAACCCACTATGAGAGGCATGTTGGGCCAAAGAAAGGAGGGCAAGGGGATGGTCCAGTCATGACTATTTATGGACATTTCAGGGGCTTAAATGCTGATTGGAGGACAACTTGGACGTGGATCCAAGCCAGAGAAGAAGATCCAGCCATTCAATCCACAAAACATCCAAGTGTGGATACTTAAAGATACCACCTTTACTGCTAATTAAGGAAAGAAACATTGAATTTCCAGGGGGTATTTCAAAGGTCTCAAAGCTGATTGGAGGACCATAATGGACGTGGATCATGACCCTGAAAAGAAGATCTGGCCATCCATTGTATTAAAAATCCAATGGCTCTCATTTGCTCTCTTTCCCTATATAAACCCCTTCACCCTATTGTAATATTCCTCTTGTGATTCAAACCAAAGTAATGTTTGGTGACCTAAGTGCAATTGAGTCATAGATTCATTCTCCTCAGTGAGTGCCAGACTGAGTAGGAAGCATCC
Source organism: Wolffia australiana (assembly GCF_029677425.1). Lineage (NCBI taxonomy): Eukaryota > Viridiplantae > Streptophyta > Magnoliopsida > Alismatales > Araceae > Wolffia > Wolffia australiana. Next base: position 4,424,802 of record NC_135843.1, read on the forward strand.
AGGGCTGAAGAAGCTAGTAGAAAGGAGAAGAAGAAGTCCCTTGGACCTTGGCGTGTGTGACAAAGAGATTATCTTCTCATTTCTCCTTTTTCACTCTTCTCTGTTCGTCTTTTGTCTTTTGGTTGTCTTGAATCAGCTAGCCAATATCTAGACGGTTCCAATGCATCCAACCACGCTCTAAGATTCATTCTAGAACTTATTCTAGATTGGTTTTAGTGCAGTCCAATTTTTCTCTCTCCTCCACCAAGCCACTTTCCCCATTTGGCATCCGGACTTAGCCAAATTTTGACTAAGTCCAGAGCGCCAGCTGTTCCATTTCCAATTATTTTTGGCTTTAAAACACTCCTACAAAATCCTATAAAAAAATATTTTATGGCTACTAATATTATTATAATATTATAATTATATTTTAACTTTCCTTGTTTTCTATTTTTATTTAATTAGTTTTTTATCTTCATATGTATTAGACCAACTTCTAAAAGTATTAAAAAATATATAACTTAAGCACAAATTCTTAAGGAAAGTCCCTTGCTCCCTATGGATCGACCCTTACTCTCCCTACGCTGGTAAGGTTATTAAATTTTTTTGTTGTTTTAATTCGGATAAACCTACGACACTAATTAGTGAAGTTAGCTCATCACTAATTACCCCAAAATCTGAATTATCAGTTTGCTTCCGTCAACCTGCATTGTAATTTTAGGGATTAAAAGTTATTACGCATCGTAATGGATAGTTCTTTTAACTCAGTCAAATTACATTGTTTTGTTGCTTGAAAGGGATAGGATGGAAAACAATAATCCTCGATCAACTTCCTGTCTCTCTTCTGAATCACTTGACTAGTATGGTTCCCTTTCTGATGGCACAATTTACAGACATACTGTAGGAGCACTTCAATATATAACATTAACACGACCTGTCATTGCTTTTGTTGTTCATCATGCTTTTCAATAAATGCATTTTCCGAATCCTAGAGACCGAAACTACCTTAAACACCTGTTCAAATACATAAAATGCACAGCTTTACATGGATTGTTTATTTACGATGACTGCTGTTTTAATTTAAATGCATTTAGTGATGCAGAGTGGGTGGGATATAAAATTTATCATTAATCCACAATTGCAGTTTTTGTCTATACAGGTAAAACGTTCATCTAACTGAGTTCTAAAAAGCAACCACCTGTTGATAGATCAAGCAAAGAAGCTGAGTAGAAATCTCTCACTAGTTGGGCCTCATAAATTCTTTTGCTTCAACCTCTTCTTAAAGAAATTAACATCGAAAAAACCATGGTCCAACTCTAAGATGTGACAACATTCGGGCAACTTATCTTGCTCTGAATCGGATTTCTCATCCTTGTACTAAACATATAGAGATAGATTTTTACTTTGTTCATGATCAGGTCTCCTCCAAGAACATCTCTGTAAAATACATAAGTGGAGAAGCTCAACTGGCTGACGCCCTGACACAGGCTCTTCCGAGAGGACGTTTTCTACCTTTGCGGCTCAAGCTGAACGTCCGCTATCACCCGATGAGCTTGACGGCAGGTAAAAAGGAGCCAACATTCGTGAGATGGAAGCGGCAAAATAATAACCTTAAACTATATTTGATTAGTAATAAATGGGCTTTTATAATTATACTCGTTAGAGATTAGATTGTTAGGATTTCATATGAGTTGAAACATAGAGTATGAATGGGCGGTCCGTATAAGGTTTCAGAATAGATAGGATGAACATAGATATGAATGAACCGTCCGGATTAGATATAGGGTAGCTGTTATAAAGAATATTAGCGACTACGATTATAACAGAACATTAAAATAATAGACCTCAATGGAGGGCTAAGAATAAATTCCGAGTTGCCATTATAAATAATGATTACGGCTATGGATAAAATGGACAAAGTATGTTACTACTTTATAGTACAGATTACAAACCTTTTTAATTTTTTTAGATCAATGGGAATACAGCGATCTTTAATCGTGTCTCCATGTTTACTTCCTCTCTTCTCTTCTCTATTATATTCCTCTCCTTTTTCCTCCGTCTCTTGAAGTAGGATTGAAATCTTACCTTTCTTATGTATCTAGTATGTAGGGACGCTGGCAAATTTGTTTACATTTATTCATTTAATTAATAGATACTCTACAGAGTGAACATAATAGGGAATCAAGGTGACGGGATCAGATTTGGGGGAGAAATGAATTTAACAAGTTGCAAAATTTGACTCCAAAATTTGTTAAAATGTTTGGCTCCAGCATTATGACTTAATGCTTTTACAATTAATGTTTGTTTAATAATTTATGCAACATGAGTCAGTTCTGAATACAAGTGTCAGAAAAATACCTGAACATAGTGTAAATGACTGTGGACACATGACTTTACTTTGCAGTTCGCACTCTAGACGGAGACAGTACACCTCTTTTATCAGGTAAAACTTTATTGGTCTCTGAACAGCTTATTCTGATTGCATTTTTGTATGAAGATAATGGCCAACTTCACAATTATGTAAAAAATGATAAAAGTTTCTGCATTTTTCATAATCAAATTCAGGCTCAAAAGTAAAACTCATATTAACACAAAAAAAAAACTATTTTTGGACCTACCATTTTCATACAAACATTATTGAGGAAAGAAACTTTTTTCCTCTAAACATCCTAGCTTTGTGGTATTGCTTTGATAAGTTATGTTGCAATTTAAAATTCTATTTGTATGTATTGATATATGTGACACAGTTTTTGTCTTAATGAATCACTTCTATCCCTAAATTTATCGTTAACTGTTAGTTGAAATTGGTAATTATTTGGATACATTTAATTAAAATTTGGGAACCTTTGATATAAAGAAAAATTGATTTCATATGTAAAAATGATTACCCAAAAGCATATTAAAAAGACTGTTATGAACATGTACATGAGAACATATTTTATATTTAATAACATTTTTTCCAACTCTAGATAATTGTGGAGCATTTCAACGTCATACACAATTGAGAGACTAGTTTTTGAATGAAGTTTATTTGATTCATTAAATATTCAGCTGGCACTTAAGATATTGAGAATATTATATATAGACACAAATACAGGTAAAAAACAAGCTAACGTTTGTGAAACCTATTAGAGTTTACCCAGTAATATCATATATCAATGACTACCAATGCATCCTTAATTTATAGAGTTCAAGACATTGTCGTGCATGCATACTTAACTTAACAATGACAACCAACTGCGAATAGTAAGTTATTGACTTTTTTAAGGATGTTAAAAATGTGAATCTAAGGTAATATCATATATTCATCATGTTTATTAGCTGGCTTATAAACATATATGTATAATAATTGTTCAAATAAATATGCATTTGTGCCAGTAATGTGTTTGAGATTGCATTCCTTGGAATTATCTTTTTAAGTCAAAGATTTGGCTTTTATGTGGGCAAATAACTGATTTTTGGACTTGAATGTTGGCCAGCTAACGAAAATAATATCAGATGTAAATTTGAATCAATGAAATCCAATATGCAGATACATGGAGGACAAATAAAATTTAAATACTTCAATTTCACTAAATGAAATTACCGTATTAAATAGACCCCTACATGTCGCAAACCATGAATCGGAAAAAGAGAAAATGCATTAAAATTTCATTTTTGCATCCTAATTTCAATGAAAAGCTAATCACCTATCATTTGGACACTTGTAGATGACTCTAAGAACATGCATCGAAACATGACTATAGCGGCTTTAATATGTTTATATTTTTAAATAATCTTCGGAAAATCTGATAACGCTACTGACACACTTGACATGCAAGAAGTAGATTGTCAAGTGATATACCAGGATTTGACTAAAAATATGATTTTTAGGCCTTTGCTTTATGATATTTCTTAAAAATATCCTTAGAAGAGGTTAGGGGCCAAATCATTTGAACAGGTTATGAATCAGCTGACGAGAGAGTAAATTTAATCTTAAATATTTTAAAATTATTTTTAAGGTAATTTTACATTGTTTTAAAATTTTAACTTGTTCTAGCAAGAAAAATTATTGAGATTAAGTTAATATGGTTAAAACTGTTTGACTAACTGAATAGATTTTTAATAGATTCTACTAATTGTAATGAAGTTTATGAATTTTTTGAATTTTTATAAGAAATGAATTGATAAATATTAAAGTACAAATTACCAATGCTCCCATGGCAAAATTTGCAATCGGTTACACTAGTGCTTGTAATTCTCCTACTGAGCCAATGGGGTAGCACTGAGTAGTCGAAAATAAATGCTGGGACACATGTTATAGGGGTAACGTTGAGTATTGTTTCCTTTACTTTCTAGTATGTACTCTGGGCTATTCAGTGTAATGTTTACTACAGTAACCAATGCGAAATTAAAATGAAATATCCTAAAGATAATACAAACCTTGTCGTCATTTTCCCCAAGGGCCAAGAGATTTTTTTTCGAGAACACTGATCACAATTAAAAATCTCTCCCAAGCGTTTCAAGAACAATAATGGATCAAATAATACTGATGCACTAGGCTGTCAACCATAAGTTGGGAACTCAAATCCAAGACAGAATACAAATTGGGACTTCATTAACACCCTTTCCATCTCATATTCTACAATGAACCTTTCAAATTTAAATTAATTTGCCATATTCGCTTTCAAAAAACTAAGTGTGCTTGAAGAACGTACTTGTTGGTATTTGGCATGTTTATCATCAGCGTCATTGCTTGTATTTCTTCTTATGGATTCAAACGTTGTGTGCGATTCTATAGAATCCACTTGACTCTTAAGGTTAAAAGTGTAATTACAGTCAGAGACCCTTAAACTATACAGAAATAAATTTTATGAATTTTTTTTTTCTTACTTTATCTTAGATGGTGAATAATACAGTTTATAATATATAGATATCGGGTAAAATGAAATATTAACTTTTACTTTCATGAGGAAATTCGAAGTCATCCAGCTATAGTGACTAAAAGTAAGAATTTTTTAGCTTTAGAATGTGATATCTCAGAAAATATACGAGTTTAATGCTAAAATACGGAAAGTTTTGTTCATTTTTTCTTGAAAATATAACCCCAACTAATATAAAACTCACCAATGTATTTGGTTCACAATGAAGTTTAGGATGGTTATCTGCTCATTTAAAATCATATTTTGGTCCATTCTTAAGGTTCACACGAGAAGGGTAGCAGTTTCACATAATTTGATTAAATTTGATCAATAAAAAAGAAGCACTATGTTCCGCGAAAAAGGGAGCATTATGTCTGTGCAACAGCCTTCCACAATACGCACAACAATGTATATCCAGTCAACAATTCTCGGCTAATGATGATTTTATGTTTTTGTGATAATTCAGATTTTGGGGTAATTAGTGATGAGCTAACTTCACTAATTAGTGTCGTTGGTTTATCCGAATTAAAACACCAAAAAATTATAATAACCTTACTAGCGTAGGGAGAGTAAGGGTTGATCCATAGGGAGCAAGGGTTTTTTTCTTAGGAATTTGTGCTTTAGTTATGTATTTTTTAATAATTTTAGAGGTAGGTTTACTACATATGAAGATAAATAACTAATTAAATAAAAATATATAACAAAGAAAAATAAAATATTATTGTAATATTATAATAATATTAATAGGCAGAAAAAAAAATTTTGGTATTTTTTAGGAGTATTTGAAAGCTATAACAAAAAAGGAAATGAAACAGTTTGGCGCTCTGGACTTAGTCAAAATTTGGCTAAGTCCGGATGCCAAATGGGGAAGGTGCCTTGGTGGAGAAGAGAGAAACAATGGACTGTACTAAAACCACTCTAGAATGAATTCTAGAACAAATTTTTGAGTGTGGTTGGATGCACTGGAACCAGCTGGATATTGGCTAGCTGATCTAAGACTAACCAAAAGACAAAATATGAACAGAAAAGAATAAAAAAGGATAAATAAGAAGGTAACCTCTTTGTCAGACCCGCTAAGGTCCAAGGGACTTCTTCTTCTCCTTTCCACCAGCTTCTTCAGCCCTGGATGCTTCGTGCTCAGCCTGGCACTCACTGAGATGAATGGATCTATGACTCAATTGCACTTAGGCCACCAAACATTACTTTGGATTGAATCACAAGATGAATTTTACAATAGGGTGAAGGGGTTTATATAGGGAGAGAGAGCAAAGGAGAGCCATTGGATTTTTAATTCAATGGATGGCCAGATCTTCTTTTCAGGGTCATGATCCACGTCCATTATGGTCCTACAATCAGCATTGAGACCTTTGAAATACCCCCTGGACGTTCAAGGTTATTTCCTTAATTAGGATTAAAGGTGCTATCTTTAAGTCTCCACCCTTGGATGTTTTGTGGATTGAATGGCTAGATCTTCTTCTCTGGCTTGGATCCACATCCAAGGTTGTCCTCCCATCATCATTTAAGCCCCTGAAATATTCATAAATAACCATGACTGCACCTTCCCCTTGCCCTCCTTTCTTTGGCCCAACATGCCTCTCATAGTGGGCTTATTGGAGCTTCCTTAGTGGGCCTTTAGACTAGAGCCAACTGTCTTGCTTTAGGCCTTTTTTCTTGGCCCAGGGTTGTGGCTGAGCCTGCTCCTCTGAAATTCATTCCACTTAACTCATTGAGTTAAGTGGGGTTAGTCCCACAAATGATAATAATTAACTCCAAATTAGAAAAAGGTGATTTTGTTTCATGATATTTTACAACTTAACATAAATGTTGATAATATATCCAGATAAAGATAAAGAAGTAGATAAATTAGCTGAAATTGCACATATATATTACTATGATTTTGGATTTATCAAATACCCCCCAACTTAGATTATTGCTAGTCCCTTAGCAATGCCCTTCAATTTTCTTTGGACTTCCCTTCTCGCCTTTACACCAAGAAGGTATCTACATGAAGCGTTAAGTTTATCAATCACTTATCTAGATGAGCATTTTCCTTCGACAATCTAGGTCAAAACCTTTGCAGGAATACATGAACTTTTTTCTCATAGTCTGAGCAGAACTGGTGGTCATAATAGGGCAGCTTACTTCTCTCTAGGCTCAACACCATAAAAAAAAGATTTCCTCACTTCACACATTGAACTGGGCCTCACCCCTCTTGGTTCACTCGCTCACAAGAGAAAGGGCTACCTAAGTGGTGATGTCCCTAAAAGCTTCATCAGACCTGAAATAGAGAGTATGCACTCTTCGCCTCTTATTATGAGCACAAGGTAACAAGGCGTGTTAAGAAATGGCTTCCTATCTACTCTAAGCTTCAAGAGAGATGAGAAGAAAGGTTTAATGAGAATGGGCAAAGTCTGAGTTAAGAAAGTCGGAGGAAGATTACTTATATAGCCTACTCCCAAGATTCAAGAAGAAATGTGGAAGGTAGAAGAAGGTAAAGATGATCCTCATAAGTTATTCTTCTAGGTAGAGAATGCATTCATTATGGAATGATAGGCAGTTCATAGGAAACAAATAAGAAGAAGAAGAAGAAACAATCCCCATAGTAATTTTTCCTTTCTTTTTTCATAATATTGTAAAATGTATTCTTCATAGTAATTTTCTGTATTTCCTGTTTTTTTTTTTTTTTTTCGGGGCGGCAAATAGAAGAGAATAAGAAAGGATGTATGAAGTACCGTAATCAAATAAATTTTCTTGAATGAATGTCAATCACAGATTTCATGCAATCACTCTACCCTCAAAGAGGATTTTTTTTTTATTTTTTATTTACTATGAGGATCAGAAAGAGGAAATAGATTGAGAAGATGTAGAGTGAATATCAATGGAAAAGATTTAAAATCAGATGACAAATATCAATATGATATTGTTTTTAAAGATAAGAGAGATAGAACGACTTGGGAGTAAGGCATTTCATATGCAAGGAGGTGGGGTCGTATATAGGTACGGTGAGGTAAAGGTGGTAAAGGGTCAGTAAGCACAGATTGATGAAGATGGCAAATGAAGAATTGTGGGATGAAGATTTTATAAGAGGTATTGAATGGAGGGGTAATGTGCTCAAGACTTGAAGAAGTGCATCTCACTATCCAGCATATGATTAGGCTGATAGGTAGTCATTCACATAGATAGGTTCGGTTAAATCAAAATATGGGTGTAGTGGGGGTGTCACACTTTCACTCAACGCTCAAATCCTTATCTATGGGGTATACACCTTTTGATTTTCAGATCTGTCCTTCACTCTACCATGTACTCTTGCCATTTGGGGATAGGATCATGTACTACCTAGAAATAAACATTGATGCCCCTATAATATGATCATGATGCGCTCAGTGAGCATAGCTTCCCCACATTTTCTTCTAAGGTAAAAAGATAAAAGGGGCTGTCCAAATTTTGGTTATGGCATGATGTTGAATTCAAGAATCTTTTATACCCCCCATCTTATTTAAAAAAAAACATTGAGACATCATAGAAAATATAAAACTTTTAAGGCGGATTGAATCTCCCCCCACATAGTAGTTGCATAGTCCTCAATGCATAGGAAAATATAAAAAGGAGTTTAGAGGGCGCAAACAGTGGGTTGAGCGCTTTCATGTAGGTTCCTTCACATCCATTTCATGTATTGGTGGTAGGCATTTTCTGAAACCAAAGAAAAGAAAAGAAAACAAAAGAAAAACAAAGAAATAAAAGAAAATAATAAAGGTCAAAAATAGAAATAAAAGCTTTAATGCAGCTCTATGGATGTTACTAACCTGCAGGTTTTTCCAACATCATACTAAGGGGTTGATGAGTAGGATCATCATGTAAGTAAGGCTTCAGCCTTTTGCCCATTCACTGTGAATTGTTTATGGGTTCTAGGATCCGAAATTAAAATGGCCCCATTTTCATATGATTCAACTACCAAATAAGGTCCATTCCATCTACTTTTTAGCGTACCAGGAAAGAGTTTTAATCTTGAATTGTAAAGCCATACCTTTTGATCTTTGAAAAAAAAGGTCCTTCTTCTGATGTTTTTGTCGTGGAAGGCCTTCATCTTGGCTTTGTATATCTTGGAGTTTTCATAAGCCTCATTCCTAATTTCTTCAAGTTCTTGGAGCTAGAGCAACCTGCATTTTCCTGCTTCATCTAAATAAAGATTTAGCTTTTTAATTGCCCATGAAGCTTTATTTTCCAACTCCAATGGTAGATGACATGGTTTTCCAAATATCAACCTGAAGGGGGACATTCCTAAGGGTGTTTTATAGGCTGTTCTATAGGCCCATAATGCTTCATTTAGTTCCCATTGGGCTTCACAAATTTTTGAAGGATTTTCTTAATTTCTCTGTTACATAATTCAACCTGCCCATTAGCTTGCGGGTGGTATGGGGTGGTTACTCTATGTTGTACACCATATTTTTTCAAAAGATGTCTAAAATTAAAGTTTACAAAATATGACCCCCCATCACTAATTATAGCCCTAGGACATCCATATCTGCAAAAGATGTAAGTCTCCACAAAATCAGTGACAACTTTACTGGTATTGGTCCTAGTGGCTATGGCTTTTACACACTTTGAGACATAGTGTGCAGCCATTAAAATATACTCATATCCATTCGAATTAGGAAATGGTCCCATGAAATCAATGCCCCATAAATCGAACATATCTACTTCTAAAATGGGTTTTAGAGGCATATGATTTTTTCTATCAATATTTATAGATGCTAGACATGCCAAACATTTTAAATAAAAATCATGTGCATCTTTAAATAAATTTGGCCAATAAAACCCACTTTCCATTACCTTATGGGCTGTTACCTTAGCTGAATAGTGACCTCCTCCTGGGTTGGAATGGCAGAATGTAAGGATGATGTTCTGTTCTTCTTCGGGTACGCATCTTCTAAGAATTTGATAAGCTCCTTGATGGAATAGCTGTGGTTCTTCCCAAAAATAATCTCGCATGTCCTTGAAGAACTTCTTTCTCTCATTGTAGCTCCATCCTGAAGGGACTCTTCCTGTCACCAAAAAATTCACAATGTTTGCAAACCATGGAACATTTCCTGTTTGGATAGCCAGAATTTGCTCATCAAGAAATGCTTCATGGATAAGTGAGGAGTCATTTACTTTGATCCTAGAAAGATGATCAGCAACATAATTTTCATAGCCCTTTTTATCTTGAATTTCTATGTCAAATTCCTGTAATAATAAAATCCATTTGATAAGCCTAGTTTTAGCTTCCTTTTTAGATAAAAGATATTTTAATGCCGCATGATCAGTGTAGACTATTATTTTACTACAAAGCAAATAAGGTCAAAATTTTTATAAAGCAAAAATTACAGCTAGCAGTTCTTTTTCTGTGGTAGAGTAATTTAGTTGTGCATCAATTAAAGTTCTGCTAGCATAATATATGGCCACTGGTTTCTTCTCTTTCCTCTGTCCTAAGACTGCCCCTACAGCAAAATCAGAGGCATCACACATGATTTCAAATGGCAAGCTCCAATCTGGAGCTTGCAAAATAGGTGCATGTGTGAGAGCCTTCTTCAGGTCTTCAAAAGCAGAAATAGCACTTTTATCCAAAGTGATTTCATTAGTTTTACTAGAAAGGAAATTAGTAAGAGGTTTGGAAATTTTAGCAAAGTTTTGAATGAACCTCCTATAGAAACCTGCATGGCCGAGGAACCCTCTAAGGGTTTTTAGATTTGTGGGGAGTGGAAGGCCCTTGATGACTTCTATTTTGGCCTTGTCCACTTCCAGTCCACGATTGCTGACCTTGTGCCCCAATACCACTCCCTCCTGTACCATAAAATGAGATTTTTCCCAACTTAGCACAAGGTTACTTTCAATGCATCTTTGAAGAACTTTAGTGAGATTTAGAAGGCAATTTTCAAAAGAATCTCCAAATACAGAAAAATCATCCATAAAATTTCTGAACAATCGCCTACTAAATCAGAGAATAAAGAGTTCATGCATCTTTGGAAGGTGGCTGGAGCATTACATAGGCCAAAAGGCATGCGCCTGAAGGCATATGTACCTACAAGGCTAGTAAAAGTTGTTTTCTCTTGATCATCATGATGAATGTTAACTTGATTATATCCTGAATAACCATCAAGAAAACAAAAGAAATTCTGTCCTGATAGTTTTTCTAAAATTTGATCAATGAAAGGAAGGGGATAATGGTCTTTCTTTGTAGCCTTATTTAATTTTCTATAGTCAATACATACCCTCCATCCAGTTATCAGCCTCTTCTGGATTTCTTCTCCCTTTTCATTGATCTCTACTGTTACTCCATATTTCTTTGGCACCATGTGAACAGGGCTGATCCATTCACTATAAGAAATGGCATAAATAATACCTGCATCTAGCCATTTTAATATTTCATTCTCTAATATTTCCCTCATATGTGGGTTCAGCCTACGTTGGTGCTCCCTAGAAGGTTTAGAATCATCTTCTAAAAATATTCTGTGTTCACAAATTGATGAAGGGATTCCTCTAATATCTTCAAATGTCCATCCTAATGCTCCTTTATGCTCTCTCAATACCTTAAGCAAATCATTTTCTTGTGAAGGAGTAAGGGACGAGGAAATAATCACAAGTAAGGAATTTCTAGAATCTAAAAATGCATATTTTAAAGACGAGGGGAGAGGTTTAAGCTCTAAGTTCAAATCTAGGGAGAGTAGAGGAGGTTCAGGTTCTACTATTTCCTCGTTGGCATCATCTACTCTCAATAAAAACCCTCGAATAGCATCGACATCATCCTCCTCTTCATCACAAAAATTTAACTCTTCGTTACTCCCTTTAGGACATTTCATCATCTTGGATATGTCTAATTTAACCCTTTCCTCTCCAACCTTAAATTCAATAGTCCCTTTTTCCCAATCCATGATTGTTCTAGGTGTCACCAAGAAGGGTCTTCTTAGAATGATAGGCGCTACACTTAGATCTCCCTTTACCTTTACCTCAGTTACAATAAAATCGACGAGGATCTCACAATTTTCAGCGTTTATCATCACATCAGATAACCTACCCTCTGGTTGTCTAATTGTTCCATTAGCTAGCAATAGATCCATGCAGATTTCCTCTAATTCTCCAAAACCGTATTCCTCATATAAAACTTTTGGAATAATACTAATACTAGCTCTTGTATCTAATAATACTCTAGTAAAAATCTTTCCTCCAATTTCACATGTAATAAAAGGAGCTCCTGGATCTTTCTTTTTAATGGGAACAGAGTTTAAGATACTAGAGGCATTTTCGGAAAGCTTAACTACCTCCTTGGTTTTCCTTGATGTCCATGAATCCTTTAAATATTTCTTTAAAGAAGGTGCACATTTAATCATATCCTCTACGGCTATTGACATAGTGGCTTTCTTGAAATTCTCTAGGAGTCTATACTCATAATCAGGAGAAGACTTAAGGGGTTTTAAGGCTGAAGGATAAGGAATGGGAGGGGTGTAGGTTGAAGGTAGGGGTTCCACACTAGGTGATGGAGCCTCTCCTTCTCTTAGGTTATTTTCCTCCAATTTTGTTTTTTCCTTGCCTCGGTGAGGATCTTGAAGTTCCTTGCCATTTCTCAATTTTGAAATGGCTTGAATTTCTTCAAGATCTTCCTCATTGTCATGATATAGGGTTTCCTCTTGTGAATGACATAAATTTTTGGGATTAATGGAAGGTTGAGTTGGAAATCGACCTGAGTGGGAGTTGGATTCAACTCCCTTACCTCCATGGTCAGCTGTACTTTGCTTCAAGCTCTCCAATAGCTGTCTGGTCTGCTCTTGCGCATCCATCATCATTTTTGTGTGTGTTTCCATCATGGCTTGCATGCGCATCTCCATTTCTTCCCGTAGCCTTCGATTCTGCTGCTCTATCATGTGAGAGATCACATGTGTTAGAGTGGACAAATCTTGTACCTGGTTTTGTGGAGCTGCTTGATAAGGCTGTTTAATGGGGTCTGGAATTGGACTCGTTGCTGGAAAGGGGCCTTGGTTTCTTGGGAGTAGATTCCTTGGTTGTTGTAGATGGTCCTCTTTGGTCCTCCCCAAGGCTGTTGGTTGTGGTTCAACAAATGGACCTCCTCCTCTCCAAGTTGGCATGCTCCATCCTCATGATCTCTGCTAGAACATATAGAACAAATATGTGCTTTCAGAAGGGGTGAGTTAGGGAGAAAAGCATTCTTTAGAGTGGAAGTCAATTCTTCAAGTTTCTTGTTGGTTTCTCTTATCCCTGAATGAAGATCAGCTTCCTTTGAAGTTACTTGCAGCACTCCTCGTTTTGGGTTGGCATTTCTTCCATTTTGACTTGCTCCTATTTCCTGTAGGTCGGTTTCAGCCACCCTTTCCAAAAGATCAAAGACTTCATCCTCATAAGCCATATAGAACGAGCCACCAGCTATTTGATTCACTTTATTTTTAAAAATATCAGGAAGTGATTCATAAAAAATTTCAGCTAGCTGACATTTTTCTATTCCATGGTGAGGGCATTTTCGGATTAATTCATTGAACCTTTCCCATGATTCACTAAATGCTTCATGATCATGGGGATAAAATTTCTGAATTTCTTTTCTATCAAAATTAGTTTTGGAAAGGGGATAAAATTTATGTAGAAATTTATTCTGCATTTCTTCCCATGAGTTAAATGTTATGCCTAAATTTCTATGCCATGCGAAAGCCTTATCTTTCAAAGTAAGCGGAAAATATTTCATTTTTAAAGCTTCAGTAGTTAAACCAGGAATATTTTGAGAGGAACATCGAATGTGAAAATCATCAAGAAATTCTAAGGGGTTTTGAGAAGAATGACGAGTAAATTTAGGGAGAGAATTAAGTAGGGCATTGTCATACCTAAACATAACCCCCTCACCTGCATTGATATTGATGCCGGTTTGCCGTAGACTTCCTGATGGACTAGATCTATCCAGCATCGTCCTTCTCCTCTCTTGTTGTGGCTGACCATCTTCTGCCATATCGACTTCTTCTTTATCTTGAGCTATAAGCGTTGCTGGAAGAGCAGGATATTGAGTGTCTAAATTCCTCAACACTAGTCCCAGCCTTAGACTTTGTTAAGACCATCAATCTCCAAAAAACTAGTTAGAAGTACCATTTGTTCAGGGTTAGCTGCCCTCAACTTTGGCAAAAGAGGAAAAAATACAAATTCACTACAAACAATCACCGTGCTCCCCGCCAACGGCGCTAGTTGATAATTCAGATTTTTGGGTAATTAGTGATGAGCTAACTTCACTAATTAGTGTCATTGGTTTATCCGAATTAAAACACCAAAAAATTATAATAACCTTACTAGCATAGGGAGAGTAAGGGTTGATCCACAGGGAGCAAGGGTTTTTTTCTTAGGAATTTGTGCTTTAGTTATGTATTTTTTAATAATTTTAGAGGTAGGTTTACTACATATGAAGATAAATAACTAATTAAATAAAAATATATAACAAAGAAAAATAAAATATTATTGTAATATTATAATAATATTAATAGGCAGAAAATAAATTTTTGGTATTTTTTAGGAGTATTTGAAAGCTAAATCAAAAAAGGAAATGAAACAGTTTGGCGCTCTGGACTTAGTCAAAATTTGGCCAAGTCCGGATGCCAAATGGGGAAGGTGCCTTGGTGGAGGAGAGAGAAACAATGGACTGTACTAAAACAACTCTAGAATGAGTTCTAGAACGAATTTTAGAGCGTGGTTGGATGCACTGGAACCGTCTAGATATTGGCTAGCTGATCTAAGACTAACCAAAAGACAAAATATGAACAGAAAAGAATAAAAAAGGATAAATAAGAAGGTAACCTCTTTCTCAGACCCGCTAAGGTCCAAGGGACTTCTTCTTCTCCTTTCCACCAGCTTCTTCAGCCCTGGATGCTTCGTGCTCAGCCTGGCACTCACTGAGATGAATGGATCTATGACTCAATTGCACTTAGGCCACCAAACATTACTTTGGATTGAATCACAAGATGAATTTTACAATAGGGTGAAGGGGTTTATATAGGGAGAGAGAGCAAAGGAGAGCCATTGGATTTTTAATTCAATGGATGGCCAGATCTTCTTTTCAGGGTCATGATCCACGTCCATTATGGTCCTACAATCAGCATTGAGACCTTTGAAATACCCCCTGGTGATGAACTCAATTTTAGGGTGTTTTTTTTACTGGTTATTTGTCAGTTGAATTCGTGTGAGGATTGAGCTTATGCAACGAAATTTATAACCTCACAGCCTTTGGCAAGCAAGGGTCGATCCACAGGAAGCAGAGAAAACAGCAGAAAATTCTTTTCTATTAAATCAGTCTATTCAGTTCTCTAATTCCAAGTGTTAATCTCTGTAGAAATTTTATTCAGAATAAGTTGCAGCGAATTCCTTAAAAGTATTGATTCAGCTAATTCTTCAGTTAAATTATCTTCAGTTAAGTTTTACGGAGATATCTTGGCAAAACTCAATTGAGCAGAACCGTCAGCAGAGAAATGAGCAACTCCCCGGCGACGGTTCGCTTACGCCCTGTGAGGCAATTGAGCAAACACCCGGCAGGTGTTTGTGCACGCGCGAACGCCGGCGCGTGGGTGAGCCTGCTCGCGGCGCTGCTGCGCGCCG
Source organism: Wolffia australiana (assembly GCF_029677425.1). Taxonomy (NCBI): domain Eukaryota; kingdom Viridiplantae; phylum Streptophyta; class Magnoliopsida; order Alismatales; family Araceae; genus Wolffia; species Wolffia australiana. The sequence continues at coordinate 4,440,293 of NC_135843.1, forward strand.
GCGAGCCTGCGCGCGGTGTGCGCGGCGCTGCTACGCGCGGGCGAGCTTGTGTGCGGCACTGCTGCGCACGGGCGAGCCTGTGCGCGGCGTTGCTGCGCGCGGGTGAGCCTGCGCGCGGCACTGCAGCGCGCGGCGAGCCTGCTCGCGGTGCTGATTCGCGCGGGCGAGCTTGCTCGCTGCTTGGATGGCTGGCAACCTAGGCTGATGCCTGGGTTGCTAGTAGTTCGAAATTCTGCAAGGAAGGATTTCACGATCGGATGCGAGAACAATGAAACTTTTGCTAGACAGAATGGAAAACGATTCAATCAACTATTGGATTCGAAATCAAATGTAACCAAAGGAACAACAGAAATTGGAAATGCTGAAGACACAGCTTGTGATCTTCAGCCCAACCCTGATTGTCTTAGAAGGGAGAAGAAGATTGTACCAAAACCGAAACGCTCACGCCTCCTTGTGTCACTCCTTCCGGGCAAGGCGGCGATCGTCGTGCTCCAGCTACTCCTCGGCTTGCTTCTCTCCCAGCTCCAATGCTCATCAGCCTTGGAGGGTCTGCAGAAATCCTTTCTCTCCAAGCCCTAGCTTCCTTTAGAGAAATTCTGGACAACCTAAAATCAACTCTCAAGAGAGTATTTATAGGTTTCTTTTAAGTCATGCCCAGGGGCATTTTCATAATTTTTGCTTGTTTGAAACTTTGCCCGCTCCTCTTGATCCTCGTCTCTTTCCTTGACCTTCTTAACCTGTTTCTGAATGTTTACTAACCATAAAATGTTAAATATATTCCACTTGATTCAAAGGATCAAGTGGGGTTAGTGATTTTATAAAATGATGCATATGCATGATATTAGCATGAATTAACATTATAATTTTGATGAATGAAAACTAAAAAGTTTAATTATTTGATGACATATTTGAGAGTCATCAAACACCCCCAAACTTAGATCATTACTAGTCCCTTAGTAATGAAATGCAGGTGAGAATAAAAGATGATATCAAGTTGACCCTCGACTTCCGATAGCTTTGATTCATGCTCTTTTCAAGGAGTATTTTGAGCAATTGAACTTGACCAGCACAGTAGAAATTTAGGATCTATCTCAGCCTTCTACCTCAACTAAGTGCACTTGATCTACGGAGTACATATAGTAAGTACATAGTATATGGAGTAAGGTCGAGTTAACACCCCAAGCGCACTAGTGAACAAGGCGTCGAGAGCGGTGCTAATGGTAGCTCAATACTATGGCTATAGTAGCATCGGCTCAAACACATGGGAGACAGCTTTTCCACCTTTATTTTCTTTGGCATTTGCTGCTTGTTGGTCATTTTTGATGATAATCATCTTTAGTAAATATGATGCAAGCTTTTGCTTGTTTTTGCGCAATGCAGCTTTCACTTTATAATTTGGTGGCGCTTATCCACTACCCATGTGCCGTCCTTAGTAGACCGGCAGCTTATTCACCCGACAAAGTTTTGTATCCTTCTTGGTTCAGGGAGCTTCACTCACATCATAATAATATTGCCAATGAGCTAGCACTAACCCTACTCTCCACTAAAGCTAAAAATTACGTGCATGTAAGTGCTAACTCAACCCGAAGTCGGTGGTGAGGTGAGAGAAATATAATGGTAAGAGATGTGGATGAAATAGTACGTATCATAGTGCACCTAGCTAGGCTTACTTCACCTAGGATTTCCTAGCTGGCCACTCTTGCACCTCTACCCTTTTGAAAATAATCAAATTATCATGCATATCATTGGACAAGCATCTCCTAGGATCATCAATATCCATGGTTTGTGAATGCAAAACGAAAAATTTTAATGGATGATGCATGCAACTGTACTCCCCTCCCCCCAATAAAAAGGCATGTTCCTACATGACAAATCATAATTACGAGAAAGGAGAAAGAGAGATCAAACCATGGAAGGAAAGGCGGCGATCAGCATTCGTGTTGTCCAGTGACGGTGTACCTGGCTTGGATAGGTGTAGCTGCACACGAAGACAGAAACAAAAACGAAGAAAACAAAAACAAAACACAGCAAAATAACAAAACAGAGAAAATAGGAAATGGAAGCAAAAACTAGTCAGATCATGAGCTCTCGTGCGGTGGCTTTTCTAAAGTAATATTCATGGGGCTATTAAGATCTTCTTCTTCTAAGTAGGGTTTGAGCCGTTGCCCATTCACAGTGAATTGTCTTTGAGATGTAGGATAAAAAATGGTAACCGCTCCATTATCAAAAACCTGCTGAACAAGGAAGGGGCCATCCCATCGCGTTTTCAATTTTCCTGGAAAGAGTTTTAATCTAGAGTTGTAAAGCCATAATTTTTTATTCTCTACAAAAATTCGTCTCTTCAAGCTCTTATCATGAAACATCTTCATCTTGGCTTTATAAATCTTCGAATTCTCATAAGCCTCATTTCTTAACTCTTCCAACTTATTCAATTGAAGAAGTCTATGCTTGCCGGCTCTATCCAAATCTAGGTTGAGTTTCCTAATAGCCCACAGGGCCTTGTGTTCTAACTCAAGTGGTAGGTGACAACCCTTCCCAAAGATAAGTCGAAAGGGAGACATGCCAAGAGGAGTTTTGTAAGCGATCCTATAGGCCCATAATGCCTCATCTAGCTTCCTAGACCAATCTTTCCTTTTCGGACGCACTATTTTCCTCAAAATTTTCTTAACCTCCCGATTGCACAATTCAACTTGGCCATTGGCTTGAGGGTGATAAGGAGTAGTGACTCGATGATGGACACCAAACTTCTTGAGGAGGTTCCTAAAGTTGTAGTTTGTAAAGTGGGAACCTCCATCACTAATGATAGCTCGTGGGCATCCATATCTATAAAAGATGTTTTTCTCAATAAAATTAGTCACTACCTTACTGTCATTGGTTTTGGAGGGAATGGCTTCTACCCATTTGGAGACATAATCGACAGCCATCAAAATATATTCATAACCATTAGAACTAGGGAAGGGTCCCATAAAATCGATTCTCCATAAATCAAATATTTCTACTTCTAGGATGGGTTGTAGGGGCATTCTATCTTTCCTATTTATGTTGACGGATGCTTGGCATGCTAAACAAGTATTTTAAAATTTCTGGGCGTCATGAAATAATGTAGGCCAAAAGAAACCCGATTCAACAACTTTATGAGCTGTTACCTTGGCCGAGTAGTGTCCCCCTCCGGGTTTGGAATGACAGAATTCCAAAATGTTTCTTTGCTCGCTCTCGGGGACACACCGCCTCAAAATTTGATCTTGGCCTTGATGGAATAGCTCCGAATCTTCCCAAAAGTAAAATCGTGCATCCTTAAGCAGCTTCTTCCTCTCATGAGACGTCCATCCTGTGGGAATTTTTCCTGAAACCAAAAAATTGACAATGTGCGCGTACCAAGGAAGCGATGTTCCTTGTGCGGTTATGACATATTCATCAGGAAATGCATCATTTATAATCTCAGGTTGGGTGCTCATGATTCGAGAGAGATGATCTGCTACTACATTTTCACACCCTTTCTTATCTTTGATCTCTAAATCAAATTCCTGCAATAAAAGCACCCATCTAATCAACCTAGGTTTGGCCTCCTTCTTCGTTAACAAGTATCTAATTGCTGCATGGTCAGAAAAAACAGTAATTTTACTACCTCACAAGTAAGATCTAAACTTTTCTAAAGCAAAAATAATGGCTAGCAGTTCCTTCTCGGTAGTAGTATAATTTAGCTGCGCGTCCACTAAGGTTCTGCTGGCGTAGTAGATAACCACGGGTTTCTTGTCGATTCGCTGACCTAACACTGCACCTACTGCAAAATCAGAAGCATCACACATTAGTTCAAAAGGAAGGGTCCAATCGGGCCCTTGCAAGATAGGCGCATTAACTAAGGCTTCCTTCAATTTATAAAATGCATCTTTAGCTTCTAGTGTTTGTTCAAACTCATTGTTCTTAGACGATAAAAGATTTGTCAGAGGTTTGGAAATTTTAGCAAAGTCAATAATGAAACGTCTATAGAAACCCGCGTGGCCGAGGAAACCCCTAAGGGTTTTTAGGTTGGTTGGAGGTGGAAGGCCCTAGATGACCTCGATCTTGGCCTTGTCCACTTCCAAGCCACGGCTGCTTACCATGTGGCCCAGCACTACTCCCTCCTTGGTGTTCAGAATGTGCAGACCTGAAGCTCTCTAACATCTTCCTCATATGCTCTTGAGACTCCATCATTTGCTTCGTTTGAAACTCCATCATCATTTGTATCTTCATCTCCATCTCCGCCCGCAACTTTTGGTTTTGCTTCTCTATCATATCTGAAATGACGGGGGTAAATGAAGAAAAATCAGGTTGGTTTTGAGATGGAACCTGATACTGCTGCTGAGGTCTGGGCTGAAATGACTGTCTTTGTTGGAATGGAGGTTGAGTTGCCGGCTTGCTCCCTTGGTGGAAAGTCTCTCCGTTTTGGAAATTTTGCCGCTTTTGACTTGCCCATGGTTGTTGTGGCTGGTTAAAGGCTTTAACCTCTTCTTCCATGGCTTGGCAAAGCTCCATCTTCATGCTCCCTGCTAAAGTAAAGAGAGAAAATCTTAGCTTTCACTATAGGCGAGTTACCCAAGAAGACGTTCTTCAAGGTGGAGGTGAGCTCCTCCAATATCTGGTTGGTTTCTTTTAGGTTCGCCTTCAGCTCTCCCTCCTTGGCGTAAACCTGCAGAACTCCTGCTCTTTTTGGCTGCAGGTTTCTCCCATTCTGATTGGCTCCAATCTCCTGCAAGTCAGTTTCTGCAACTCTCTCCAAAATATCGAAAACCTCATCCTCGTATGCGGTGTAAAACGTTCCACCCGTAGCGAGATTTACTTTGTTTTTCATAAAATCAGAGAGAGATTCATAAAATATTTGGGCTAGTTGACATTGCTCAATGCCATGGTGAGGACATTTCCTCAACAAATCATTGAATCTCTCCCATGGCTTCTCCGTCATGAGGATGGAAATTGTGAATTTCTCTTTTATAAAAATTCGTTTTGGAGAGAGGGTAAAATTTCTGCAGAAATTTTCCTTGCATCTCTTCCCAATAATTAAAAGTGATTCCTAGATTACGATACCATGCAAACGCTTTATCTTTAAGAGTTCGAGGAAAATATTTCATTTTTAACATCTCCGTAGATATTCCAGGAACATTTTGAGAAGAGCATCTAATATGAAAATCATCAAGGAATTCTAACGGATTCTGTGCAGGTAATCCGTTAAATTCAGGTAGAGAATTGATCAATGCATTATTGTATCGAAACAAGATACCTTCACCGATGTTCAGGTACATCGGTTTGTCGTAAGCTTCCGGATGGTGTAGACCTATCCAACATAGTTCTTCTCCTCTCATTCTGCTGATGTATCTCTTCAGCCATATTTCTCTGCTGAATTTCTGGTTCTGTGGCTGTAGAATCCGGGGTGGCGTCTCTACTAATTTTTTCTACAGACTTCTCACCAGCTCCTGAGCGTGTTACTACCATAAATCTTCAGCAAAATGTTAGCAGACGATGAGCTGAGGATTTTAAAGTCCTTCAGCTGAAGAGGATAATAAAGAATGACTGTAGATTCAGAAAAACAAAAATTCCTACTGTAATACCGTGCTCCCTGGCAATGGCGCCAGTTGATGATCTCAATTTTAGGGTGTTTTTTTACTGGTTATTTATCAACTGAATTCGTGTGAGGATTGAGCTTATGCAACGAAATTTATAACCTCAGAGCCTTTGGCAAGCAAGGGTCGATCCACAGGAAGCAAAGAAAACAGCTGAAAATTCTTTTCTATTAAATCAGTCTATTCAGTTCTCTAATTCCAAGTGTTAATCTCTGTAGAAATTTTCTTCATAATAAGTTGCAGAGAATTCCTTAAAAGTATGGATTCAGCTAATTCTGCAGTCAAATTATCTTCAGTTAAGTTTTACGGAGATATCTTGGCAAAACTCAATTGAGCAGAACCGTCAGTAGAGATATTTTCTTTGTTGACGGTTCGCTTACGCCCTGTGAGGCAATTGAGCAAACGCCCGGCAGGTGTTTGTGCACGCGCGAATGCCTGCGCGCGCGTGAGCCTGCTCGCGGCGCTGCTGCGCACGGGCTAACCTGCACGCGGCGCTATTGCGTGCGGGCTAACATGCGCGCGGCGCTGCTGCGCGCGGGCGAGCTTGTTCGCAGCGCTGCGCTGGCGAGCCTGCGGCGCATTATTGCGCGCTGGTGAGCTCGCGTGGCGGCGCGCCAAGGCGAGCCTGCTCGCGGTCCTGATTCGCGCGGGCGAGCTTGCTCGCTGCTTGGATTGCTGGCAACCTAGGCTGATGCCTGGGTTGCTAGTAGTTCGAAATTCTGCAAGGAAGGATTTCACGATCGGATGCGAGAACAATGAAACTTTTGCTAGACAGAATGGAAAACGATTCAATCAACTATGGGATTCGAAATCAAACGTAACCAAAGGAACAACAGAAATTCGAAATGCTGAAGACACAGCTTGTGATCTTCAGCCCAACCCTGATTGTCTTAGAAGGGAGAAGAAGATTGTACCAAAACCGAAACGCTCACGCCTCCTTGTGTCACTCCTTCCGAGCAAGGCGACGGTCGTTGTGCTCCAGCTACTCCTCTGCTTGCTTCTCTCCCAGCTCTAATCAACTCTCAAGAGAGTATTTATAGGTTTCTCTTAAGTCATGCACAGGGGCATTTTTGTAATTTCTGCTTCTTTGAATTTTTTGCCCGCTCCTCTTGATCTTCGCTTCTTTCCTTGATGTTCTTAACATGTCTCTGAATGTTTACTAACCATAAAATGTTAAATATATTCCACTTGATTCAAAGGATCAAGTGGGGTTAGTGATTTTATAAAATGATGCATATCCATGATATTAGCATGAATTAACATTATAATTTTGATGAATGAAAACTAAAAAGTTTAATTATTTGATGACATATTTGAGAGTCATCAATGCTCTTAGGTTTTGGCCAAGAGACGATGGCCTCAACTTTGGCCGGATCGACGGCCACTCCCCTAGCCGATAATATAAAATCGAGGAAAGAGACCTCGGTGGTGAAGAATGAGCACTTGTTCGGATGCGCATACAATTTCTCCTGTTGCAGCGAGGCGCATACTTGCCGGAGGTGCGGTGCATGATCTTCCCTATTCTTACTATATTCTCGGATGTCGTCGAAATGAATGACGATGAACCTGCCAATGTATGGCCTAAGTACCTCGTTCATCAACCATTGGAAGGTACTAGGCGCATTTGATAGTCCAAAGGGAATGACATTCCATTCGAAAAGGCCATCCTTGAACTTGAATGCCATTTTCCACTCGTCCCTATGAATTATCCTGACCTGATGGTAGCCGCTCTATAAGTCTATCTTGGAGAAGATAGACGCGCCTACCATCTCATCGAATAAGTCTTGGACACGTGGGATGGGAAAACGGTATTTCATCGTTATCTTGTTGATGGCTCATGAGTCGCAGCACATTCTCCACGTGCCATCCTTCTTCGGAGCGAGCAAGGCGGGGACCACGCAAGGGCTAAGGCTTTCCCGGATCAAGCCTTTAGCTAGGAGCTCCTTGACCTGTGAGTACAATTCCTCATACTTAACCGGGTCCATCCGATAATGAGGGAGGTTAGGGAGAGTCGCTCCCAGGACCAAATCGATAGCGTGCTGGATATGCCGCAGGGGCGGGAGCTCGCTAGGTAGCTCGACGGGAAAGACGTCGGCATACTCCTCGAGGAGCTGGGCGATCTCCGGAGGTGGAGGGTCGTGGGCCGGCTCGGCAACTCCATCCGCGAGGGTGACGGCGTAGCAAATCGGCGTCATGTCCACATCAAGCTCTAGTTCACGCCGGAAGATACAGCCATTAGTGATAATGCCGGTAGGTGTGGCACGAGGAGGTGCCGTCGCCAAGCGAGCAGGTAGTGAAGGATACCATAGCAGGTAGTGAAGGATACCATATGCAATGCATATGGTATCCGCACTGAGGGATACCATATGAGTCTACGCCCTCCGTAGACAAACGAGCAAGTGTTTGCTCGTCCGGATAGCTGCACATCGTGGTCGTAGAGCCACGGTCGTCCTAAGATAATGCTATCGATTTTCATTGGTAGAACGTCACATAGGACCTTCTCATCGTACGTGCTCATCTTCAAAGGCACGTAGCATTGCATCTTCACCAAAATGGTCGATGCATCTATCCATGATACATTATATGGTGTAGGGTGGGGAATCAACGTGAGCCCAAGGCGCGTAGCGGTGTCTTTGGATGGTCGATGCATCACCATCCTGACACTCGCCGGGGTACTCATCTACCTCGAGGTCATCTTCGGGTTGATCCTGAGCTGGTTGCCCATGGATATCCATAACCATGAGTGATGGGCAATCGCTACGTCGATGCCCGAACTTTTTGCACTTGAAGCATTGCATGGGTTCATGTGGTGCGTTCGGGGCTCTAGCCGTGGATATCGCCGATGAGGTAGTGGGCGTCGGTGCTGGCGCCGGCGTCGATGTTGCTGGTATCGTTGGTGTGGCCATCGGCCGGGGTGTGGCCGAACTATTTTGGCTCCAAGTGCTGCGTGTCGTAGAGGAGGGGACCGTCGACGGTGTGGAATGAGGGGCCGAGGAAGTGTTAGTCACGATATCATTGTGACTAAACTCGTTGCTCTCAATGAGACTATAAGCAAGGTCAACTGTCGAAGGGTTTTGCTCCAGTACACGAGCCCCCAAGTCTGGACGAAGGCCGTGTACAAAGAACGCGATCTGAATTTGTGGACTATCCACAAATTTACATCGCATGCGAAACTCTTCGAACTCCTCGATGTAGTCCGATACCTTGTGCTTCCCCTGCTTGAGATCCATCCACTTTAGCATGAGACGAGTCATCTAAAGCTTAGGGATATACTTATCCTTAAGCTTCCGTGACATCTCATCCCAAGTAAAAGGAGGATCTCCTCGCTGTCGTGCAACCTCCTTCTCATTCTTCCAAAAGATCTTCGCTTGCCCTCCAAGCCGTTCCTCGGCGTAAGCGACACATAAGTCGTCATCCATGCGGTACCACTGGAAATAGCTCTCTAGGTCCGACTCCCAATCAGTGTAATCCTTAGGGTTCCTAGACCCTTCAAATATTGGCACTTCCATACGGACGCTCTTTTGAATCATCGCGCGATGTGCCTCTCATCGTCGCTCATGCTCGTCGTCGGACGACCGGCAGGAGGTCGTAGAGGTGCACCTTGGTGATGATCGTAATCTGGACGGTCCTCGTAGTAGTCATCGTGATGAGGTACCGGATGGTAGTAGGGTCGTTCATCCGGGTAATCGTCACGGTAAGGCCGTCTAGGTGGTGACCTATGCCGTTGTGGATAAGCATCCTCCCGGTGGGGAGGATGATCGGGGTACCTCGGGTACCGATGGTCATCGTCGGGGCGAGGCCCCGACGTGGCGCGCGATTGTAATCCTGCGCATGTCTTGATGGTGCTTGGGGTAGTGCTGGGGCCTCCTCGTATGGGTCCGGAGCGGGGACAATCGCAGCTCTGTAGCGGGGTGGGTATGCGGAGCTGTCACGATAAATGGTGACATCCGGTCGTCGTGCTACGGGTGGCAGCTGTGGGCTACCCGGGCGGGAGGAATAGTGCAGGGCATCACGCACTGGGATGCGCTTGGGGTTGAGCACCCCATCATCCGGGTAGTCGTGCCACCAAGAACCCCTAGTCTCGGGTGGGTAGTAATTCCTATGCGGGCGATAGGAACGGTCATCGTAGTAGCGGGGTGCTGGCCTATCATCCCGTGGTGGTGATCTCCATCTGTCTTCACGGTCGAACTCACGTGGCGGGGATCCTCGTGGGTCATCGCGGTGATACTCTAGGGAAGGGGATCGTCGACGGTCATCACGATCGTGTTCCCATTCGTCCGATCATCGATATTGCGGTGGTGGGACCTCGGTGTCTCACGATCGGTATTCCGGGGTGGCATGCTCCTGCACGGGAGCCTTTCCCGGTTGTCGGGGAACATCTCGAGCCAAGGGCTTGTCATAGGCCTCGTCTACAGGTGCCCTACGAGTAGGGACGGCGGTAGAGGATCTCCGGTCTTCGGAAGCTCGAGGTGCCACGGGCTCCGTTTCAACGGGATGTCTCAGGACCCGAGTGGTGGGTTCCCTAGGTGGCGGAGGAGGTAATGGTACCTCTTCGGGATCCATCGGCTCGATTGGAAGACGTTCACCTATCGGTTCCTCTAGCAGACGATCCCCTATGACAAGATCGTGATCACGATCTTCGTCTCGTTCAACACAGTCAGTCTCTCGACATTGGGCTCGCGTACGAACCATTCTATGGTGAACCATCCACAACCTAGAAATAGTCTAAGGGTATGCACGTGATGGATGAGATGTGATGAGATGGCGTGCACTATGCAGATGAAATTTGAAATATGACGTGCACAATATCGATAAAATCTCTAGCAATATCCTACCAATTGTGTTAAGGGAAAGCTAACACGACCGTCTCTGATACGAATATGATGTAATACGATGTCGGCCGGGATCGATCGGCTTGTAATACGTCACAGGAATTATGATGCGAATGATGTGCGATGTAATTCAAGTAATGAGAAAACAGTGAATGAGCAGTTAGGGAATCGACGGATAACAGCGTCGGCCGTGCCGATCAACGAGAGAAGAATGATCCTAAGATCAAACTCCCAATGACCCGCAAAATCAACTAGATGCTTAAGCGGTGAGGGGCGTATGACAGCCCTGGAGTGTTCGGAGTCCTACTCCAATGAATATCTTTTCAACCACAAGAATTAGTGCAGAGGGTGGCTATCCTATTAGTGCAGAGGGAAGTTGGGCAGAGGACGCGATAGCAGGTGACGAGACTAGAGAAGATAATAATACTGGAAATATGGAGGGAAGACGAGACTGACCTTTGGGTCGCTTAGTCCACGGCGTAGAGAATCGTCCCGACTGATAACAAGGTGCAGACGAATCATTGGAGACGACGATCTGGATGCGCTGACTACCAGCGGCGTGGTCAGCGGACGTGGGATGACTCTGGTGGGCAGGGTCGACGGTGCATAGTGGCCGGGCATGCGGCCGGCAAGGGCGTGAGGTGCGCGCACGAGCCAGCCGACGAGCGCGCAGAGATAACCGTCGCGTGCGGGCGTTGGGCGGGCGTGTGAACGCCCACGCGAATGTGGGGTCCTGGCGGGGAGAGGCGTGGCAACAAGGGGGCCAAGGCGGCAGTGATTGGACTAGTGGGGGGGGGGGCGGAATGGCGATGTTGGCTGGGTAGGGCGACCAAGAAGGGGTTGGGAAGGGAGGGGTGACAGGAATGCAAGAAATGGAAGGGAAGAACGGTGGTAGATCAAGAAAGAGAGGGGGGAGGGTTGAGGATTCAAGATTTCAAGAATTCAAGAACAAGGGGGAAGGGGGGGGGGGGGAGAAATGGTCATGAACGTGGGAGGAAGGGATCAAGAACGCGGGGAAATGGATCAATAACGTGGAAGAAGGGATCAAGAACGTGGAAGAAGGGTTCAAGAACTTGGAAGAAGGGATCAAGAACGTGGAAGAAGGGTTCAAGAACGCGGAAGAAGGGATCAAGAATGCGGGGAAATGGATCAAGAACGTGGGAGGACGAATGGGAAGGCCAAGACGAGGATGGTTGGGGTTTCAAGAAAGGGGTGGAAGAGATGGGAGATGGAGGAGAGGGGAGATCAAGAACCTATCAAGAACGGGTTTCTTGATCGGTCTGGGCGAGCTCTCTCGATGGAGCAGATCTCCCAGGTCGGTGTCGCGTTGTCGTCATGGTAAACCTCCAAGAATCTCCGGAGTGATCTCGACGAAGGCCTTCTCAACTTTTGACGGCATCAACTTCTTGAACTTCTTTAAGCATACCGGAGTGATCTCGACGGCACGTTTAAGTACGTTCCTCTCGGAGTGATCTCGACGAGAGAGACGTGGGCTCTAACCACGGAGTGATCTGTACGTGGATGGGGCTAGCCAAACCCCCTACGCTACAAACTATGATAGGGGGGACACATATTGTGAATAAACTTTTCAACAATAACTCCAAATGTTCCTTGGGCATGCCATCCCCTTATATAGGGAGGATGGGTGCAAAGAGAACGTGGGAGAGGACGAGCCCTCGCGAGACGTGGTTCAGTTTTCCTTAAAAATTCAAAAATACAATTATAAAAGTAAAAGGGAAATGACGAGGATGAGACCCAACAACATTGGCCCATTCCACTACTCCGAAAATACAAACAAACATGAAATGAACATAAGTAAAGATAGGAATTCTTACGCGGGGTACTTGAACCCCGGGTGGCGAGCATCGGCGCGAGCTGCTCGATGTGGCTGCTGTCGTCCTGGCGCGCCGTCTCCAGGATGGTCCTCCCCATGTGTCTTGACCATCCTCAAAGCCTCTAGTGGCCATTCTAGAAGGGTTTCTCCAAGCTTCTTCACATCAGGCCCATTTGCTGATTCAACTCTACTTTTTAGCATACATTTTTCCTTCAAAGGTCCTTTTGATCTGAAACTTTTCCCCAAAACTCAAGACTCATTTCTTAACCTCCTCCTAAAATTTCATAATTTTATGACCACTAGTAGTCAACATTTGTTCACAAAAGTTAACATACGAGGGAAATTCTTAGATTCACGTCCCACATGACTCATGGAGTCTAATGGGGTTTAGAAATATTCTTGAAAGCCTCTTAACCAAATTCCAAACTATAAATCTTTTAAACTATACACCACAGCATTGATGGAAACATCAAGTCAGTAAGAAAACTTTTTAATCATTGGAAGAAGTTTAAGGTCCAAATTGATTACTATGTAAAATGAGAGTTTTTGGTAGTGTTGAACTGAACTTCATGATAATTAAGAAGAATTATGCATGAAAATGATTATCTTTATTTGACCTTATCAATCAGTGATTCCAATAGTAGAAATGCATATAGATGTAATGTTTGTTAAAAAGGATCTATATCGTGTAGAATTCATGAAAAGACGAATTTATTAGAGAACTATCTCTCCCTCTGCAAATTGGGATGAGGAATTTATTCAATTAAAGAAAGTTAATGTTTTATTATGACTTGATCCTAGGGAAAGTAAACACATTTTTAATGAAACATAAATATCAAAGAAGCACTTGTGATGTGTAATAAAAATTACTTCTGACCTACGAACATAGCACTCAAGATAATATATACATGATTAAATTTTAATTTTTCTTTGTAGTCCTATTATATATAATTTCAAATTAATAGAAAACCAAAGAGATCAGGAAGGCAACACAATAAAAGGCTTGAGAGCATGTTAAGTAAGGCATCAAGAATGGGATATACGGGATGTGGCCGCGTGTGCCAGGACGATACAAAGTTTTAAAAGGTCATTTGTGTTCAAAATATTTAGCTGAATTTAGTCAAGGAAAACTTACTCGTAAAAGTTCCGCCAAAATGCATTGACCCACAGTAGTAGATTTGACTTCAGGGGTAAAGCATTTTTTCAGTGCATGCCAAAAGAGTGGTACCAAATCAAGGTAAACTTTGAATAGTAGATAGGATTTCAAAATAACAGAGGTTAAGGTCAGCCATAGATATGATGGGGGATTGAGAGGGAAAAAATCCAAATGAGTGGCCAAGGGTCATAACTGATCACTCAATGATAAATGAGGTATGAGTGCAAAGAAATCCAAGCATTTTGCCTAGAAGCACCGACACTTGAAAGGGAGTGTAATAGCTCACTAATTGAGTACTCTCACGCTGAAGATGAGCGGGCCTTATCGATATGCCAAAGATGTGGATGCAAAAATGCACTGGTGAGGGAGTGTTCCACCTTAGATGGACAAAGCCATGCAAGAGTACGTGGATGAAGTGGCATCAAGAATATCGGCTTGAGTAATGCAAAGATTGGTGAGAATAAAATGGCCCAAAAAGCTTAGCATTCCTCTACAAGGTTCACCATGGAGAATGAGTTAGGGCATAAGATCAGGACAAAAGGCATAGTCAATGGGCAAAAACTGAATATTCATGTACTACCGCATGTGTGTCCCGAGGGAAAAAAAAGGTTAGCTTGGCCCAAAGATGGTTATCGTTTCAAGGATGCAAGGTGACCTTGATTTTCTACGGTAAGAATGGGTAGGGAAATACCTCGAGCCAATGTCTCAAAGCCAGGTGCTACGGGGTATAAAGTAGCAAACCTATACTCCTAAGAAAACCTTGAATGACCTTAAACAATAGGGTACCTATAGCCCCTAACTTTAGGAGAAGGGGTTCCCCCTCACAAAGGGGTTTATTGACCAGGCACAGGCGACTGTTTACTAAACGTACAAATACAAATATTCAAACTTATAAAAATAGTATATTTATGAATATAATTGGGAGAATATATGGAAAAGCATACTCAGACTCAAAAATGTTTTATTTCCTAATATGACATCATAAAAGTCCCTAAAACACCTTCAAACTAAAAAATTTAAAAATCATTCTTAAATTTAATGTTAAGCTTCGTAACACTGATATATGGACGACTTAATGTAAGTAAACTTGCCAATATCATCCTATTAACCTATTAACAATGCGCATTATCACCCGTCAATAATCTAGGAGGCCTACATGACAGAATACCCATTTGAAATCTTTTGCCACATGATATCTGGTGAACCAAATTTTGGGCATGAAATCCTTTTAGTAATATTATCTTCATAGTGATATGCATTCCTATTTTCTGCATTAAATGGACCATTTGGTAGGGAATTATTTTTAAATAAACTTTTTACATAATTTAGAAGCCCATTAATTCTCATGGATAAAAAATTAAATTGTAATTTTAATAGGATCTTCTCATTAGTGGGTAACTATATTGCATGGCCAATTTCAATATAAAAAATAGGTTGAATAAATAGAAAATGGGTTCTAGTGAATTGTTCTTGCTGGAGCCAAGCATCGTAATGTTCAAGTACGCCACATGCTGACTAATGCAAAGTGCTCAAGCTGCTTGTAGTTGGCGATCGCAAGTGCGCAAACAATAGCGCCCTACACATGAAGCATAATCAGCCCATAGAAGCTCCCCACATAAGACCCATATAAGGTTCCAGCAGAAGCCTAGAGTCTAGAGATAGCTCAGCATGCACACGCGCATAGAAGGGGGAGGTCTTCAATTATTTCACTTTACCGCCCAGAACATACCTTCTATAGCAGTCTTCTTTCTTAACTTCTTTGGTGTAAGATATCTGTCTAATGGAATGCTTAATCCCTGCACCAAGCTGAGCTAACAAGAAGAGAAAACAATTGCAGTATAGTGGACCCCAATCCTAAGAAACGAATAGAGAACCCATGATGGGCTTCAAGTGTACCAACCCAAAGCGTGGGCCATAATACGCTTAACTAAACGCACATATATGATCTTAGACTTCTGATCTTCTTATGGAATATTGCCTAGTCCAACTTATACCCTAAAGGGGCTCATTGGCCCCAAATTTCTCATATTCTAAGTATTATTTTCAATGGCAGCAATAGAGCCCCTAGGCTCGTATGGCCAAATTGGAGCGAGCAGTAACCATAGGAAGGCATGACTGGATATAGAAGGCATTAGGGGATGCCTAAAATGCCTAGAAATGAGTCACCACAGAGGAAGACGAGCCAAGTTGCCCACCAATGTCAACGGGCAATGGTCAGAAACCCCACTCTAAGCTATCCTATATTACGATAGTGCATCTATATCTCTAGTGCTTTAGCAGTAATTGATGTAATACGACTACACTAGGATCGAAGGTTCGTATTAGAGCACAGTTAAAGAGCCATGAATTGATTTAACACCTATACAGAAGACATGAATTATCGATAGAAACCCCAATAAGCAATCAGAGACGTTACGAACTCGGGTATTAGACTAATGAACTTCCTAAGAGAGGGAATAACCAAGATAGACTCCCAATGACCCTCTCAATCAACTACGATGATTACGGCGTAAGGAGCAGTTAACGGCTCTAGGTTATCCCACTTCTAATCTCAACAATTAATCGTCCACCTCAAAGAATCCCTGACTCTCGACAAAGGTGGCTATCTTATTCAGTTGAGATTAATCCAAGGCAGAGGAATTGATAGGGGAAGACTGCACTGCACTAAGTAATAATACTGAAATGTAATGGGTAGGGGAGGGCGTGAAGATATCTGAGAGCAAAGAGTCTGAGGGTGGCTAGCAGGAGACGATTGAGCTCAGAGGTACCAATTAATTGCAAGTGGATTGTGTCTTTGTGGCCGGAGGCGACGTGCTCAGGGTGCTCTCCCAACCTCAACGGATGTAGTCGTCGGCGTTGGTACGTAGGCAGCAAGGGGAGGAAACTCCTGGGCGTGCGAGGCAGGCTGCGGATGCACTATAGCGTGCGCGGCGGGGTTTGTTGGCTTGGCTAGCGCACGGTTGCAAGAATATTTACGCGCAATAGCGCCGTGGTGCGTAGTAGCGTGCGGGGCAGGCTGCGGACGCACAGGAGCGCACAGGAAGGAGGTCGCGGGCGCGGTTAGCGCACGATGACGAAAGCCGTAGTGCGTAGTAGGCCGAGGGAGGGCACCTAGGCGCGCACCAACACGTGGGGCGGGGTCACAGATGCGCCTAGTGTGCGGCAATGAAGGTTGCAAGCGCGGAGGTCGTGCAGATCACCGGCGTCGACGTGCGCAGTCGGATACACGGAGAGGTATTAATGGTTAACCTTCAAGATGAGCTTGCGGGCAGAACAACTACCTCAAGATTCCCAAAAAATGGGGAAACTTCTTCATCCTTTGAGATTCTTGGCGGCAAAGAATCGCGCAACTACAAGGGGAAGAAGCTGCCGAAGGCGGAAGACGAGGTCAGCGCCTCTTCGGAGTGGTCTCAACGAGGGCGGCTTTGTTGATGTTGAGTCCAAGAAAGACAAAAATCGTTAATTCTTCAAGAAAACTATCAGGATTGGCGCAGGTCGTCTCGGCTGCGTCACAGCGATCTCGGAGTGATCTCGATGAGGACGTTGAGGGAAGCAGCTCATGGAGTTGTCTTGATGTGAAATGGGCGACAGTCTTTGAACATGTTTTGACTATCCATCAAATAACATTATCCAGATATAGGGAGGATAAGTGCCAAGTGACGTCTCTAGAGGAACCGTCGCGAGACGTGGTCGATCCTCTAGGCAGCTGTTACAATTCAGAATTGCAAATACGTGGACAAGGCCCAAACACACTGGCCTGATCTATGAATTTGATAAAAAGAAAATACAACCAAGCAAATAAAACGTGAAATGAAATAACCATCGTCGCTCCGACCAGGTTCGAGAGGCCACCGTCATCGTCACTCGACAATTCCCATCCAAGCTTGGAGCTCGGCACCTCCCTCAAGTCAGACCATCCACGTACGACATTTAGGGCACTCTGCATCACGTAGTTACATACCCGTTAGCATAACCGTCGGACTACGACACCACCGTAATCTGATACTTCATCCCTTATCGGCCCCAACTAATCATATTCGGTGTTGATTGGGCGACGTCCCCGACGATGTCCGACATCAGTCAACAAGAAAACAGACAAGATCCATTGGGGGTTCTTATAGAATGGGCCTCCATTAGACATAGAAAGGGGTGGGGGGAATGTAAAATAAAACACATAAAAGGCCAAAATGAAGACCCATTCCCAAGATGATTAAAACACAGGCCTGGGACGCGTCACAGTTCAACAAAAATAGGACGATGAACACGAACAACACAAAACACGAGAAGAGATATGAAAATCAAAAACGATAACGAGCATCTTCACCCGGTCTTCGATGACAGTGGCAGGTGGCGTGGATGGCATCATTGACAATCCTTGGTGGCATGCACCATTGATATTTATTGATTTGTTTTAAAATGAACCTGCCAATCAAAGTTTAAAATGCACAATCCAATGAGCGAGGGACACAACATTGCGTTAAGGGAAATTTTAAAATTATAAATGACAATTAAATCAACTTTTTAGCTAGGGAAATGTCATCCTCATTCTATATAAAATCAAAGTTATATTTATAAAATTTAAATTTAAAACACATGGTCAAATTGTTATTTTATTCATAACATCCCATCGTGCAAACGGAGTGAGGCCATTTTTAATGCATTTGCTTATATTGACCTCCTCATTAAAAATGTATGGCTGGTTCATTCAGATCAAGTCTGTAGAGATAGAAAAAATCTTAATCACAACAAGGATATATAATGGTAAAGCTTATCGTTTAACCTTTGAGTAAAAGCTGAACATAGAGTTGTGTATGTTGTCTTGCAAAGGGCTATTTGATTTCTAGTAGGAATAGAAAATAAGCAGCTTGTAGCAACGTTTTTTGGGGCTTCCTATTTCATTGTATTTAAGTCTTGAGTATGTCTTGGCTGATTTGCGAGTAATCATTTGTTCTTTAGTGGTCTGAAGCGCCAAAGCTTTTTATTTGAGTGGAATGTACAAGTACATTTTAAGAAAACCTCAAAGGAATATTGAATTGACATAAACATTCATTTACCACGTACAAAAAGCATATTTAAAGTTTTAATTTAAATAAAGATTTTATTGGTTTACTTAACACCCATTCTAACCGAAATAACAGAGCTCAAATCTTCTTGTCAACCCCTTCACTTCAATTTTCTGATTTATTAATGGATCAAAATACGGCAATATATATTTATTTCTTGCATTGTTCCTATGTCATCTACCATCCGCTCTAATATTTTCATCCAAATATTTGTTATTCATTGAAGATTAAATATCTTTATTTAGGTCGCTTATATGGAAAATCCCTAATTAATGTTCTTTCTAACTTCTATTGTACGACACCTATACTTATGAATCTAAATATTTTTTGTGGCGACGACAGCAATGCGTCATCTTTGGACGCGCCGCCACCATCATCTGATACGTCCCGCATCTTGACTCATCATCAACGTCAATTGGAGAACCGACATGATGGCGACCACATCAACGCACTGGCTACGCACACGCCCTTGGCTGCCCACGCCCTTAGCGGCCACCCTACGGCCCAGCCGCCCGTGCCCCCGGCTGCCTGCGCCCACCACGCGCTCAGCCGCCCGCACACATTGCGCTTGCGGGCGCCTGTGCCGGGCGCATCCCCACCCGCCGGCGCGCACCCATCGTGGCCCTGGCTGCCCTCATAGCCACTTGCTTCTGCGCATACCGTTTAGGTTTCAGGCCGCTGCTTGATAAGCCTAAAAATGCGTGTAAATATGTCGTTAATTTGATGTTTAGACTTATACAGTAAAATTTATAAATACCCTTAATCACAAAATATAGAATATCGAGCAAGCAAGGGCTCGAACCACAGGGAGGCAGAAAGTAAGAATTTTTATCCAATTTTAATGAATTAATTAAAAGATGAATTAATTTGCAATTAATAAATCTTAATTTTACTTAATAATGTTTTTATTTAATCAAAATTGAGTAAAAAAATTAATTTTGATTTTCACTATTTCGGTCAAAAAGCTCAAGATAGAATTATTTCAATTATAAGATTAAATTCATTCGGATTATTAATTTGCCAAATATTATAAAAATTTAAGACAATATTTATGAATTAAAATTGGGAATTAATAACCAACAAAGGGACTTTTAAATTGGACTTCAAGATTGATGAATTTTAAAATCAAATTTTATTTTTAGGTTTTTAATATATTTAATTAAATTTACGACAATAAAAAAATGAAATCTAGAGAGAGAAATGAGACAAATTAACCTAGAGAGAGAAAGTGAAGAAATTGGTGAAATGATGAAGTCCCACCATAAATTAAAAATATAATAATGCAGAAATGTTCAAAATTGATGCCGAATTGAAGATGAAAACCAGATCTTGAATCAGAATCAAAATGCAATGTTAATTTCATTTAAAACAACTTCTAGGGCATGTACATTTCGCCCATGCTTTGATGTTTTAGAGTCGTTCAAGAATAAGATTGAAATACAAATCAGAAACTTACAAATTGGAGTGCAGAATCAATCCAAGGAAAAGCTTCTGTCCTTCCTGGCCAAATCCTTGGAGAGACTTCAAAAAGTGAATTTTGCCTTTTCTAGACCTCTATTTAAAGATCCAGCTGTGTGGATTGTAGAGGGAGAAAAGAGGAACCTACTGATAATCCCAATTTTTATGTGTTGAAATAATGGTTTTGAAGACTTAGTCTATTTCATCAATGTGTGAGGATTTGAGATTATTCAACAATTATTTAACTTCACTAACCTAGGGTAACTAAGGGTCGAACCACAAGGAGCAGGTATTTCAGTTTAATTTCTATTTCAATTCAATCTTTTCTATCTCGTTCTTTTAATTCAATAATAGTTTTAAGATTTAATACATTTACGATTTCAAGTTTTGAAGTAACAGTAAAATCTTAATCATCTTAAATTCGAGTTTTAATTGAATATTTAATAATTCTAAGTTTGAATTCAAATCTCAGATAGATCTGGACTTACCCTAAGTCTCAGATCTCAGTGAGAAGTGCGGCTATGTGGGGTGGCGATGCGTGAATGCGCACAACGTGCGCAGCTGCGGCTTGTCGATGTGCACTACATGTGCAGTCGTGCGCGGCTGCGCACTGCGTGTTCTACGACGGCTTGCGGGCGTGTACTATGCGTGCAACGCCCGCACACTATAGTGCCAGATCTGATACTTAGTCAAAATTTTGACTAAGTTTTGGATCTGTTTGCAGGGTAAACTCTTCTGCGACAGTGGTGCATGTCCGCACACCCCGTGTGCGGCGGCAATGTACAACTGCGCACAATATGAATGACGGCAGTGCACTTACCAAGCTGCTATGCACAATAATATCTAAACTAGAACTAATGAACATATTTAGTTGGATATGTTGGAAAGTTGCAACTCTATACTTTCCAACCCAGCTTAATCCATCTTATAAGTGATTGGACAATTAATGAACTCTAAGAAATCACATTTACCTTGTGTCACACCCATTCACGGCTAGGGAATGATCGTCCTCCTTAGAATCTTCTCAACTTTGCTTCTTAACTTGACTCGATTGCTCATCAACAGTAGAGGGTCTATAGAATTTCTAATTCCACAACTATTCCTTTCTTAAAACGAAAATTCTGGACAACTTAAAGATTGTTCTTGAGATAGTATTTATAGGATTTCTTCTCTCTATACTGCTTGGAACTTTTGAATGGTCTATATTGATCCATAACCGCCATTTGAGTTGGCCCATACTGATCCATAACCATTATTTGACTTGGTGCAAGCGCCCTCCTTGATTCATTTTCACCCATGTGCATTATCTCCAAATCAATATCTGTGCATATTTAAACAGAGACGATATCTAATCCACTTGATTCATAGAATCGAGTGGGGTTAGTTAAAAGAAACATATATTGAGTAGTAAAATATAAAAACTCATCATTTCATGATATTATACATGCTTAAATGATGACAGAATTATGTTTATCAAATACCCCTCAAATTAGATCATTACCAGTCCCATAGTAATGAAACATAAGTGAAGATAAATGATGATCAATAATTGACTCCTTGTTTCTGATAGCTCCTGCTTCTAGCTCATCAATTGAACTTAGTCAGCTTTCAAACAAATTCCCAAAATATATATTTCAGTCTTAACCAAAACTAAATGCACTTCTGATCTATGAAATATATATAAGTAAGTACATATATATGGGATAAGGTTGAGTTAACACCTCGAGCGCATTACTGAACGGATCGTGGAGACTAGTGCTAATATTTTCTCATTACGAATGGCTATAATACAATCGCCTCAAGCATATGGGAGACAGGTTTTTCCACTTTTCCTTTAATCCACATTTTTTTGCAGGTCTGTCCTTTTTGAGATGCCATATGAACTACGCAACTTTTCTTGATTTCTAAATTTTTAATGGCGCTTATCCACCACACATATGCTGTCCTCAGTAGATCGGCAGCTTATTTCTCAAAAGAGGTTTTGTATCCCTCTATAGCTTAGGGAGCTTCACTTATATCAGTATTTAATACTGCCTTTGAGTCAACACTAGCCCTTCCCTCCACTAAAGGAAAAAATTTCAAGCATGTAAGTGTGAACTCAACCTGATGTGGGTGATAAGGTGAGAGAAATATAATGATAAGAATTGCAAAATCAAACTAGTATGAACATCCACGCACTTAGTTAGGCTTAATTCACCTTGGGTTTACTTTGGCTGTCAAGTCTTTTAACTTCAAACAACCTTGATAAGATTTTTAGTACTTGATCTATCATTACTTAGATATCAACTGAGATCATTATTCCTTTGTCAGAAAAATAATTTTATGATATTCCCCCCTTATCTAAAATATGACGTGTTCCTACATGCTTATGATTAATATAATTGAAACAATCAAAGAGAGAAATCTAACCGAGGATGTGGAGTTTGTGGAGTTACTAGATTGAGTCAAGTTGGTGAAGATGTTGTCTGATCCGTTATTCAGTTGATGCATTGGATAGCTAAACCTACAAACTTAACGAAAGAAAACAAAATGAAAAGGGAAATAAAACAGTAAAAACTAAATCATGCTAGAATTACTTGGAGTCTTATCTAGAGGTATATTGATAGGTCCATGTAAATCCTCATTTTGCAAATAGGGCTTAAGTCTTTGTCCATTTACTGTGAAGCATTTATTAGATTGGGGATCTATAATTACCACTGCTCCATTCTCAAAGACTTCCTTGAGAATAAAAGGTTCATCCCACCTAGTCTTTAATTTTCTAGGAAATAATTTCAACATTGAATTATAAAGCCAAACTTTCTAATTTTCTACAAATATTCTTCTCCTAAGATTTTTATCATGAAATGCTTTCATTTTGGCTTTATACATTTTCGAATTCTCATATGCATCATTCCTAATTTCTTCCAGCTCATGTAATTGAAGTATTCTAAGCTTTCCTGCTTTACCCAAAGAAACATTAAGCCTCCTAATTCCCACAAAGGTTTATGTTATAATTCTAATGGTTTGGCCGAAACTTTCCCATCAGGACGTATTATTTTTCTAAGTTTTTGTTTAATCTCTCTATTACTCAACTCTACCTGACCATTAGCTTGAGGGGGATAGGGAGTTGTGACTCAATGATATACTCGAAACGTTTTCAGAAGATTTCTGAAATTATAATTTGTACAATGCAAACCTCCATCACTAACTATAGCTCTAGGAAATCCATATCTATAAAAGATATTATTTTCTACAAAATTCACCAGTACTTCACTATCATTGGTCTTGGTAGCTATAGCTTCTACCCATTTTGACACATAATCAACTGCCATCGAAATGTACTCATAACCATAAGAGATTGGGAATGGCCCCATAAAATATATTCCCCATAGACCAAAGATTTCTACTTCTAAAATAGGCTTTAAAGGCACACGGTCTCTCTTATTAATATTAATCAAGGCTTGACATATTAAGCATGTAGTGTAAAGTTTTTTAGCATCTTGAAATAAAGAAGGCCACAAAAATCACAATTCTATAACTTTATGAGCTGTTACTTTAGCAGAGTAGTGTCCTCTTCATTTTGCGTGGCAAAAATCCAAAATACTTTTTTGCTCTGTTTCTGGTACACACCTTCTTAAGATTTGATCGATTCCTTGATGAAATAACTCTGGCTCCTCCTAGAAATAAAATCTGCTGTCTTTGATAAGTTTCTTTTTTTCGTGTGATGTCCATCCCATGGGTATTTATGCTGAAACAAGAAAATTCGCCATATGTGCAAACCAAGGAAGATCTGTTCCTTGTGTCATTAGAACATGTTCATCAGGAAAATAATCATCTATTAAAGTTGGTTGGGTACCACTTACTAGACAGGTGATGAGCAACTACATTTTCATACCCTTTTTATCCTTGATTTCTAAATCAAATTCCTGGAGTAATAGAACGCATCTAATCAATATAGGTTTAGCTTCTTTCTTTGATAAAAAATATTTAATTGCTGTAGGATCAGAAAATACAGTAATTTTACTTCCTAAAAGATAAGATCTAAACTTTTCTAAAGCAAATATCCTTGCTAGTAATTCCTTTTCTGTAGTTGTAGTATTAAGTTGTGCATCTATTAAGGTTCTACTAGCATAATAAATAGCCACAGGTTTCTTATTTCTTCTCTGGCCTAAAACTGCTCCTACATCATAATCTGAAGCATCACACATGGCAAGGTCCTACTGCTCCTATGGCAAGGTCCACTCAGGACCTTGCAAGATGGGTGCTTGTATGAGTGCTTCCTTTAATTGTTCAAAAGCAGCTTTTTCCTCAACATTTAGTTCATATTCATTATTTTTAGATGACATAAGGTTTGTAAGTGGTTTTGAAATTTTTGCAAATTCTAAAATGAAGTTTATGTAGAAACCTGCATGGCCGAGGAAACCCCTAAGGGTTTTTAGATTTGTTGGAGGTGGAAGGCCCTGGATGATCTCTATTCTTGCCTTGTCCACTTCCAGTCCATGATGGCTTACCAAGTGCCCCAGCACTACTCCCTCCTACACCATAAAATGAGATTTTTCCCAACTCAGTACAAGGTTAGATTCAACACATCTTTTCCACACTCTAGTGAGATTTAATAAACAATTTTCAAATATACTCCCAAAGACAGAAAAGTCATCCATGAATATTTCTAAACATTCCCCTACTAAATCTGAGAATAAATCATTCATGCAGCTTTGGAATGTTGTTGGAGCATTACATCGAGAAAAAAAGAAAAAATTTTGCCCTGATAATTTTTCAAAAATTTGATAAATAAAAAAGGTAATGGGTAATGATCTTTGTTGGTAGCTTTATTGAGTTTCCTATAATCTATGCATACTCTCCATCCAGTTGGTAATCGTTTTTGAACCTCTTCTCCTTTCTCATTTACCTCTACAGTTATTCCAGATTTCTTTGGTACCATATGACCTGAACTTACCCATTTATTGTCAGATATAGCATAAATGACCCCAGCTTTTAACCATTTTAAAATTTCTTTCTCAAATATTTCTCTCATGTAAGGATTTAGCCTTCTCTGATGCGCTCTACATGGTCTACATTCTTCTTCCAAGAATATTTGGTGTTCAAATGGAAGGTGGAATCCCTCTTATGTCATCAAACGTCCATCCTATGGCCTTCCTATGATCTATAAGAACCCTAAGTAGATCCTTTTCTTGTGTTTGGGTAAGAGATGCATATATAATCAGAGGTAATCTCTTCATGGAATCTAAATAGGCATATTTAAGAGAAGATGGTAAAGGCTTTAATTCCAAGGGAATTTCTATTCAATTGGTTTCTTTATCCACTTTAGCTGAATCCAATTCTTCTATACTAAATAGGTACTCCTCTATTGCCTCAATATCTTAATTTTCTTCTGCACAAAATTTGAATTCCTCGCTACTTCCCAATGTGCATTTTATCATTTTGGAAATATCAATCTTAACTCTTTCACTCCCTGACTTAAATTCAACAGTCCCCTTATCCCAATCCATAATTATCCTTGCTGTCAGGAAAAAGGGTCTTCCTAAAATAATGGGATCTAAACTGATATCTCCCTTACTTTTCAAATCTGTAACAATGAAATCTACAAGAATTTCACAATTCTCCACATTAATAATGACATCCATCAATCTGCCCTCAGGTTGTCTAATTGTTCCATCAGCTAGTAATAGATCCATACTAATTTCTTGTAATTCTCCAAATCTGTATTCTTCATACAATGTTGTAGGGATAATACTAATGCTTGCTCCACTATCTAATAAAACTCTAGAAAATATCCTTCCTCCATTCTCACAAGTAAAAAATGGAGATCATGGATCTCTCATTTTGAAAGGAATAGAATTCAAAATACTTGAGGCATTTTCTAATAGTTTCACTATCTTCCTAGGCTTTCCACTAGTACATGAATCCTCAAGGTATTTCTTTAGTGAGGGGCAACATTTAATCATGTCTTCTACAGCTACTGACATGGTGGCTTGCTTAAAATCTTCTAAAAGTCTAATTTCAGAGTCACAAACAGGCTTCTTTCTGTTTAGAGCAGAGGGATAAGGAATATCTTGAGCATGAGTTGAAGGTAAAAGCTCTTTCTTATAAGAAAGCTCATTTTCTTCATCCACACACTCATTCTCAAATCTAGAATTTTTAAAGACACACGAGGATCTAGAAGTTCTTTTACATTACTCAGTTTTGAAATTGCCCAAATTTCAAGATCCTCATGGCTGTCTTATTCATGAATAGACTTTTCTATATGGAATAAATCACAAGGATTTACACTAGGTTGAGTTGGAAATCAACTCCTTTACCTCCATGTTCAATTGATCCCATTTTGAACCTCTCTAGCAATCTTCTGGTTTGCATTTGAGACTCTAACATTTGTTTTGTTTGGAAGTCCATCATCATTTGCATTCACATTTCCATCTCTGTTCTCAGCTTTGTGTTCTGTTTTTCTATCATATATGAAATCACAGGAGTTAGTGAAGAAAAATCTTGAAGGGGTTGTGATTGAACATGACACGGTTGTTGAGGTAGATTTTGAAACTGGAGTTTTGCTTGAAATGGGGTTTATTTCCTTGATTGAAGCTCTCTGCATTATAGTGGTTTATCTTCTGTCCAGCCCAAGACGATTGTTGTTGATTGAATGCATTGACCTCTTCCTCCATGGATATACAAGCTCCATCTCCATGATCCTCGCTGAAACAGAAAGAGTAGATTTTAGCTTTAACAATAGGAGAATTATTTAGAAAAGTATTTTTCAAAGTTAAGGCTAGCTCTTCTAATTTTTGCTTGAACCTTTGATACCTGCATATAATTCTGACTCTTTGATGTTGACCTGCAAGGCACCTCCTCTCCTTGGCTATGAGTTCCTTCCATTGTGATTTGCTCCTATTTCCTGTAGGTCAATTTCTGGTACTCTCTCTAGCATATCAAAAACTTCATCTTCATAAGCAGTATAAAATGTTCCTCCAGTAGCTAGATTTACTTTATTTTTCATAAAATCTGACAATGATTCATAAAATATCTGAGCTAGTTGGCAATTTTCAAGATGAGGACATTTTCTAATCAAATGATTAAATCTTTCCCATGCCTCACTAAATGGTTCATTTTCATGATGACGAAAGTTATAAATTTCTCTTCTGTAAAAATTTGTTGTTGAAAGACTAAAAATTTATTGTAAAAACATATTTTGCATTTCTTCCGAAGATCTAAATACAGTGCCTAAATTTTGATACCATGCAAAAGCTTTATCTTTTAAAGTTAATGGAAAATATTTCTTTTTTAAAGCTTAAGTAGATAGACTCGGTATTGATGTAACACAACCGGCCGGGATCAGTCAAGTAGTGTTACACGACAATGAACGTAAACAGATTCGCTAAATCCCAGGAATTGTGTTGATGAATTTTTAAGAAAAAAATGACAAGTACGAGACAACTTTCGGTCAAATTCCACAATTAGCTAAGTGGGTGAAGTTCGATTGAGCACAATCAATTTCCCAATGTCCCTATGGACTGATGACTCTCATTATGTCATTAATTATTGTGAATTTTCTGAGCATCAAAGTGTCGTTTGCATACATTTAGTCCATATTGGTCATCCTTCATGTGCATTATTTTCTTACTTACTAACCCCACTTGATTCTTTGAATCAAGTGGATTAGATCTCAATAATTGGACTTAATGAGTTCAGATGTGGATTAAGCACAAAGGAAAATGCATTTGACCAAGAGGAGCTGGCGAAAATCATGAAGAAGAAAAAGCCCTAAAAATCCCCAAGAGGCACAAATGAGCGAAACCTATAAATAGCCTCTTGAGGGTTCATTTTAGGTTGTCCAGAAATTCTGTCAAAACAGGCTAGGGCTTGGAGAAGGGGTTATGCAGACCCTCCAAGAGCTGATGAGCATTGGAGTTGGAGAGAAGGAGCAAGCTGAGGAGTAGCTTGGGCTGGACGACCTCTACCTCGCCGCAAGGACCGTGACACAAGGTGGAGCGACTGCCCAAGTTTCAGTATAGTGTAATTCTCTCCATTTCAGATAATCTAGGTTGGGTTGTAAGATTCACACCAATGAACTTCTAACGATTCCATTTGACAGTGTTTTTGTTTAGTGATTTCAAGTTTTCAGTTCATTCAAATTGTTCTCCTTCTAGTTTTTCCCAAAAATCCACGGTTTTTCCTATCAATCGAGCTTGAAATCCTCACAAGACCGCCAGCGACCAAGGCTGCAGTCTAGGTCGCCAACAGCCCAGGCTGCAAGCAGCATAAGCCGCCAGCAGCCAAAGCCGCCAGCAGCACACGCCACCAGCGAAGCTGCGCATAGCCCGCGCCACGCACAGATCTGCCCGCGCGCAGCAAGCAGAACCCGCGCGCAAGCAGCCACCCACGCGCAGACACCACGCACTGCTGCGTAGCACGCAGGCGCGCCTACGCGCAAGCATTTGCCTGCGCGCAGATGCCGCGTGCTGCTGCGTAGCACGCAGGCACGCCCGCACGCAAGCATTTGTCTGCGCGCAGATGCCGCGCGGTGCTGCGTAGCATGCAGGCGTGCCTGCACGCAAGCATTTGCCTGCGCGCAGACGCCGCACGCTGCTGCGTAGCACGCAGGCACGCAGGCTCGCCCGCGCGCAAGCAGCAGCCGTGCGCAAGCGCCGTGCCGCGAGCAAACCATCTCCGCGCGCGGGCAGTAGGATCTGCGCGCAAGCCGCGCCCTTGCGTAGGCACTCTTGTAGACACGAACACCTGCTAGGTGTTTGTGATATTGCCCAACAGCCGGATTAAGTCTAGCAGTGAAGAAGATCTTTGCTGAAGATTCTGCTGAACTGAAATTCTTAAAGAATACTCTATAGATTTTACTGAAGATTATTTAGCCTATCTTTATACCTGAATATAGAAATCTAAGAATACAAATAAAAAAGAAATGTAATTACTGCTATTTATCTGCTCCTTGTGGATCGACACCTTACTTGCCATAAGGCTGTGAGGTTAAAAATATTATTGCATAAGCTCGGATCCTCACACGATTAACCAGTCAATAACCAGTAAAAACATCCATATTTTGAGCTTATCATGGACCAACCTCCAACGCATGAGACGAGGGATAGTTTGGCTATCCAAGACCATCCAACGTTCCCCAAAGGAATTAATGCACTACCAGAAGAAGAATGATCTATTTAGGGTTTGACAGGTTTGACAGGCTCCTAACTCTCGAGGCACAAACACAACGAGTCGAGTATTGAAAGAAATAACGATCGGCAAACGAAGGGGTGTAAGGACTCCTGTGAACTTGGCAATTCGTTCAAGGGGTCCATTGATGTCGACGACGATCGCGTTTGTGGAACGTGTGGAGTGCAGGCGCGGGAGTTGGCGCTGCCATGGACACAGGCGTGGACATCGGCGGGGGCGCGGGCACAGGCGTGAACATGGGCGCGGGCATGGTTGCGGGCACAGGCGCTAGCGCGGGCACATGCACGGTCGCAGCCATGGGCGCGGGCGAGGACTTGGCACAGGCATAGGACGCAGGCACGGGCGCGGGCACAGGTGCGAGCGAGGGTGCGGGTGGGGGCACGGTCACAGGGGCTGGCGTCAGCACAGTCACGAACGCAGGTGCGGGAGAGGTGCAGGCGACACTGCAGGCATGGGTGTGGGCTCAAGTGCGGGTGCGGGCATAGGGACGGCCACGGGCGCGGGCGTGGGCGTGGCCATGTGCACGAACATGGGCGTGGCACACCGTGCTGCTACAGGTGCGGGTGCAGGCGGGAGTGCTTTCTAGGGTGTGGCGCGCCTAGCGGCTGCGGACGCAGCCGTAGGTGCGGGCGCGGTTAGCCTGACGATGCCGGACGCGGGTGCCGGTGCATGGACGCTGGGATTCAACGATGTTCACCGGCGTGGACGCAAGGTAGGACGACATTGTTGCTTCAAGAACACCTCCAAGAATCATGTTCTTGATCTCTCCTTGCACCGTAACTGTCAAGAATGGATCTTCTTGACTAGAAGAATATGAAGAGTTGAGGGGGGAGGGGGGCGAAGACTCCACGTAGAGGTTGTCATGCAGGAAGCCATGCTCTCACGACCTAGAATAATTTAGCACTACCGCTACACTCTAGACGAGAACTAAGTGAACAAATGGAACAACAAAAAAAACAATACTGGATTTGTTTCACAATAAGCATGTTTACCTCTTGGGCATGCGGTCCTTATATAGGGGCACGAGCATGCCCAATCGGCACAACTTGAGAAAACTGTCTCAACACGAACAGTTTTCTCTAAAATGAGAAAAATAAAGGAGCAAGATGGGCGAAGCCCAAAACACGAACGGCCTGGTACAAAATCCAGCGATGCAATTACAACAAAGATATGAAGAAAATAACATAGAAAACATGCGTGCAGCTTTGACGCTACTTCGAGTAGTTGAATGAGCCGTCACGAGCGTCGGCTTAAGCGGCTCGGTATGGCTGTTGGCGACGGTTTGTATTGCTGTCCAGATGGCCCCCCACGAGGTACATTTTGAGAGGAACATCTGATATGAAAATCATCTAAAAATTCTAAAAGATTCTGTGAAGTACGACCATTGAATTTAGGTAAAGAATTTATCAATACATTGTCAAACATGAACGTTACCCCTTCTCCCACATTTATATTTATAACAGTTTGCCTTATACACCCTGATGGTGTTGATCTGTCCAGCATTGTTCTCCTTCTATCTTGATGTGGATATCCTTCTTCCGCCATGCTTTGCTTTTCTTTATCTTGCTTTGTGATTGATGAATCTGGAAATGAGTGCCTTGGTTGAGTCACCTCCTCTTCTATTCTTCTAGAAGCTTTATACCTTGTTACTACCATAAATCTCAAACAAAAATATTAGAAGTATAATAAGCTGAGCGGTTTTAATCCTTCAGCAAAAATAAACAAAAAAAATTAAACAAAAAATAAATATTTTTCACTGATGTACCGTGCTCCCTTGCAACGGCGCCAGTTGATAATCCCAAATTTTTAGGACTTAGTCTAGTTCATCAATGTGTGAAGATTTGAGATTATTTAACAATTATATAACCTCACTAACCTAGGGTAACTAAGGGTCGAACCACAATGAGCAGGTAATTCAGTTTAATTTCTATATCAATTCAATCTTTTCTATCTCGTTCTTTTAATTCAATAATTGTTTTAAGATTTAATACATTTAGGATTTCAAGTTTTGAAGTAAGAGTAAAGATTTAATCATCTGAAATTCGAGTTTGAATTTAAGATTTAATAATTCCAAGTTTGAAATCAAATCTCAGATAGATCTGGACTTAGCCTAAGTCTCAGATCTCTATGAGAAGTGCGGCAATGTGCACTGGCGGTGCGCGACTGCGCCTGGCGTGTGCAGCAGCAGCTTGCAGCTATGCACTGCGTGTGCAGCTGCGGCTTGTGGTTGTGCACTATAAGTGCAGTCCTGCGCAGCTGCGCAGTCGTGTGCGGTGCAATTTGCGGCTGTGCACTACGTGTGCTGCGGCGGCTTGCGGGTGTGTACTATGGGTGCAACGCCCGCACACTATAGTGCCAGATCTGATACTTAGTCAAAATTTTGACTAAGTTTTAGATCTGTTTGCAGGGTAAACTCTTCTGCGACCGTGGTGCGTGTCCACACACCGCGTGTGCGATGACAATATACAACTGCGCACAATATGAACGGCGGCAGCGCACTTACCAAGCTCTTATGCACAATAATATCTAAACGAGAAATAATAAACAGATTTAGTTTGATATGTTGTAAAGTTACAACTCTATACTTTCCAACCCAACTTAATCTGTTCTAAAAGTGATTTAACAATTACTGAACTCTAAGAAATCACATTTATCTGTGTCACACCCGTTCATGGCTAGGGAATGATCGTCCTCCTTATAATCTTCTCACCTTTGCTTCTTCTCTCGACTCAATTGCTCATCAACCATAGAGGGTCTACATAATTTTAAATTCAACAACTGTTTCTCTCTTAAAACAAAAATTCCAGACAACTTAAACATTGTTCTTGAGATAATATTTATAGGATTTCTTTTCTCTAAACTGCTTGGAACTTTTGAATGGTCTATATTGATCCATAACCGCCATTTGAGTTGGTCCATATTGATCCATAACCGCTATTTGACTTGGTCCAAGCACCCTCCTTGATTCATTTTCACCCATGTGCATTATCTCCAAATCAATATCTGTGCTTATTTAAACAAGGACGAGATCTAATCCACTTGATTCATAGAATCAAGTGGGGTTAGTTCGAAGAAACATATATTGAGTAGTAAAATACAAAAACTCTTCATTTCATGATATTATATATACTTAAATGATGACAAAATTATGTTTATTGCCTACCCTCAAAATTTCAGCCCAACAAGACATATGGATCTCTAGATCTGTAGATATCGTCATTTTACTGGCGCTTAATCACCACTATTGGATTAATTTATCTCTCCTCCGAGAAGCTTAGAAATGGTATCTAGATCTCTAGATATCGTCATTTTCTGATTGGTTGCCAAAATTTTCCTCCTTTTCCCCCTTCTCAGATCGCGTTCTGACACATATTTGTCTACGTCTGTCGTATGCAATCATTGGAGAATATTCATTTTTTTTAAATGGCCAGGATGATGCCACGTCGCCCTTCTCTTATTTTTTCCTAAAAAAACCAGAAAAAGGACAAAAGAAGCCACAATATTTGATTATTTTATCGTCGATACTCGTGTGCATTTAATGCACACGACGAATTGACGATGCATGCACATATAATCGCGTGTGTTGGTTAGCGCATACATTAAATGTATGCGCTAACGACTAATAATAAGTATAATGCATGTGTGTCGGTTACC
Organism: Wolffia australiana; assembly: GCF_029677425.1. NCBI lineage: Eukaryota > Viridiplantae > Streptophyta > Magnoliopsida > Alismatales > Araceae > Wolffia > Wolffia australiana. Next base: position 4,473,055 of record NC_135843.1, read on the forward strand.
GCGTGCATATAATGCACGCAGCTAACCGATAGAATATTCTTGCACTAAAAGTAAAAAAATCATACCTTTCTCTCTCGCCGACCGCGCCACTTCGTAAATTCCAAGCTAATGATTGGCTCATTATGACATGGTGATTCATGATGCCATAATGAGACAATGATGTTCTTTTCTATTTCTTAATTTTCTTTAAATAATATACATCCATTTATTCACCCAAATTTTGGGAAATGACGTGGATGCCCCTTGATATATATATATATAAATATATTATAAACTGCTAAATAAATAGAATATGTGTTATCTAAATACAAAAAAATCATTTTTTAAGAAACGTTGGTCAACGAAATGAGGTTAAATACCTGCGCCAACGAGGCATCAAGAATCACTCGCATCGCCATGACACACTACTCTAGTGCTGAGGTACTCTCTACACTCTTTGGTGATCCTGTTCTTCAACCAGTATTCTTCGAGTGTTTGTCCACCGCCGTTGGCTTTGATATAGATTTTGAATCTTCAAACGACTAGTTGGCTAGGCATTTAAATCCTCTAGTGATCCCCATAAGGATTTATTGAATGTGTTGCTTTGTTTTCACCGTGGTGGTTGAAGGTAGTACTCCTGCCCTTCACGCGGAAAGGTGCTGCACCACCATTATTTTCATCCGATTTAAATTATCGGACTCGATCGTGTGATTTGTGGGCTGTTTTATCGTAGCCTTCCCCTAGTTATCATAGCACCCAGTTCCCATCATAATCCTGCATCAATTTCCCAAATTATAACTTATAAGCTGAAGTCAATAGTTGCCCAGGATAACTAAATTGCATAACTCACCTTTTGTATGTATTTTTTTTTTAAACAATTATTGCAATGTTGAATACAACAAGTTAAAAACTAATCAATTTTAGTCTGAAGATTTTATCATCTCATAGACTTACATTATGCCCAAATGGATCGGGCCTAGAAGATAAGGATACATAGAACTAAACATTGAAATTTGCGGATCACCGATTGGAAATTATTGGGTGAGGTGAAATAAAATAACACAATTGATACGTTCATTATTTTTCTAACTATATACCTGTTTTTATCACAACAACACTATTGGGAAACTATATATCTTTCATAAACTGTATAGTCACGAATATTCTAATAATGGTTTACGAGGCAACCATTTCATGTTTACACCTCATGAGTTCAGAGAAATCCGCCGATGGAGCGCATCCAGACAATACCAACGAGTCGTCAATGGACCCATCTTCGGCGTCATCAGCATGACCGGTATGCCAAAGCATCCGCAAAGACGCCCGGGTTTAAATACACCGCATAGAGCACACGTCTGCTTGTGTATCTTCGTGCTTTCGTTATATGTTTTTAGTCGTTCTGATTTCCATTTTGTGTTAATTATGACACATACACCCGGCTCGTTGTGATGCATCCGTGTCACTGTGTTTCATATCCGTTGATATCGCTTTTATTTACACGTGGTTTTATGATATTTATTTTCTTAATTATATTGTAAATGGGTAAGGGGAGTTTCATATCAGGCTCCTCTTCATGTACTGCATGTAAGGCCCATCATGGGCCTATATAAGGCCATGATGGGGCCACGCATATCTTAGACCAAATTTTGTGGAAGTTGTTCTTTTCCAATTATGAGATCTCACGGCTCAAGACGAACAGAGTGAATGGCGAAGAAGAAGGAGAAAAAGGAAAAATTTGAATGTGAAAAGAGTGTGTGAGGAAAGCAAGGAAGCAACTGGAGGGAAAGGTCGGACTGCAATTCTTCCTAGTTGCACCCTGAGGAACCTTCCAGATCCATTGTCGCAGTACCCTCGCACACCCATTGCAATATTGTTGGACGCAAATAATAGATTCGTTGCACTACGACTTTCTACGTGCTGCCTCATAGGTGGCCTGTTGCGCCGTCATTGTGCTTCGGTTAGGAATCCTACAACTCCTCACCAGGACTTCGTCAACCCCCAAGCCATGAGATCAGTGACTCGACGCGGCCCTCATCTCATAATGTGTTCTATGCTCGTTTGGCGGCTCAGCTGTCGGTTGCACTCTATTGATTAGATGCTATCAAAGCAGCCCCTAGTTCAGCAACCAGTCATCGCACGTGCGACGCTCTCTAAGTAGAAGGGTTGATCCCCAACCAGCCACCATGAATTGGCCGCCAAAGTGATTCGTGCGAGTCGGAAGATTCTCGATACTGCCATGTTTGCACGAGATCCTCTGGGCCTACTACGATCGTGTCTCCCATGGGACCGAATGGTCGTGCCACGATCGTGACGGGCGGCACACTCTTAGTCACATTGGAGATTGGTTGGGCCTTATCCTGACATCACACTCCGCGGATCCCTCGGTACTATAAGAGGAAGCCCGCCCTACTGTGCCGCACCTCCTTGTTGCTTGAGGCTACCGCCCACTCTTGACTTTGCGTCTCCGTCGGCTCCAGGTTTGAGACATTTGTGCCAAGGGTTTGGCTCTGCCATTGTGACAAAGCTTGCGCACGTAGGACCATACATTTTGCTCATGCAGTCTGCCGCCCGGATAGTGTCCCCTTCTATCTGTCATCGAACAACATAATTCCCCTCTCCCCTCGGCCCTAAATGACCCCTTTCCCTCAGCTCATGCCGATGGCAGTCTCGGTGTACCTCACAATGTCCGATCGTGGAACAAAGAAGATGACACCAACAACAAGGACAAATGCCACCAATGCAGATGCCCTTCAATATATCATGACACCATTTTTCTCCTTAAATATATCATGTCCTTCAATATCTTTCCGACAGCACTCCACCGCGCTCGACATATATTAGGTGAGAGAAAGTTATCGAGAAAAATACAGTTTGAGTGGCTCCCTAAGTACGGGTTGAGCCCATCCCCAAGTGTGAGCCCCTAAGAAATTATTCCACTCGGTGCCATAGCCATCGTTGTCACTCCGGTGAGGGTCTGAAGGTCATCGTCATCGTCATTGGACTTCCCCTCCAGCTGGAAACTTGGCAAATCCCCACTCATCGACCCTAGACCTACACTCGACTGAAGTCATACACATTGTGTTGCTACATTCACTATGTGTTTTACCCATCGGATGGCGCCGCTGACGACATGCGACATGACTTTTGTATCATATATTGGTTGTGTACGCCTACACCATGTCTTAGTGCCCTCGCATCGTAACATCTGCATACATCCCTTCTCGAAAGCCCATCTCGGTGTTATATTGACGAACTGCCCATGGTCGTTGAGACAGAATGTAGTAAAAAGATGAACTCCAAATTTCCCCTTCACCGAGATGAGATGGATTGTCGCTGCTCAAAAGAGTCAATTCTATAGGACTTTTAGAGCCCGTCCCATCACACCCGAATGTGGTGTACCACTCCTTCGGAGCCTGAATGACCCGCACGTGTTGATAGGGGTGTCGATGGATTACTTGATCCACACAAACATCTTTGTGGCCGTCATGGATGAGCTTGATCACATCATGGCGCCTCATGATCACTAGGTGCTACCTACCCTACCAACGTTGAGGATATCGTAATGATGAATCGTCGTCCCCATGGAAAATATCCTATGGATGGGCCTACACCCCGGGCTGCCTCAGCACGCAGTCAAGGATCAGGACATAGACAAGGGAGGATGAAGGAACCATGTCGACCCGGGTGGGAAGTGAACAAAGAGTGTAAAGCGTACTTCCGCATCAGGACTACCGTCATGGATCCAATGGAGCAACTACTAGCACGACACACGGTGCCTCTGATACTCATCATCGTCCTTGAGCCCGTGACGCCAGTACTAGCTCGCATCTGACCTAGGGGCAGGACAAGATGCATTGGTACCGACCTCCCCATCGATATCCTACACATAACCAACTAGACGTCTATATCCAGTATGGACGATACCCACGAGATGATTATCACCGTGTCTACGAGTACAACCTACCGGCCTGTCGAGGCACCTACGTTCGACCCTATCATCGGCGGTCCCACGAACCCGATCACCGTACCCCATATGATGGTCAACCACGACAAATGCTACCCTACCACACTCTGAGGAAACGTCGAAGAACAATATGGAGGATACCCGGTACCTGAGCGACGCCTAGATCACTACAAGTGGGGATGAGAGGAGCATCATATCGGGGTCCTGAAGAGCGTATACGGCGATGTTACTGTCTTCAAAGGGTTGAGGAGACTGAACAAGTTCATCCACTACGAGTCGACTATAAACTTTTATTTATGATTGTACCACACGGAGGATGACGACTGCGTCAAATATAAGGATAAGATTTGGTGGACAGGCCAGGAGTTTCTGGGAGAACAAGTGTGTCATAGCTGAGTAACTAGGATGACTCACCATGTCATGGACCAAGATGACTTTGAAACTGAGGTGCCCGCACATACCACGCTAGTATCAGATGATGTAATTCTTTTCATGGCTCGACCGACGACAACATCGACAATCTGTGATAGAATACATAGAGGCTTTCGAAGAGTGTGGGATGTGGTGCCAGTTCGTGGAGGACCCACGAATCATCATTGACATGTTTGCTTGCGCTCTTCCACTGACTTGGCACAATGAGGTGCTTAAGTGCAACTCTGGCGAGTTCAGCAAAGCCTATCATATTGTGGAGCACCAGAACAGCCAGGCGAGCAGATCATTACACATGCTACACCAGCACCACTATGGGCCACACTCATCCGATCCACTCACTCCGCCTCCACTCACACTTCACACAACACTAGGGGGCAAGGAAATGCTCTGATCACATAAGTGGGATCAGCACCACCTGCTAATATCGGCATGACCGATACCATGGCCCGTAGCACTACTGTGAGCCAAGCACAAATCACATGCTTAGAGTGCCAAGGAAAAGGACACCAATCCAGTTAGTGCCCGTCATCGGCACTATTGATCAATGGTGGAGATGTCAAAACTAATCACATAAACAAGATGGAGCCCTCCACAGAGACGAGTATCACATAGACGAGAAGTTTGCAATAGAGTACGAATAACATGATGGACGAGTCGGGTACATTCAGATCAGTGAGTCTAATTCACTCTGCCATAGGCTCCCCAACCCACTGCCTGTTAGTTGGCCGATATTCAACTAGATCGGCCCGACACTAGTGGAAGGCGACCATCAACTCGAGCAGCCCCACTTGCCCCACCTACACCTACAGTGCAACGGTCTAACCCCACAGTCGATGTACCCCTTCGCACTTCGATCTTCTATACCAATGTCGAGATCAACGACATGGTATACAAGTTTATCGGGGATAGCACTAGTTGCGTTGACGCCGTCTCCGATGCGATGGTCCCCCCACTAGGGTTAGCGCCTATACTCCACCCGACTACATACGAGCTGTCGTGGATTGACAAGTCATCCTTCCAATGAAAAATCAATCCCACGTCCCATTGTAGGTGACCTCCTACGATGAGAGCGTTTTCTGTGTCGTACTTCCTATGAAAGTAGGGAGCATCATCTTACGCTGTCCTTGGTTATATGAACACAACAACAGTCTATCTAGAATGACAAGACGTGTACATTCATATACTAGGGATGAGACTTTACATGGTACCATCTACCATGGAGCCGCCGAACAAGACAGACCCAACGGACCTAATAGGGTTAATGGTCGTATGTGGCACCTTGTTCGCCTAAGACTTGAGACGCGAGATTGACGACACGCTAGTGTGTCTTCTCGTCACTCTCGACCCATTCCCAGAGGCACACGTAGTGACCCGACTACCAAAAGTTGAGACCCTCATATCCGAGTTTAGTGACGTGTTCCCTGATGAGTTACCCAACGAATTACTGCCACTGCGCCACATACAGCACTCGATTGACCTCGTGCCTAGCGCATCACTACCAAATCTGACCCATTAATGAATGGAGCCGCAAAAGTATGATGAACTTTTACGACAGGTCGACACATCCACTAAAGCAGGCCATTAGGCCGCTCCTAGCCCCCCCCTAAATGTACTTTTAAAGAGAAGAAGCCACATATGGATTTCCCCCTAAGAAATGTGAATAGAAACACAAAAAATAAGATTCTTATGGGAGAGGCCCGTACACATCCAGAAGAGCCTCATTCTGTATGCGGCACCCGCACTTTTGGCCCCAAAGAAGGATGGCACGTGGCGTATATTCTGAGACAGTACTGTTTTCCCATTACCCGCATACAGGACCCATTCGACATGGTGGGTGGATCAATTGTCTTCTAGAAGAGAGATATCTGTAGCGGGTACAATCAGGTACGGACTCATCCCAGGGACAAATGGAAGACCGTATCTAAGATTAAAGGCGAGTTATATGAGTCGAGAGTCATGCGCTTTAGCCTCCCCAAAGCACTAAATACCTTCTAGCGACATATGAACAAAGCACTAAGCATTTTCATCAACAAGTTTGTAGTCATTTACTTTGAGGATATTCTCATATATAGCTGCACTCGAGAGGATCATCTTGAGCATCTTTGACCGGTCTACACGGTTCTCATGTGACAATTATTATACGTCCATCCAAAGAAATGTAGTTTCTTGACCCCATCAGTTACATTCCAAGCATTTATCGTATCAGCCAAGAGCGTTGCTGCCCACCAAGAGAAGGTTTGAGCCATCACGTCATGGCCTCCATTGGCTAACATCCATGGCGTACTGAGCTTTAATGGACTCGGCACATTCTACTGGCTTCAGCTACTATGTGCCTTAAGACAGATGTGTTCACGTGGACACAATCAATAGATCAAGTTTTCTAGCAAGTGAAGCTCACGATGACTTAGGTGCCTCTTCTTCGCCCACCTGACTTTGGGAAGGTCTTCTAGGTAACATGTGACGCTTCTAGCATCAAAAGCGGCGGTGTTCTCAGCCAGGAAGGGCACCCCGTGGAGTTCTTCACTAAGAAGCTGAAGGATGCGAGACTTTGCTGGCTCTTCGATCAGGAATCATGCAACGCATCACCAGGACGCCGTCTACGCCCAAGTTTTGAGACCAAAGACCCAACGCGTCCCTCCTCTTATCGCGTGCATGTGATCGTTCGGTGGCTCAACTATTTCTTTCACTCTGCCAATTAGATCGTGACGAACCACTCCCTCGTTCGGGGTCCACTTGATGCTTGTGTGATGCTCGGCCAGTAGAGGGGTTGAGCGCCAGCCCCTGGTTGTCTAGTGGGCCCCAAAGAGGCTCTCGGGACTCCGTTGATTCTCAAGACTGCCTGGTATCCTCGAGATCCTCTACGTCTACTACAATCGAATCTCCCATTCAGTAGGATAATTGTGGCAAGATCCTGCCCGACGACAAATCATTAGTCATGCTAGAGATTGGTTGGGCCTTATCACGGCATCGTACTCCGCCAGTCCCTCGATACTACGCTAGGAAACCCGCCCTACTGTGCCGCACCTTCTTGTTGCTCGAGGCTACCGCCCACTTTTGACTTTGCATTCTTGTCGACTGGAGAGGACTCTTGTGGCGAGCATTCCGCTCTGCCCTCATTATGAACCCTACTCACGTAGGTCCATACGTCTTGCTCAAGTGGTCTGCCGCTTGGATAGTGCCCCCTGTTATCTGCCACCCGTGGACATAAATCCCCTTTCCTCTTGGCTCGAAAAGACCCCTTTCCCTCAGCTACTGTGCACGTTTGCCATTCGACCCCAGCCGTAACTGCTTACGACCCGTCTCACGATACCAACCTGCTTAAGATCATGGAACAAAGAAGACCACATTGATGAGAACATCCAATGCGACCAACATAGTACGCCATTCCATTTTGGTTGTCAAGTATATTATGTCTTCAGTATTTTTCTTACAACACTAAACTGCGCTCGACTTAAATAAGGTGACAAAACGTTATCACGAAAGCTACAATCTGAACGTCTCCCTGGGTCCCGGTCAAGGCTGTCCATTACGTGTGAGCCCCTGGGAATTATTCCGCTCGGCGCCGTCATCGTCGTCACTACAACGACGACGATAAAAGCTTGTGATAAAATAAAAGCATTGGATGTTTTTATTATAGTACAGTTTCATACGTTCATATAAAATGAGAAATGGTTTACTAAAACCGACTACTTCTTTTGATTTTTTTATATTTTCATCGAGTTGAATGAATCATAATTTTGTGATAAAATATTGTCACACCAGGAGTAACTAGTTGATCTACTTACATTACTTCAAATTATTGGTTGTTGACAATCATTAGAATGAATTAATAACCATAAGGCATACCATTCTCATGTCATAGTTAATGATAACATAGTCCACAAGCCATGCACCTAATTTGATGCAGGATGACTAGATGTGACGAAGCTAGGTGATGACGGGAACTGGATCCTCGGACGACTAGGGGTGATGGAATAAAACAAACCACAAATCACTGGGTCGAGTTCAAAATTTAAGTTCGGTAAAAATACTGATGGTGCAGCCTTTTTTCTCGTGATGGGCGGGAGTACTGTCTTACAACCACAGTGGTGATGCAAAAGCAGCAAAATGAATAACTTTGAATAGGCGATTCGCTTGGAAGACTCAAAATCCAATTTTCATCCGACGGCGACGGATGAACACTCAAAGAATACTGGACGAAGAACACGGCACCAAAGAGTGTAGGAGTACCTCGGTACTTAATAGTGCGTGAAGAGGATGCGGGGAATTCTTGACGCGTCATTGGCGGGATGACTAACCTGTGCTTCGACAAGATGTTGCGGATCCAACTGGCAACCAGTGGCCGCGAGGGTGTCCGGGGGCATGGCGCACGCGCGCTAGCGGCCGCAGACTCTGTGGGTGGGAGCGCTGGTGTCTGAGGCACGCGGTGGGCACAAGCAGCTGGGCGCACAGAGGGTGCGGGCGGCTGGGCTCTCGGCAGGCGCGAGCGGCTGGGCGTGCGGCGTGCATAGGTAGCCAGACGCGCGGCGGGTGCGGGTGGCTTATGGAGGGTGGGACCTGTGCGGACTGGTGCCTAGGGCACAGGGTTGCCAGGACATAGGGCAGCGGCCAAGGAACCGGGAGCGAGCGGCCGGAGCACAGGTTGGTGGCTAAGGGCGCAGCATGCAGCAGCGATCTGCGACGGTGGTGATCGGCGGTGGGTACAATCGGAACGGGATGGGGAAGATAGGGGAGCCGTCTAAGGGGAGAAAAAGTCAACTCTTGAAATAAACTTGCCAAATGTTATTTTGCAACATTGGCCTACACATAGGCCTTGGATGAAATAGAAAATAAGAAATAAAATAACCGTCAAGGACGAGGCGACATGTCGACTCGTCACGTCACGAATGGTTCTGCAGTTGTCGTCGTGGACATGTCATGACACAGGATATTTCCTGCGTAAGTGGAGGCGCGTCTGTTGTCGGTGCCTTGATGTGGTCCTCATCATGGTGGTTCTTCAGTTGATGTTGATGACAGGTTAGGATGCGATGCGTCTCCGATGATGGTGGCGGTGCGTCCGAAGATGGTGCGTTCACGTCGTGGCCTCCATAATTCCTTTCCTTACATTCTATGGTACACATAGCGGCATGTGAAAAATTACTGAATAAGTGATTTTGACAATATTATATTAAGAAGATCAATGCGCCTTGAGCGTATGTTCCAAATAATTATATTTAAACTTTGCTACCTAATGCCATCAAAACATCTAGATAGACTATCACGATGGAATTCCACTCATATAACGGGCATGCGTTATATTTAGCCAGCATTTATATGGGCAAACTAAACAAGTGGTGGGTCTACTATGGGGAAATTTTTTACAGAATTGGTATGTACAGGCCTCCCAATTGTATTATACTAAAGTAGAAATTATGTTAATTGATGCACACCTGTGTAAAAGGTCCTTATATTTAAGCCACCAAATACGACATTTAAATGGACAGTTCTACTTTCACAATGATCTACGTGTTCGTATATATGCACCTCAAAATTCTCTTAGCTCAGGTAGGCTGAGACATTCATAAGGATCATCGAGTACTACGGATAAGACAATATTTCCTTTGTCTACTAAGACACCACAATGAATGATGTGCGACGACTCTGTTCGTCGAGGTAACAATATTTTACAAATGTCATGCACAAGTATTAACGACTGACAATCGTCTTATAGTTGAGATTGAATTTCATGTTATTATAGGGTCATGAAGTAGACAATGAACTTTACGTTGATGGTGAAAAATGAAAGTAAGGTCCATCAAAGTCTCAGTACACTACTTTGTATCTTCCAGAGCACATGGTACAGATTGGCATACTACACAGGTGAGAGTCACCACAACATTCAGATTAAATTAGTCTTATATTGCAGCACAAGATTCATGACAAGTGCTTGATTTTGTATTTAAAAACGAAGATATTGGAAAAACGATTACATCATTGCTTACGTTAACATGTTTTATTGTTCCTATTGGTATCCCGACCTTCATCTAAAATATGCTTTCCACTTTGCTGATAATGTCACATTTTAAACCGCACATGAATTCACTATATTATGATAAACTGATCAGCATAATTTCATCTACGTGTTTATTTGGTAGACAGTGATGAAGACTTCACACTTCTCTTTACACATTAGTTGTACTTACTTACTTCTTACAACTTGTAACATACAAGAACATGCCAACACGTTTCCTGTAAAATGTTCATCTGAAATTTTATTAATGGTTACATATTGCAAGTGTCCCGTCACATTGCATGGTGTTTAGAATGCATAGTTTTTTGTTTGTCCAAATAAGCACAAATGTAAAGATGATACATAGTGAAGAGGTACTATTTTAATTTCATTCCAAATAATACATGATATAGGAAATATTTACATTCTACGTGTCTCGAAAACTATAAAAATATCAATGAATATTTCTCCAAGTAAACAAAAGTCATTAGATACTTTTGAACATGAAATTAGCCAACTTATGCATGCCAGTATATTTATTAAATTTGATAATATACCTAGAAAGTTATTATTGGAACATATAAAAGCATGAATTTGCATCTAATATTTTTATGAGAATATCAAGTGGGTGCTGAGTGGTGTAAGTTTAAATCTACATGGGATTCATTTCACAACCCTATCTATGACCAGTTTTATGACGACAACCATGCTTATCACAGTCTGAGGTTGGTGGGATAATATTGAACTGATTTATTTAATGGTCATGGCCGTATTCACTTCCTTCCTTTAATACTTATGTTGTTCTGATGCAGAAAAAGACATGCAGTTTTGTTTGTTAAACAGCGAGAGGCAACCACAGATCATAGTGGGCGCTTACCTTCTACACCATGCCCGACAGATTTGTAAGAAATTATTCCGCCATCTTAAACGAATTGAGAAAATGAGGAAATCCGCCCCACAATAGATTATCCGTTAGGGGAGTGAGTATACACGGAGAAATATGCAGAGGCGACGTTAAGATAAATTCTTGAGGGAATCTAAACAGAAGATTCAGTAAACAAGGAGGAAATATTTGATGAACGAATGAAACTTCCCTAGACGTTGCCTCTTTTAATGTGAGTCTTTAGATTCTGGTTAGAAATAAGAGAGAGTGGTGCTGGACAAGAAGAAAGCCATTGGAGTCATTCACTGTTCATTAGCTGATGAAAAAGTCCCTTTTCCCATAGCATTTACAATATCACTATTGTCAATTATGTGGTCACATCGCGCGGCTGGTTGTTGGACTTCTGAAGCCCATGAGAAGTTCCACGCAATGATGGTACGTGGTAATTGAAAGAGAACAATTCATACTATATCGGTTACGAAAGTAAACGTAACTTTAACTTTCGGTAACCTTAAACCAGGGATAATTGTGGAACAACACTCATTTCGGTTTAGCACTTTCGTTTTTTCTCTAGTTGAGCCGTGTAACCCAACGACGCTTCTTCATTCTACAGTCACAACCTATTGATTTGTATTTCATTCTTTACATTCAGTTCTTGCGATATCACCAATTTCCTACTCCCCCTCCCATGGGAGGCTGCAAGTACGGTGTAAAATTCCTCCAGCCGAAGCACATTACCAAATATTCGAAATTGAAGATTGTCAACCCCTACCTTAGAACCCGGGACATACAACCACCTAACCCTTTTTCGTTAATTTGCTTAGAGATATTTAATTAAGGAAGGCAATCGGCTTGAACCCGAGCGATGTTTAGCTTATTGCTATTGCATAGATAAACACACGTAAAAGTAGTTCAACTGTCATACATACGCATAACATTTGCAGCTAGATAGGATGTTTGACAACGGTAGACTACGGAAGAGGCCCTGGTTATTCTTTCTCACGTATCAGGCAAAGTTTTATTCTTCATTAGGAGGCCCTGGTTGAGAGCAAGCGGCTACGTTGCTCTCTTCATAGGCAACTTAGGGGCAGCACGTAAAGCAGTAGCCGAGGAAACTGAAGCAGCAGCGGGTGCAGCAGGCCGGGATGTTAAAACTTATCGCAGAAAAGAAGCAGCAGCCATTACATGTGCCGTTGGTGCTTAGGTTGCAGCACGTGTAGCAGCATCTTCCGGTGCTTGTGCCGCCATTGAACTCTACGAGAGGTCGAACTGCGTCGACAGAAAAACAGAAGGAGTAAGTCCAAACATCGTAGTTCACAGAGAGCTATGTTTTGCATAATACTGACTATATCTACCGAATGATTTTTAATATTATTTTACATCTTAAAATCGACATGAAACCTATTTAAGGGCATAAAAACCTATGACAGGTTAATGCGTGTATGTGGCCAGAGAGGATTAGCCCATTGATAATACCAATGAAACAAGATTGCACATCGATAAATATAATGGGCCAGTGGATGCGTTGGGCCTTTGTAGGTTGGTGCAATAATACGAATGGTGGATAAAGATGCGCATAAATAACGATGGAGATAAATACAAACACATTTCAAGTTACCACTTAGAACTTTCGATAGAGAGAGAGCTATTTTTACGGCTATGAACTATAGTGAATATGAATAAAAATAGTGATAACCTATTTACAGGATTTGGTGTATGTGTGGAGCTAGAGTCGCTGAAAAGATGCAACGAACATACCGAAGATACAATTTTTAAAGGGCTAGGAAAGACTCAGGGAGGAGAATCGACAAAGTAGTGGAATAGTGAAAACCAATGAGTGTCTTCTGATCCTGCAGCGCAAGCACAGCCGGCGGATAGAACGTAAGCGAAGAAAGAAGTAGAACTGAAAGAAAGATATGTGCGCGATACGCCATCCCGTTGTTTGCTGCTCTTTGTCAACAACAGCCGTTGAGAACGCGTACTTATATAGGTTGGTTCGGGCAATAATTTATTGTTTTGGTTGCGTTGGATATATCAACAGAGAGTTATGAGTAGAAGATTGAGCAATAGTATGACGCAGCTTTCCAAAACTTATTTATCGTCCCCAATTTCCACAGTTGACATTTGCTACGCGGTCTACAAAGAATAATAGTCTTCGACATCCCTAAGTCTAGATAATTCTACAGGGACACATCTAAATGTCAGGAATATAATACTTATTCATGATGGATTGAGACTGATCATTTACGTCTCTATAAATATCTCTTTAAACGTTAGCACGAATACTCTTACAGAACAACAGAAAATCAATATTTGCAAAACCAAAGGTTATTTTGGGATCTATATACGTTGGCCTCTGTAAGTCGCACTTGTCAGAGAAACACCGGCTAAATTTGTTGGGTAGATATGTCCCAGGATAACCATTGATGGTTACGTTGAAACTGAATTATCCTTCTGGAAATTTGAATTATTATTTCAGGCGGACTCTCGTAGAGTTATCGGATATGATCAAAATTTGGTTGTGCAATAAATAAGAGCATTAACTAAAATATTGACAGGTCGATTTTACTATATCTTCATAGAGCGTGTTTTGCGTCACTGGCCCATATCAATGAATTGACAAGGCCGATCGTATACTCCACTCATGTTCCTGGTTTAATGGTTGAACTCTCCAGGGTAGCTCGTATTCCCGTTAATTGTATTACAAGTCTTCGTGAGACACTCATCTTCCATAGACTCTCGATGTTTATTATATTCCACAGGCACGCGTATTTATTTGTTAATATTTGTCACTCAACTGCTTCTTCAAGATACAGTGATCACGTACTATTTGATAGTGAAAACTTCATTTACTTGCGACCCAGCACAGAACTACGCATTGGAAACTATGCTCCTCCTGTTTGTAACATCCCTTAGATTGTTGAGGAATTTACTCACAGCTTGTGCACCACGTTAGTGCAAGCCGGTAGATAAGAGTTATTGTAGGCACTTGTAGTAAGAAGTCGACACATATCTTATACGATATTTAGATATTGGGGTTAGGTCTATGAAAGGACAGGAGGATTGCATTAACTATAACTATGAAAAAGTAGACGAATCGGATAAAACATTGTGTGTAAAAGATAAACTGATATGACTAGAGATAGATAGGATCCTTATAATTGTTCTGGCTGCTGCCATTAGATTAGGAAACTAACAATTGTTCCGTACCAACTATACCCACTGAATACAAAAAGAAGTTGCAGATAATTATCATGTAAAATACTGTAGAAGAATGAAGAAAAACCAGGAAGAAATGTAGTGGTAACGGATTAAACTCCCAGCGGGTAAGTGAGATTTAATAAGATATACCAATAGTAATGAAACAAGTACCCCATACTCCTGAGAGACTAGATGACTATAAAAACATATAATTTTAAGCATAGGCTAAGGTCAAATATAGACAGCGCAAAACATAGAGCGGAAGCCAACGGTCACCATTATAACAGGACATGGAGGTTAGTATAGTTATAACGTCTATGATAAAAATGGATCAAACGATGTAGGCGGTTAAATCTATATCCGCTAGCATTAATTTAAACAATCACTAAATATAATATCAGTCTGTTTTATTTAAATACTAAACAAATTTATGTTAATTACGTGGTAAAGTAGAGATCCTCCTTCCTTTTGTATCTTCTCTCTTCCTCACTCTTATTCTTCTTCCACCAACGTCTTCATGTGAGACCAAGTTATTTCATGGTATCAGAGCCACACCAGTGATCATGAGGGCTCAAGATCAATCAGGGACAGTTACTCACATGGTGCCTACTGGCAAGATCTGTAGAGCAGCAATTGGATAAGTCCAGGTTGCAATTCATCCGAGAATCATTATCAATCTGAGTCCGAATGAGGAGAGTCCCCCAATGTGAATAAACTCGATGCTTCATGCGTTGTACCGGTATGATCTCAAGGGGTTTACATTTGGACTCCTCGTCCAGTGTTTTTATTGCATATGTCAAACGAAATATGTTCAACAATCCAGAATTCAAGTTATCGTGGAGAACAGATCAACAGGCTGTGAGATTTCTATAAGAAACTATCGTGTAAGTTGTTCCTCCGTGCATTAGAAAGGAAATATCATCACAACAATCCAGAAAAGGCCTGGAAACAACTTTGTTGTGTGGAATCTGTCTCAGTCATGAAGTTCCAAAGGCGATTTCACAACATGAAAAAAGGTAACACTGTGGATGATTCGGTAAAGCATTTGAAAAAGTTTGTAGAACATTTAGACCAAATGGGCCACCATGTTGATAAAACGTCCATCATATTTACCTGTTTTTAACAGGTTTAGGCTCTGCATACTCACAACTTGTAGTCACCTTCAATTCTAACCTCTATCACCTGAAATTTGACAAAATTTCGGGTCATCTCGACTCACATTGATGAAGGATGATAGGTGATGCACAATGAAGGGACTGACTGGGTAGGAAAGGCTCGTTTCAATAGAATATAATAAATCAGACTACAATTCATACGATCAAATTTGAAGATTTAATCCTGATATCAATGCCGATGGTGCAGCCCTTTCCTCGATCGAGGGGGGATGAATCATCTTTAAATGATCGTTATTAAAACAAAGCAATAATTTGAATAAATCGAATGATCGATCAAGAGAAGATTCAAAACCAGAATCAACTATTCCCAAGAACATTCAAAAGCCTAATCAACTAAGCCGGTGGCGGAGAAAAAACAACCCAAGAACACTAGAGGAAGAACACCAGACATGAAAGATGTTAGAATCTACCACAGCACTAGTGAAGGGCGCTTTGGCGATGCGGGCCATTCTTGACGTGCTGATATCGCCAAGGAACAGAATAGAGTTGGAGGAGCGGTAAGATGATGGGCCGTAGTGCTCACGGTCCACGTAGGGGTGGTTACCGCCGGTGGCGGTGGAGCGGCACGCTTGGGGAAAAAATCACGGCAGTGGTGACGCATCGATGTGATGACGTCAAATGAGGGTTTTAAAGCTGATGTCGGAGATGTTTCATCATGCAAAATGTCTCGTGTGAGCTGGGGGCATGTCGAGTACTGGTGCGTGGTCGTTGTCACCAAACCATCATCCTGTACAAATTCCTCTACTACATCGTTCTCTACCCTATTTTCTTTCTCGTGGATACGTTCTTCTTCCCAGATAGGTTCAATATCAAAGTACTCATGCCTTATGTGTAAGGTTCAAGAGGGACACTCTAGGCTTTATGGACACACCCCTAACACTTCAAGCATGTCATCCCGGCTGAGCCAATCAGTTCTTTGTTAGGTTGCGTTGGGGCCTTCGCGGTAAAGTCGAGGGAAGAAGAGGTGCAACTGATGGAGTGTAATCGAGCAGATGATTGTGGTGTGGGAGTAGGAGCACAATGTTCAGCGGGAGTACAATTCGGAGTGGGTAGTTGTGTTGGGAGCTAGATGAGTGGGTACATAGAGGCTTTCGAAGAGTGTGGGATGTGGTGCCAGGTCGTGGAGGACTCACGAATCATCATTGACATGTTTGCTTGCGCTCTTCCACTGACTTGGCACAATGAGGTGCTTAAGTGCAACTCTGGCGAGTTCAGCAAAGCGTATCATATTGTGGGGCACCAGAACACCCAGGCGAGCAGATCATTACACATGCTACACCAGCACCACTATGGGCCACACTCATCCGATCCACTCAGTCCGCCTCCACTCACACTTTGCACAACACTAGGGGGCAAGGAAATGCTCTGATCACTTAAGTGGGATCAGCACCACTTGCTCGAATCGGCATGACCGATACCATGGCCCGTAGCACTACTGTGAGCCAATCACAAATCACTTGCTTAGAGTGCCAAGGAAAAGGACACCAGTCCAGTTAGTGCCCGTCATCGGCACTATTGATCAATGGTGGAGATGTCAAAACTAATCACATAAACAAGATGGAGCCCTCCACAGAGACGAGTATCACATAGACGAGAAGTTTGCAATAGAGTACGAATAACATGATGGACGAGTCGGGTACATTCAGATCAGTGAGTCTAATTCACTCTGCCATAGGCTCCCCAACCCACTGCCTGTTAGTTGGCCGATATTCAACTAGATCGGCCCGACACTAGTGGAAGGCGACCATCAACTCGAGCAGCCCCACTTGCCCCACCTACACCTACAGTGCAACGGTCTAACCCCACAGTCGATGTAACCCTTCGCACTTCGATCTTCTATACCAATGTCGAGATCAACGACATGGTATACAAGTTTATCGGGGATAGCACTAGTTGCGTTGACGCCGTCTCCGATGCGATGGTCCCCCCACTAGGGTTAGCGCCTATACTCCACCCGACTACATACGAGCTGTCGTGGATTGACAAGTCATCCTTCCAATGAAAAATCAATCCCACGTCCCATTGTAGGTGACCTCCTACGATGAGAGCGTTTTCTGTGTCGTACTTCCTATGAAAGTAGGGAGCATCATCTTACGCTGTCCTTGGTTATATGAACACAACAACAGTCTATCTAGAAGGACAAGACGTGTACATTCATATACTAGGGATGAAACTTTACATGGTACCATCTACCATGGAGCCGCCGAACAAGACAGTCCCAACCGACCTAATAGGGTTAATGGTCGTATGTGGCACCTTGTTCGCCTAAGACTTGAGACGCGAGATTGACGACACGCTAGTGTGTCTTCTCGTCACTCTCGACCCATTCCCAGATGCACACGTAGTGACCCGACCACCAAAAGTTGAGACCCTCATATCCGAGTTTAGTGACGTGTTCCCTGATGAGTTACCCAACGAATTACTGCCAATGCGCCACATACAGCACTCGATTGACCTCGTGCCTAGCGCATCACTACCAAATCTGACCCATTAATGAATGGAGCCGCAAAAGTATGATGAACTTTTACGACAGGTCGACACATCCACTAAAGCAGGCCATTAGGCCGCTCCTAGCCCCCCCCTAAATGTACTTTTAAAGAGAAGAAGCCACATATGGATTTCCCCCTAAGAAATGTGAATAGAAACACAAAAAAGAAGATTCTTATGGGAGAGGCCCGTACACATCCAGAAGAGCCTCATTCTGTATGCGGCACCCGCACTTTTGGCCCCAAAGAAGGATGGCACGTGGCGTATATTCTGAGACAGTACTGTTTTCCCATTACCCGCATACAGGACCCATTCGACATGGTGGGTGGATCAATTGTCTTCTAGAAGAGAGATATCTGTAGCGGGTACAATCAGGTACGGACTCATCCCAGGGACAAATGGAAGACCGCATCTAAGATTAAAGGCGAGTTATATGAGTCGAGAGTCATGCGCTTTAGCCTCCCCAAAGCACTAAATACCTTCTAGCGACATATGAACAAAGCACTAAGCATTTTCATCAACAAGTTTGTAGTCATTTACTTTGAGGATATTCTCATATATAGCTGCACTCGAGAGGATCATCTTGAGCATCTTTGACCGGTCTACACGGTTCTCATGTGACAATTATTATACGTCCATCCAAAGAAATGTAGTTTCCTGATCCCATCAGTTACATTCCAAGCATTTATCGTATCAGCCAAGAGCGTCGCTGCCCACCAAGAGAAGGTTTGAGCCATCACGTCATGGCCTCCATTGGCTAACATCCATGGCGTACTGAGCTTTATTGGACTCGGCACATTCTACTAGCTTCAACTACTATGTGCCTTAAGACAGATGTGTTCACGTGGACACAATCAATAGATCAAGTTTTCTAGCAAAAGAAGCTCACGATGACTTAGGTGCCTCTTCTTCGCCCACCTGACTTTGGGAAGGTCTTCTAGGTAACATGTGACGCTTCTAGCATCAGAAGCGGCGGTGTTCTCAGCTAGGAAGGGCACCCCGTGGAGTTCTTCACTAAGAAGCTGAAGGATGTGAGACTTTGCTACTTGACCCACAACAAGGAGTTCTACACAATTGTCTAGACATTGAAGCGTTGGAGGCATTATTTCCTCTCGAAACAGTTTGTAGTTTTCTGGGATCACGATACACTCAAGTACCTTCATTCACAACAGAAGTTCAGCGACCGCCTCCCAAGGTGGATTGATTACTTACATGATCTTATCTTTATCATCAAGCCCAAGAAGGCAAAAGATAATGTCATCGCCGACGTAATGTCATCAAGGTAAGGACCATAAAATTGAGCATATTCGAGAAGGATACACTAGCTGCTCTAACTTCAGGCCTATCATCTCAGTGATCTCGAGAGGACTGTCCCGTGAGCTCAGGGACTACGTCATCACCGACAGATACCTGTTCTACCAAAACAGGTTGTGCATGCCATGCACGTGACTAGGTTACTTCCTGACTTAGGATTGTCACATTGGAGGTCTTAGTGGGCACTTGTGTCGCGACAAAATCATAGCCATTGTAGAATATTTATTCTACTGGTTGAGTTTGAAGCGGCGTTAGAATATTGTATGAGCATATTCATGATAGAGTCAAAATGCATTGTACAAGAACGCTGGCAACTTGCATCACCGACCCTAGGTCTTCGATGTGGGAGACCATCTGATGGTGAGACTTAAGACCGAATAGATATTCTCCCACGATGGCAACCAAGCTACATGGTCGTAGCATCAGACCGTTCTTGATCTTTAGAAGAGTGGGCGATAACGTCTCACGTCAAAATCTCTCCTACGTGGGGGATCAGCTCCACTTTTAACTAGGCGAACCTGGCTCCCGATTGAGCCCCTTCTCTCTTCTCCGATTCATCCTTTCTAGATCCCTTTAGTGTCACTGAGTTTGCCGACCACTCCCTCCGATCATTTATCCTGGTTGGCATGAGTCAGTTAGTTATATACTCTAAGAGGTAACTAACTATGTAGGGGACAGGTATTGCAGAGGTTTTTGGTGGGCTAGTAGGGATGCACAAACACACATCATCCCCCTAATCAAAGAGGACGATGTATGACGCCTACTGCCGGGTCTCCTTTAGTCGTTGACAATCATCACCGCCAACTCTTCAGAGCTGAGTTCTTTCGACCTCGGGAGGATACATACAACCCGTATAGAAGACGCCAACCAATTGTTAGAGGGGATGTCTTAACAGTTATCAACATCACTGCCTGTCCGTGTCCAGCCCGACCGCCACGCCAAAGCTTCAATAAAGACGCCCAGGTCTAAATATCCCGTGTAGAGCACCTTTGCGTCCCTATCTTTATGCTTTTGTTGTATGTTTTCACTCATTCTGATATCTGTTTTTTATTGGTCACGATAAGTACACCTTACTCATCGTGATGCATCCGTATCACCGTGTTTTGTATCTGTTCATACGGCTTACATTTTCACATTATTTTATTCTAGTTATTTTCTTAATTATGTTGTAAATGGGGGGGAGGAGGATCTTATTGAGATCCTCATCCTGGATTTCGTGTATGGACCCATCGTAGCCATATATAAGGCCATGATGGGACCACATACATCTCAAATCTGTTTTTGAGAAAGTTCCTTTTTGAGTTATGAGATGTCGCGTCTAGAGCAGAAAGATAAAGGAAGTAGAATATGAGAAAAGAAGATAGAAAAGAATAAAAAGGTGAATGAAGTGTGTTGTAAAGGAAAAGAAGCAGCGGGGGGGGATAGGTCCGAGCGCCATTCTTCCTAGTTGCTCTCCGACAACTCGTCCAGATCCGGCATCACAATACCGTCAGACACCCATTGCAATACCGTTGGATGCAAACAAAATATCAGGTGAACCGCAAATTTTGATACGCATCACCAGGACGCCGTCTACGCCCAAGTTTTGAGACCAAAGACCCAACGCGTCCCTCCTCTTGTCGCGTGCATGTGATCGTTCGGTGGCTGAACTATTTCTTTCACTCTGCCAATTAGATCGTGACAAACCGCTCCCTCGTTCGGGGTCCACTTGATGCTCGTGTGACGCTCGGTCAGTAGAGGGGTTGAGCGCCAGCCCCTGGTTGTCTAGTGGGCCCCAAAGAGGCTCTCGGGACTCCGTTGATTCTCAAGACCGCCTGGTATCCTCGAGATCCTCTACGTCTACTACAATCGAATCTCCCATTCAGTAGGATAATTGTGGCAAGATCCTGCCCGACGACAAATCATTAGTCATGCTAGAGATTGGTCGGGCCTTATCACGGCATCGTACTCCGCCAATCCCTCGGTACTACGATAGGAAACCCGCCCTACTGTGCCGCACCTCCTTGTTGCTCGAGGCTACCGCCCACTTTTGACTTTGCATTCTTGTCGACTCGAGAGGACTCTTGTGGCGAGCATTCCGCTCTGCCCTCATTATGAAGCCTACTCACGTAGGTCCATACGTCTTGCTCAAGTGGTCTGCCGCTTGGATAGTGCCCCCTGTTATCTGCCACCCGTGGACACAAATCCCCTTTCCTCTTGGCTCGAAAAGACCCCTTTCCCTCAGCTACTGTGCACGTTTGCCATTCGACCCCAGCTGTAACTGGTTACGACCCGTCTCACGATACCAACCTACTTAAGATCATGGAACAAAGAAGACCACATTGATGATAACATCCAATGCCACCAACATAGTACGCCATTCCATTTTGCTTGTCAAGTACATTATGTCTTCAGTATTTTTCTTACAACACTAAACTGCGCTCGACTTAAATAAGGTGACAAAACGTTATCACGAAAGCTACAATTTGAACATCTCCCTGGGTCCCGGTCAAGGCTGTCCATTACGTGTGAGCCCCTGGGAATTATTCCGCTCGGCGCCGTCATCGTCGTCACTACAACGAGGGTCAGAAGGTGAGAAGGTCATCGTCATCGTCATCTGACTCCAGCCTCAAAGCTCGAAAATCGGAGAATCCAAACTTGTTGGTCCTCCACGTGTAGTGTACTCAGGTCATACGCATCACGTAGCTGCATTCACTTAGTGTTTTACGCATCGGATGACGACATCAACGACGTCGGACAGCATCCGCTCTTTAGCTCTCATTATGCTTGTGCAACCATCAACTAGTGGTGTAGTTTTTGCACTCCACACAACTACCATCACTATGTATTGCCAACATTATTCTTTCCTATTTCACATGTGCTGGGAACTATCCACACAATAAAAGCATTCTTACATTGGTCATGTAGGATCAATTTTACTCCTTATTTTTTTCAGGAAACCCTTTCTAAATGTCGTCAGAATCCAAATAAGTAATTTTTCATTATAGTAAAATTTCATACGTTCATATAAAACGAGAAATGGTTTACTAAAACCGACTACTTCTTTTGATTTTTTTATATTTTCATCGAGTTGAATGAATCATAATTTTGTGATAAAATATTGTCACACTAGGAGTAACTAGTTGACCTACTTACATTACTTCAAATTATTGGTTGTTGACAATCATTAGAATGAATCAATAACCATAAGGCATACCATTCTCATGTCATAGTTAATGATAACATAGTCCACAAGCCATGCACCTAATTTGATGCAGGATGACTAGATGTGACGAAGCTAGGTGATGACGGGAACTGGATCCTCGGACGACTAGGGGTGATGGAATAAAACAAACCACAAATCACTGGGTCGAGTTCAAAATTTAAGTTCGGTAAAAATACTGATGGTGCAGCCTTTTTTCTCGTGATGGGCGGGAGTACTGTCTTACAACCACAGTGGTGATGCAAAAGCAGCAAAATGAATAACTTTGAATAGGCGATTCGCTTGGAAGACTCAAAATCCAATTTTCATCCGACGGCGGATGAACACTCAAAGAATACTGGACGAAGAACACGGCACCAAAGAGTGTAGGAGTACCTCGGTACTTAATAGTGCGTGAAGAGGATGCGGGGAATTCTTGACGCGTCATTGGCGGGATGACTAACCTGTGCTTCGACAAGATGTTGCGGATCCAACTGGCAACCAGTGGCCGCGAGGGTGTCCGGGGGCATGGCGCACGCGCGCTAGCGGCCGCAGACTCTGTGGGTGGGAGCGCTGGTGTCTGAGGCACGCGGTGGGCACAAGCAGCTGGGCGCACAGAGGGTGCGGGCGGCTGGGCTCTCGGCAGGCGCGAGCGGCTGGGCGTGCGGCGTGCATAGGTAGCCAGACGCGCGGCGGGTGCGGGTGGCTTATGGAGGGTGGGACCTGTGCGGACTGGTGCCTAGGGCACAGGGTTGCCAGGACATAGGGCAGCGGCCAAGGAACCGGGAGCGAGCGGCCGGAGCACAGGTTGGTGGCTAAGGGCGCAGCATGCAGCAGCGATCTGCGACGGTGGTGATCGGCGGTGGGTACAATCGGAACGGGATGGGGAAGATAGGGGAGCCGTCTAAGGGGAGAAAAAGTCAACTCTTGAAATAAACTTGCCAAATGTTATTTTGCAACATTGGCCTACACATAGGCCTTGGATGAAATAGAAAATAAGAAATAAAATAACCGTCAAGGACGAGGCGACATGTCGACTCGTCACGTCACGAATGGTTCTGCAGTTGTCGTCGTGGACATGTCGCGACACAGGATATTTCCTGCGTAAGTGGAGGCGCGTCTGTTGTCGGTGCCTTGATGTGGTCCTCATCATGGTGGTTCTTCAGTTGATGTTGATGACAGGTTAGGATGCGATGCGTCTCCGATGATGGTGGCGGTGCGTCCGAAGATGGTGCGTTCACGTCGTGGCCTCCATAATTCCTTTCCTTACATTCTATGGTACACATAGCGGCATGTGAAAAATTACTGAATAAGTGATTTTGACAATATTATATTAAGGAGATCAGTACGCCTTGAGCGTATGTTCCAAATAATTATATTTAAACTTTGCTACCTAATGCCATCAAAACATCTAGATAGACTATCACGATGGAATTCCACTCATATAACGGGCATGCGTTATATTTAGCCAGCATTTATATGGGCAAACTAAACAAGTGGTGGGTCTACTATGGGGAAATTTTTTACAGAATTGGTATGTACAGGCCTCCCAATTGTATTATACTAAAGTAGAAATTATGTTAATTGATGCACACCTGTGTAAAAGGTCCTTATATTTAAGCCACCAAATACGACATTTAAATGGACAGTTCTACTTTCACAATGATCTACGTGTTCGTATATATGCACCTCAAAATTCTCTTAGCTCAGGTAGGCTGAGACATTCATAAGGATCATCGAGTACTACGGATAAGACAATATTTCCTTTGTCTACTAAGACACCACAATGAATGATGTGCGACTCTGTTAAATCGAGGTAACAATATTTTACAAATGTCATGCACAAGTATTAACGACTGACAATCGTCTTATAGTTGAGATTGAATTTCATGTTATTATAGGGTCATGAAGTAGACAATGAACTTTACGTTGATGGTGAAAATGAAAGTAAGGTCCATCAAAGTCTCAGTACACTACTTTGTATCTTCCAGAGCACATGGTACAGATTGGCATACTACACAGGTGAGAGTCACAACAACATTCAGATTAAATTAGTCTTATATTGCAGCACAAGATTCATGACAAGTGCTTGATTTTGTATTTAAAAACGAAGATATTGGAAAAACGATTACATCATTGCTTACGTTAACATGTTTTATTGTTCCTATTGGTATCCCGACCTTCATCTAAAATATGCTTTCCACTTTGCTGATAATGTCACATTTTAAACCGCACATGAATTCACTATATTATGATAAACTGATCAGCATAATTTCATCTACGTGTTTATTTGGTAGACAGTGATGAAGACTTCACACTTCTCTTTACACATTAGTTGTACTTACTTACTTCTTACAACTTGTAACATACAAGAACATGCCAACACGTTTCCTGTAAAATGTTCATCTGAAATTTTATTAATGGTTACATATTGCAAGTGTCCGTCACATTGCATGGTGTTTAGAATGCATAGTTTTTTGTTTGTCCAAATAAGCACAAATGTAAAGATGATACATAGTGAAGAGGTACTATTTTAATTTCATTCCAAATAATACATGATATAGGAAATATTTACATTCTACGTGTCTCGAAAACTATAAAAATATCAATGAATATTTCTCCAAGTAAACAAAAGTCATTAGATACTTTTGAACATGAAATTAGCCAACTTATGCATGCCAGTATATTTATTAAATTTGATAATATACCTAGAAAGTTATTATTGGAACATATAAAAGCATGAATTTGCATCTAATATTTTTATGAGAATATCAAGTGGGTGCTGAGTGGTGTAAGTTTAAATCTACATGGGATTCATTTCACAACCCTATCTATGACCAGTTTTATGACGACAACCATGCTTATCACAGTCTGAGGTTGGTGGGATAATATTGAACTGATTTATTTAATGGTCATGGCCGTATTCACTTCCTTCCTTTAATACTTATGTTGTTCTGATGCAGAAAAAGACATGCAGTTTTGTTTGTTAAACAGCGAGAGGCAACCACAGATCATAGTGGGCGCTTACCTTCTACACCATGCCCGACAGATTTGTAAGAAATTATTCCGCCATCTTAAACGAATTGAGAAAATGAGGAAATCCGCCCCACAATAGATTATCCGTTAGGGGAGTGAGTATACACGGAGAAATATGCAGAGGCGACGTTAAGATAAATTCTTGAGGGAATCTAAACAGAAGATTCAGTAAACAAGGAGGAAATATTTGATGAACGAATGAAACTTCCCTAGACGTTGCCTCTTTTAATGTGAGTCTTTAGATTCTGGTTAGAAATAAGAGAGTGGTGCTGGACAAGAAGAAAGCCATTGGAGTCATTCACTGTTCATTAGCTGATGAAAAAGTCCCTTTTCCCATAGCATTTACAATATCACTATTGTCAATTATGTGGTCACATCGCGCGGCTGGTTGTTGGACTTCTGAAGCCCATGAGAAGTTCCACGCAATGATGGTACGTGGTAATTGAAAGAGAACAATTCATACTATATCGGTTACGAAAGTAAACGTAACTTTAACTTTCGGTAACCTTAAACCAGGGATAATTGTGGAACAACACTCATTTCGGTTTAGCACTTTCGTTTTTTCTCTAGTTGAGCCGTGTAACCCAACGACGCTTCTTCATTCTACAGTCACAACCTATTGATTTGTATTTCATTCTTTACATTCAGTTCTTGCGATATCACCAATTTCCTACTCCCCCTCCCATGGGAGGCTGCAAGTACGGTGTAAAATTCCTCCAGCCGAAGCACATTACCAAATATTCGAAATTGAAGATTGTCAACCCCTACCTTAGAACCCGGGACATACAACCACCTAACCCTTTTTCGTTAATTTGCTTAGAGATATTTAATTAAGGAAGGCAATCGGCTTGAACCCGAGCGATGTTTAGCTTATTGCTATTGCATAGATAAACACACGTAAAAGTAGTTCAACTGTCATACATACGCATAACATTTGCAGCTAGATAGGATGTTTGACAACGGTAGACTACGGAAGAGGCCCTGGTTATTCTTTCTCACGTATCAGGCAAAGTTTTATTCTTCATTAGGAGGCCCTGGTTGAGAGCAAGCGGCTACGTTGCTCTCTTCATAGGCAACTTAGGGGCAGCACGTAAAGCAGTAGCCGATGAAACTGAAGCAGCGGGTGCAGCAGGCCGGGATGTTAAAACTTATCGCAGAAAAGAAGCAGCAGCCATTACATGTGCCGTTGGTGCTTAGGTTGCAGCACGTGTAGCAGCATCTTCCGGTGCTTGTGCCGCCATTGAACTCTACGAGAGGTCGAACTGCGTCGACAGAAAAAACAGAAGGGAGTAAGTCCAAACATCGTAGTTCACAGAGAGAGCTATGTTTTGCATAATACTGACTATATCTACCGAATGATTTTTAATATTATTTTACATCTTAAAATCGACATGAAACCTATTTAAGGGCATAAAAACCTATGACAGGTTAATGCGTGTATGTGGCCAGAGAGGATTAGCCCATTGATAATACCAATGAAACAAGATTGCACATCGATAAATATAATGGGCCAGTGGATGCGTTGGGCCTTTGTAGGTTGGTGCAATAATACGAATGGTGGATAAAGATGCGCATAAATAACGATGGAGATAAATACAAACACATTTCAAGTTACCACTTAGAACTTTCGATAGAGAGAGAGAGCTATTTTTACGGCTATGAACTATAGTGAATATGAATAAAAATAGTGATAACCTATTTACAGGATTTGGTGTATGTGTGGAGCTAGAGTCGCTGAAAAGATGCAACGAACATACCGAAGATACAATTTTTAAAGGGCTAGGAAAGACTCAGGGAGGAGAATCGACAAAGTAGTGGAATAGTGAAAACCAATGAGTGTCTTCTGATCCTGCAGCGCAAGCACAGCCGGCGGATAGAACGTAAGCGAAGAAAGAAGTAGAACTGAAAGAAAGATATGTGCGCGATACGCCATCCCGTTGTTTGCTGCTCTTTGTCAACAACAGCCGTTGAGAACGCGTACTTATATAGGTTGGTTCGGGCAATAATTTATTGTTTTGGTTGCGTTGGATATATCAACAGAGAGTTATGAGTAGAAGATTGAGCAATAGTATGACGCAGCTTTCCAAAACTTATTTATCGTCCCCAATTTCCACAGTTGACATTTGCTACGCGGTCTACAAAGAATAATAGTCTTCGACATCCCTAAGTCTAGATAATTCTACAGGGACACATCTAAATGTCAGGAATATAATACTTATTCATGATGGATTGAGACTGATCATTTACGTCTCTATAAATATCTCTTTAAACGTTAGCACGAATACTCTTACAGAACAACAGAAAATCAATATTTGCAAAACCAAAGGTTATTTTGGGATCTATATACGTTGGCCTCTGTAAGTCGCACTTGTCAGAGAAACACCGGCTAAATTTGTTGGGTAGATATGTCCCAGGATAACCATTGATGGTTACGTTGAAACTGAATTATCCTTCTGGAAATTTGAATTATTATTTCAGGCGGACTCTCGTAGAGTTATCGGATATGATCAAAATTTGGTTGTGCAATAAATAAGAGCATTAACTAAAATATTGACAGGTCGATTTTACTATATCTTCATAGAGCGTGTTTTGCGTCACTGGCCCATATCAATGAATTGACAAGGCCGATCGTATACTCCACTCATGTTCCTGGTTTAATGGTTGAACTCTCCAGGGTAGCTCGTATTCCCGTTAATTGTATTACAAGTCTTCGTGAGACACTCATCTTCCATAGACTCTCGATGTTTATTATATTCCACAGGCACGCGTATTTATTTGTTAATATTTGTCACTCAACTGCTTCTTCAAGATACAGTGATCACGTACTATTTGATAGTGAAAACTTCATTTACTTGCGACCCAGCACAGAACTACGCATTGGAAACTATGCTCCTCCCTGTTTGTAACATCCCTTAGATTGTTGAGGGAATTTACTCACAGCTTGTGCACCACGTTAGTGCAAGCCGGTAGATAAGAGTTATTGTAGGCACTTGTAGTAAGAAGTCGACACATATCTTATACGATATTTAGATATTGGGGTTAGGTCTATGAAAGGACAGGAGGATTGCATTAACTATAACTATGAAAAAGTAGACGAATCGGATAAAACATTGTGTGTAAAAGATAAACTGATATGACTAGAGATAGATAGGATCCTTATAATTGTTCTGGCTGCTGCCATTAGATTAGGAAACTAACAATTGTTCCGTACCAACTATACCCACTGAATACAAAAAGAAGTTGCAGATAATTATCATGTAAAATACTGTAGAAGAATGAAGAAAAACCAGGGAAGAAATGTAGTGGTAACGGATTAAACTCCCCAGCGGGTAAGTGAGATTTAATAAGATATACCAATAGTAATGAAACAAGTACCCCATACTCCTGAGAGACTAGATGACTATAAAAACATATAATTTTAAGCATAGGCTAAGGTCAAATATAGACAGCGCAAAACATAGAGCGGAAGCCAACGGTCACCATTATAACAGGACATGGAGGTTAGTATAGTTATAACGTCTATGATAAAAATGGATCAAACGATGTAGGCGGTTAAATCTATATCCGCTAGCATTAATTTAAACAATCACTAAATATAATATCAGTCTGTTTTATTTAAATACTAAACAAATTTATGTTAATTACGTGGTAAAGTAGAGATCCTCCTTCCTTTTGTATCTTCTCTCTTCCTCACTCTTATTCTTCTTCCACCAACGTCTTCATGTGAGACCAAGTTATTTCATGGTATCAGAGCCACACCAGTGATCATGAGGGCTCAAGATCAATCAGGGACAGTTACTCACATGGTGCCTACTGGCAAGATCTGTAGAGCAGCAATTGGATAAGTCCAGGTTGCAATTCATCCGAGAATCATTATCAATCTGAGTCCGAATGAGGAGAGTCCCCCAATGTGAATAAACTCGATGCTTCATGCGTTGTACCGGTATGATCTCAAGGGTTTACATTTGGACTCCTCGTCCAGTGTTTTTATTGCATATGTCAAACGAAATATGTTCAACAATCCAGAATTCAAGTTATCGTGGAGAACAGATCAACAGGCTGTGAGATTTCTATAAGAAACTATCGTAAGTTGTTCCTCCGTGCATTAGAAAGGAAATATCATCACAACAATCCAGAAAAGGCCTGGAAACAACTTTGTTGTGTGGAATCTGTCTCAGTCATGAAGTTCCAAAGGCGATTTCACAACATGAAAAAAGGTAACACTGTGGATGATTCGGTAAAGCATTTGAAAAAGTTTGTAGAACATTTAGACCAAATGGGCCACCATGTTGATAAAACGTCCATCATATTTACCTGTTTTTAACAGGTTTAGGCTCTGCATACTCACAACTTGTAGTCACCTTCAATTCTAACCTCTATCACCTGAAATTTGACAAAATTTCGGGTCATCTCGACTCACATTGATGAAGGATGATAGGTGATGCACAATGAAGGGACTGACTGGGTAGGAAAGGCTCGTTTCAATAGAATATAATAAATCAGACTACAATTCATACGATCAAATTTGAAGATTTAATCCTGATATCAATGCCGATGGTGCAGCCCTTTCCTCGATCGAGGGGGGATGAATCATCTTTAAATGATCGTTATTAAAACAAAGCAATAATTTGAATAAATCGAATGATCGATCAAGAGAAGATTCAAAACCAGAATCAACTATTCCCAAGAACATTCAAAAGCCTAATCAACTAAGCCGGTGGCGGAGAAAAAACAACCCAAGAACACTAGAGGAAGAACACCAGACATGAAAGATGTTAGAATCTACCACAGCACTAGTGAAGGGCGCTTTGGCGATGCGGGCCATTCTTGACGTGCTGATATCGCCAAGGAACAGAATAGAGTTGGAGGAGCGGTAAGATGATGGGCCGTAGTGCTCACGGTCCACGTAGGGGTGGTTACCGCCGGTGGCGGTGGAGCGGCACGCTTGGGGAAAAAATCACGGCAGTGGTGACGCATCGATGTGATGACGTCAAATGAGGGTTTTAAAGCTGATGTCGGAGATGTTTCATCATGCAAAATGTCTCGTGTGAGCTGGGGGCATGTCGAGTACTGGTGCGTGGTCGTTGTCACCAAACCATCATCCTGTACAAATTCCTCTACTACATCGTTCTCTACCCTATTTTCTTTCTCGTGGATACGTTCTTCTTCCCAGATAGGTTCAATATCAAAGTACTCATGCCTTATGTGTAAGGTTCAAGAGGGACACTCTAGGCTTTATGGACACACCCCTAACACTTCAAGCATGTCATCCCGGCTGAGCCAATCAGTTCTTTGTTAGGTTGCGTTGGGGCCTTCGCGGTAAAGTCGAGGGAAGAAGAGGTGCAACTGATGGAGTGTAATCGAGCAGATGATTGTGGTGTGGGAGTAGGAGCACAATGTTCAGCGGGAGTACAATTCGGAGTGGGTAGTTGTGTTGGGAGCTAGATGAGTGGGTACATAGAGGCTTTCGAAGAGTGTGGGATGTGGTGCCAGGTCGTGGAGGACTCACGAATCATCATTGACATGTTTGCTTGCGCTCTTCCACTGACTTGGCACAATGAGGTGCTTAAGTGCAACTCTGGCGAGTTCAGCAAAGCGTATCATATTGTGGGGCACCAGAACACCCAGGCGAGCAGATCATTACACATGCTACACCAGCACCACTATGGGCCACACTCATCCGATCCACTCAGTCCGCCTCCACTCACACTTTGCACAACACTAGGGGGCAAGGAAATGCTCTGATCACTTAAGTGGGATCAGCACCACTTGCTCGAATCGGCATGACCGATACCATGGCCCGTAGCACTACTGTGAGCCAATCACAAATCACTTGCTTAGAGTGCCAAGGAAAAGGACACCAGTCCAGTTAGTGCCCGTCATCGGCACTATTGATCAATGGTGGAGATGTCAAAACTAATCACATAAACAAGATGGAGCCCTCCACAGAGACGAGTATCACATAGACGAGAAGTTTGCAATAGAGTACGAATAACATGATGGACGAGTCGGGTACATTCAGATCAGTGAGTCTAATTCACTCTGCCATAGGCTCCCCAACCCACTGCCTGTTAGTTGGCCGATATTCAACTAGATCGGCCCGACACTAGTGGAAGGCGACCATCAACTCGAGCAGCCCCACTTGCCCCACCTACACCTACAGTGCAACGGTCTAACCCCACAGTCGATGTAACCCTTCGCGCCCGATCTTCTATACCAATGTCGAGATCAACGACATGGTATACAAGTTTATCGGGGATAGCACTAGTTGCGTTGACGCCGTCTCCGATGCGATGGTCCCCCCACTAGGGTTAGCGCCTATACTCCACCCGACTACATACGAGCTGTCGTGGATTGACAAGTCATCCTTCCAATGAAAAATCAATCCCACGTCCCATTGTAGGTGACCTCCTACGATGAGAGCGTTTTCTGTGTCGTACTTCCTATGAAAGTAGGGAGCATCATCTTACGCTGTCCTTGGTTATATGAACACAACAACAGTCTATCTAGAAGGACAAGACGTGTACATTCATATACTAGGGATGAAACTTTACATGGTACCATCTACCATGGAGCCGCCGAACAAGACAGTCCCAACCGACCTAATAGGGTTAATGGTCGTATGTGGCACCTTGTTCGCCTAAGACTTGAGACGCGAGATTGACGACACGCTAGTGTGTCTTCTCGTCACTCTCGACCCATTCCCAGATGCACACGTAGTGACCCGACCACCAAAAGTTGAGACCCTCATATCCGAGTTTAGTGACGTGTTCCCTGATGAGTTACCCAACGAATTACTGCCAATGCGCCACATACAGCACTCGATTGACCTCGTGCCTAGCGCATCACTACCAAATCTGACCCATTAATGAATGGAGCCGCAAAAGTATGATGAACTTTTACGACAGGTCGACACATCCACTAAAGCAGGCCATTAGGCCGCTCCTAGCCCCCCCCTAAATGTACTTTTAAAGAGAAGAAGCCACATATGGATTTCCCCCTAAGAAATGTGAATAGAAACACAAAAAAGAAGATTCTTATGGGAGAGGCCCGTACACATCCAGAAGAGCCTCATTCTGTATGCGGCACCCGCACTTTTGGCCCCAAAGAAGGATGGCACGTGGCGTATATTCTGAGACAGTACTGTTTTCCCATTACCCGCATACAGGACCCATTCGACATGGTGGGTGGATCAATTGTCTTCTAGAAGAGAGATATCTGTAGCGGGTACAATCAGGTACGGACTCATCCCAGGGACAAATGGAAGACCGCATCTAAGATTAAAGGCGAGTTATATGAGTCGAGAGTCATGCGCTTTAGCCTCCCAAAGCACTAAATACCTTCTAGCGACATATGAACAAAGCACTAAGCATTTTCATCAACAAGTTTGTAGTCATTTACTTTGAGGATATTCTCATATAGCTGCACTCGAGAGGATCATCTTGAGCATCTTTGACCGGTCTACACGGTTCTCATGTGACAATTATTATACGTCCATCCAAAGAAATGTAGTTTCCTGATCCCATCAGTTACATTCCAAGCATTTATCGTATCAGCCAAGAGCGTCGCTGCCCACCAAGAGAAGGTTTGAGCCATCACGTCATGGCCTCCATTGGCTAACATCCATGGCGTACTGAGCTTTATTGGACTCGGCACATTCTACTAGCTTCAACTACTATGTGCCTTAAGACAGATGTGTTCACGTGGACACAATCAATAGATCAAGTTTTCTAGCAAAAGAAGCTCACGATGACTTAGGTGCCTCTTCTTCGCCCACCTGACTTTGGGAAGGTCTTCTAGGTAACATGTGACGCTTCTAGCATCAGAAGCGGCGGTGTTCTCAGCTAGGAAGGGCACCCCGTGGAGTTCTTCACTAAGAAGCTGAAGGATGTGAGACTTTGCTACTTGACCCACAACAAGGAGTTCTACACAATTGTCTAGACATTGAAGCGTTGGAGGCATTATTTCCTCTCGAAACAGTTTGTAGTTTTCTGGGATCACGATACACTCAAGTACCTTCATTCACAACAGAAGTTCAGCGACCGCCTCCCAAGGTGGATTGATTACTTACATGATCTTATCTTTATCATCAAGCCCAAGAAGGCAAAAGATAATGTCATCGCCGACGTAATGTCATCAAGGTAAGGACCATAAAATTGAGCATATTCGAGAAGGATACACTAGCTGCTCTAACTTCAGGCCTATCATCTCAGTGATCTCGAGAGGACTGTCCCGTGAGCTCAGGGACTACGTCATCACCGACAGATACCTGTTCTACCAAAACAGGTTGTGCATGCCATGCACGTGACTAGGTTACTTCCTGACTTAGGATTGTCACATTGGAGGTCTTAGTGGGCACTTGTGTCGCGACAAAATCATAGCCATTGTAGAATATTTATTCTACTGGTTGAGTTTGAAGCGCGGCGTTGTAGAATATTGTATGAGCATATTCATGATAGAGTCAAAATGCATTGTACAAGAACGCTGGCAACTTGCATCACCGACCCTAGGTCTTCGATGTGGGAGACCATCTGATGGTGAGACTTAAGACCGAATAGATATTCTCCCACGATGGCAACCAAGCTACATGGTCGTAGCATCAGACCGTTCTTGATCTTTAGAAGAGTGGGCGATAACGTCTACGCCGTCAAAATCTCTCCTACGTGGGGGATCAGCTCCACTTTTAACTAGGCGAACCTGGCTCCCGATTGAGCCCCTTCTCTCTTCTCCGATTCATCCTTTCTAGATCCCTTTAGTGTCACTGAGTTTGCCGACCACTCCCTCCGATCATTTATCCTGGTTGGCATGAGTCAGTTAGTTATATACTCTAAGAGGTAACTAACTATGTAGGGGACAGGTATTGCAGAGGTTTTTGGTGGGCTAGTAGGGATGCACAAACACACATCATCCCCCTAATCAAAGAGGACGATGTATGACGCCTACTGCCGGGTCTCCTTCAGTCGTTGACGATCATCACCGCCAACTCCTCAGAGCTGAGTTCTTTCGACCTCAGGGAGGATACATACAACCCGTATAGAAGACGCCAACCAATTGTTAGAGGGGATGTCTTAACAGTTATCAACATCACTGCCTGTCCGTGTCCAGCCCGACCGCCACGCCAAAGCTTCAATAAAGACGCCCAGGTCTAAATATCCCGTGTAGAGCACCTTTGCGTCCCTATCTTTATGCTTTTGTTGTATGTTTTCACTCATTCTGATATCTGTTTTTTATTGGTCACGATAAGTACACCTTACTCATCGTGATGCATCCGTATCACCGTGTTTTGTATCTGTTCATACGGCTTACATTTTCACATTATTTTATTCTAGTTATTTTCTTAATTATGTTGTAAATGGGGGGGAGGAGGATCTTATTGAGATCCTCATCCTGGATTTCGTGTATGGACCCATCGTAGCCATATATAAGGCCATGATGGGACCACATACATCTCAAATCTGTTTTTGAGAAAGTTCCTTTTTGAGTTATGAGATGTCGCGTCTAGAGCAGAAAGATAAAGGAAGTAGAATATGAGAAAAGAAGATAGAAAAGAATAAAAAGGTGAATGAAGTGTGTTGTAAAGGAAAAGAAGCAGCGGGGGGGGATAGGTCCGAGCGCCATTCTTCCTAGTTGCTCTCCGACAACTCGTCCAGATCCAGCATCACAATACCGTCAGACACCCATTGCAATACCGTTGGATGCAAACAAAAGATCAGGTGAACCGCAAATTTTGATACGCCACTGCATAGGTGGTCAACTCAGCCATCACCGCAAATTTTGATACGCATCACCAGGACGCCGTCTACGCCCAAGTTTTGAGACCAAAGACCCAACGCGTCCCTCCTCTTGTCGCGTGCATGTGATCGTTCGGTGGCTCAACTATTTCTTTCACTCTGCCAATTAGATCGTGACAAACCGCTCCCTCGTTCGGGGTCCACTTGATGCTCGTGTGACGCTCGGTCAGTAGAGGGGTTGAGCGCCAGCCCCTGGTTGTCTAGTGGGCCCCAAAGAGGCTCTCGGGACTCCGTTGATTCTCAAGACCGCCTGGTATCCTCGAGATCCTCTACGTCTACTACAATCGAATCTCCCATTCAGTAGGATAATTGTGGCAAGATCCTACCCGACGACAAATCATTAGTCATGCTAGAGATTGGTCGGGCCTTATCACGGCATCGTACTCCGCCAATCCCTCGGTACTACGATAGGAAACCCGCCCTACTGTGCCGCACCTCCTTGTTGCTCGAGGCTACCGCCCACTTTTGACTTTGCATTCTTGTCGACTCGAGAGGACTCTTGTGGCGAGCATTCCGCTCTGCCCTCATTATGAAGCCTACTCACGTAGGTCCATACGTCTTGCTCAAGTGGTCTGCCGCTTGGATAGTGCCCCCTGTTATCTGCCACCCGTGGACACAAATCCCCTTTCCTCTTGGCTCGAAAAGACCCCTTTCCCTCAGCTACTGTGCACGTTTGCCATTCGACCCCAGCTGTAACTGGTTACGACCCGTCTCACGATACCAACCTACTTAAGATCATGGAACAAAGAAGACCACATTGATGAGAACATCCAATGCCACCAACATAGTACGCCATTCCATTTTGCTTGTCAAGTACATTATGTCTTCAGTATTTTTCTTACAACACTAAACTGCGCTCGACTTAAATAAGGTGACAAAACGTTATCACGAAAGCTACAATTTGAACATCTCCCTGGGTCCCGGTCAAGGCTGTCCATTACGTGTGAGCCCTGGGAATTATTCCGCTCGGCGCCGTCATCGTCGTCACTACAACGAGGGTCAGAAGGTGAGAAGGTCATCGTCATCGTCATCTGACTCCAGCCTCAAAGCTCGAAAATCGGAGAATCCAAACTTGTTGGTCCTCCACGTGTAGTGTACTCAGGTCATACGCATCACGTAGCTGCATTCACTTAGTGTTTTACGCATCGGATGACGACATCAACGACGTCGGACAGCATCCGCTCTTTAGCTCTCATTATGCTTGTGCAACCATCAACTAGTGGTGTATTTTTTCCACTCCACACAACTACCATCACTATGTATTGCCAACATTATTCTTTCCTATTTCACATGTGCTGGGAACTATCCACACAATAAAAGCATTCTTACATTGGTCATGTAGGATCAATTTTACTCCTTATTTTTTTCAGGAAACCCTTTCTAAATGTCGTCAGAATCCAAATAAGTAATTTTTTATTATAGTACAATTTCATACGTTCATATAAAACGAGAAATGGTTTACTAAAACCGACTACTTCTTTTGACTTTTTTATATTTTCATCGAGTTGAATGAATCATAATTTTGTGATAAAATATTGTCACACCAGGAGTAACTAGTTGATCTACTTACATTACTTCAAATTATTAATTGTTGACAATCATTAGAATGAATCAATAACCATAAGGCATACCATTCTCATGTCATAGTTAATGATAACATAGTCCACAAGCCATGCACCAAATTTGATGCAGGATGACTAGATGTGACGAAGCTAGGTGATGACGGGAACTAGATCCTCGGACGACTAGGGGTGATGGAATAAAACAAACCACAAATCACTGGGTCGAGTTCAAAATTTAAGTTCGGTAAAAATACTGATGGTGCAGCCTTTTTTCTCGTGATGGGCGGGAGTACTGTCTTACAACCACAGTGGTGATGCAAAAGCAGCAAAATGAATAACTTTGAATAGGCGATTCGCTTGGAAGACTCAAAATCCAATTTTCATCCGACGGCGACGGATGAACACTCAAAGAATACTGGACGAAGAACACGGCACCAAAGAGTGTAGGAGTACCTCGGTACTTAATAGTGCGTGAAGAGGATGCGGGGAATTCTTGACGCGTCATTCGCGGGATGACTAACCTGCGCTTCGACAAGATGTTGCGGATCCAACTGGCAATCAGTGGCCGCGAGGGTGTCCGGGGGCATGGCGCCGCAGCGCGCGCGCGCAGACTCTGTGGGCGGGAGCGCTGGTGTCTGAGGCAGCGGTGGGCACAAGCAGCTGGGCGCACAGAGGGTGCGGGCGGCTGGGCTCTCGGCAGGCGCGAGCGGCTGGGCGTGCGGCGTGCATAGGTAGCCAGACGCGCGGCGGGTGCGGGTGGCTTATGGAGGGTGGGACCTGTGCGGACTGGTGCCTAGGGCACAGGGTTGCCAGGACATAGGGCAGCGGCCAAGGAACCGGGAGCGAGCGGCCGGAGCACAGGTTGGTGGCTAAGGGCGCAGCATGCAGCAGCGATCTGCGACGGTGGTGATCGGCGGTGGGTACAATCGGAACGGGATGGGAAGATAGGAGCCGTCTAAGGGGAGAAAAAGTCAACTCTTGAAATAAACTTGCCAAATGTTATTTTGCAACATTGGCCTACATAGGCCTTGGATGAAATAGAAAATAAGAAATAAAATAACCGTCAGGGCGAGGCGACATGTCGACTCGTCCACGTCCTGAATGGTTCTGCAGTTGTCGTCGTGGACATGTCATGACACAGGATATTTCCTGCGTAAGTGGAGGCGCGTCTGTTGTCGGTGCCTTGATGTGGTCCTCATCATGGTGGTTCTTCAGTTGATGTTGATGACAGGTTAGGATGCGATGCGTCTCCGATGATGGTGGCGGTGCGTCCGAAGATGGTGCGTTCACGTCGTGGCCTCCATAATTCCTTTCCTTACATTCTATGGTACACATAGCGGCATGTGAAAAATTACTGAATAAGTGATTTTGACAATATTATATTAAGGAGATCAGTACGCCTTGAGCGTATGTTCCAAATAATTATATTTAAACTTTGCTACCTAATGCCATCAAAACATCTAGATAGACTATCACGATGGAATTCCACTCATATAACGGGCATGCGTTATATTTAGCCAGCATTTATATGGGCAAACTAAACAAGTGGTGGGTCTACTATGGGGAAATTTTTTACAGAATTGGTATGTACAGGCCTCCCAATTGTATTATACTAAAGTAGAAATTATGTTAATTGATGCACACCTGTGTAAAAGGTCCTTATATTTAAGCCACCAAATACGACATTTAAATGGACAGTTCTACTTTCACAATGATCTACGTGTTCGTATATATGCACCTCAAAATTCTCTTAGCTCAGGTAGGCTGAGACATTCATAAGGATCATCGAGTACTACGGATAAGACAATATTTCCTTTGTCCACTAAGACACCACAATGAATGATGTGCGACGACTCTGTTCGTCGAGGTAACAATATTTTACAAATGTCATGCACAAGTATTAACGACTGACAATCGTCTTATAGTTGAGATTGAATTTCATGTTATTATAGGGTCATGAAGTAGACAATGAACTTTACGTTGATGGTGAAAAATGAAAGTAAGGTCCATCAAAGTCTCAGTACACTACTTTGTATCTTCCAGAGCACATGGTACAGATTGGCATACTACACAGGTGAGAGTCACCACAACATTCAGATTAAATTAGTCTTATATTGCAGCACAAGATTCATGACAAGTGCTTGATTTTGTATTTAAAAACGAAGATATTGGAAAAACGATTACATCATTGCTTACGTTAACATGTTTTATTGTTCCTATTGGTATCCCGACCTTCATCTAAAATATGCTTTCCACTTTGCTGATAATGTCACATTTTAAACCGCACATGAATTCACTATATTATGATAAACTGATCAGCATAATTTCATCTACGTGTTTATTTGGTAGACAGTGATGAAGACTTCACACTTCTCTTTACACATTAGTTGTACTTACTTACTTCTTACAACTTGTAACATACAAGAACATGCCAACACGTTTCCTGTAAAATGTTCATCTGAAATTTTATTAATGGTTACATATTGCAAGTGTCCCGTCACATTGCATGGTGTTTAGAATGCATAGTTTTTTGTTTGTCCAAATAAGCACAAATGTAAAGATGATACATAGTGAAGAGGTACTATTTTAATTTCATTCCAAATAATACATGATATAGGAAATATTTACATTATACGTGTCTCGAAAACTATAAAAATATCAATGAATATTTCTCCAAGTAAACAAAAGTCATTAGATACTTTTGAACATGAAATTAGCCAACTTATGCATGCCAGTATATTTATTAAATTTGATAATATACCTAGAAAGTTATTATTGGAACATATAAAAGCATGAATTTGCATCTAATATTTTTATGAGAATATCAAGTGGGTGCTGAGTGGTGTAAGTTTAAATCTACATGGGATTCATTTCACAACCCTATCTATGACCAGTTTTATGACGACAACCATGCTTATCACAGTCTGAGGTTGGTGGGATAATATTGAACTGATTTATTTAATGGTCATGGCCGTATTCACTTCCTTCCTTTAATACTCATGTTGTTCTGATGCAGAAAAAGACATGCAGTTTTGTTTGTTAAACAGCGAGAGGCAACCACAGATCATAGTGGGGGCTTACCTTCTACACCATGCCCGACAGATTTGTAAGAAATTATTCCGCCATCTTAAACGAATTGAGAAAATGAGGAAATCCGCCCCACAATAGATTATCCGTTAGGGGAGTGAGTATACACGGAGAAATATGCAGAGGCGACGTTAAGATAAATTCTTGAGGGAATCTAAACAGAAGATTCAGTAAACAAGGAGGAAATATTTGATGAACTAATGAAACTTCCCTAGACGTTGCCTCTTTTAATGTGAGTCTTTAGATTCTGGTTAGAAATAAGAGAGAGTGGTGCTGGACAAGAAGAAAGCCATTGGAGTCATTCACTGTTCATTAGCTGATGAAAAAGTCCCTTTTCCCATAGCATTTACAATATCACTATTGTCAATTATGTGATCACATCGCGCGGCTGGTTGTTGGACTTCTGAAGCCCATGAGAAGTTCCACCCAATGATGGTACGTGGTAATTGAAAGAGAACAATTCATACTATATCGGTTACGAAAGTAAACGTAACTTTAACTTTCGGTAACCTTAAACCAGGGATAATTGTAGAACAACACTCATTTCGGTTTAGCACTTTCGTTTTTTCTCTAGTTGAGCCATGTAACCCAACGACGCTTCTTCATTCTGCAGTCACAACCTATTGATTTGTAGTTCATTCTTTACATTCAGTTCTTGCGATATCACCAATTTCCTTCTCCCCCTCCCATGGGAGGCTGCAAGTACGGTGTAAATATTCCTCCAGCCGAAGCACATAACCAAATATTCGAAATTGAAGATTGTCAACCCCTACCTTAGAACCCGGGACATACAACCACCTAACCCTTTTTCGTTAATTTGCTTAGAGATATTTAATTAAGGAAGGCAATCGGCTTGAAGCCGAGCGATGTTTAGCTTATTGCTATTGCATAGATAAACACACGTAAAACTAGTTCAACTGTCATACATACGCATAACATTTGCAGCTAGATAGGATGTTTGACAACGGTAGACTACGGAAGAGGCCCTGGTTATTCTTTCTCACGTATCAGGCAAAGTTTTATTCTTCATTAGGAGGCCCTGGTTGAGAGCAAGCGGCTACGTTGCTCTCTTCATAGGCAACTTAGGGGCAGCACGTAAAGCAGTAGCCGAGGAAACTGAAGCAGCAGCGGGTGCAGCAGGCCGGGATGTTAAAACTTATCGCAGAAAAGAAGCAGCAGCCATTACATGTGCCGTTGGTGCTTAGGTTGCAGCACGTGTAGCAGCATCTTCCGGTGCTTGTGCCGCCATTGAACTCTACGAGAGGTCGAACTGCGTCGACAGAAAAAACAGAAGGGAGTAAGTCCAAACATCGTAGTTCACAGAGAGAGCTATGTTTTGCATAATACTGACTATATCTACCGAATGATTTTTAATATTATTTTACATCTTAAAATCGACATGAAACCTATTTAAGGGCATAAAAACCTATGACAGGTTAATGCGTGTATGTGGCCAGAGAGGATTAGCCCATTGATAATACCAATGAAACAAGATTGCACATCGATAAATATAATGGGCCAGTGGATGCGTTGGGCCTTTGTAGGTTGGTGCAATAATACGAATGGTGGATAAAGATGCGCATAAATAACGATGGAGATAAATACAAACACATTTCAAGTTACCACTTAGAACTTTCGATAGAGAGAGAGCTATTTTTACGGCTATGAACTATAGTGAATATGAATAAAAATAGTGATAACCTATTTACAGGATTTGGTGTATGTGTGGAGCTAGAGTCGCTGAAAAGATGCAACGAACATACCGAAGATACAATTTTTAAAGGGCTAGGAAAGACTCAGGGAGGAGAATCGACAAAGTAGTGGAATAGTGAAAACCAATGAGTGTCTTCTGATCCTGCAGCGCAAGCACAGCCGGCGGATAGAACGTAAGCGAAGAAAGAAGTAGAACTGAAAGAAAGATATGTGCGCGATACGCCATCCCGTTGTTTGCTGCTCTTTGTCAACAACAGCCGTTGAGAACGCGTACTTATATAGGTTGGTTCGGGCAATAATTTATTGTTTTGGTTGCGTTGGATATATCAACAGAGAGTTATGAGTAGAAGATTGAGCAATAGTATGACGCAGCTTTCCAAAACTTATTTATCGTCCCCAATTTCCACAGTTGACATTTGCTACGCGGTCTACAAAGAATAATAGTCTTCGACATCCCTAAGTCTAGATAATTCTACAGGGACACATCTAAATGTCAGGAATATAATACTTATTCATGATGGATTGAGACTGATCATTTACGTCTCTATAAATATCTCTTTAAACGTTAGCACGAATACTCTTACAGAACAACAGAAAATCAATATTTGCAAAACCAAAGGTTATTTTGGGATCTATATACGTTGGCCTCTGTAAGTCGCACTTGTCAGAGAAACACCGGCTAAATTTGTTGGGTAGATATGTCCCAGGATAACCATTGATGGTTACGTTGAAACTGAATTATCCTTCTGGAAATTTGAATTATTATTTCAGGCGGACTCTCGTAGAGTTATCGGATATGATCAAAATTTGGTTGTGCAATAAATAAGAGCATTAACTAAAATATTGACAGGTCGATTTTACTATATCTTCATAGAGCGTGTTTTGCGTCACTGGCCCATATCAATGAATTGACAAGGCCGATCGTATACTCCACTCATGTTCCTGGTTTAATGGTTGAACTCTCCAGGGTAGCTCGTATTCCCGTTAATTGTATTACAAGTCTTCGTGAGACACTCATCTTCCATAGACTCTCGATGTTTATTATATTCCACAGGCACGCGTATTTATTTGTTAATATTTGTCACTCAACTGCTTCTTCAAGATACAGTGATCACGTACTATTTGATAGTGAAAACTTCATTTACTTGCGACCCAGCACAGAACTACGCATTGGAAACTATGCTCCTCCCTGTTTGTAACATCCCTTAGATTGTTGAGGAATTTACTCACAGCTTGTGCACCACGTTAGTGCAAGCCGGTAGATAAGAGTTATTGTAGGCACTTGTAGTAAGAAGTCGACACATATCTTATACGATATTTAGATATTGGGGTTAGGTCTATGAAAGGACAGGAGGATTGCATTAACTATAACTATGAAAAAGTAGACGAATCGGATAAAACATTGTGTGTAAAAGATAAACTGATATGACTAGAGATAGATAGGATCCTTATAATTGTTCTGGCTGCTGCCATTAGATTAGGAAACTAACAATTGTTCCGTACCAACTATACCCACTGAATACAAAAAGAAGTTGCAGATAATTATCATGTAAAATACTGTAGAAGAATGAAGAAAAACCAGGGAAGAAATGTAGTGGTAACGGAGTTAAACTCCCAGCGGGTAAGTGAGATTTAATAAGATATACCAATAGTAATGAAACAAGTACCCATACTCCTGAGAGACTAGATGACTATAAAAACATATAATTTTAAGCATAGGCTAAGGTCAAATATAGACAGCGCAAAACATAGAGCGGAAGCCAACGGTCACCATTATAACAGGACATGGAGGTTAGTATAGTTATAACGTCTATGATAAAAATGGATCAAACGATGTAGGCGGTTAAATCTATATCCGCTAGCATTAATTTAAACAATCACTAAATATAATATCAGTCTGTTTTATTTAAATACTAAACAAATTTATGTTAATTACGTGGTAAAGTAGAGATCCTCCTTCCTTTTGTATCTTCTCTCTTCCTCACTCTTATTCTTCTTCCACCAACGTCTTCATGTGAGACCAAGTTATTTCATGGTATCAGAGCCACACCAGTGATCATGAGGGCTCAAGATCAATCAGGGACAGTTACTCACATGGTGCCTACTGGCAAGATCTGTAGAGCAGCAATTGGATAAGTCCAGGTTGCAATTCATCCTAGAATCATTATCAATCTGAGTCCGAATGAGGAGAGTCCCCCAATGTGAATAAACTCGATGCTTCATGCGTTGTACCGGTATGATCTCAAGGGGTTTACATTTGGACTCCTCGTCCAGTGTTTTTATTGCATATGTCAAACGAAATATGTTCAACAATCCAGAATTCAAGTTATCGTGGAGAACAGATCAACAGGCTGTGAGATTTCTATAAGAAACTATCGTGTAAGTTGTTCCTCCGTGCATTAGAAAGGAAATATCATCACAACAATCCAGAAAAGGCCTGGAAACAACTTTGTTGTGTGGAATCAGTCTCAGTCATGAAGTTCCAAAGGCGATTTCACAACATGAAAAAAGGTAACACTGTGGATGATTCGGTAAAGCATTTGAAAAAGTTTGTAGAACATTTAGACCAAATGGGCCACCATGTTGATAAAACGTCCATCATATTTACCTGTTTTTAACAGGTTTAGGCTCTGCATACTCACAACTTGTAGTCACCTTCAATTCTAACCTCTATCACCTGAAATTTGACAAAATTTCGGGTCATCTCGACTCACATTGATGAAGGATGATAGGTGATGCACAATGAAGGGACTGACTGGGTAGGAAAGGCTCGTTTCAATAGAATATAATAAATCAGACTACAATTCATACGATCAAATTTGAAGATTTAATCCTGATATCAATGCCGATGGTGCAGCCCTTTCCTCGATCGAGGGGGGATGAATCATCTTTAAATGATCGTTATTAAAACAAAGCGATAATTTGAATAAATCGAATGATCGATCACGAGAAGATTCAAAACCAGAATCAACTATTCCCAAGAACATTCAAAAGCCTAATCAACTAAGCCGGTGGCGGAGAAAAA
The DNA here is from genome assembly GCF_029677425.1 of Wolffia australiana. Taxonomy (NCBI): domain Eukaryota; kingdom Viridiplantae; phylum Streptophyta; class Magnoliopsida; order Alismatales; family Araceae; genus Wolffia; species Wolffia australiana. The sequence continues at coordinate 4,517,874 of NC_135843.1, forward strand.
ACAACCCAAGAACACTAGAGGAAGAACACCAGACATGAAAGATGTTAGAATTTACCTCAGCACTAGTGAAGGGCGCTTTGGCGATGCGGGCCATTCTTGACGTGCTGATATCGCCAAGGAACGGAATGGAGTTGGAGGAGCGGTAAGATGATGGGCCGTAGTGCTCACGGTCCACGTAGGGGTGGTTAGACTAGATCTATTGGAGTAAGAAGGATAGACTAGATCGCTAAGTGATAACACCCTAATTTCTGTCTTTATTTCATGTTATTAGCATGATTTTATGCATTTAAAGAGCTTAAAATTTGGCTGTTATCATATATTTGCATGAAAATAATATTTTCAAGTAATTTCTGATTTTTCCCTAATTTTATGTTAATTATATGAATTTTAAAGGATTTATTGAAGCTCAAGATAATTTTTTTGAATGAAAATGGCATATTTAATATTTTGTTTCGACATTTATCAGCATGGGAATGAATCAGTGAATTTTTTAGAATTTTTTAGAATTTTTTACGAATTTGTAGGATTTTTCTGAGATTTATTTGAAGAGGAAATGTATTTATTTCAAGAAAAAAAAGTATATTTATAATAGAAAAAGAAGTATTTTTATTATTTTTGAACTTTCAAGGGCCCTTTTACGAACTTTCATTGCAAAAAGACCCTGAAAACAGCTCTCGGTCGCCACGGCAGGCGTAAAGATCCAATTTAAAATTCTATAGGGTTTTATTGCAACTATGTTTTAATGTTTAGAAAAAAAACGGAGGAGAGAGAATGCGGGAAGGGCATATACACGAATATTTTGAGGGTGGCGTCCACATGCAAATTTTAATTTTATAAAGGGTTTCATTGAAAAAAAAGCAAGGAGTGTCTTTTCGTGTCGACGTGGCACTCTCGTGGCCGTCAAATGATGATCAGATCGGGCGTGAAGAGAGAGAGGTTGCGGGAGGTAAGTTCACCGCCCGTGCGGCTCATGCGACGCGCACGCACGGGCGGTGACGTGGCTCATTATCAATGGGAGCTCTAGCGCCCAGACGCACGCAAAGGTGCGTATCGCTATGTATACAAATTCCGCTTTTTGAATTTTCCTTTTGTTTTCTTTGTTTTCGCCAGGGGTACGTGGCGTGACAAGAGAGCATCCGCCAAAGGGAGTTGAATCGGTGCACCCAATAGGAGGGCGACACCTCAGCCTGCAGTTCAGAAAAATAAATTGATTAATAAATGAATTAATCCAATGGTTAACATTGGTTTAACTTCATTTATTAATAACTTTTGATCCAGAAGTCCGATTGAGATGATTTTTTTTATGGATTTGTTCGTCTTGACCCCCTCTTTCTATCTGTTTGGTTGGATCATAAAGATCAAGCTTGTATTGATAGATATAGATTAATCACTCCTTAGGGGTATAATGGTAATTTATTACATTTTACCTAGGTATAAAAGCCGAATTTCGAGAGGAGGGGGTCATTCTTAATGGTTCTCTATCACAGCTGCAAGACAGAGAGGAGCCCCAGCCTGGATCAACCCTTTTGGTACTTTTTCCCTTCATTGTATTTGAACTTTGATGCATTTTGAATGAAATTGGTTAAGTTGTTTGTTTCTTCGTCTCGATTCTAATCTGAACTTCTAAATCGCTTGGCTTGAGCGGCATGTACAAGCCCTGATTAGGATTGAGAGGAGAAATTGAGGGATTACCCAGGCATTCAGTTGCATTACCAAAGAAAAACTCTAAAAACATTTAGTTTTAATTCTTAGGAGATTGAATTACCCATTTCAGTTTTGAATTACCAAAGTTGCAAAAATAAACCAAACTCAATTTAAAAATTCCCTTTTAACCTCTCTAATTCACCTCTTGGATCCTTTCATTAGGATCAAAGAAGCCAACTTAGAGTCCATAATTCTTCTACTCATCTCACTTCTTCTACCCCCCTTTCTAAATTCTCATCTAATTAGGGTGACTTGATCCTCATTGAAGATTAAATTCACTCTAATTAGGATTAAACACCAAAAAGATCATCAAATTGAATTTCTTACTCGCTTCCCTTGGACGACACTCGTACTTATCACTATACACCTTAAGTAGAGTTTTTATAAATTTTATTGCTTAAGCCAAAATTCACAACGACAAGGGCTAAAAATGCATAATTTTACCCCTATTTTTGGCTTATCACTAAGATTGGAGGGGCCACTAGTGACAGGGCTACTATAACGAGCCTAGCTGAAGTCAAGATCCTCTACAATTTGAAAGGCATGCTTAAGTGTGGCAGCTTGTCAAACAAGTAACTCCATATCCAGATTAGGAATAATTTTGGTTTTAAAGCTTGATGTGACCACTTGAGGATTCTCCACAAATACAAATTTTTTTGAACTAGGTAATGTATTCCGACACGGGGCCCCTACCCTATTGTAACTGATGCCATTTATCCACGAAATTACCTAAATAAGCAACAGGTATGTATTTCTCACTAAGCTTATATTTCATTTTCGGCCAGGTATCTATTGATGACTATTGTTAGTTATAGATTGAAAGCTCAAGGTTCTCCAAAGACATTTTGGCCTCACTCTATAATTTCATTGGGGCACATTAAAAATTATTCCACTCGAGCATGTCATGCCATTTGTTTAGCATGGATTCCCAAGGAAGATATTCCTTTGGGTATCCAGATCCCGCATACCATGGAACATTGACTTTGACAATCCTCTAAATCTGTCTCCAATGATTAATGTTCCTAGAGGATGGTAATCACGAGGTTATACCAATCCTTGGGAAGGTAAGGATATTATTGTTCACAACGACTCCTATTCCATCCTTGACACCTATCATCAAGCGCGCAGGGATCATTCACCGATTGATGATTCCTATAACAACCAAAGCACATGTCCTAAAGTGGATAGCAATCATCACTACGAGGATGCTTTCTATCTCGTCTTCGGTTTCTGTCCTATGAGGTTAGGGATCGTTCCACCAAGGATGGTTCCTCTCACGAACCAAGCTTCTATGGCTGATAGGGATCATTTGGATGATTCCTATCACTAAGTGGGGTTCTAACCTGGGGGAGGATTCATATCGTCATGCTTAGGATGATTCTCATTACGACCTCCAGATGTATTATCAGGGTTGATATAAATCACCATTTTTTGATGAATTTATTTGTACTCTCTAAGTCTAGGGTTAGGTGGGTATGGGTCGTCGAGATCATGGCGATTCCTATCACGACAACGAGTTCCTAACCCGCAAGCTTGCTCACTAAGCACACCAACAGAATTGATTAGCCGGTTGTCCATGTTAGCTAGATATGTGTTTATCTCAAGACAACCAGTTTGGATAATGTCTCACGTGTGGTCAACATCATCACGTGCAGAGGATCGCAGCACAAGTGGGTAAAGGTCTTCGATAGGGATAGATATAGTGGTGATGTCGTCAACGCACTAGCATCATGCGCGGCTCCACTATCTCTCGAGACACCCCGCATCATGGCTCGCCATCAATGCCAACTATAGAATCACCCTGATAGCGTCCATGTCAACCCACCGGCATCAGACATGTCTCCACTAACACTTGAGATGGCCCGCATCATGACATGTTGCCAACGACAACTGGAGAACCGCCCATTGACGTGATAAGTCGACACGTCGCATCGTCTTTGATGGTTATTTTATTTATATCTTTCTCTTTCCTCCAAGGCCTATATGTAGGCCAATATTGGACGAAGCACCTAGTGAATCATTTTTCAAGAATCCAAGTTTTCCTTCCTCAACAAGAGTTTGCCCTAATTCTCCGCCATTCCTGTCCATCGCCGTTGACCCTTGTTGCTAGCTCCACCCATGCAAGCTAGCGCTGCCCGTGCCCTTACTTGCCACCCTGCGGCCACTCACCATGCACCGCTCCTTTGACCACCCACGGCCTGCGCCCTCGGTGACCCGCGTTGCGCCTCCTTAGCTGCCCGTGTTGTGCACCCTTAGCTGCCCCCGGTCCGCACCCTCGACCGCCCAGGCCTTAACCCCTCAGTCGCATGCGCTGCGTGACCTCAGCTGCCCGCGCTGCATGCCCTTAGCTGCCCGCACTACATGCCCTCAGCTGCCCGTGCTACACGCCCTAAGCTGCCTGTGCTCCGTGCCCTCAGCCACCCACGCCCTTGGCTACCTGCACCCTTGGCCGTGCCCTATGCCCTTACCGCACGTGCTCGCACCCTTAGACACCTTGGCCGCCTGCGCCCTACGCCCGGTCACCCGTGCTCCACACCCTTGACCGCCCGAACACCGCACCATCAGCTCCCAACACTCCGCGCTCTCGCCAGCCCGCGCTCTCCGCCCTCGGCTGCCCGCACCCTTGGCCGCCACCCTACGCCCAGGCTGCCCACCCCCACGCCCTCGTCCTCCTAGGCTCAACCTGATCGCTTTGTGCCTCAGGTGCCCTAGCCCCTGGTCGTCCGTGCCTACTGCACCCTCGGCCACCCGCCCCCTTGGCCATTGCCTTATGCCCTGGCCGCCGGCGCCCGCCGCGCGTTTGGCGGCCCGCACCGACTGCCGGCCTGACCGGTCGCCCCCTTGGCCACCCATGCCTACCATGCCTAGGCTGCTTGTGCCCACTGTGCCACCCGCACATGCCTGTTGTGCTCCTGGCTGCCCTCACACCCACTTGCCGTCGGGCATACACTCGGATCTGCAACACCTTGTTGAAGCACATGTCATTCACCACCGCCAACGATTTATCAAGAATCTCTTTCATTGCCACGATGCACTACTCTAGTGCCGAGGTACTCTCCGCACTCTTGGAAGATCGTGTTCTTCATCCAGTATTATTCGAGTGTTTATCAACCGCCATCGGATTTGATATGGATTTTGAATCTTCAAGCGACTAGATGAATAGGCCTTTGAATCTTCTATCGATCGCTGTCCGCATTTATCGAACATGTTACTTTGTTTTTACCGCGGTCGTTGAAGATAGTACTCCTGCCCTTGATGAGAAAATGAGGTGAACTACCATTGTTTTCATCGTATTTCAACCCTTGGACTCGATCATGTGATTTGTGCCCTATTTTATCCTAGCCCCCCCCTAGTTATCCTAATACCCAACTCCCATCGACATCTTGCATCCTGTCTCCCCTAGCCATCTTGCATCATATTGGCATCAGAGCCTAACCTATGTCATCCTACCTACTCCGCATTCGTAGACGTCATTCATCATCATCACATCTTGCATGGATCTGCGTTCAGGCAAATGCATCTCTGCCACAATGAATGAACCATCCCTAGATAGTCATGAGATTTTGTTCCTATCCAAGATTTGTCTCCACCCGCTCTACCATCCTCTTCACTGGGGATGTGGCCCACATCTTAGACGCTGTCCAGAATGGTTTTCAAGACGTCAACATATGATTAACTAATATGGACAACCATCTAGCCAATTCTATAGATGTGGTTAGTGAGAGAACCTACCAACTAGAAAATCGAGGTCGTGATAGGCATCGCCGTGATTGTCAAGACCCGCACCCGGCTAAACCTAGACCTCGGGATCACGATAGAACTCATCATGAACCCGATGATCCCTATCCACTCGAGAATAGATTCAGGGTTGTTATTAGAATCATCCCGAATGACGATCAGGTTCCTTGTGAGGCTAGAAAACCAGGCCATGATAGAAATTATCGTGATGATTTCTATGCACCTGAGCAGGGAACCCGGTCGTGATAGGAATCATCCTCCACGGACGATCCATATCCGTTTGCAAATAGACACCGGTACAAGATGAAAATCGTCCTCCCTCAGACAATTACTATCCACTGGAGGATAGGATCCTAGATCGTGATGGAAATCATCACCCGCAGAATGATCTCTATCGTCTGACGATAGGCGCCGATGTTGGAATGGGAATCGTCCTCAACTGGGCGATCCCTATCCTTTGAGGATCGGGTACCACCTCATCATCACCGTCGTTCGGATCATGAAAATCACTAGCAACAAATTCAAAGGAGTGTCAAGGTTGACGTCCCATATTATGAAATATCTACAGACCCAATAAATTATCTCGATTGGGAGTCTAAGCTTAATAATTATTTCAAACGGTACAATAGGCTTCAGCGTGAAAGGTACAATATGCTGAAATGAGGTTAGGCGGACAAGCCAAAAGTTTTACGAGAACCTTGAATATTCTACATATACCCGGAGAGGCACCAATTGACACGTGGTCCCAAATGAAAGATAAGTTACATGAGAAATGTGTTCCATTCGCCTACTTAGGTAATCTCCTAGATCAATGGCATAAACTATAGTAAGGCAGACCACCCGTCTTGATGTATATCATCCAATCCCTACCCACCGATGGCGAGTTTCACTTGTCCACCCATCCTCATTACCTTCCGACTGGCATGAGAACATCGAGGCTATATTGGATGACATAACCACTTTCACCAAGTGTGGGATGGCGTGGAAGTTTCTTGCTCATTGGCAAGACAAACCATCAAGGGCGACACATGGATCATGTAAGAAGAATTAGGTCGCCTTTGCTCAAACCTGCTAATACCATTGGAGCTTCTTGATGATAAGCTGGGAGTCATGATGCGAGAGAATTAATGGTGATGTTGTCAACTCACCGGCATCGGTTCTTGCGCCCCACCGTCTCTCAAGACACCCCACATCATGGCTCGCTGTGAAAGTGAACTAGAGAACCATCGTGATGGCTACCACGTCAACCCACGGCATTGGGCGTGTCTCCACTAACACCTGAGATGTCCTGCATCATGACACGCCGCCCGACAACTGCAGAACCACCCATTGGCGTGATAAGTCGACACGTCGCATCGTCTTTGACGGTTATTTTATTTCTTATTTTCTTTTACTCCAAGGCCTATATGTGACCAAAGTTGCAAGCGCGTGGTGAATCATGTTTCAAGAATTGAAGTTTTCCTTCTTTTTGAAGAATTTGCCCTAATTATCCTCCGTTGCGCTCCGTTGCCACTGCCTCCACGCACGCAGGCCATTGCCACCTACGGTCTTGGCTGCCACCTAGCGCGCGGTCACTCGTGCACCGCGCCCATGACTGCTCATGCTCCGCACGCTTGGCCGCCCCCGCCCTTGGCCGCCACCTTGTGCTCCAAACACCCGCACCCTGAGCGAGTGCCTTGTGCCCCGGTGGCCCGCGCCCTTGGCCGCCCTCCTACGTCCCGCCCGCTCGCAGTCTTGGCAACCTCCCTATGCCTAGGCGGCTGGCGCGCTTGGTCGCGTGAGCCCTCATCCCCCCACCCCCTTGGCGGCCGCCCTGCGCCGGCCACGCCTGGGCCCCTTGTGCCTAGCACGTCCCCAGCCGCTCGCATGCGCCTACTGCGCCTACGGCCGCCCTTGGAGCCACGTTTTGCTGCGCATAAACTTGGATCCGTGACACCTTGTCGAAGCATACATCATTCACAATCGCCAATGACACGTCAAGAATCTCTTTCATCACCACAATGCACTACTCTAGTGCCGAGGTACTCTCTGCACTCTTTGGTGATCGTGTTCTTCATCTAGTATTCTTCGAGTGTTTATCCTCTGCTGTCAGATTTCATTTGTATTTTGATCTTCAAGCGACTAGTTGAATAAGCCTTTTAAATTTCTAGCGATCGTCGTCCGGATTTATTGAACATGTTGCTTTGTTTTCACGGTTGGTAGTCGAAGACAGTAGTACCGCCCTTGACGAGGAAAGGAGCTGCACCACCATCAGTTTTATCCGATTCAAACCCTCATACTCGATCGTGTGATTTGTGTTCTGTTTTATCCTAGCCCTCCCCTAGTTGTCCTAGTACCTAGCTACCATCGTCATCCTCCATCTTGTCTCCTCTAGTCATCCTGCATCAACAAGCCTCACGGTTATATACGCAAGGATCCATCATTGCGACAATGACTCATCTAGCATAACGCAGATGCATGCAAAATGAGGCGAAGATACACGACGTCACATAGATACACGATGTACAAACAAAAGTTCACACTATCAAATTCAAAGATTTAAGTCAAGTGTAAATATGGATGGCGCAGCCCCTTTCCCTGATCGAGGGCAGCAGTACTGTCTTTCAAAAACCATAGTGAAAACAAAGTGACAATTTTAACAAATCGAATATTTGATCGTGAGAAGGTCGGAAAGCGTAATCAACTATTCAATAAAAGATTAAAAAGCCTAATCAATTATTTACGAACCCATTCAAAAGCCAAATCAACTAATCTGATGGCGGTGGAAAAAAAAGCAAGAACACTAGAGGAAGAACATGAGAGGCAAGCACGACACATGGTTGCTGTGTGGTGCACAGCACGTCTTTGGAAGCTGGTCATGCGCACCTTGTGCGCAGATGGGCGGCCCTGTGTGTATCCGAACAGTAGTCGCGTAATGTTACTAGTGCGCGCAATTGGGGGGGGGGGAGGGTGGTGACCGACTGTGCACGTGGCAGGCATGAGTGGCAGCACTGTGCGTGGCGCGTAGGGGCAGGTGGTTGGCGCAGGCAGCGGCAGGCTGCCTTGTGCGCTGCGGACGCCACTCAGCGCATGTGTGCGCGATTGGTACAGATGGGCAACCATGCGCAGGGCGAGCAGTGAGCAGTGAGTACTGCATTTGTGGGCGAAGGAGGGCTGGTGATCTTCTCTCGACGATAGCGGTGTAGGCAAGAGGCAACGATGGCAGCTCAAAAGGGAGACGACTGGGGTAGATTTTCATTTAGAAGAAGACACTATAATTCCAAAAAGATATCCTCAAGTCTCCCTTCCAACATAGCCCCACGTATAGGCATTGGAAGAAAGAGAAATTAAGGTCACCATTAATTTAAAATTCTAATATTGAATGTTGTGACTGATAAATCCTAAATGATAGTAATATATATGTGCAATTCTAGCTAATTTATCGACTTCTTTATCTTTATCTAGATATATTATCAACATTTATGTTAAGTTGTGGAAAATGATGAAATAAAATTACCTCTTTCTAATTTGGAGTTAATTATTGTCATTGGTGGGACTAACCCCACTCAACTCAATGAGTTGAGTGGAATGAATCTCACTCTCTTCTTAGTTTATGTGGAAGATGTAGGAATTAGGTGAAACTTTCATGAATAAAAGGGATAAATAAATGAAGGGAAAGCTATTTGGACCAGAGGAGCAGGCTCAGCCACAACCCTGGGCCCAGAAAGAAGGCCCAAAGCAAGACAGTTGGCTCTAGTCTAAAGGCCCACTAATGAAGCTCCACTAAGCCCACTATGAGAGGTATGGTGGGCCAAAGAAAGGAGGGCAAGGGGAAGGTCCAGGCATGATTATTCATGAACATTTCAGGGGCTTGGATGCTGATTGGAGGACAACCTTGGATGTGGATCCAAGCCAGAGAAGAAGATCCAGCCGTTCAATCCATAAAACATCCAAGGGTGGAGACTTAAAGATAGCACCTTTAATGCTAATTAAGGAAAGAAGTGTTGAACGTCCATGGGGTATTTCAAAGGTCTCAATGCTGATTGGAGGACCATAATGGACGTGGATCGTGACCCTGAAAAGAAGATCTGGCCATCCATTGTACTAAAAATCCAATGGCTTTCATTTGCTCTCTCTCCCTATATAAACCCTTTCACCCTATTGTAATATTCATCTTGTGATTCAATCCAAAGTAATGTTTGGTGACCTAAGGGGAATTGAGTCATAGATCCATTCACCTCAGTGAGTGCCAGGCTGAGCAGGAAGCATCCAGGGCTGAAGAAGCTGGTGGAAAGGAGAAGAAGAAGTCCCTTGGGCCTTGGAGGGTGCGACAAAGAGGTTACCTTCTTACTTCTCATTTCTCACTCTTTTCTGTTCGTCGTTTTCTTTAATTTAGTCTTAGATCAGCTAGCTAATATCGAGACAGTTCCAATGCATTCAACCACGCTCTAGAGTTCATTCTAGAACTCATTATAGAGTGAATTTAGTGCAGTCCATTTTTTCTCTGTCCTCCACCAAGCCACTTTCCCCATTTGGCATCCGGACTTAGCCAAATTTTGACCAAGTCCAGAGCGCCAGACTGTTTGATTTCCTATTATGTTTTGGCTTTAAAATACTCCTGAAAATCCCAAAAAAAGTATTTTCTGCCTACTAATATTATTATATTATTATAATAATATTTTAACTTTCTTTGTTTTATTTTGATTTAATTAGTAATTTATCTTCATATATAGTAAGCCTACTTCTAAAATTATTAAAAAACATATAACTAAAGCACAAATTCTTAAGGAAAAACCTTTGCTCCTTGTGGATCGACCCTTACTCTCCCTACGCTAGTAGGGTTATTATAAATTTTTGTTGTTTTAATTCGGATAAACCAACGACACTAACTAGTAAAGTTAGCTCATCACTAATTACCCCCAAATCTGAATTATCAACTGGCGCCGTTGCCGGGAGCATTAAAGGGAAAGTTATGGAGTTGGCATTAGCAATGCATCATGGCGTGGGATGTCTCCTATTAAATTGGAGGCAGGACGGGTACAGGTTTGTTGTTGTGCTTCCTTAGTTATCAACAAGAAGAAAACACTAACTCCTTTTCCCCTATGGCAAACAAGTTGCAGTTTTAGAAAAACTGACAAGGATACTACTACCATAAGAAAAAAATTGGCTCACTGAGATTGAACTTAAAAAATAGAAGACTTGGTAGAGGAACCAGTCAAATATTTTAACCCAATTACCAAACATGCTTTCAATTGTGACATAAATCATGGGAATGGTCAGAATCTCAAAACTCAAGACACAGGAGTCGATTCCCACTATCAAATGCACATGCATTCTAAACAGAAAGATGAAAATGATATCCTGATAGCGGGCCAACACGTCATGTTACATAAGATCCGAATCGACTGTTTCCATTCATGCATTGCTCTCAGAATGGCAAACTCCAAATAGGTTATGGTTCCAATTTAAAGCTCTTATCAATTGGCTCTTAACAAATTGCTACTTCCATTGGAATATTATATCGAAATGATAATCTCCATTTTCCTAAAATTATAAGGGATATCATATATGTTCATGAATTTTTGTAGGAAAGTAATGTTTTATTGCATTTCATTATTTTGTTTGCCTTATGATAGAGAAAATTACCCTTTAGTTTTTCTAAAGCGATCGGTTATAAATGGACTTTACCATGTTGATAATCAGTTTTTTTCAAAATGCACTCTTGTTGGGGAAGTAACGTCTTCAGAGACCAAACACTCTTGACTTGGATGACCACAATTTTGCATTTGAATTCCATCATGAATAAATATGGTCTTCTTCTTTTCTCAAACGCTTTCAATTTCATTTGTGAACCTTGCAATTGAGCTAGATATTATCAATTACGTGTTGCATCTATTAATTATTTATCAAATCAATGTTTGGAGATCATTCATTTAAACATATGGGGACCTATCCTTGTAATGTCTCGTTTACATTTCTCATATTCTGTTGTTTGGTATCTAATTTCAGGAAATAGACATGGGTTTATCCGCTTAAAATAAAAAGCTGATCTTCTTTTTCGCGTTTGTGGAGTTTTTGAAATTTGTAGAAACCCAAGCAAGGGAGACATTTTGAGACATTTGGCTGTCTATAAAATCACTCCATACCTATTTAAAATCAAACAAGACCATACATAGGGTCTCCTGCCCCCATTAACTCAAACCGAATGTAAGTGATGTGAAAAAACATCATCATATAAGTGAGACATCTCTTTCATTGTTAAAGCCTGCTAAGATGCTGTATTATGTTTGGGATGGGCCAATTGCTATTACAGTTTTTCTTGTTAATTGCCTACACCTGTTCTTACTAATCAATCTTCATTTGAAGTTTTGTTGTGAACTCCTCCTTACATTTTGACACATTTGGCTGTCTTTGTTACCCATATCTTAACCTCTATCCTCACACCAAACTAGAAGAAATATCCGAAACCTGTGTCTTATTGGGATACAGCTCAATGCACACTAGATGCAAATCTTTGTCCTGGTCTCGTAAATTCTACCTTTCCCGACATGTGTTTTTATGAATATTCCTTCCCCTGTAAGAATAATAATAATAATTATTCTGAAGGTATTTTAAGCTCAATTACTTCGAATGTTTTCAACTCTTCTTTTAAAAACCTATCGCTCAGTACTGATACGTCAAAATTGTCTGTAGTTCTCAACCTAGTAGCTAATCATGAAGCTGATCAGATACTTTATGAATCAACTAAATATATCAAACAAAATGTCGGCATCTTGAGGTAATTATAAGTCTTTTAACTCATGCGGTAATAACACCTGTAGGACCTTCAAGATATTGTTCCATTATCTCATCATACTCGTTAAACAAGCATTAAGTTAAATTTTAGGGACCTTGCTGATTTATATGATGAAAAAAAACACAATTTAAAATAGCATTGATATGCTCTATTAGATATCTAATATATATATTTTATAAAGTTATCAAAGCACATGTGTCTCAGATTACAATGTTTTCTACTGAATTCAAATATATAAAGGTTTCAAAGGCTTACCACCGTCAGACCAATCAGGCCCTAGGTAACCTACTTGGATCCCTTGTAGGCAAGCATCGTACAACGTAGGACTCGATCATTCCCCACACTAAGGTCAATTACAACTTCTTGGTGAACCAAACCACCTGGTGAAGTCGTTTTGAGATAGCTTATGGCGAGGCTCCTTATCGAACCCTCGACATAGCACTCGTAGATCCTCATGTAAGGGTTACTGAGGATGGTCTTGCATTTGCCTAACATGTTTCTTTGTTGTATGAGCATATTCATGATAGAGTCAAAATGCATTGTACAAGAACGCTGGCAACTTGCATCACCGACCCTAGGTCTTCGATGTGGGAGACCATCTGATGGTGAGACTTAAGACCGAATAGATATTCTCCCACGATGGCAACCAAGCTACATGGTCGTAGCATCAGACCGTTCTTGATCTTTAGAAGAGTGGGCGATAACGTCTACGCCGTCAAAATCTCTCCTACGTGGGGGATCAGCTCCACTTTTAACTAGGCGAACCTGGCTCCCGATTGAGCCCCTTCTCTCTTCTCCGATTCATCCTTTCTAGATCCCTTTAGTGTCACTGAGTTTGCCGACCACTCCCTCCGATCATTTATCCTGGTTGGCATGAGTCAGTTAGTTATATACTCTAAGAGGTAACTAACTATGTAGGGGACAGGTATTGCAGAGGTTTTTGGTGGGCTAGTAGGGATGCACAAACACACATCATCCCCCTAATCAAAGAGGACGATGTATGACGCCTACTGCCGGGTCTCCTTCAGTCGTTGACGATCATCACCGCCAACTCCTCAGAGTTGAGTTCTTTCGACCTCAGGGAGGATACATACAACCCGTATAGAAGACGCCAACCAATTGTTAGAGGGGATGTCTTAACAGTTATCAACATCACTGCCTGTCCGTGTCCAGCCCGACCGCCACGCCAAAGCTTCAATAAAGACGCCCAGGTCTAAATATCCCGTGTAGAGCACCTTTGCGTCCCTATCTTTATGCTTTTGTTGTATGTTTTCACTCATTCTGATATCTGTTTTTTATTGGTCACGATAAGTACACCTTACTCATCGTGATGCATCCGTATCACCGTGTTTTGTATCTGTTCATACGGCTTACATTTTCACATTATTTTATTCTAGTTATTTTCTTAATTATGTTGTAAATGGGGGGGAGGAGGATCTTATTGAGATCCTCATCCTGGATTTCGTGTATGTGGACCCATCGTAGCCATATATAAGGCCATGATGGGACCACATACATCTCAAATCTGTTTTTGAGAAAGTTCCTTTTGAGTTATGAGATGTCGCGTCTAGAGCAGAAAGATAAAGGAAGTAGAATATGAGAAAAGAAGATAGAAAAGAATAAAAAGGTGAATGAAGTGTGTTGTAAAGGAAAAGAAGCAGCGGGGGGGGATAGGTCCGAGCGCCATTCTTCCTAGTTGCTCTCCGACAACTCGTCCAGATCCAGCATCACAATACCGTCAGACACCCATTGCAATACCGTTGGATGCAAACAAAAGATCAGGTGAACGGCGAATTTTGATACGCCACGGCATAGGTGGACAACTCAGCCATCACCGCAAATTTTGATACGCATCACCAGGACGCCGTCTACGCCCAAGTTTTGAGACCAAAGACCCAACGCGTCCCTCCTCTTGTCGCGTGCATGTGATCGTTCGGTGGCTCAACTATTTCTTTCACTCGGCCAATTAGATCGTGACAAACCGCTCCCTCGTTCGGGGTCCACTTGATGCTCGTGTGACGCTCGGTCAGTAGAGGGGTTGAGCGCCAGCCCCTGGTTGTCTAGTGGGCCCCAAAGAGGCTCTCGGGACTCCGTTGATTCTCAAGACGGCCTGGTATCCTCGAGATCCTCTACGTCTACTACAATCGAATCTCCCATTCAGTAGGATAATTGTGGCAAGATCCTGCCCGACGACAAATCATTAGTCATGCTAGAGATTGGTCGGGCCTTATCACGGCATCATACTCCGCCAATCCCTCGGTACTACGATAGGAAACCCGCCCTACTGTGCCGCACCTCCTTGTTGCTCGAGGCTACCGCCCACTTTTGACTTTGCATTCTTGTCGACTCGAGAGGACTCTTGTGGCGAGCATTCCGCTCTGCCCTCATTATGAAGCCTACTCACGTAGGTCCATACGTCTTGCTCAAGTGGTCTGCCGCTTGGATAGTGCCCCCTGTTATCTGCCACCCGTGGACACAAATCCCCTTTCCTCTTGGCTCGAAAAGACCCCTTTCCCTCAGCTACTGTGCACGTTTGCCATTCGACCCCAGCCGTAACTGCTTACGACCCGTCTCACGATACCAACCTACTTAAGATCATGGAACAAAGAAGACCACATTGATGAGAACATCCAATGCCACCAACATAGTACGCCATTCCATTTTGCTTGTCAAGTATATTATGTCTTCAGTATTTTTCTTACAACACTAAACTGCGCTCGACTTAAATAAGGTGACAAAACGTTATCACGAAAGCTACAATTTGAACGTCTCCCTGGGTCCCGGTCAAGGCTGTCCATTACGTGTGAGCCCATGGGAATTATTCCGCTCGGCGCCGTCATCGTCGTCACTACAACGAGGGTCAGAAGGTCAGAAGGTCATCGTCATCGTCATCCGACTCCAGCCTCAAAGCTCGAAAATCGGAGAATCCAAACTTGTTGGTCCTCCACGTGTAGTGTACTCAGGTCATACGCATCACGTAGCTGCATTCACTTAGTGTTTTACGCATCGGATGACGACATCAACGACGTCGGACAGCATCCGCTCTTTAGCTCTCATTATGCTTGTGCAACCATCAACTAGTGGTGTATTTTTTGCACTCCACACAACTACCATCACTATGTATTGCCAACATTATTCTTTCCTATTTCACATGTGCTGGGAACTATCCACACAATAAAAGCATTCTTACATTGGTCATGTAGGATCAATTTTACTCCTTATTTTTTTCAGGAAACCCTTTCTAAATGTCGTCAGAATCCAAATAAGTAATTTTTTATTATAGTACAATTTCATACGTTCATATAAAACGAGAAATGGTTTACTAAAACCGACTACTTCTTTTGATTTTTTTATATTTTCATCGAGTTGAATGAATCATAATTTTGTGATAAAATATTGTCACACCAGGAGTAACTAGTTGATCTACTTACATTACTTCAAATTATTGGTTGTTGACAATCATTAGAATGAATCAATAACCATAAGGCATACCATTCTCATGTCATAGTTAATGATAACATAGTCCACAAGCCATGCACCTAATTTGATGCAGGATGACTAGATGTGACGAAGCTAGGTGATGACGGGAACTGGATCCTCGGACGACTAGGGGTGATGGAATAAAACAAACCACAAATCACTGGGTCGAGTTCAAAATTTAAGTTCGGTAAAAATACTGATGGTGCAGCCTTTTTTCTCGTGATGGGCGGGAGTACTGTCTTACAACCACAGTGGTGATGCAAAAGCAGCAAAATGAATAACTTTGAATAGGCGATTCGCTTGGAAGACTCAAAATCCAATTTTCATCCGACGGCGACGGATGAACACTCAAAGAATACTGGACGAAGAACACGGCACCAAAGAGTGTAGGAGTACCTCGGTACTTAATAGTGCGTGAAGAGGATGCGGGGAATTCTTGACGCGTCATTCGCGGGATGACTAACCTGCGCTTCGACAAGATGTTGCGGATCCAACTGGCAATCAGTGGCCGCGAGGGTGTCCGGGGGCATGGCGCACGCGCGCTAGCGGCCGCAGACTCTGTGGGCGGGAGCGCTGGTGTCTGAGGCACGCGGTGGGCACAAGCAGCTGGGCGCACAGAGGGTGCGGGCGGCTGGGCTCTCGGCAGGCGCGAGCGGCTGGGCGTGCGGCGTGCATAGGTAGCCAGATGCGCGGCGGGTGCGGGTGGCTTATGGAGGGTGGGACCTGTGCGGACTGGTGCGTAGGGCACAGGGTTGCCAGGACATATGGCAGCGGCCAAGGAACCAGGAGCGAGCGGCCGGAGCACAGGTTGGTGGCTAAGGGCGCAGCATGCAGCAGCGATCTGCGACGGTGGTGATCGGCGGTGGCTACAATCAGAACGGCATGGGGAAGATAGGGGAGCCATCTAAGGGGAGAAAAAGTCAACTCTTGAAATAAACTTGCCAAATGTTATTTTGCAACATTGGCCTACACATAGGCCTTGGATGAAATAGAAAATAAGAAATAAAATAACCGTCAAGGACGAGGCGACATGTCGACTCGTCACGTCACGAATGGTTCTGCAGTTGTCGTCGTGGACATGTCATGACACAGGATATTTCCTGCGTAAGTGGAGGCGCGTCTGTTGTCGGTGCCTTGATGTGGTCCTCATCATGGTGGTTCTTCAGTTGATGTTGATGACAGGTTAGGATGCGATGCGTCTCCGATGATGGTGGCGGTGCGTCCGAAGATGGTGCGTTGACGTCGTGGCCTCCATAATTCCTTTCCTTACATTCTATGGTACACATAGCGGCATGTGAAAAATTACTGAATAAGTGATTTTGACAATATTATATTAAGGAGATCAGTACGCCTTGAGCGTATGTTCCAAATAATTATATTTAAACTTTGCTACCTAATGCCATCAAAACATCTAGATAGACTATCACGATGGAATTCCACTCATATAACGGGCATGCGTTATATTTAGCCAGCATTTATATGGGCAAACTAAACAAGTGGTGGGTCTACTATGGGGAAATTTTTTACAGAATTGGTATGTACAGGCCTCCCAATTGTATTATACTAAAGTAGAAATTATGTTAATTGATGCACACCTGTGTAAAAGGTCCTTATATTTAAGCCACCAAATACGACATTTAAATGGACAGTTCTACTTTCACAATGATCTACGTGTTCGTATATATGCACCTCAAAATTCTCTTAGCTCAGGTAGGCTGAGACATTCATAAGGATCATCGAGTACTACGGATAAGACAATATTTCCTTTGTCTACTAAGACACCACAATGAATGATGTGCGACGACTCTGTTCGTCGAGGTAACAATATTTCACAAATGTCATGCACAAGTATTAACGACTGACAATCGTCTTATAGTTGAGATTGAATTTCATGTTATTATAGGGTCATGAAGTAGACAATGAACTTTACGTTGATGGTGAAAAATGAAAGTAAGGTCCATCAAAGTCTCAGTACACTACTTTGTATCTTCCAGAGCACATGGTACAGATTGGCATACTACACAGGTGAGAGTCACCACAACATTCAGATTAAATTAGTCTTATATTGCAGCACAAGATTCATGACAAGTGCTTGATTTTGTATTTAAAAACGAAGATATTGGAAAAACGATTACATCAATGCTTACGTTAACATGTTTTATTGTTCCTATTGGTATCCCGACCTTCATCTAAAATATGCTTTCCACTTTGCTGATAATGTCACATTTTAAACCGCACATGAATTCACTATATTATGATAAACTGATCAGCATAATTTCATCTACGTGTTTATTTGGTAGACAGTGATGAAGACTTCACACTTCTCTTTACACATTAGTTGTACTTACTTACTTCTTACAACTTGTAACATACAAGAACATGCCAACACGTTTCCTGTAAAATGTTCATCTGAAATTTTATTAATGGTTACATATTGCAAGTGTCCCGTCACATTGCATGGTGTTTAGAATGCATAGTTTTTTGTTTGTCCAAATAAGCACAAATGTAAAGATGATACATAGTGAAGAGGTACTATTTTAATTTCATTCCAAATAATACATGATATAGGAAATATTTACATTCTCGTGTCTCGAAAACTATAAAAATATCAATGAATATTTCTCCAAGTAAACAAAAGTCATTAGATACTTTTGAACATGAAATTAGCCAACTTATGCATGCCAGTATATTTATTAAATCTGATAATATACCTAGAAAGATATTATTGGAACATATAAAAGCATGAATTTGCATCTAATATTTTTATGAGAATATCAAGTGGGTGCTGAGTGGTGTAAGTTTAAATCTACATGGGATTCATTTCACAACCCTATCTATGACCAGTTTTATGACGACAACCATGCTTATCACAGTCTGAGGTTGGTGGGATAATATTGAACTGATTTATTTAATGGTCATGGCCGTATTCACTTCCTTCCTTTAATACTCATGTTGTTCTGATGCAGAAAAAGACATGCAGTTTTGTTTGTTAAACAGCGAGAGGCAACCACAGATCATAGTGGGGGCTTACCTTCTACACCATGCCCGACAGATTTGTAAGAAATTATTCCGCCATCTTAAACGAATTGAGAAAATGAGGAAATCCGCCCCACAATAGATTATCCGTTAGGGGAGTGAGTATACACGGAGAAATATGCGGAGGCGACGTTAAGATAAATTCTTGAGGGAATCTAAACAGAAGATTCAGTAAACAAGGAGGAAATATTTGATGAACTAATGAAACTTCCCTAGACGTTGCCTCTTTTAATGTGAGTCTTTAGATTCTGGTTAGAAATAAGAGAGTGGTGCTGGACAAGAAGAAAGCCATTGGAGTCATTCACTGTTCATTAGCTGATGAAAAGTCCCTTTTCCCATAGCATTTACAATATCACTATTGTCAATTATGTGATCACATCGCGCGGCTGGTTGTTGGACTTCTGAAGCCCATGAGAAGTTCCACCCAATGATGGTACGTGGTAATTGAAAGAGAACAATTCATACTATATCGGTTACGAAAGTAAACGTAACTTTAACTTTCGGTAACCTTAAACCAGGGATAATTGTAGAACAACACTCATTTCGGTTTAGCACTTTCGTTTTTTCTCTAGTTGAGCCATGTAACCCAACGACGCTTCTTCATTCTGCAGTCACAACCTATTGATTTGTAGTTCATTCTTTACATTCAGTTCTTGCGATATCACCAATTTCCTTCTCCCCCTCCCATGGGAGGCTGCAAGTACGGTGTAAAATTCCTCCAGCCGAAGCACATAACCAAATATTCGAAATTGAAGATTGTCAACCCCTACCTTAGAACCCGGGACATACAACCACCTAACCCTTTTTCGTTAATTTGCTTAGAGATATTTAATTAAGGAAGGCAATCGGCTTGAAGCCGAGCGATGTTTAGCTTATTGCTATTGCATAGATAAACACACGTAAAACTAGTTCAACTGTCATACATACGCATAACATTTGCAGCTAGATAGGATGTTTGACAACGGTAGACTACGGAAGAGGCCCTGGTTATTCTTTCTCACGTATCAGGCAAAGTTTTATTCTTCATTAGGAGGCCCTGGTTGAGAGCAAGCGGCTACGTTGCTCTCTTCATAGGCAACTTAGGGGCAGCACGTAAAGCAGTAGCCGAGGAAACTGAAGCAGCAGCGGGTGCAGCAGGCCGGGATGTTAAAACTTATCGCAGAAAAGAAGCAGCAGCCATTACATGTGCCGTTGGTGCTTAGGTTGCAGCACGTGTAGCAGCATCTTCCGGTGCTTGTGCCGCCATTGAACTCTACGAGAGGTCGAACTGCGTCGACAGAAAAACAGAAGGAGTAAGTCCAAACATCGTAGTTCACAGAGAGCTATGTTTTGCATAATACTGACTATATCTACCGAATGATTTTTAATATTATTTTACATCTTAAAATCGACATGAAACCTATTTAAGGGCATAAAAACCTATGACAGGTTAATGCGTGTATGTGGCCAGAGAGGATTAGCCCATTGATAATACCAATGAAACAAGATTGCACATCGATAAATATAATGGGCCAGTGGATGCGTTGGGCCTTTGTAGGTTGGTGCAATAATACGAATGGTGGATAAAGATGCGCATAAATAACGATGGAGATAAATACAAACACATTTCAAGTTACCACTTAGAACTTTCGATAGAGAGAGAGCTATTTTTACGGCTATGAACTATAGTGAATATGAATAAAAATAGTGATAACCTATTTACAGGATTTGGTGTATGTGTGGAGCTAGAGTCGCTGAAAAGATGCAACGAACATACCGAAGATACAATTTTTAAAGGGCTAGGAAAGACTCAGGGAGGAGAATCGACAAAGTAGTGGAATAGTGAAAACCAATGAGTGTCTTCTGATCCTGCAGCGCAAGCACAGCCGGCGGATAGAACGTAAGCGAAGAAAGAAGTAGAACTGAAAGAAAGATATGTGCGCGATACGCCATCCCGTTGTTTGCTGCTCTTTGTCAACAACAGCCGTTGAGAACGCGTACTTATATAGGTTGGTTCGGGCAATAATTTATTGTTTTGGTTGCGTTGGATATATCAACAGAGAGTTATGAGTAGAAGATTGAGCAATAGTATGACGCAGCTTTCCAAAACTTATTTATCGTCCCCAATTTCCACAGTTGACATTTGCTACGCGGTCTACAAAGAATAATAGTCTTCGACATCCCTAAGTCTAGATAATTCTACAGGGACACATCTAAATGTCAGGAATATAATACTTATTCATGATGGATTGAGACTGATCATTTACGTCTCTATAAATATCTCTTTAAACGTTAGCACGAATACTCTTACAGAACAACAGAAAATCAATATTTGCAAAACCAAAGGTTATTTTGGGATCTATATACGTTGGCCTCTGTAAGTCGCACTTGTCAGAGAAACACCGGCTAAATTTGTTGGGTTGAAATGTCCCAGGATAACCATTGATGGTTACGTTGAAACTGAATTATCCTTCTGGAAATTTGAATTATTATTTCAGGCGGACTCTCGTAGAGTTATCGGATATGATCAAAATTTGGTTGTGCAATAAATAAGAGCATTAACTAAAATATTGACAGGTCGATTTTACTATATCTTCATAGAGCGTGTTTTGCGTCACTGGCCCATATCAATGAATTGACAAGGCCGATCGTATACTCCACTCATGTTCCTGGTTTAATGGTTGAACTCTCCAGGGTAGCTCGTATTCCCGTTAATTGTATTACAAGTCTTCGTGAGACACTCATCTTCCATAGACTCTCGATGTTTATTATATTCCACAGGCACGCGTATTTATTTGTTAATATTTGTCACTCAACTGCTTCTTCAAGATACAGTGATCACGTACTATTTGATAGTGAAAACTTCATTAACTTGCGACCCAGCACAGAACTACGCATTGGAAACTATGCTCCTCCCTGTTTGTAACATCCCTTAGATTGTTGAGGGAATTTACTCACAGCTTGTGCACCACGTTAGTGCAAGCCGGTAGATAAGAGTTATTGTAGGCACTTGTAGTAAGAAGTCGACACATATCTTATACGATATTTAGATATTGGGGTTAGGTCTATGAAAGGACAGGAGGATTGCATTAACTATAACTATGAAAAAGTAGACGAATCGGATAAAACATTGTGTGTAAAAGATAAACTGATATGACTAGAGATAGATAGGATCCTTATAATTGTTCTGGCTGCTGCCATTAGATTAGGAAACTAACAATTGTTCCGTACCAACTATACCCACTGAATACAAAAAGAAGTTGCAGATAATTATCATGTAAAATACTGTAGAAGAATGAAGAAAAACCAGGGAAGAAATGTAGTGGTAACGGATTAAACTCCCCAGCGGGTAAGTGAGATTTAATAAGATATACCAATAGTAATGAAACAAGTACCCCATACTCTGAGAGACTAGATGACTATAAAAACATATAATTTTAAGCATAGGCTAAGGTCAAATATAGACAGCGCAAAACATAGAGCGGAAGCCAACGGTCACCATTATAACAGGACATGGAGGTTAGTATAGTTATAACGTCTATGATAAAAATGGATCAAACGATGTAGGCGGTTAAATCTATATCCGCTAGCATTAATTTAAACAATCACTAAATATAATATCAGTCTGTTTTATTTAAATACTAAACAAATTTATGTTAATTACGTGGTAAAGTAGAGATCCTCCTTCCTTTTGTATCTTCTCTCTTCCTCACTCTTATTCTTCTTCCACCAACGTCTTCATGTGAGACCAAGTTATTTCATGGTATCAGAGCCACACCAGTGATCATGAGGGCTCAAGATCAA
The DNA here is from genome assembly GCF_029677425.1 of Wolffia australiana. Classification (NCBI taxonomy): domain Eukaryota; kingdom Viridiplantae; phylum Streptophyta; class Magnoliopsida; order Alismatales; family Araceae; genus Wolffia; species Wolffia australiana. Next base: position 4,540,390 of record NC_135843.1, read on the forward strand.
TCAGGACAGTTACTCACATGGTGCCTACTGGCAAGATCTGTAGAGCAGCAATTGGATAAGTCCAGGTTGCAATTCATCCTAGAATCATTATCAATCTGAGTCCGAATGAGGAGAGTCCCCCAATGTGAATAAACTCGATGCTTCATGCGTTGTACCGGTATGATCTCAAGGGGTTTACATTTGGACTCCTCGTCCAGTGTTTTTATTGCATATGTCAAACGAAATATGTTCAACAATCCAGAATTCAAGTTATCGTGGAGAACAGATCAACAGGCTGTGAGATTTCTATAAGAAACTATCGTGTAAGTTGTTCCTCCGTGCATTAGAAAGGAAATATCATCACAACAATCCAGAAAAGGCCTGGAAACAACTTTGTTGTGTGGAATCAGTCTCAGTCATGAAGTTCCAAAGGCGATTTCACAACATGAAAAAAGGTAACACTGTGGATGATTCGGTAAAGCATTTGAAAAAGTTTGTAGAACATTTAGACCAAATGGGCCACCATGTTGATAAAACGTCCATCATATTTACCTGTTTTTAACAGGTTTAGGCTCTGCATACTCACAACTTGTAGTCACCTTCAATTCTAACCTCTATCACCTGAAATTTGACAAAATTTCGGGTCATCTCGACTCACATTGATGAAGGATGATAGGTGATGCACAATGAAGGGACTGACTGGGTAGGAAAGGCTCGTTTCAATAGAATATAATAAATCAGACTACAATTCATACGATCAAATTTGAAGATTTAATCCTGATATCAATGCCGATGGTGCAGCCCTTTCCTCGATCGAGGGGGGATGAATCATCTTTAAATGATCGTTATTAAAACAAAGCGATAATTTGAATAAATCGAATGATCGATCACGAGAAGATTCAAAACCAGAATCAACTATTCCCAAGAACATTCAAAAGCCTAATCAACTAAGCCGGTGGCGGAGAAAAAACAACCCAAGAACACTAGAGGAAGAACACCAGACATGAAAGATGTTAGAATTTACCTCAGCACTAGTGAAGGGCGCTTTGGCGATGCGGGCCATTCTTGACGTGCTGATATCGCCAAGGAACGGAATGGAGTTGGAGGAGCGGTAAGATGATGGGCCGTAGTGCTCACGGTCCACGTAGGGGTGGTTAGACTAGATCTATTGGAGTAAGAAGGATAGACTAGATAGCTAAGTGATAACACTCTAATTTCTGTCTTTATTGCATGTTATTAGCATGATTTTATGCATTTAAAGAGCTTAAAATTGGGCTGTTATCATATATTTGCATGAAAATAATATTTTCAAGTAATTTCTGATTTTTCCCTAATTTTATGTTAATTATATGAATTTTAAAGGATTTATTGAAGCTCAAGATAATTTTTTTGAATGAAAATGGCATATTTAATATTCTGTTTCGACATTTATCAGCATGGGAATGAATCAGTGAATTTTTTAGAATTTTTTAGAATTTTTTACGAATTTGTAGGATTTTTCTGAGATTTATTTGAAGAGGAAATGTATTTATTTCAAGAAAAAAAAGTATATTTATAATAGAAAAAGAAGTATTTTTATTATTTTTGAACTTTCAAGGGCCCTTTTACGAACTTTCATTGCAAAAGACCCTGAAAACAGCTCTCGGTCGCCACGGCAGGCGTAAAGATCCAATTTAAAATTCTATAGGGTTTTATTGCAACTATGTTTTAATGTTTAGAAAAAAAACGGAGGAGAGAGAATGCGGGAAGGGCATATACACGAATATTTTGAGGGTGGCGTCCACATGCAAATTTTAATTTTATAAAGGGTTTCATTGAAAAAAAAGCAAGGAGTGTCTTTTCGTGTCGACGTGGCACTCTCGTGGCCGTCAAATGATGATCAGATCGGGCGTGAAGAGAGAGAGGTTGCGGGAGGTAAGTTCACCGCCCGTGCGGCTCATGCGACGCGCACGCACGGGCGGTGACGTGGCTCATTATCAATGGGAGCTCTAGCGCCCAGACGCACGCAAAGGTGCATATCGCTATGTATACAAATTCCGCTTTTTGAATTTTCCTTTTGTTTTCTTTGTTTTCGCCAGGGGTACGTGGCGTGACAAGAGAGCATCCGCCAAAGGGAGTTGAATCGGTGCACCCAATAGGAGGGCGACACCTCAGCCTGCAGTTCAGAAAAATAAATTGATTAATAAATGAATTAATCCAATGGTTAACATTGGTTTAACTTCATTTATTAATAACTTTTGATCCAGAAGTCCGATTGAGATGATTTTTTTTATGGATTTGTTCGTCTTGACCCCCTCTTTCTATCTGTTTGGTTGGATCATAAAGATCAAGCTTGTATTGATAGATATAGATTAATCACTCCTTAGGGGTATAATGGTAATTTATTACATTTTACCTAGGTATAAAAGCCGAATTTCGAGAGGAGGGGGTCATTCTTAATGGTTCTCTATCACAGCTGCAAGACAGAGAGGAGCCCCAGCCTGGATCAACCCTTTTGGTACTTTTTCCCTTCATTGTATTTGAACTTTGATGCATTTTGAATGAAATTGGTTAAGTTGTTTGTTTCTTCGTCTCGATTCTAATCTGAACTTCTAAATCGCTTGGCTTGAGCGGCATGTACAAGCCCTGATTAGGATTGAGAGGAGAAATTGAGGGATTACCCAGGCATTCAGTTGCATTACCAAAGAAAAACTCTAAAAACATTTAGTTTTAATTCTTAGGAGATTGAATTACCCATTTCAGTTTTGAATTACCAAAGTTGCAAAAATAAACCAAACTCAATTTAAAAATTCCCTTTTAACCTCTCTAATTCACCTCTTGGATCCTTTCATTAGGATCAAAGAAGCCAACTTAGAGTCCATAATTCTTCTACTCATCTCACTTCTTCTACCCCCCTTTCTAAATTCTCATCTAATTAGGGTGACTTGATCCTCATTGAAGATTAAATTCACTCTAATTAGGATTAAACACCAAAAAGATCATCAAATTGAATTTCTTACTCGCTTCCCTTGGACGACACTCGTACTTATCACTATACACCTTAAGTAGAGTTTTTTTATAAATTTTATTGCTTAAGCCAAAATTCACAACGACAAGGGCTAAAAATTCATAATTTTTACCCCTATTTTTGGCTTATCACTAAGATTGGAGGGGCCACTAGTGACAGGGCTACTATAACGAGCCTAGCTGAAGTCAAGATCCTCTACAATTTGAAAGGCATGCTTAAGTGTGGCAGCTTGTCAAACAAGTAACTCCATATCCAGATTAGGAATAATTTTGGTTTTAAAGCTTGATGTGACCACTTGAGGATTCTCCACAAATACAAATTTTTTTGAACTAGGTAATGTATTCCGACACGGGGCCCCTACCCTATTGTAACTGATGCCATTTATCCACGAAATTACCTAAATAAGCAACAGGTATGTATTTCTCACTAAGCTTATATTTCATTTTCGGCCAGGTATCTATTGATGACTATTGTTAGTTATAGATTGAAAGCTCAAGGTTCTCCAAAGACATTTTGGCCTCACTCTATAATTTCATTGGGGCACATTAAAAATTATTCCACTCGAGCATGTCATGCCATTTGTTTAGCATGGATTCCCAAGGAAGATATTCCTTTGGGTATCCAGATCCCGCATACCATGGAACATTGACTTTGACAATCCTCTAAATCTGTCTCCAATGATTAATGTTCCTAGAGGATGGTAATCACGAGGTTATACCAATCCTTGGGAAGGTAAGGATATTATTGTTCACAACGACTCCTATTCCATCCTTGACACCTATCATCAAGCGCGCAGGGATCATTCACCGATTGATGATTCCTATAACAACCAAAGCACATGTCCTAAAGTGGATAGCAATCATCACTACGAGGATGCTTTCTATCTCGTCTTCGGTTTCTGTCCTATGAGGTTAGGGATCGTTCCACCAAGGATGGTTCCTCTCACGAACCAAGCTTCTATGGCTGATAGGGATCATTTGGATGATTCCTATCACTAAGTGGGGTTCTAACCTGGGGGAGGATTCATATCGTCATGCTTAGGATGATTCTCATTACGACCTCCAGATGTATTATCAGGGTTGATATAAATCACCATTTTTTGATGAATTTATTTGTACTCTCTAAGTCTAGGGTTAGGTGGGTATGGGTCGTCGAGATCATGGCGATTCCTATCACGACAACGAGTTCCTAACCCGCAAGCTTGCTCACTAAGCACACCAACAGAATTGATTAGACGGTTGTCCATGTTAGCTAGATATGTGTTTATCTCAAGACAACCAGTTTGGATAATGTCTCACGTGTGGTCAACATCATCACGTGCAGAGGATCGCAGCACAAGTGGGTAAAGGTCTTCGATAGGGATAGATATAGTGGTGATGTCGTCAACGCACTAGCATCATGCGCGGCTCCACTATCTCTCGAGACACCCCGCATCATGGCTCGCCATCAATGCCAACTATAGAATCACCCTGATAGCGTCCATGTCAACCCACCGGCATCAGACATGTCTCCACTAACACTTGAGATGGCCCGCATCATGACATGTTGCCAACGACAACTGGAGAACCGCCCATTGGCGTGATAAGTCGACACGCCGCATCGTCTTTGATGGTTATTTTATTTATATCTTTCTCTTTCCTCCAAGGCCTATATGTAGGCCAATATTGGACGAAGCACCTAGTGAATCATTTTTCAAGAATCCAAGTTTTCCTTCCTCAACAAGAGTTTGCCCTAATTCTCCGCCATTCCTGTCCATCGCCGTTGACCCTTGTTGCTAGCTCCACCCATGCAAGCTAGCGCTGCCCGTGCCCTTACTTGCCACCCTGCGGCCACTCACCATGCACCGCTCCTTTGACCACCCACGGCCTGCGCCCTCGGTGACCCGCGTTGCGCCTCCTTAGCTGCCCGTGTTGTGCACCCTTAGCTGCCCCCGGTCCGCACCCTCGACCGCCCAGGCCTTAACCCCTCAGTCGCATGCGCTGCGTGACCTCAGCTGCCCGCGCTGCATGCCCTTAGCTGCCCGCACTACATGCCCTCAGCTGCCCGTGCTACACGCCCTAAGCTGCCTGTGCTCCGTGCCCTCAGCCACCCACGCCCTTGGCTACCTGCACCCTTGGCCGTGCCCTATGCCCTTACCGCACGTGCTCGCACCCTTAGACACCTTGGCCGCCTGCGCCCTACGCCCGGTCACCCGTGCTCCACACCCTTGACCGCCCGAACACCGCACCATCAGCTCCCAACACTCGCGCTCGCCAGCCGCGCTCTCCGCCTCGGCTGCCCGCACCCTTGGCCGCCACCCTACGCCCAGGCTGCCCACCCCCACGCCCTCGTCCTCCTAGGCTCAACCTGATCGCTTTGTGCCTCAGGTGCCCTAGCCCCTGGTCGTCCGTGCCTACTGCACCCTCGGCCACCCGCCCCCTTGGCCATTGCCCTATGCCCTGGCCGCCGGCGCCCGCCGCGCGTTTGGCGGCCCGCACCGACTGCCGGCCTGACCGGTCGCCCCCTTGGCCACCCATGCCTACCATGCCTAGGCTGCTTGTGCCCACTGTGCCACCCGCACATGCCTGTTGTGCTCCTGGCTGCCCTCACACCCACTTGCCGTCGGGCATACACTCGGATCTGCAACACCTTGTTGAAGCACATGTCATTCACCACCGCCAACGATTTATCAAGAATCTCTTTCATTGCCACGATGCACTACTCTAGTGCCGAGGTACTCTCCGCACTCTTGGAAGATCGTGTTCTTCATCCGGTATTATTCGAGTGTTTATCAACCGCCATCGGATTTGATATGGATTTTGAATCTTCAAGCGACTAGATGAATAGGCCTTTGAATCTTCTATCGATCGCTGTCCGCATTTATCGAACATGTTACTTTGTTTTTACCGCGGTCGTTGAAGATAGTACTCCTGCCCTTGATGAGAAAATGAGGTGAACTACCATTGTTTTCATCGTATTTCAACCCTTGGACTCGATCATGTGATTTGTGCCCTATTTTATCCTAGCCCCCCCCTAGTTATCCTAATACCCAACTCCCATCGACATCTTGCATCCTGTCTCCCCTAGCCATCTTGCATCATATTGGCATCAGAGCCTAACCTATGTCATCCTACCTACTCCGCATTCGTAGACGTCATTCATCATCATCACATCTTGCATGGATCTGCGTTCAGGCAAATGCATCTCTGCCACAATGAATGAACCATCCCTAGATAGTCATGAGATTTTTGTTCCTATCCAAGATTTGTCTCCACCCGCTCTACCATCCTCTTCACTGGGGATGTGGCCCACATCTTAGACGCTGTCCAGAATGGTTTTCAAGACGTCAACATATGATTAACTAATATGGACAACCATCTAGCCAATTCTATAGATGTGGTTAGTGAGAGAACCTACCAACTAGAAAATCGAGGTCGTGATAGGCATCGCCGTGATTGTCAAGACCCGCACCCGGCTAAACCTAGACCTCGGGATCACGATAGAACTCATCATGAACCCGATGATCCCTATCCACTCGAGAATAGATTCAGGGTTGTTATTAGAATCATCCCGAATGAGACGATCAGGTTCCTTGTGAGGCTAGAAAACCAGGCCATGATAGAAATTATCGTGATGATTTCTATGCACCTGAGCAGGGAACCCCGGGTCGTGATAGGAATCATCCTCCACGGAACGATCCATATCCGTTTGCAAATAGACACCCGGTACAAGATGAAAATCGTCCTCCCTCAGACAATTACTATCCACTGGAGGATAGGATCCTAGATCGTGATGGAAATCATCACCCGCAGAATGATCTCTATACGTCTGACGATAGGCGCCGATGTTGGAATGGGAATCGTCCTCAACTGGACGATCCCTATCCTTTTGAGGATCGGGTACCACCTCATCATCACCGTCGTTCGGATCATGAAAATCACTAGCAACAAATTCAAAGGAGTGTCAAGGTTGACGTCCCATATTATGAAATATCTACAGACCCAATAAATTATCTCGATTGGGAGTCTAAGCTTAATAATTATTTCAAACGGTACAATAGGCTTCAACGGCGAAAGGTACAATATGCTGAAATGAGGTTAGGCGGACAAGCCAAAAGTTTTTGCGAGAACCTTGAATATTCTACATATACCCGACGAGAGGCACCAATTGACACGTGGTCCCAAATGAAAGATAAGTTACATGAGAAATGTGTTCCATTCGCCTACTTAGGTAATCTCCTAGATCAATGGCATAAACTATAGTAAGGCAGACCACCCGTCTTGATGTATATCATCCAATCCCTACCCACCGGTAAGCGAGTTTCACTTGTCCACCCATCCCTCATTACCTTCCGACTGGCATGAGAACATCGAGGCTATATTGGATGACATAACCACTTTCACCAAGTGTGGGATGGCGTGGAAGTTTCTTGCTCATTGGCAAGACAAACCATCAAGGGGCGACACATGGATCATGTAAGAAGAATTAGGTCGCCTTTGCTCAAACCTGCTAATACCATTGGAGCTTCTTGATGATAAGCTGGGAGTCATGATGCGAGAGAATTAATGGTGATGTTGTCAACTCACCGGCATCGGTTGCGCCCCCACCGTCTCTCAAGACACCCCACATCATGGCTCGCTGTGAAAGTGAACTAGAGAACCATCGTGATGGCTACCACGTCAACCCACCGGCATTGGACGTGTCTCCACTAACACCTGAGATGTCCTGCATCATGACACGCCGCCCACGACAACTGCAGAACCACCCATTGACGTGATAAGTCGACACGTCGCATCGTCTTTGACGGTTATTTTATTTCTTATTTTCTTTTTACTCCAAGGCCTATATGTGACCAAAGTTGCAAGAAACGCGTGGTGAATCATGTTTCAAGAATTGAAGTTTTCCTTCTTTTTGAAGAATTTGCCCTAATTATCCTCCGTTGCGCTCCGTTGCCACTGCCTCCACGCACGCAGGCCATTGCCACCTACGGTCTTGGCTGCCACCTAGCGCGCGGTCACTCGTGCACCGCGCCCATGACTGCTCATGCTCCGCACGCTTGGCCGCCCCCGCCCTTGGCCGCCACCTTGTGCTCCAAACACCCGCACTCTTAGCGAGTGCCTTGTGCCCCGGTGGCCCGCGCCCTTGGCCGCCATCCTACGTCCCGAACGCTCGCAGTCTTGGCAACCTCCCTATGCCTAGGCGGCTGGCGCGCTTGGTCGCGTGAGCCCTCATCCCCCCACCCCCTTGGCGGCCGCCCTGCGCCGGCCACGCCTGGGCCCCTTGTGCCTAGCACGTCCCCAGCCGCTCGCATGCGCCTACTGCGCCTACGGCCGCCCTTGGAGCCACGTTTTGCTGCGCATAAACTTGGATCCGTGACACCTTGTCGAAGCATACATCATTCACAATCGCCAATGACACGTCAAGAATCTCTTTCATCACCACAATGCACTACTCTAGTGCCGAGGTACTCTCTGCACTCTTTGGTGATCGTGTTCTTCATCTAGTATTCTTCGAGTGTTTATCCTCTGCTGTCAGATTTCATTTGTATTTTGATCTTCAAGCGACTAGTTGAATAAGCCTTTTAAATTTCTAGCGATCGTCGTCCGGATTTATTGAACATGTTGCTTTGTTTTCACGGTTGGTAGTCGAAGACAGTAGTACCGCCCTTGACGAGGAAAGGAGCTGCACCACCATCAGTTTTATCCGATTCAAACCCTCATACTCGATCGTGTGATTTGTGTTCTGTTTTATCCTAGCCCTCCCCTAGTTGTCCTAGTACCTAGCTACCATCGTCATCCTCCATCTTGTCTCCTCTAGTCATCCTGCATCAACAAGCCTCACGGTTATATACGCAAGGATCCATCATTGCGACAATGACTCATCTAGCATAACGCAGATGCATGCAAAATGAGGCGAAGATACACGACGTCACATAGATACACGATGTACAAACAAAAGTTCACACTATCAAATTCAAAGATTTAAGTCAAGTGTAAATATGGATGGCGCAGCCCCTTTCCCTGATCGAGGGCAGCAGTACTGTCTTTCAAAAACCATAGTGAAAACAAAGTGACAATTTTAACAAATCGAATATTTGATCGTGAGAAGGTCGGAAAGCGTAATCAACTATTCAATAAAAGATTAAAAAGCCTAATCAATTATTTACGAACCCATTCAAAAGCCAAATCAACTAATCTGATGGCGGTGGAAAAAAAAGCAAGAACACTAGAGGAAGAACATGAGAGGCAAGCACGACACATGGTTGCTGTGTGGTGCACAGCACGTGCTGGAAGCTGGTCATGCGCACCTTGTGCGCAGATGGGCGGCCCTGTGTGTATCCGAACAGTAGTCGCGTAATGTTACTAGTGCGCGCAATTGGGGAGGTGGTGACCGACTGTGCACGTGGCAGGCATGAGTGGCAGCACTGTGCGTGGCGCGTAGGGGCAGGTGGTTGGCGCAGGCAGCGGCAGGCTGCCTTGTGCGCTGCGGACGCCACTCAGCGCATGTGTGCGCGATTGGTACAGATGGGCAACCATGCGCAGGGCGAGCAGTGAGCAGTGAGTACTGCATTTGTGGGCGAAGGAGGGCTGGTGATCTTCTCTCGACGATAGCGGTGTAGGCAAGAGGCAACGATGGCAGCTCAAAAGGGAGACGACTGGGGTAGATTTTCATTTAGAAGAAGACACTATAATTCCAAAAAGATATCCTCAAGTCTCCCTTCCAACATAGCCCCACGTATAGGCATTGGAAGAAAGAGAAATTAAGGTCACCATTAATTTAAAATTCTAATATTGAATGTTGTGACTGATAAATCCTAAATGATAGTAATATATATGTGCAATTCTAGCTAATTTATCGACTTCTTTATCTTTATCTAGATATATTATCAACATTTATGTTAAGTTGTGGAAAATGATGAAATAAAATTACCTCTTTCTAATTTGGAGTTAATTATTGTCATTGGTGGGACTAACCCCACTCAACTCAATGAGTTGAGTGGAATGAATCTCACTCTCTTCTTAGTTTATGTGGAAGATGTAGGAATTAGGTGAAACTTTCATGAATAAAAGGGATAAATAAATGAAGGGAAAGCTATTTGGACCAGAGGAGCAGGCTCAGCCACAACCCTGGGCCCAGAAAGAAGGCCCAAAGCAAGACAGTTGGCTCTAGTCTAAAGGCCCACTAATGAAGCTCCACTAAGCCCACTATGAGAGGTATGGTGGGCCAAAGAAAGGAGGGCAAGGGGAAGGTCCAGGCATGATTATTCATGAACATTTCAGGGGCTTGGATGCTGATTGGAGGACAACCTTGGATGTGGATCCAAGCCAGAGAAGAAGATCCAGCCGTTCAATCCATAAAACATCCAAGGGTGGAGACTTAAAGATAGCACCTTTAATGCTAATTAAGGAAAGAAGTGTTGAACGTCCATGGGGTATTTCAAAGGTCTCAATGCTGATTGGAGGACCATAATGGACGTGGATCGTGACCCTGAAAAGAAGATCTGGCCATCCATTGTACTAAAAATCCAATGGCTTTCATTTGCTCTCTCTCCCTATATAAACCCTTTCACCCTATTGTAATATTCATCTTGTGATTCAATCCAAAGTAATGTTTGGTGACCTAAGGGGAATTGAGTCATAGATCCATTCACCTCAGTGAGTGCCAGGCTGAGCAGGAAGCATCCAGGGCTGAAGAAGCTGGTGGAAAGGAGAAGAAGAAGTCCCTTGGGCCTTGGAGGGTGCGACAAAGAGGTTACCTTCTTACTTCTCATTTCTCACTCTTTTCTGTTCGTCGTTTTCTTTAATTTAGTCTTAGATCAGCTAGCTAATATCGAGACAGTTCCAATGCATTCAACCACGCTCTAGAGTTCATTCTAGAACTCATTATAGAGTGAATTTAGTGCAGTCCATTTTTTCTCTGTCCTCCACCAAGCCACTTTCCCCATTTGGCATCCGGACTTAGCCAAATTTTGACCAAGTCCAGAGCGCCAGACTGTTTGATTTCCTATTATGTTTTGGCTTTAAAATACTCCTGAAAATCCCAAAAAAAGTATTTTCTGCCTACTAATATTATTATATTATTATAATAATATTTTAACTTTCTTTGTTTTATTTTGATTTAATTAGTAATTTATCTTCATATATAGTAAGCCTACTTCTAAAATTATTAAAAAACATATAACTAAAGCACAAATTCTTAAGGAAAAACCTTTGCTCCTTGTGGATCGACCCTTACTCTCCCTACGCTAGTAGGGTTATTATAAATTTTTGTTGTTTTAATTCGGATAAACCAACGACACTAACTAGTAAAGTTAGCTCATCACTAATTACCCCCAAATCTGAATTATCAACTGGCGCCGTTGCCGGGAGCATTAAAGGGAAAGTTATGGAGTTGGCATTAGCAATGCATCATGGCGTGGGATGTCTCCTATTAAATTGGAGGCAGGACGGGTACAGGTTTGTTGTTGTGCTTCCTTAGTTATCAACAAGAAGAAAACACTAACTCCTTTTCCCCTATGGCAAACAAGTTGCAGTTTTAGAAAAACTGACAAGGATACTACTACCATAAGAAAAAAATTGGCTCACTGAGATTGAACTTAAAAAATAGAAGACTTGGTAGAGGAACCAGTCAAATATTTTAACCCAATTACCAAACATGCTTTCAATTGTGACATAAATCATGGGAATGGTCAGAATCTCAAAACTCAAGACACAGGAGTCGATTCCCACTATCAAATGCACATGCATTCTAAACAGAAAGATGAAAATGATATCCTGATAGCGGGCCAACACGTCATGTTACATAAGATCCGAATCGACTGTTTCCATTCATGCATTGCTCTCAGAATGGCAAACTCCAAATAGGTTATGGTTCCAATTTAAAGCTCTTATCAATTGGCTCTTAACAAATTGCTACTTCCATTGGAATATTATATCGAAATGATAATCTCCATTTTCCTAAAATTATAAGGGATATCATATATGTTCATGAATTTTTGTAGGAAAGTAATGTTTTATTGCATTTCATTATTTTGTTTGCCTTATGATAGAGAAAATTACCCTTTAGTTTTTCTAAAGCGATCGGTTATAAATGGACTTTACCATGTTGATAATCAGTTTTTTTCAAAATGCACTCTTGTTGGGGAAGTAACGTCTTCAGAGACCAAACACTCTTGACTTGGATGACCACAATTTTGCATTTGAATTCCATCATGAATAAATATGGTCTTCTTCTTTTCTCAAACGCTTTCAATTTCATTTGTGAACCTTGCAATTGAGCTAGATATTATCAATTACGTGTTGCATCTATTAATTATTTATCAAATCAATGTTTGGAGATCATTCATTTAAACATATGGGGACCTATCCTTGTAATGTCTCGTTTACATTTCTCATATTCTGTTGTTTGGTATCTAATTTCAGGAAATAGACATGGGTTTATCCGCTTAAAATAAAAAGCTGATCTTCTTTTTCGCGTTTGTGGAGTTTTGAAATTTGTAGAAACCCAAGCAAGGAGACATTTTGAGACATTTGGCTGTCTATAAAATCACTCCATACCTATTTAAAATCAAACAAGACCATACATAGGGTCTCCTGCCCCCATTAACTCAAACCGAATGTAAGTGATGTGAAAAAACATCATCATATAAGTGAGACAGCTCTTTCATTGTTAAAGCCTGCTAAGATGCTATACTATGTTTGGGATGGGCCAATTGCTATTACAGTTTTTCTTGTTAATTGCCTACACCTGTTCTTACTAATCAATCTTCATTTGAAGTTTTTTTGTGAACTCCTCCTTACATTTTGACACATTTGGCTGTCTTTGTTACCCATATCTTAACCTCTATCCTCACACCAAACTAGAAGAAATATCCGAAACCTGTGTCTTATTGGGATACAGCTCAATGCACACTAGATGCAAATCTTTGTCCTGGTCTCGTAAATTCTACCTTTCCCGACATGTGTTTTTATGAATATTCCTTCCCCTGTAAGAATAATAATAATTATTATTCTGAAGGTATTTTAAGCTCAATTACTTCGAATGTTTTCAACTCTTCTTTTAAAAACCTATCGCTCAGTACTGATACGTCAAAATTGTCTGTAGTTCTCAACCTAGTAGCTAATCATGAAGCTGATCAGATACTTTATGAATCAACTAAATATATCAAACAAAATGTCGGCATCTTGAGGTAATTATAAGTCTTTTAACTCATGCGGTAATAACACCTGTAGGACCTTCAAGATATTGTTCCATTATCTCATCATACTCGTTAAACAAGCATTAAGTTAAATTTTAGGGACCTTGCTGATTTATATGATGAAAAAAAACACAATTTAAAATAGCATTGATATGCTCTATTAGATATCTAATATATATATTTTATAAAGTTATCAAAGCACATGTGTCTCAGATTACAATGTTTTCTACTGAATTCAAATATATAAATTCGATGCTGGTCATGTCATGGTAACAACACATGGACACTTGTACCCTATGACCCAAATTTACCCATTATTAGTTGAAAGTGGGATAATGTTTTAAAATATAAACCATCTGGAGATATCAAAGAGTACAAACCTTGTTTGGATGCAAAAGGGGTCACAACCAGCAAGAGGGTTTTGATTATAATCTGTTATTTAGTCAAGTTATTAAAACATACAACAATCCTATTGATGTTACATCTATCCTTTACTCATAATTGGCTTATCCATCAATTAGATTGATCGAATGATTTCCTTCGTTGTGGCTTACACAAAATAATCTCTATGTAACAACCACCATAATTAAAAAATGAATAAATTCCTTATCATGTGTGTCGTTTAAATAAGTAGACATGTTGTTTAAAACAGTCTCAACGTCATTGATTCACCAAACTCGCAGGTAAATTACTTAAACTATGTTCTATTTGTTCTTAAATGGATACCTCTCTATTATTTCAAATTGAAGCCTAACCATCTTTTTATTTTGGATTTATAATGATGGTATCTTATTTTGGGGTCCTATATCTCTTGGTATTAGTACTCTTGCAACGCAACTATTGATATAGGATGCAGTGGATGACTTTGTGTTACGCGTAAGTTACTAGGAGTAACTGTGTGATGCGATGAAACCTTAGATGAGAGTGTACGTGCAGGTGCGACTAGTGGGTTTCGCCAAGTTCAGACCTCTAGGGTGGATGATGGTTACCTTTTGAACACTATCACAGCGATGACGACGTCAAATAGAATACTTGCGCAAGAGCTTGCATGTAGCATACAAGCACGACACGTATCTGCGAATTCACTAAAATCATAGTTTTCTCGATCATTTTCACTCACCTAATTCTAACCCGAGTGTGGTGGAATACTTCAAAAGTATACTTGAGGCCATGAGTAACGGACCAGCAATAGAGCGACATACTTTGTCGCTTGTCACATTCCTCATCGGTGTGCAAGTTAGGTAGGGTAAGTCGGTAAAGGCGTGTCGCCAGCGGGCACAGCGTTGCTTAGCAGAGGGTGGGATACATCACTAGAGCGAGGTGCACAAGGTTGCTTAGCACAACCTCGTCTCTCTCTTTCTTCCTCTCCGCCACCCCTTTGCCAACTCTCCCGAATCATCATCACCCGTCGAGCTGCCATCAGCTCTCTAGCGCCTCTCCGCTCCACCCACTTTGACCGCTGCCGACCGTCGACAAATCCTGCATGACAAGCAACTGCCAACGAGGTACGCCATCCTCTCCTGTTGCTCGTTTATTTACCTTTTGTAGTATATTTTTGTCTTGACTCCACCACGGTCAAGCTAGGTAGGTGAGAGAGGTATTTAGAGAACTACGACATTTGAGTGTCTTACATGTGCGGATGAGTACTTGCGTTACGTGTGAGCCCTACGGATAGATTTTGACGTAGGACGGCTACAGAATGGACGACTAAGGAATGGACGACGAAGGAATGGACGACTGTGTTGATAGGACAGACTACGGGTAGATGGACGACTAGGGATGGAACGGATACTGGAGGGATAAAACAGCCACAGAAATCACACGGTCAAATTCGGACTTTAAAATTGATGAAAATCTGGTGGTGAAGCTCCGACCCTTCTCGAGGCCGGGAGTACTTTATTCCCCTACCGCGACGATGCCTAAGCACCAAAATCAATATCCGAATTCGCGTCGCAAAGAAACACTCGAGAAAGAGAGAGAAGAAGTGGAAATCAAAACCAAATCTAATCCTGACGGCGGTGGAAACTTCTCGAGAAAACACTGGACGGAAAAAACTTTTGAATCCAAAGAGTTCAGGTGTACCTCGACACCGTAGTGCATGAAGAGGATGTGGGAAATTCCGATCGTGATGAGGCTGGGCGAATCGGAGCGTTGAGCAGCCCACTGAACGAGGAAGATTTTGGGCGTTCCGGGCGTTGAACGGCCCTGGTAGAGAGTAGATGTCGTTGTCACAGAGTAGGGCGTAGGCGAATACCCGCGCGCGCAAAGTGCGCGTAGGGTGCGCAGAGCGCACAAAGCGTGCGAAGCAGCGCGCGCGGGCACTGAGCGCGCGTGGAGTGCGCGGAGGGCGTGCAGCGCACCTAGAGCGCGCGTAGCACGCGCGGCTCGAAGCGTCGGTGATAAGCCGAAAATAGGGGTAAAAATTATGAATTTTTAGCCCTTGTCGTTGTGAATTCTAGCTTATGCAATAAATTTTATAAAATTCTACTTAACATTTATAGTGATAAGTGTGAGTGTCGTCCAAGGGAAGCAAGTAGGAAGTTCAATGTGATTATCTTTTTGGTGTTTTAATCCTAATTAGAGTGAATTTGATCTTCAACGAGGATCAAGTCACCCTAATTAGATGAGAATTGAGAAAGGGGGGTAGAAGAGGTGAGAAGAATGGAAGAAATGTGGGCTCTAGATTGAATTAATTGATTCAATTTGGATGGATCAAAGAATTCAATTAGAGAGGTTGGTATGAATTTTTAATTTGGGTTTGGTTGATTTTTTGCAAGTTGATAATTCAGAACTAAAATGGGGTAATTGAGTATCCTAAGAATTAAAATATAATTTTTTAAAGTTTTCTTTTGGAATGCAATTGAATGCCCAGGTGAATCCTTCAATTTCTCCTCTCAATCCTAATCAGGGCTTGTACATGCCGCTCAAGCCAAGCGATTTAGAAGTTCAGATCAGAATATAGATGAAGAAATAAACAACTCAACCTATTTCATTCAAAATGCATAAAATTTAAATACAATGAAAGGAAAAAGTACCAAAAATGTTGATCCAGGCTGGGGCTCCTCTCTGTCTTGCAGCTGTGATAGAGAACCATCCAGAATAAGCTCCCCCTCTCGAAATTCAGCTTTTATACTTAGGTTACATAGTGAAAATCACCATTTTACCCCCGTTTAGAAATTAATGTTTATCTATCAATATAGGCTGGATCTGAATGATCCAACCATACAGATAAAAAGAGGGGATTAAGATGAAAAAATCCATAAAAAATCATCTCAATTGGACTTCAGGATCAAAAGTTATTAATAAATCAATTTTAAACCAATTTAGTCCATTGGATTTAAAATTGATTTATTTATTAATACACGCAATGACGTGTCGACTTCCCATTGGCTGCGGCGTTTCAAACTCCTTTGGCGGGCACTCTCTCATCGCGCCACGTACCCCTGACGAGAGAGAAACAATTAAATTTTCGTTAGTGCGCATTTTTGCGTACGTTTTGATACGCACGCACACGTGCGTTTTTTCGTTCCTTTGCCTACTTGTGTGTCGCCACGTCACCACACGTGCACGCGCATTGTATGCGCCGCACGGGCGGTGTACTTACCTCCTGCCACATACACATGTGCGATCGCCGTTGGATTTTTATCCAACGGCTAAAGTTGCGCCACGTCGACAAGGCGGGAGGCTCTTTGCATTTTTTTCAAGAAAGCCCTTAATAAAACAAGCAATTGTAAACGAACGCTGCCCTAAAATATTCGTGTATATGCCCTTACCGCATTCTCTCTCCTCCAATTTTTTCTAAAACATTAAAACTATATTGCAATAAAACCCTAAACTTTTTTAAATAGTATCTTTACACCTGCAATGGTGACCGAGAGCCGTTTTCAGGGTCTTTTTGCAATGAAACGTTGCAAAAAGGCCCCGAAAAGTCCACAAATTGTGTAAATACATTGTATTCTATTATAAATATGCCCTTTTTAATAGAATAAATGCATTTCTTCTTGAAATAAATCCCAGAAAAATCCTTAAAATTCGTAAAAAATTCTAGAAAATTCCCTAATTCATTTCCATGCTGACAAATGTCGAAACAAAATATTAAATATGTCATTTTCATTCAAAAATAATTATTTTGAGCTTCAATAAATCCTTTAAAATTCATATAATTAACAGAAAATTAGGGAAAAATCAGAAATTACTTGCAAACATTATTTTCGTGCAAATATATGATAACAGCCCAATTTTAAGCTCTTTAAATGCATGAAATCATGCTAATAACATGAAATAAAGACCAAAATTAGGGTGTTATCAGTCGGACGGTGTCGACAACGACCGACGCCGCCAGTGTCGAAGTCTTGCGGGGAGGCCTGGGCGGCCCTGGTTGGGGCGGCCCCAAGCGGGCAGCTTGGGGGCGGCCTTGGCGGCCCTGGCAGGGGCCGCCTGGGTGGCCCTGGTTGGGGCGGTCTGGGCGGCCCTGGTTGGAGCGGCTTGGACGGCCTTTGGGCGGCCCCAAGCGGGCGGCCTGGTGGTGGCCTTGGCGGCCCTAGCAGGGGTGACCTGGGCGGCCCTGGTTGGGGCGGCCTAGGCGTCCCTTGGACGGCCCCAAGCAGGCGGCTTGGGGGGCGGCCTTGGCGGCCCTGGCAGGGGCGGCCTGGGCAGCCCTGGTTGGGGCGACTTGGGCGGCCCTGGTTGGGGTGGCCTGGGCGGCCTTTGGAAGGCGAGAGAGAGAGAGGGAGAGAGAGAGAATGGAAAGGGAGGATGGAAGGCCAACGTAGCGAGGCGGCGGCGGCGACGGCGCTAGGGCTGGCGAGATAGGGAGGCTTGGGCAGTCCTCCAAGAAGAGTTAAACAAAACTCAATTCTTGAAATATGACTGCCTAAGTGTTTCTTGAAAACAATGGCCTTTATATACAGGCCTTGGAGGAAAGAGAAAATGACGAGAAATTAGAGACGAGAAATTAAAGACGTGCTTCATGTCACGCCGAAGGGCAGTTGTTGATCTGCCTCTGGCGATGTGTTATGACACGCGTAGGGACATGCGTGGGTGGAGACGTGTGTGATAATGGTTGCGGCGTGGTCGTGGCGGAGATGTTGACTTCGGTTGACTTCGTCGTTGTGTCCATAGCAGAGATGTTGACCTTGGTTGATGGCGGTGGCGCGTTCGGTGTCAAAGCATTGGCATCCACGCCACAAGATTCCGTTCGGCCGTGGACGCCTTCGCCGCTTCGACGAGTTTCGAGAGGCCACCGTCTCCGCCACTCGACGACCCCGTCCAAGCTTGCAGCTCGGCGCCTCCCTCGAGTTAGAGCATGCACGTACGACATGTAGGACATCCATTTATCATGTCGTAGTTACATAACCTGTTAGGGTTGCATCCGTCGGATGACGACACTGTCGACGTTCGATACCATCATCATTTATCGATACCGAGCCATCATATTCGGTGTAGACCAGATGACGTCCTAGACGACGTCCGACATCATCGACGTATGCGGATAGATACAGATATACCCCCAGAAGCCAACGCCTCTACCTTCTATCGTCACCTCATTGCACGCCAAGTGCTCTATCCTAGCCACCATTGAGTTGAGCCATCATAGCTTACTAGCATTAAGCCGGTTCGCCAATTACTAACGTAATTATCCTTCTAGTGTTAATTGAGTTTCGTCGGCCGCCCACTCCACCCCGACAGCCGTGGCGCGATCGGTCAGGTATTTAGCCACAAAGGTGACTCATCCTCACTGCTGCCCCGCTCGCCATAGTCGCCCATGTTTGTTGGTGCTGCACTGCCACAAGAGTCGCGCCGATTTATCACATTTTTTGGCACACGCCATCGAAGATCGTCGACGACGTTGTCGAAGTCGCCCGCCACCGTCGTCGAAGATCAGGTGAAATTGCTCGATTTATCACATTTTTTGTTTTTCGTCGTTCTTTCTCGTGTTTTATGTTTCTCGTCTCGTCGTTGTGTTTTCATCACATCCGCAACGCATCCTACATTCTTCGTCGTCGTCACAGGAAGGGATCCTTAGCCCATTTGGAACCCCTCCCTAGTGCCCAAGTCCTCTCTGTTTTCTTTTCTTCTTTTTATTTCTTTATTCCCCACTTTTATTTTGTAATAAGGGGGGCCCATTATATAAGGGCCCCCTTAATGGACCTTCTTCCCCCTTGTTGACCCAGCTAAAGGGGTCCAATTGACCTCTTCCTCTTTAAAAGGGAAGAGGGGGCGCCCTAGCACTATAGACCAGAAAGAAGAAGAAGGGAATTTTGTTGTTTTCTGTCTTGGTCTCCCTCCCTCGTTTAGAGAAGAAGACAGAGGGTGGAGGAATCATAGGAGAAGATTTATCAGGGAAGACGGGGAGAATAGAAACGGGGAGCTCACCTGTGACACGAACCATGAGCCACCCAGCCCCCATTCTTTGAAGTGGGCGAATTCAAAATTGAGATTGGCAACTTGGGTGAACAACAGAATCGGGATTCATCGTCGACGAAAGTAGAAACGCCGCTTAGGTAGCGGCTCTGGCCATCTGGCTAGGTCGATGGTGGCGAATTGCGCCTCGCCTCTTGGGTGACCGTGCTGGATGTGCGAAGCCCTCTTCTTGGACAGCTGACGACAACGGAATCAAAAAGGGAAAGAAGAAAACTGATGCCCTGACGAAGGGAAAGATCGTGGCATTCAAACACAGCTACGCCCGGTCTACTACTCTCTATCAGTCGATTGGATCTGAGCCTCCACCTCAGGTTGATTGTCCCAAGCCTTTGGTAGCCAATTGCTTCTTCAATCCGACAGAATTATCACCGCGCGGGCGCCGCAGCTCGACAGCTCCGTCTGAAGTGAGATCAACAAATACGCCTTGGAAATGGTCAAGAGTCCTGCCAGTTGTAGAAGAGAAGGTTGCGTGGCTGGCTGATTCATTCGGCCAGATCTGTCGTTCCTTCCCTATCAGGGTGGTTGTTGCGCTGACGTCATAGTTCGAACAATTATCTATGAAATTGTGACGGTGGGGAAGCTAATTACTCACCGATGCCACCAGCCGATGGGAACCCTTCAGCACTATTTTGTCTTGCTTCTGAACCACGATCAGATCATGGTCAAATCTCCTAATGCGATCGCTTGCTGTCTCACGGCCCAATAGCCTGAGGATAGCTGATCGAGCCCCTCCTGACACCTCAGACGTCACAGACCCCACGTCAGCTGCCCACGAGGCATTGTCGCATTGGCCCACCGTTAGCTCTTGCCGGTATCGCTACATGATCTGGGCGTAGAGGCGGGCCTGGTTAGTGGTTGAGCCGTGTTGCCACTTGTCGTCTCACTCGTCTGTCCCAAGACTCCTCCGACCTTTAATTATAGCTCTGGCATCGCCCTTGCTCATCGAGCCGCCGTGATCTCTTCGGTGACTCTCTGCCACACCCGCTCCAATCGTCACCCACCGTCGACGACACTGTACAACAAGCTACGCACCGACGAGGTACGCCATCCTCTCCTGCCACTCGTTTAATTACCATTTGTAGTACGCTTTCGTCTTGACTCCACCACGCTTGGGCTAGGTAGGTGAGAGAGACAAATTGAGAGAACTGCGACTCTGTGAGTGTCTTAATGGAACGGATGAGACCGTCCATTACGTGCGAGCCCTATAGATAGATTCCGTTCGACCGTAGAAGCCTTCATTACTCCGACGAGGTTCGAAAGGCTACTGTCGCCGTCACCTGGCAACCCTCGTCCAAGCTTAGAGCTCGGAGCCTCCGTCGAGTCGAAGCCTGCACGTACGACACGTAGGACACCCATTCATAACGTCGTGGTTACATAACCTGTGAAGGTTGCATCCATCGAACAACGACACTGTCGACGTTCGATACCATCATCATTTATTGGCACCGAACCATCATATTTGGTGTCAATCAAATGACGTCCTAGACGACGTTCAACATCATAAACTATCTACTAGCAAGAGCCGTGACCGCTGCCTATCTCGCTTCCTCGACTCTGCCTCCTCTCCAATCCCTTCTGCGCTACGCTACTCAAGCTGCTGATGCTCTCCGATGCCTCTCCATCACACTCACTCCGACCGCCACAATTGTCCACGACCCTACACGATGAGCCACTCGCTGACGAGGTACACCATCCTCCCGCTTGCTCGCTATATTACCGTTGTAGTACACTTTCGTCTTGATTCCACCACGCTCCAGCTAGGTAGGTGAGAGAGGTAATTGAGAGAAAACTACAAATGCAATTGAGTGTCTTACCAGTATGGATGAGTCTGTCCATTAAGTGGAAGCCCAACAGATTGATTCTGTTCGGCTGTAGATGTCTTCGTCCCTCCAACGAGGTTCGAGAGGCCACCGTCACCGTCACATGGTGACCCCTTCAGAGCACGGAGCTCGGCAACTCCCTCGAGTCGCATCCCGCACATACGACACATAGGACGCATTGCATCATAGTTGCATATTACCCAATTAGGGTTTATTCGTTGGACGACGACATTGTCGACGTCCAACCCACTATCTCGGTACCAAGACATCATACTCGGTGCCGACTAGACGATGTCCTTGATGACGTCCGGCATCAAATTGGTATCAAAGCATCGTCTCGATACCCGTCCGAACGATGACACCGTCGTTGTCTGACATCAGGTTCTACGTAGCATCTGTTTGTTAGGTGGTGATATCCAGAATTCGGATGATCACTAGTTGAATAAAGGCCCTGTTTTGTGCCTTTACATACTTAGATTTTATCTTCATCCCTCCCTTTCGCTTTATCATATAGCATCAAAGGCACCAGGTTCCTTTACAATTTTGCATCATATGCTCCATTGTATAATCACCCTGTGTGTGCTACATTTACTTGATAATTTCAAAATATATCCATAAAAATATGATTTTGATACTTTTACCAGTTATTTTAGTTTTGCACTTGCATTATTCTATATTTAAGAATAAAAGAAGAAAGTTGTGATTTATTTGCCGAAGCTCTATTTTTATGTGTTTTATTGATTTTTGAGACTAACCTCACTAGACTTTGAATGAACTATATTTTTCACATCTTCTTATAGTTTAATTTGACATACAGAACTTAGGTATATAAAATGGTGAATTTAGGATACAAATGGGAGGAACAGAGAAATCCAAGCCATCTCCCAAATAATAATAGGAGGGATAATACAAAGAAACCCATTCACAATTTTGAACCGGGTCTAATACATTAGATAATACAAATGTCTATAAGAACTGGGTCAAGTAAAAGCAAGAATTGTGGAACTAATCCATAATCCATTTATCACATTCACAACTAATCCATAATTGTCTTTAAGTCTTTATCCACAACTATCCACAGCAGAATTTTTTAAACACAACATGGTTTGAATTAATTTATCATTGCAAGCTTAAATTCACCTAGGTTAAAAGACATACTTAGAGGAGGCATGTGTAGTGTTGAAGAATCCATGTTATAAAAGCCTGGACTGCCAAAAGGTTGGGCCGGTGAGGGGATATGGTGAATTTTATCAGGTATACTCGGGTTTGAGAACGAGGAACCAAGGATATGCCTCTTAGAGTAGTCTCAAAAAAAAGTATGAGATATGAGTTTTAGATAGTAATTTAAAACTTTATAATTTTGCAGCATTTACTAACAATATTTTAGATTATTTTGGACTCCTAAGTAGATGAGTGTACAAGACTTTGGATCTCCAACCAGGTAAGAAAATTTTGGTCCAGAGAGAGAAGTAACGGTGAGCATAACAACACATAAACACAAAGTTAGAATACATAAATAAAATGCACAAAGACTAAGTCATCCCCTTTCTTCTTATCACTTTGTAAAGACAAGTTATTGCTTCTTATCTCTCCATCTTAATATATCTTGTTGCATCGCTTCTTTACTTTCCTCTCCATTTTATTCTTCACTTATTATGACTCAATCTTATTTCTGTGTTTTCAATAGTCAATTTAAAAGAAATATTTAATTACAGTGGTATTTTATGGCATCTAAGAGAGAATATATGTGTATGTGTTCTAATTTCTCTCATTCTTTTTAAATTATGCAATAGTTTTTACATGAATATACTGTTTTCATTTATCATTCATCTCACAGGTTAGAATATAAAAACTAACTCAAAAATGACTCTATTCCCCTGTTTGTTTGCCTCCGTAGATTGTAACATCATATCAAGCCCTTTAATTTTCTTTTCTCCTTATCTAAAATATTATTCACCTTGCAAATTCCACACTATTTTTCTGCCATTATGATGAATCCACAGAGTGCTTCGTGAAGAATCAGAGTTAAGATGCATTCAAGAAATGTATTTGACCCAAGGGGCAGTGGTAAAAGTTATTATGCCATAAGAATTCCTTCAACGGTCATTCTTCGCAACATCCATTCAGTTTTTTGTCATTAAGAGGTAATATTAAAATGTTTATTGTGAGCTAATAATGTAATTTTCATTAGGAAAGTTACCAGATGTGTTCAACTCTACGTCTCGTCTCTAAAAGATGGAACTGGTTCAAATGAAAATGGGTTACATCTGTGAAAAACATTTGTCATGTGTCATCTCAAAGATATTATTTATTTTTTTGGAGTCCATTCTACTCCAGATACCTAAATTTAATAAAATTATCTTACCTAATACTTTGTTAAAATCCTTAAATTTTTCGATAATTTTTTCCCATGCGATATTCTCCAAAACCAGCAGACGATTCAATGCCCCGTCATTTGTCCACACTCTGGGAGGGGACTATCTTTTCTCCATGGACAGAAAGAACATCATGTCCGCGTTCGCACAGAAAAACAACATAATAGAGAGAGTGTTTGTGTGAGAGAGAGAGGAGATAAACAAAAAAGAGAGGGAGAGAGAGAGAGATTGAGAAGGATGGATGGATGGATAGATGAATAGATAGATAGATAAGACATATGTATCTTGTTCGAACTCGTTTGAACAGTTCGAACAAATAGCCGATCAAACACGAACAAACGAAGTTGTTCACTCGAAACTTTTGATCAAACACGACAAAAGGGTCTGCTCCATCGAAAGATTCGAACAAATCAGTTCGAATCGGCTATTTGTTCGTTCAAATCTTTCTATCAAGATTTGAACGATCCGATCTGATCCGATGCGTAGTTTAGATACATACAGAGATAGATAGAGAGAGCGAGAGAGAGTAGAGTCTAGATATATATATAGAGAGAGAGAGAGCACCTAGAGTCTAGAGATATAGAGAGAGAGCGCCTAGAGTATATTTATAGAGAGAGAGAGAGATAGAGAGAGATCTCCTAGAGTCTAGATATATAGAGAGAGAGAGAGAGAGAGCGCGCCTAGAGTCTAGATATATAAAGAGAGAGATAGAGAGAGAGAGAGAGAGCCTACAGTCTAGATATATATAAAGAGAGAGAGAGAGCGTATAGAGTTTAGATATATATAAAGAGAGAGATAGAGAGAGAGAGAAACTACAGTCTAGATATATAGAGAGTGATAGAGAGAGTGCCTAGAGTCTAGATATGTAGAAAGAGAGAGATAAAGAGAGATCTATTATCTTTCGTTGGAGGAAACTACATTTTTGTGTTTGCTTGCATTGGGAAAATCCATATTCTTTTTTCCTGAATTTTTTTTTTGGCTTGGTAAGCAGTTGATTTTTCCAGCATAATTTTATATGCCCTCATCTTTCTGTGGCTCACTCTTTCTTTAGATATTTTACAATGTATCACCTTGCCATTTATTTGCCTTATTTCATAGTTATTTTTCCTTTTTTTTTAATACGCAATTCTCGATTGTTTGGTCTAAGATGTTGATTCATCTAACTAATGTGATTTGTATATTCAATTGTGAATTTTATATCTACTAATTATTCTGAATTTTTTCTGTTCTTTAAATTCAATCTGGATTTCATCTGATTTCATCTAGATCCGTCTGTGAATCTTAGATCTCTTCATTATTGTTAATTTTGGATATGATTATCTGTTCCTTAGATTCAATCTGGATTTCATCCGATTGTGAATTTCAGATTAAATTAAAATCAACCATGGGTTTCATGGGTAACAAGGCAAGCAACTCCTCCTTACAAATTCTCCCTCCTCTCTGTCTCTCTCTAAAATCTCATCTTTCCCTACCAGGGCACCATCTCCGTTAGCTTCTTCCTTTAGAAAAAGAGCTTCTGCTTAGGCGCTGCCATCTGTTGTTCGGCTGGCAGCCGAAAACGAGCGGCGGTTCAACCGCATTGCCGCAAAGAATCTGTATGCATCTTGATATTTACGTCTATGGTCTGGGGTACAATCTCAATCTCTCTCACTCTCTTCTTATCACCAAAATCCTCCAAAACTAACATCAATTTAATTTCAGCTTCGAGGAAGCCATTCCCTCATCGTGTTGCACTAAACTTATCATCATCGTCGTCGTTGTCGTCGGGCCAGAAGATCCGCCCCGTGAAAGAGGGTTAGCCCGAGAAGTTGTTCAGAGATGAGGAGCTGGCAAATGGTGCGAATCCTTCTGATCGTGTGGCTAAAATCTCATCTTTCCCTACCAGGGCTCCATCTCCGTTTGCTTCTTCCTTCAGAAAAAGAGCTTATGCTTTGTTCGTTGCCATCTGTCGTCCGACGGTTCAACTGCGTTGCCGCCAAGAGGCTGCATGCATTTCATATTTAAGTATCAAGATCCTCTCTTGCTCTGCATTCCTCCTCCAGCGGCCAAGGGAAATCCTCGACCACAAGTGAGAAACATTCGCCAAATCAAGACACAAGCTACACCCGATACAGATCTTAATATTATAGTCTAATTTATTTCAATTTACTTTTGTTACCATGGTAGTTGGATATTTCTCATGTGGGATCTGAATTATAGAGTTTCATTGCCTATGCCCACGGAGAGAAGCTTGGAGGCGAAGAAGGAATGGGCAACGTTGTTGTAGAGGGACCAGGTGAGGTCTGTTCCATCAACTGTCGTCTATGCTACCCCCGCATGTAACCCAAACGAGAGAGTCTTTGTTTGTTTTTTTCTACATTGTTCATCTACGAGCTTTAGTTCTGTGTGGTTAGTCTGAGTGGTTGAAGATGGGGTTTTTTTCTTCTCTCCCATGATGAGAACTGCCCTGCTTTCTCTCTCTTCTCTCTATACAGGTTTATCCTTTTTGTTGATTTTTGAAGTTTTTCAAAATTCTGGCGATGATTTATTTTTAACATTTATGATTTACAGAATTCGAGATACTGATTTTATTCTCTCCTAGGATGAAGACAGCCCTACTTTCCCTCTCTTCTCTTTCTAACCCAAGCGAGCATTGCGAGCGGGCCCCACTAGTGTATATATATATATATATATATATATATATATATATATATATATATAGAGAGAGAGAGAGAGAGAGAGAGAGAGAGAGAGAGAGAGAGAGAGAGAGAGAGAGAGATTGAAAGAGAGAGCGCCTAGAGTCTAAATTTATATATATAGAGAGAGAGCGCTCCTAGAGTCTAGATATATATAGAGAGACATAGAGAGATCTCCTTGAGTCTAGATCTATATGTATATATATAGAGAGAGAGAGAGCCTAGAGTCTGGATATATAGAGAGAGATAGAGAGAGCGCCTTGAGTCTAGATATATATAAAGAGAGAGAGAGAGAGAGAGATCTCCTAGCGTCTAGATATATATGTATATAAATATATATGTATATAAATATATATGTATAGAGAGAGAGCGCCTCGAGTCTAGATATATATAAAGAGAGTGAGAGAGAGAGAGAGAGAGAGAGATCTCCTAGCGTTTAGATATATATGTATATAAATATATATAGAGAGAGAGAGAGCACCTTGAGTCTAGATATATATAAAGAGAGAGAGAGAGAGAGAGAGAGAGAGAGAGAGAGAGAGAGAGAGAGAGAGAGAGAGATCTCCTAGAGTCAAGATATATATAAAGAGAGACAGAGAGAGATAGAGAGATCTCCTAGAGTCAAGATATATATAAAGAGAGACAGAGAGAGATAGAGAGATCTCCTAGAGTCTAGATATAGAGATCTCCTACATATATATAAAGCGAGAGATAGAGAGAGAGAGAGAGAGAGAGATCTCCTAGAGTCAAGATATATATAAAGAGAGACAGAGAGAGATAGAGAGATCTCCTACATATATATAAAGCGAGAGATAGAGAGATAGAGAGAGAGAGAGAGGGATCTCCTAGAGTCAAGATAAATATAAAGAGAGACAGAGAGAGATAGAGAGATCTCCTAGAGTCTAGATAGAGAGATCTCCTACATATATATAAAGCGAGAGAGAGAGAGAGAGAGCGTAGAGTCCAGGTATAAATAAAGGGAGAGAGGAAGAAGCAGAAGAAGAGATGGAGAGATAGAAAGAGATATATATAAATAGAGAGAGAGAGAGAGAGAGGGAGGGAGCCATGGCGAGCCAGCAGGGGGGTTCGGCGGCGCCACCACCAGCGGCGCCGTACCGGCCATACCGGCTGCTCCAAACCCTAACCGGCCACGCCCGCGCCGTCTCGTGCGTGAAATTCTCCCCCGACGGGCGCCTCCTCGCCTCCGCCTCCCTGGATAAGACCGTCCTCCTCTGGTCCGCCCAAACCCTAACCCTAATCTCCCGCTTCTCCGGCCACGCCGACGGCATCTCCGACCTCTCCTGGTCCTCCGACTCCCACTACCTCTGCTCCGCCTCCGACGACCGCTCCCTGCGCATCTGGGACGTCCGTTCCCCCGCCCCCGACCCCTGTGTCAAGATCCTGCGCGGCCACGTCGCCTTCGTCTTCTGCGTCAACTTCAACCCCCAGTCCAGCCTCCTCGCCTCGGGCGGCTTCGACAACACGGTCCGCATCTGGGAGGTCAAGACGGGGCGCCTCGTGAGGACGATCGAGGCCCACGAGCAGCCCATCACGTCCGTCCATTTCATCAGGGACGGCTCGATCGTCGTCTCCGGCAGCCACGACGGCAGCTGCAAGATCTGGGACACCGCCTCGGGCCAGTGCTTGAAGGTGCTCATCGACGATAAGCTCCCCGCCGTCTCCTTCGCCAAGTTCTCCCCCAACGGCAAGTTCATCCTCGTCGCCACCCTCGACAGCACTCTGGTCCCTCTCTCTCTCTCTCTCTCTCTCCCTTTTTCTCTCTTTTCCTTTGATCCTTTCCTTTCTTTCCCGTCATCGGATGACGGATGACGCCTCTGCATTCCTCCTGCTCAACGTCGTTATCTGGGTCACTATCCCGGTCGTTGTCGTTATCCGGATTGCTTGAGGATGACGATTTTGCTTTCTGAGTGGTGCAGATGACGATGAGGAACAACTGCTAGTAGGTCAATCGTCTCGTCGTCGTCTCCCGTTGTCTTTATCTTGGTCATCATCCTGGTCGTTGTCGTCGTTTGGGCTGCTCACGGATGACGATTTTGATCTCTGAGTGACGATGATGACAATGAAGAACAATTGTTAGTGGGTCGTCATCGTCTCCCATTGTCTTTATCTTGGTCACCATCTGGATTGCTATCGTCATCGGGGTTGCTTACAGGTGAGGATTTTGATCTCTGAGTGACGCTGATGACGACGAAGAACAATTTTTAGTAGGTCAGTCGTCTCATCATCGTCTCCCGTTGTCTTTATCTGGTCAGTATCCTGGTTGTTGTCGTCATCCTGATTGCTATCGTCTCTTGTTGTTGACATCCGGGTCGTAATTGTCTCTGGTTTTCGTCATGCGGGTTGCTTATGGATGACGATTTTGCTCTCTAAGTGAGGCTGATGATGACTGATGGTCAATTGTTAGTAGGGATTGGCAGTTGTGGTCGGTCTGTGACAATGTCAATGGTGACGATGATGACGATGGCGATGATGACAAGGATGAGGACGGTCAGTAGTTGGTATGACATCGATGGAGGAATCAAAGACGAGAAGGACGAGGATGGTCAATAGTTACTATGACATGTATGGAGGACTCAACAAGGACGATGAGGACGAGGACAGTCGATTGTTTGTTTGACTTCGATGGAGAAGTAATGATGATGAGGACGAGGATGGTCAATTGTTTTTATGATGTTGTTGGAGGACTCGACAATGATGATGAGGATGACTGTCAATTGTTTGTATGACTTCGATGGAGGAGTTCACTACGGTGAGGACAAGGATGGTCAACTGTTTGTTTGACGATGAGGACGGTCAATTGTTTACATGATGACGATGATGAGGTTGAGGATGGTTAGTTGTTAGCATGAGGACGAGGATGGCCAATTGTTAGTATGAGCCAATAACATTGTTAGTACAGTCAATTGCTAGATTGAGTGGAGTAGATATCAAACAATTTATGACCCAACGACATTTCATCATCCCTCTGGCATACTTAGGAACAGGGAATGCTGAAGATGATGAAACTGGTAACTGTTGGATGACGTGGTGCAGCATGAAGAATTTGTCATTGTTTACTTGTCATCGTTCACTCGTCATCGTCAGTTGACTTGTCATCCCAAATACGATATTCGATAATTGGTAATGATGATTCATCCTCACCAGAAATGAATGAGTGCAGAATTAAAGAACCAAGACAGGACAAATGCCAGCAAAAACCATTTGGAATAATCTTCTTTTTCGCTGTAATTTTTGCAGAAATTATGGAACTATTCGACGGGGAAATCGTTGAAGATCTACACTGGGCATGTGAATAAGGTGTACTGCATCACTTCTACATTTTCAGTGACTAATGGGAAGTATATTGTTAGTGGGTCGGAGGACCACTGTGTTTATCTGTGGGATCTGCAAGGGAAGAATCTGGTTCAGAAACTGGAGGGTCACAAGGACACGGTGATTTCTGTGTCCTGCCACCCCAGCGAGAACATGATTGCGTCTGCCGGGCTCGACAACGATAGAACAATCAGAATCTGGGTGCAAGACAGCTGATGAAATCTCCTAGAAAATGTGCAGAAAGAGGTATGTTTTCTGCTTGATTTCATGCGGAGAATTATTTGTGCGTTGAAATTTATATCTGTGGTGCATAAATTTATCTAGGGGAAGCTTCTCTAAGACCAGAGAAAAGAAAAATCAAGAGGCTTTTGGAATTGGGCTTGGGCTCTGGACTAGCCCAAGACAACCAGAGCTTCTTTCTTCTTCAGGGGCAAAACCATACATGTAATGGAGAGAGATTTATAATGTTATAGAGAGAGTGGGTCACAGCCTATCCAAGTGCGTTGGAGACAATTCATAAGTATCTTTTTTTGGGATATTGATCCCTTGATTATGATATGATCCCCATTGTATCAGCTGTATTTTCATCATTTTCACCGGCTAGGGGGTATTTTATTCATTTTCTACTCTACTCGTATTTCCCTTCAAATAGAGCTCTTCTCCCTTTCGGAGGGCAGTCAAGACGAAAATTGGTATAGTGTTTGGACTAGTGTCCCTCCATCCATTCTGCCATCACTTTTTCTATTTTCATCCGGCTATTCGTCTATTTTGGGAAAATATTTGGAAACACTCTTAGGAATATTTATTGATGAATCCATCGTGGTGACTTTTACTTTCCAGCTTAAGTTTCAGATGAGATTACGTTTTCATCAGTGTATGTAGTGTAGTTTTGCAACATTTGCATCACATTACGTTACCATACTCTGTCAAATAAAAGAATCCTAAACTTAAAGTATATCATCAAATGGAATCTGAACTAAGCTTCTGGGTGTAGTGCCTGGACGTGGACGGGACGGTAGTTTCATCGGTGCGCGAAAAAATCTTCCCGTCCAGGAGTTGGAACGATTGACGGGAAGAAGAATCGTCCGCCCGTCCCCGGACGGGACGATTGTTCCGTCCATGGTCAAAAAAGCGTCCCGTCCGGGGCCTTGGACGGCGGACGGGAGGTTTTTTTGCATCCTGCGGGAGTCATGTATCCGCCTGAGAGCTCCTGCTGGAATTTGACGCGTGCTGTGTCAGGTGCCAAATTCGGAGTGGCATAATGCTCTGTCTCATCCCAGACGTGGGACGGGTCGAAAATGTCATGGACGGGACGGGACGTGGATGAAAATCTTCGTCCCGTCCCGTCCTTCATCCACGTCCTGGACGATCCTGCACTAAACTCCTGGATGAGTTTAGAATTTCACTGTATTTCTTGTTGAACTGTTACCTCCTCCGATTCTTTTTTTACCAATACTACAATCAGTACTAAGGTTTGGCCCAGGTCAAAAACTATATTACTATGACGAGAAACAATTAGCCGTGATGGAGGTAATTAGGAGAAGCAAATACCCAAAATCATGACAATGACGAGAAACAATTAGTCGTGATCAGAACAATGATGGTAAAAAAACTCATGATTGACATTGATTATCAAAACTATAAGTCAAAACTACAGTAAACAAGCGGGGAAAAAGCGAAAAGAAAGCTAAGGTCTGAGGCGCCGGCGGTGGGCAAGGGCTGCGGGGTGGACAACGGAGAGGAGGCCGCAGAGGGGGGGCTTCATCATGGAGCGGTAGGAGAGTTCGTCGTAAGGGCGGCGGTGGAAACGTAGAAAGGGAAGAAAGGCGGCCTTGGAACTGAGAGGTTTGGCCCTTTGGCGGAGTAGAAGAAAGGGAGGGCGTGGAGTTTTCGAAGAAGAAGAAGAAGCGGAGAAGGAGAAGGAGCGGGAGTTTAGAGGGGAGATGTCTGAGGAGGAAGAGGGGTCGTGGCGAGAGAGGTACCAGGGAGAGAGGGAGTCTGAGCGGACGACGGTGAAGGAGAAGCGTGAGGAAGAAGAGGGGTAGAGGAGGGAGCTTGTACCTGGGTTGTTTTCTTCGGCTTCTTCCGAGTGTTGTATGTCTGACGTCCGGACTATGAATGTTGTTGACCAGAGCTCCATGAACGGGCGAGAACCCTGGAATTGGACGTTAATGAGGTGGGGGTTATCTTCTCTCCTCTCTAGTTCTGACTCTCTGGTTGTTTCTCTCTCTACCGTTCTTTATATATACCACTCTCTATCTCTCTCTCCGTACCTCTCTCTCTCTCTATATACCACACACTCTATCGACCTCTATCTCTCTACATACCACACTCTCTCTCTACCTCTATCTCTCTGTATACCATACTCTCTCTACCTCTATCTCTCTGTATACCATATTCTCTCTCTACCTCTATCTCTCTATATACCACACTCTCTCTCTACCTCTATCTCTCTGTATACCATATTCTCTCTCTACCTCTATCTCTCTATATACTACTCTCTCTCTACCTCTATCTCTCTGCTACTCTCTCTCTATCATACTCTCCCTACCTCTCTCTCTGTCTGCCACTCTCTCTGTATCATACTCTCCCTACCTCTCTCTCTGTCTGTCACTCTCTCTCTATCGTACACTCCCTACCTCTCTCTCTGTCTGTCACTCTCTCTCTATCGTACACTCCCTACCTCTCTCTCTGTCTGCCACTCTCTCTCTACAATTCTCTCGCTCTCTTTCTCTGGTGTGGCGTGGGTCTCTGGATTGGGAAGAGGGATGATCTTGAATCCGACTTTTACCCTGCTTACACTCGTGCAGGCGGGGGGTCGTTGTCGGATCATCTCTTTCTCTTTCTAGCTCAAGCACTTTCTCTCTCCTCAGTGACTGACTGATTGTGTCTAGAGCTTCTGGTTTAAAGTGAAGAGGGAAAGTGTTCAGTGGCCACTGCCCAGGGCAATGACTCTGGAGAGAACGGCGGGCGGGGTATTTGTCGGTTCATCTCATTCTCTTTCTATGTCTAGAACTTTCTCTCTCTTTCTATCATTTGCAGCGGGATGGTGTTGTCGGGTAAGCTCTTTCTCTTTCTATTTCTAGCGTCGTGGGTTTATGCTTTAACTACATGTGGTAAGAATCGGAAGGGAGGGTTGAGGCTAGGGTTTTTGCGGAAGACGGTGGGCATTTCTATCTCTCTCTGCACCTTTCTCTTTCTCTCTCTTCTGCACGAGTGTCATGTCGTTCTTTCTCTCACTCGTCTGACCCGCGATTTCTCGCTTTTGCACGAGTGTGGACGGGAGAGCCGAGGAGAGATGCCTAGTTAAGGAAGGGGGGGACAGTTGTCGGATCATCTATTCTCTCTCTATCTCTAGCTCTTTCTCTCACTTCTGTAACTGTATCCTAAATTTTTGGTTTAACCTTCCAGTTCATTGGTAAAAGGGTAATTGAAGGTGAAGGGATCTGTGAAGCCGTAAAGCCTGCCGGGCAAGTAGTTGGCTTATCTCTCTCACTCTATCTTTATCTCTATCTCTCTCTATCTCTAACTCTTTTTCTCTCTCTCCTAAACTGTATAATGGGTTGGAAGAGGATGAAGTATCGATAAGGTGACTAGAGGGATTCCTGTAGTTGGATCATCTTATCCACTCTCTCTCTACCACCCTCTACCTCTCTCTACTTCTCTATTTCTACCACTCTCTATCTCTCTATCTTTCTCTATATACCACCCTTAATCTCTCTCTACGTCTTTATATCTCTCAACCTCTCTCACTACCTCTCTCTCTCTTCACCACTCTCTCTCTTTTTCTACTATCTCTGTCTCTCTCTACTTTAGGTGAGTCGTGGGTTTGGAAATTACCTTCCAGAGATAAGGGAAGAGAGAGGGCGGGTCGAGGACGAAGGCGCGGTGAAGGCGGGCGGGGTAGTTGTCGGAGATAAGTTTAATGCTCCCAGCAAAGAGGTTGAAGAAGGCGGGAGCTGACCTGAAAAAGCCTGCGATAGAACGAAACCCTGATCAGACAATCCCGAATACGAAAATAGAAACTTTTCTCGGGATTCCAACTGTTTCTCGCAGACGGATTTCGATTTCCAGAAAGGGAAAGGAATTTCGCAGAAGGTGCAGGCGTCGGTAGAGTTTGTTCATGGTGGCAGAGCTGTCGGATAGTAAGTACGAGTTTGAAATTTTTTTTTTTTAAAGTACGAGTTTGAATTACTTACTGGCGTCGAAGATGAGAACGAACTGCTCAACGAATTTGGGCATGGACAAGACGGCCACTTCCAGCGTGAAAACTAGCAGTCTTATGTACCTGTTCGAACAGTTCAACAAACGTTTGAAGTTGATTCATATATGTAGAGAGAGATAGAGAGAAAAAGACCTTTGGAAACGAGCTTTGGCGTAGTCGTGCTTTATTCTGAAGACCTGCGGAGGAGAAATTTTTATCATTTGCCGGAAATAGTGTTCTTAGCGTTCCGTGATGGTGACGATGAAGATTTAATCATGCGGATATAGGTGAAGATGTCGAAATCGTCGTCATTCTGGTATCCAAGTTTCTTACCACGACTGGTCTTGCTGCGTCGTCGTGACCGGCAACGTATGCCACGCCTTCTGCAAGTTCTTCCGCGAATTCATCCGCAGTCATGTGATCTGCTCAGAAAAGGAGGAAAATTGATCTTCAAGTAAAGATAAGAGCACGATCCAAAACTTCCCAACGGTTTATTGTGTAACGTATTGTGTAACGTACCGACGCCGATCGAATCTCTCCAGCGGAGGCACGCGTTTAGCTGCTTCGCTGCCTTCTTAACGCTGTTTCCTCTACACTTGAGGAAGCGTGCTACGCAAGCATCCGTACAGAACTTCTCCTACGATTGAGCGCGATCAATATCGGCATTGTTGCAAGTTAGATTCTCAGATACTTTCACAGAGCTTCGAAAAACTAAAATATGAATATATTCGAAATTGTACGAGGCTCAGAAGAACTCCAGGATCCAATCAATGCTCAAGAAAATCGTCTGAAATTCGAGAGAAACTCACCTGCTTGACCGTAAGCGACATCTGCTTCCTCAGGATCTGAAGAACTGCCTCGATCCGTTCTCCATCTTTGTCCTCCGCGATTGTCATGTCCTCAATACGCGAAACGACAGCGAACAACCGATTTTCAAGCTGAACTTCCGAGAGATCTAACGATTTCTCCAAAACTAAAGAAGATCAGCTCAAAATCTGGAAAGAACAACTCCGATCGAAATATTTGAGAGAACGAACTGTGAAGTTTGAAGAGTAGAGAGAAAATTTTGAGAGAACAGATGAGAGTGAGCGTTGTCGGCGTTATATAGCTCGTTGGTCTGCCATCGTGGCAGTCCGTTAGTTGTACAGTCAGAGCACCGTCGATCTTCCCCTTTGACTGCTTGACCTGATCCTGTCCGTCCATTTAATGTGGACCAGAAATGTATTAATTTCAAATCTAAGATGGTCAGAAAACATGTCCAGGAAATATTAGAGTAACTACAGGGAAATGAATACCTCTCTTTAAGTTCGTGGAAGGATGACATACAGAACGGGACGGAATGTGACCCATTATCAAACGCCGTTTCATTAATCTTTCTTTTGAGTCGTCTCGGAAGAAAACGACGAGAACGGATGACTAAACGGAAGAGTCGTTCCGTCCCGTACAGTTCGTCCTAAACCCGCTCCTGTCGTCCCTACCCGAACCTTGTTCTCTATCTAGCGCTTTCTCTCTCTAATATTCTCTCTCGTTACTGCTCTCTCTCGCTCTCCCTCTCTCTAGCGCTCTCTCTCTCTCATTCTCTCTCTGGTATTGTCTTTCTCTCTCTCTACCCTTCTCTCTAGAGCTCGCTCTACCTTCTGGAGTTCTCTCTCTCTAGCGCTCGCTCTTTCTGGCGTTCTCTCTCTCCAACGCTCGCTCAATCTTTCGAGCGTTCTCTCTCTCAAACGCTCGCTCAATCTTTCTAGCGTTCTCTCTCTCTCTAGCGTTCGCTCTTTCTGGCGTTCTCTCTCTACAGCGTTCGCTCTCTCTTTATGTCGTTCTCTCTACCGCTCTCTCTGTCTCTCTGGCGTTCTCTCTGTCTCTGGCCCTCCCTCTCTCTCACCCTCTCTAGCGTTCTCTCTATCTCTACCTGTCTCTCCACCTAGCGCTCTCTCTCTTCCTCTCTCTACCATTCTCTATACTCTATACTGCTCTCTTCTCTCTCTAGCGTGTTCTCTCTCTCTCTCTTCTCTCCTTTTCTATCTTCTTCTCTTTTTCATCCTTCTAGAGTTCTCTCCAAAGTTCTCTCTCTCCCTCTCTCTCTCTCTCTCTTCTTTCTCTTTTCTCTCTCTTCTCTCCTCATCTCTCTCTCCTCCCTCTAGAGTTTTCTCTTTCTCTTCTCTCTCCTCTATCCTCTTCTCTCTCTCTCTCTCTTCTCTCTCTAGCGTGTTCTCTCTCTCTCTCTCTCTCTCTCTCTCTCTCTTCTCCTCTCTCTTCTCTCTCTAGCGTGTTCTCTCTCTCTTTTTTCTCCTCCTCTCTCTCTTCTCTCTCTAGCGTGTTCTCTCTCTCTTTTTTCTCCTCCTCTCTCTCTTCTCTCTCTAGCGTGTTCTCTCTCTCTTTTTTCTCCTCCTCTCTCTCTTCTCTCTCTAGCGTGTTCTCTCTCTCTTTTTTCTCCTCCTCTCTCTCTTCTCTCTCTAGCGTGTTCTCTCTCTCTTTTTTCTCCTCCTCTCTCTCTTCTCTCTTTCCTTCTATAGTTCTCTCCGAAGTTCTCTCTCTCCCTCTCTCTCTCTCTCTTCTTTCTCTCTTCTTTCTCATCTCTCCTCTTCTCTCTCTCCTCCCTCTAGAGTTCTCTCTATCTCTTCTTTCTCTCTTTTCTCTCATCTCTCCTCTTCTCTTTCTCCTCCCTCTAGAGTTCTCTCTATCTCTTCTTTCTCTCTTCTCTCTCTTCTCTCTCATCTCTCCTCTTCTCTTTCTCCTCCCTCTAGAGTTCTCTCTCTCTTCTTTCTCTCCTCTTATCTCATCTCTCCTCTTCTCTTTCTCCTCCCTCTAGAGTTCTCTCTCTCTTCTTTCTCTCCTCTTATCTCATCTCTCCTCTTCTCTTTCTCCTCCCTCTAGAGTTCTCTCTCTCTTCTTTCTCTCCTCTTATCTCATCTCTCCTCTTCTCTCTTTCTCCTCCCTCTAGAGTTCTCTCTCTCTCTCTCTCCTCTTATCTCATCTCTCCTCTTCTCTCTCTCTCCTCTTTCTAGAGTTCTCTCTCTCTTCTCTCTCATCTCTCCTCTTCTCTCTCTCTTCCTTCTAGAGTTTTCTCTCTGTTCTCTCTCTCTTCTTTCTCTCCCTATCTAATCTATCTATCTATCTCTCTATCATTGCCCTCCTCCCTCTCACTCTACCAATGATTTTAAATCAATGAGCTGTGGCCCACCAGCCACTTGGGTTCTCCATTCTATCTTATTCCCCAAAGATGATAGATGAATACTTTGTCATCATTCTCTTGTCTATTCCTCTACTTTAACTGTTTCAGATGTATTTACCTGGATGATGGCATAGATTTACTGCCTATCATTCTTTCTGCAAAGTATGACGATGACAAAATGGAATCATCTTCTCTCAAATATGACAAATTCGCCATTGTTGGCGAACAATAATGGATGTGCCGTGTTAGACAAGGTTTGTGAGAGGGGCAAAAGGGTCTAGGCCTCTTATTTACCAGGTCTAATTTGGAAACAAGTCTCGTCGTCGATTATTATGCTCCCAATCCCATCCTAATTTCAGTCCTAGAAATTGATAAACTCAAATTAATGGGTGTTTAAGTTGCCATTCATAACTGAGTTTATGCTATAATATTTATAATGGCCTTGACTCCGTAAAATAAAGCTAGATAGAGATGACACAGGATCGTCTCCACATGTAACAAAGATTATGATTTTCTCTACTTATTAAATGGAAATAAGGAATGCAATATGGGAAGACAGAGAGTGGTGGATAGAAAAAAATATGGAAAAGAAAAATGAAGAAGAGAATGTAGTAATCGTGGAGAGATGAGAAGGGGAATAGGGAAATATGGATACATTTGTTTGTATAGGTCATTGTGGATGGATGATGGATTGTGTGATGAAATGGCTCAAACGTAGATGAGATGGATTAAAAGAATTTGGAGGGATGAGATGGATGGATCATACTAAATGGGTAATGAAAATAGATATTTAACTTACCACTCTTCAGATAACATCATCACTCGCCGGAATGGACCTTGGTGTCACAATTCTCTTTCACACCGGACTGACCATCCCTTATCACTCGGCATTCCTTTGTGTCTGATCATTCATGTATGATTTTTTATGTGTTGCTTCTTTTTATTGCCTAAAAATCAAACAAGACTTACAATCTCATTTATTACTATTGCATCTTTTAGTTTAATCCTTGACCACTGGCCAATAACAAGCGATATGTCATAACCATGATTGTGAAATATCTTTTTTCCACCATCCATTTTCACTGAAGTAAAACATGGGATATTTCTGATTGGAAATGTCATAAATTGTTGGTATCTAACATATGGTCCAATCTTTTCTGTAGATTTGGCAACACGATCTTATTTTCTTGTTCCCAAATGGGCCCTTTTAATTCTGTTAGGTTCATGCTCTAAGTTGGTCAAATATTTATCCAACTTCAATTTGTTTCAACACCACTTCTTTTGCTACAATTTTTTATTTTTATTTTATTAGCTTCCTGCCTTCCGAAAAACTATTTGAGATATTTATTATTTCGACTACTGAATTGATTGTATGCTTCATACCTATCCCTGGAAAATCCATTCTTACTGATATAAATAAAGTAATAACAGCACCTAAATTAAGAAGTTGGTACTTTTTTAACTGAGCATGAATAGATTTTTCAGAGCAACCAGGGATACATTGACATCAACTCCTCAAAATTTGGTAACTTCAAC
Organism: Wolffia australiana; assembly: GCF_029677425.1. Taxonomy (NCBI): domain Eukaryota; kingdom Viridiplantae; phylum Streptophyta; class Magnoliopsida; order Alismatales; family Araceae; genus Wolffia; species Wolffia australiana. The sequence continues at coordinate 4,579,091 of NC_135843.1, forward strand.
TTCATTAGCAACCACTTATAAATCATTTTTTTTGGTCGACTCCCCTTCTCTCAAGTTTTGGATTGAACTAATCCATTAATGAAAATTTTTCATGGTCATCAATTGTTCATGATGGAAATAATCCAAGGTCCTGGAGAGGAAACAGGTCACTTAGTAAGTTTTTGGATAAGAGATAACCATCCTAGTCAGTGTGGACGTATTCACCCAATTGACACCTCTGAAGAATTTAATGTTGGACTTGTTGGATCCCTAGATATTCATGGAAGGAATGGTCATTGGGGATCCACAGAGACTCCATTTTATTAAATCTGTGAGAGATCAAAGGAAAATGAAGCATGGCTGATTTATTTATCACAGAGTAGAGATTAATATTATATGATAGTGGCAAACAACTATTTTGCCTTAAATTGACGTATTCAGGAAGAACCATTTGTTCCTACTTGATACTTTAAAGAATTCCCTTTTTTCAACTCACTTAGATTATTGTTTCCAATAGCATTGATTGTCATATCAGATGAATCATCCTTTCTCTTGGCTAATCGTTGCTGATAGCATAGGTTATCATAGCAGAAAAATCATCCTTTCTCTTAGGTTATCCACTATCATCTCCATTGCACTTACTTGCAGTATCTATTTCATTTTTTCCACTTGACTCATGTTCCTTGCCTTCAACTATCAGTGGTGCTACTGAAGCACCGTTAAAGGTAATTTAATTAGAATTAATTTGATGTAGGACAACTAGGAAAAAAAGACGACTATGGGGACGGGTGTGACAACAATGGGTAGAGGATGCTGGACGGGCTTGGGTAGAGGGATAAAATAGACCGCAAGATTCACACGATCGAATTCGAAAACCTAAAATCGATGAAATAATGGTGGTGCAGCCCCGTTCCTCGTCGAGGGCGGGAGTACTGTCTTCAACCACATCGACAATGCCGAAGCACCAAATCCAATACTCGAATTCACGTTCGCACGAAATCTAACAGAAGGAAGAATTTAGAGGAAGGAGAGAGATATTCAAGGCGGTGGAAGAATCCCCGTGGAACACTGGACGAAGAACACATTGACACCAAAGAGTTCAGGCGTACCTCGGCACCGGAGTGCGTGAAGAGGTTGCAGGGAATTCTGATTGTGACGAGACTGGACGATCCGGGCGTTGTATAGCCCACTAGACGAAATATCTGGGCGTTCTGGGCGTTGAGCGGCCCTGGTAATGGGACGGACGGACTAAGCCTTGTTGCTCAGTGGACGGAGTGCTTGGGCGTGGGGCGTTGTTGGCGAGACGATTGACGGGCGCTTCGATTCGGGGTCGCGGATCCAACTGCGCAGTCACTTGACGGGGGGGGGGGGGACAAGGGGGGAGCCACCCCCTTGCGGGGTGCGGGGCAGTGCCCCGACACCAAAACAGTATGCACGACAACTTGTGGCGGTGAGGGCGTCCGGGGCAAGGACAGTCGGCGTGGCAGCCTGCGCTAATGTTGGTGTGGGCGGCCCTGGGCGGGCAGCCAGCACTGGCGTCTAGCGTGGGCGGCCTTGGCAGGGGCGGCCTGCGCTGGGCGTTGGCGCGGGCGACCAGCGTCGAGCGTCTAGCGTGGGCGGCCCCGGCCAGGGGCGTCCTGCACTGGAGAGATGGGTGCTGGCGGAGAGGAAGAAGGGAAAAGAGGGAGGATGAGGGAGGAGGAAGAAAGAACGAAGAAAGGGGAGGGAGAGAGAGGAACAGAGGTCACTGCCGGCGAGACATGGCGACGTCGACGGGGGTGGCGGCGGCGAACTAGAAGAGGGAGGGAGAAGGAGGCTAGGGCAAGTCCTCCAAGAAGAGTTAAAAGAAAACTCGATTCCTGAATTATGACTTGCCTAATTGTTTCTTGAAACATTGGCTTATACATATAATCCTTGGAGGAAAGAGAAAATACAGTTAAAAGAAATAAAATAAAGACGAGCGACGTGACGAACGACGTGGTTTCGTGTCACATCACGGGGCAGTTCTAGATCTGCCTTTGGCGATGTGTCAGGACACGTGAAGGAGCGTGCATGGGTGGAGGCGTGTCTGACGCTGGTTCGTCGACTTGATCCGGTGACGATGGTGGCATGTCTTCAGCAGTCGTGTTGACTTCAGAAGATGGTGATGACACGTCCAGTGTCGATGCATTGACGTCGTTGCCACCATAATTAGTATTTTTAATTATAAAATTTGATAAAAATTTTTGAAATTATTTTAGAAAATTTAATATAGTAGGTTCAATAGGATTAATATTTTATCACTTTCCTGGATATATTTTGAATCACTTTTCATTAGTTTGTTTTGATTATGTAGATTTAATTCCAAAAATACTAATTAATTCAATATTTGTTACTACCAATGGATTCAACCTGTACTCTCTCTATGCTCGTAAATATATATATTATTATTGTATAAACATGATTTTATTAGGGTTAAACAACATATTGAACCCTATGTTCTGGTTCACCATGATACCATTATGGACCGATTCTATTTCTCATTTTCTTGCTGAAGTAATGATCACTTAGTGCTAAATAGTGGCCTATGCTTTATTTTTCCCTGGAAAACTCAAGGATATCTACAATAAAATCATGGCATTTAAAAATATTTACCAACTGAAATATGCATCAGCAACTCACGATCTCTTGACAACAATGCGATCATCATTCATTATTTGTTAACATACATGACTGTTGTCATCATTGATGAAGTTGTCTACTTGATTAATCTGACGTCATATGGGGCATTCATTTTTATGTCATACAGAGAATTGGCCTTCATCTCCTCACCATTGGAATATGGTTACAACATATAACCTCTTGGTTCCTAATGGACATCATCTCTAGATGTTTCGAATACTCCTATTAGATGGAACTCAAGTTAAACTAAAACACCTCCATTGAAAGCAAACATTATGAAGTAATCCACAGTTCTTGTTACTGGAAATCTAGAATATATGTTTTGCACTATCAATCCCAACTCAAAGAGAAAGTAGAAGAGGAGCAAACATGGAAGCACAAGTCCATTGTGTCATGTACACCAGTCTATTGTGGCATGATCGAGAACACCTCGACTCTAACTCATTATTAGTGTGTGACCATGGGTTATTTTTTAATATCCATGGGAAAAATAAGTTATTTCTCATTTTATTTATCTCATTGAATATCCATGGGTTATTTTTAAAAAATTAGGCGTTCAAGGAAATGTAGCAGTTTGTCACTCACTCGTCCTTGAAACTTCCTGAGTCAAAGGTGTTAAAACCCATCACAAAGACTAATGTAGATAACACTTTCGGCCAACTAAGCAAAACAATGCAATGATATATGAAACGAAGGTGACGAGATCAAGATTAAGATCAAGATCATAGATGCCTGTGGTATGGTGACATGATAAAAGATGGTGATGAGTATGAGATGATGACACTAAAGGGATGTAGATAACTAAAGGGATGTGAAGGAGAGAAACCAATGTAAGACAAGATACTAACTTTAGATCCCCTTGTTCCGCTGGGATCAAGGTACTTTTTATGATGTAGATTAGAATCTCCAGTTCTCTGTTTATCTTCCCCAAGCACTCTAGACACCAAGAAAACTCTTGATGGTTCTTCAAAACTTCACTCCCTTTCAGCCAAGCTCTCTAGGAGGAAGTGAGTTTAAATAAAGATAGTTTCACCAAAAATCCAAGGCTCTACTTATAGATCCAACTGTATTGGATGGAAAAAGGCGTGAACAAGGAAGCTCCATTCAAGATCAGCCCTAAACTACTTCTCAATCATCAAATATTGTGATTTGAATTTGGATCAATCGCAACCCTCCATTTTTCTCTTTTCTCTGATTTTGGAAGTCTGGAAAAGTTGAAGAGCCTCAAATACTTAAAAAAGATATTAATTCATAAAAATATTTGAATTATTTTTTTTGAATTAAAAAAATGATATATCTTCAAATATAACGCCAAAATATTCAGTATGTGATTTTATAAGCTACCTTGGATTTCTTGAATTAAATATGTGAGTTTCATCTGGATTTATTGGTTTGCTTCTTTTATGTTTCCATAACACCAAGCATGGGTCAAATGTATTTGCTCTAGGATAAGTGATTTAGCTAGAGCATTTTTACCTCCCCAAGGTAGCTTATAAAATCCCTATAAAATTAGGTCGATGGATCTGAATTACAAGAATCGCTATTTGCTATTAAAATACTTAAATTTGAATGTATTATCTTCTATATTCATTCCATTGATCCCTTAAGATCTTGTCATTCAAGTGAAGATCAAGATCAAGAGTATAAAATCCTCTCATTCTTCTCTTCTCTATCATAAATCTTGATCTTTACAAGAAGATTAATATTTACACTACCATGTTATCTGTGTACTCCACCTCAGCTTGACCTCAATCTTTAGTAGAACAATTAAATCATATGAGGATTATCCTCTAGATGAAATGTCTCCTAGTTACTTTAATTATTGACCCTTTCTCTTAATTATTTTCAATTTAGCTCTAATTTCATATTTTATTCACCCCAATTTTGGGCTTATTGCCATCCTTATCTAGATAAATATGTTTCATATGTCCCCGATGATGGAATTATACGTGGCATGTAAGATAACGACACATTACACGTCTCATTCAATATTTATTTATAAAAAAATATTCATAAATGCTTAAAATGAAGTACAGGGATATATGCAATTATTAGTGAATTATGATGATATCTTAACACCGTGATCGATTATTTTTAAACATGTATTCTAAATGTTCCAATTCTTAGATGTTTGCAAAGGACATCAAAATATCTGGATATGGTTGCACTATCTAGTCCCACTCATGTATGCTAAACATTCATATTCATATCCCTAGACATCAATGACAATATTAGTACTCTTTAGGGACAGATTTCATTGAATTGATACATATGACTCCCTGGATAATATCATATCTATTTTTCAATCAAGTTTATTCATGTCATGGCTGTGTTATTTGTCCTTAGACCTGAGATTCCAAAGATATATTGTGGATGAATATTCACATTTTATTTGTTTACATATGAACTCCTAGGGGGTTCCAAAACCTCTCAAATTGGATGCGGCAACAAATCCACAAAGATGAACTCCTGGGAATTACTTGTGTACATCTGTGGTTAAAGCAGAATTGTTTGTTCTCAGTATAATAAGAGACAACTAAAAGGAGATGATACATAAATCCAATAGCCAAAATACCAAAAAAATATTGGAGAAGCAGATATCTAATGATTTCACAGTGTATCAGTAGTTATTGGGATGAGTTATAAGGGTTTGATAGTTGTCCATACACTTATTCATCCTATGAGTGTCATGCTGATGAGGGATTATATATATGGTGTATCTCGTATTCATTCAAGGCCCGTTCTTGGTTACCATACCTTTCAAAGGGATAATCTAATTTATGGGAGGAAGAAGCAACCTGTAGAACCCTGTGTCAATCACAGGTCACTGCTTGATGTAATACGACATCGGTCGGGATTGATCGGCTCGTATTACGTCACAGGAATTCAATGATGTATATGAAATTAGTATGAAGAATGATATCTTGTAGGAAAATCCCTGTTAATGAGCAATAAATGGACATCCACGGTTAGGGAGGGAAATCAACGTCAATCAATGGATGAGATATAGATCCCGAATCAGACTCCCAATGACCCGTCGGACCGACTACGACGACTAAGTGGCGAGGGGCGTTTGACGGCCCGAAGGTGTTCGACGCCTAAGTTCAACAATCAACCTTCAACCACAAAGAGAGAGCTAACTCTCGACGAGGGTGGCTATCCTATCGATGATTACACAAAACCTGGCAGAGGATGAGATAGCGAACGACGAGACTGCGAGACGTAATAATACTGGAATTAACGGAGGGGAGACGAATAGGTACATGTTTAGCGACAGTCCACGGCACAAGTCTCGTCCAAATCAATGTCGTAGCTTGGGCCGGCGGCGGATGGTGGGACTGAATGAGTGGGTGTGGGGCTGGCGGACGATGTGAGCAGAGCGAGCAAGGCTGGGGCCTCACGCGGGCGGCTGCGCAGTGCGCGGGCGCGGATGGGCGCACGGGCGCGGACAGGCATGCGGGTGCCGGCGCGGCGCGCGGTGTGGACGGCGCCTGGCGCGCAGGCTGGCGCTCAGCGCGCGAGCACGCAGATGGCGTGCAGGTGTGGCGCGGCGGCGGGTGCCACGCGGCGCAGCGCGCTGGCGTGGAGGCGCACGAGCGCGGGCAGCGTCGGCGCGGGCGGCGCGACGTGGCGGCGCACGGGCGTGGCGGCAGCGGCGCGGCGGCGGCGGCGCGGCGCGGCGCGAGCACGGCGCGCAGCGCGGCGCTTGGCGCGCAGCGCGGCGCGCGGCGGCGGCGCGCGAGCAGCGGCGTGGCGCGCGGCGAAGCGCTGGCGCACGGCGCGGACAGGAGCCAAGGTCGGCGGCGATGGGGGGCGACGGTGGCGGTGGGACGTCGGTGGCGGAGCGTTGGCGGTGGCGGAGTAGATGGCGGTGGAGAGGATCTTGAGCCCAAGAATGGGCTTCTTGAACTGTAACCGCCCAAGAAACCTTCAAGAAGATGGATTTCTTGAATGTCCTTGGAGGCTCCCTTGGTGGGGTTTTGGGTATCCCGTGGAAGGAGGGTGTCGGCGACGATCCTCGAACCTCTGGCACCTTCGGAGTGATCTCGACGAAGGACCCTTCAGCTCCAGGCGGCGTCGACGTCTTGAATCTTTAATCGTTCAGGAGTGATCTCGACGAAATGATTGGACATGTCGTCACGGAGTGATCTCAACGTGACGGCGCGGGCTCTATCCACGGAGTGATCTCGACGTAGGGGGGAATAGCCAATTCCCTCTACACTCTACTCACTACGATAGGTGGAGACAAGAGTTGGAAAACTTCTTCAACAAATGACTCAAATCGCTACTTGGGCATGCTATCCCCTTATATAGTGAGGATAGGTGCCAAGTGAACGTGGGGGAGGATGAACCGTCGCGAGACATGGTTCGGCCTCTCCTTACAATTGAAAAATAAAAACTGAAAATAAGAAACAGGAAAAGGGACAAGGCCCAACACCAGCCCAGCCCATAAATCCAAAAACAAAATACAAAACAAACAAGTAAAGATAAGGATGCTTACGCGGGGTACTTGAACCCCGGGTGGCGAGCATCGGCGCGAGCAGCTCGGCGAGGCTGACGTCGTCCCGTCGTGGCGTCTCCTGGATGGTCCCCCATCACTGCTTTTATAGGGAGCATGTCATCAATAATGTTCCAGATCCCATTCAATACCGCCATTTAAAACATTATGAGGCATATAGTCATCATAAAAAATAAGTGCGAGCATGATGGGCTCGCGCCCCTTTTTTTACTCATTATATATTTATCTTTTCGTGTACTCCATCAAGGGGGTTTGCACGACCTTTGTTTTCTTCACAATATTGCCAATCACTATATATGTTAGTGATTTAACACGAAGTGTCGGGATTGAACGGTTTGTGTCACACCACAAGGAGCAGGTGAGAATGTGTGATGCAACGTAGGTAAGTGATATGTTTGCTTGAAAATTCAACGAGAAGAACGACAGAAAACTGACTGATCGGGGGTGGAAGACCCGATAGTCGACAGGCTCCCAATGACCCGGATGTTCAGCTCGAAAGGGGGGGGGGGCAGTCATGTTCAACGGCGAGAAGCGCATATCAGCAGGTTGACGGTCTAAAGTGCAGTCGCGACCGACAGACGAGCCGAGAAGCTGAGGCTCCCGGGGCATTTAATAAAGCAACAACGGTGAAGATGGCACCTTAGATCGATGGCACCAGATAAGTTGCCCACCCCTAGGCGCAATCAGCCAGCTCGGGTGTCAAAGCAGCTGTCGACCAGAGAAGGGGGGAGGGAAAGCGAGATAGGCGCCCATCCGATCAGATGTTGTACCACGTAACTAGCTTCACGGACTGGGTTGGTTATCTAGAGTTTGCATTATCTTGCTATCGACTCGATGGTGCAATCAGTCGCTCTTGGTTAGCGGTCAGTAGTAGGGAACGACAATCAGCATCCGTCACGTCACACGTCACCGTGACAAGAACGTGACGGATGACATGACGATGACGGGGACGGAATTCAGGGGTAGTGACAATGATGGTGACGCGTGACGATTCTTATGTGGCTGTGAGGGGGTGCTGATAACTCCCTAATTTCGGTCTTTATTTCATGTTATTAGCATGATTTATGCAGTTAAAAGGCTTAAATTTGGGTTGTTATCATATATTTACACAAAAATAATACTTCCAAGTAATTTCTAATTTTTCCCTAATTTTATGTTAATTATATGAATTTTTAAGGATTTATTGAAGCTCGAAATAATTATTTTTGGATGAAAATGGCACATTAAAAAGTTTATTTCGACATTTATCAACATGGGAATTAATCAGGGAATTTTCTATAATTTTTTACGAATTTTTAGGAATTTTCTGGGATTTATTTCAAGAAGAAATGCATTTATTCTATGAAAAAAGGGCATATTTATAAGAGAAAAAAATGTATTTATGCAATTTCTAGACTTTTCGGGGCCTTTTTGCAACGTTTCGTTGCAAAAAGACCCTGAAAACAGCTCTCGGTCGCCATGGCAAGCGTAAAGATCCTATTTAAAATGATTCAGGGTTTTATTGCAATTTTTAATATATATTTTTAATATTTTAGGAGAAATCGGAGGAGAGAGAGTGCGCTAGGGGCATATACGCAATTACTTTTGGGCGGCGTCCAAAAGCAATTCTAGGATTTTTAAGGACTTTTCTGCAAAAAGGAGGATTCAAAATGCACCAGCCAATGAGAGAGCGACACGTCATTGCGTGTTTAAAAATGAAACTAATAAATAAATCAATTTTAAATCCAATGGATTAAATTGGTTTAAAATTGATTTATTAATAACTTTTGATCCTGAAGTCCGATTGAGATGATTTGTTTATGGATTTGTTCGTCTTGATCCCCTCTTTCTATCTGTACGGTTAGATCATTCAGATCTAGCCTACATTGATAGATAAATATTAAGTACTAAACGGGGGTAAAATGGTGATTTTTACCCTATAACCTAAGTATAAAAGCTGAATTTCGAGAGGGGGACCTCATTCTGGAGGGTGCTTCATCACAGCTGCAAGACAGAGAGGAGTCCCAGCCTGGATCAACAGTTTTGGTATTTTTTTCTTTCATTGTATTCAAACTTTTGTGCATTTTGAATGAAATAGGTTAAGTTGTTTGTTTCTTCATCTCCATTCTAGTCTGAACTTCTAAATCGCTTGGCTTGAGCGGCATGTACAAGCCCTGATTAGGATTGAAAGGAGAAATTGAGGAATTTTACCTGGGCATTCGATTGCATTACAAAAGAAAATTATAAAAAAATTTAGTTTTAATTTTTAGAAGTCTCAATTTACCCCATTTTAGTTCTGAATTATCAATCTGAAAAATCAACCCAACTCATTTTAAGAACCCTCTTTCAACCTCTCTAAATGATTTCTTGGATCCTTTAATTAGGATCAAAGAAGGAAATTTAGAGTTCTTAATTCTTCTAATCTTCCCATCTCTCCTACCCCCCTCTCTAAATTCTCACCTAATTAGGGTGACTTGATCCTCATTGAAGATCAAATTCACTCTAATTAGGATCTAAAACACCAAAAATTAAATCAAATTGAAATTCCTACTTGCCTCCCTTGGACGACACTCATACTTATCACTATACATATTAAGTAGAGTTTTATAAATTTTATTGCATAAGCCAAAAATTCACAACGACAAGGGCTAAAAATTTGCGTAATTTTCACCCCTATTTTCGGCTTATCAGGTGCCCTGGACATGTGACGTGGCGAAATGGCCGTTACGAATGACGATTGTGACGATTATTTAATCACGCACATATTCCAAACAAAAGAATGAATCAATGAGTTGAGCAGAAAGAGGTAAGAATCGGAAAACCAACACTAGATTCGCACAAAAGGAGACAAGAATCAGGGGGAAAAGATAGGGAGGAAGAAAATAACCTTCCCTAAAGATCAGTCGCCCGATTTGGAATCACCGCAGTGGGGAATGGCAATTAAAACAGCCCAAATGAACCAAAAAGTTAGGGCTTCCGCAGCGTGACAGTGACAGAACGCCGAGAAGAGGGAAAGGAGGCCTGAATGAGAAAGAAAGGAAAAGGAACAACAAAACAAGGCAGGCCAGCCGTGGGGCTTCTAATGCGAGCCCTTGTCGAGCGTAGAAGTTAGAAACTTAGAATTTAGTAACTATTTCTGTCACCAGTGACGGTGACACCTTCATGGTGATGGTGAGTTGACAGGACGATGATGGAGGGACGCGTGACGGGTATGCGACGGTTTTTCCCCAAAATCCTCAGACGTGTGACAAGCCGGTGACGTGACGAACCGTTCTTCACATCAGCGATTGTCATCTGTCCCGTCACGTTCGAGGCGTCACGTCCTGGACGTGCAGTTTCCTAGTCAGCAGGTAGTCTGCGTTCACAACAGGACAGCGAGGATTGCTAGAGCCATCGAACACAATGAGCTCGCGGCAGAGAGAAGGATATCCGATCGAATGTCTACCATGCCTTCTACTGCGAGGCGAGTCTTACACGACCGAGCAGGGCCGCGGGGCAGTGACGTGAGTCCTCCAACGACCATTCAGTTGGCCGATGGTGGACAGGTTTTCGGGGTGCAAGTTTTCTGAAGAGTGCACAAGACCGGGAACGGCCGGGGGCCGACGATGGCCGATGGCCAGGAGAGCTCAGTCGGCGACCAACTTTCCCCGGCAAACTCCTTCTGCATGTTAATCTAGAACAAGAAGAAAATAATAAGAAGACAGTGGAATCCCCTTGAAGGGAAGAGACAGAGCCCCAAGTGAAAAAAATACTCGCCAAGATCTTTCATCAAAAATGGATTTCCAACCAGTATATGATAACCCTCATCCACTTATATAGTGGGGAAGGTTGTGGTTGCCCTAATGGGCCTCATTTGGGGAGATGTCCAAACAAGGACTCTCCCCTAACGATTGAACAAAAACAACACAATTCAAACGTGCAAAAACAAGACAGACATGGGAGGCCCGTAGACAGGGGGGGAAGGGGCCTCCCTAAAGTCAAAGGAGGTCAATACGTGCATGAAATAAACGATGGTAGGACGTTGTCGTCAAACCTGATATCAGAAATTCGGGTTCTTTACGTTGGCTCAGGCTCCGCGACGCGACTGGTGACGAGCTTGGGCGCGATCTTCTGGATGGTCCTCTGTCAGTAAGTGTTTTCTAATAGTATGCAACAACAAAGGATCTCACTTTAAATTGGAGTTTTAGGCAAAAAAAATCTCCTATTTGAACATTCAGTCCAGCCTAACTTATATACATCTCCTTATTCTATATGTCACAAACAAATTTTGCAACCAAGAAGGGCCCTTTCTTTATCTCCCTTCCAGACAAAGCGGTTAAAGGGGCCTCAGAAGGGGATAGTCTTCAAGGAGCTCCCTCTCTGATAGGGTGTCTCCTTCATTCTGTGGAGTCCAAAGCACCTCAACAGCCTGCAAGCAAAACCATCAAAACCCTAATTAATCACATCATGAAAAACAAAAATCAATATTGAGCAAAAACAATGGTTCTCATGATTAATCATCTTTCTAGGCACCATGAGACGGTCCGAAGGGATGGAAGCCAGCTCTTGCAGGGCCTCTCTAAGATTGGAGCTGCCATTGATGACAGGGAGCTTGTGCACTCCTTCGGCAGCCACAAGAATTGTTATCTAGAAAAAAAATGTAGAAAATTATAATTTTTACTTCCAACTTTACAACAAATTCGTCTACAATATATGTAAATAATTCCTGCTTTTAATTCAACATAAGCCTTAAAGGAAAATCTTACAAGCTCTATCTCTTTATAAGATTTCTAAACGCGAACGGAATCACTTCATCATAAGTAACACCCCATAAGATGGTCGTTTCTCTCTCCCTTGCTCATTTTTTTCTCTCTCGGGCTCTCTCTCTCCGTTTCAAGTTTCCAAAAGAACCCACTGAATCACATATGTAGCATTTTATAATATGTTCATCTCTCTCCCTCTCTACTTAGTTTCTCTGTCTCACACTCTCTCCACCCCAACTTTCTTGAATGAGTGGCATTTCATTAGATTGTCATTCTTTTTCTCTCACAGACTCTCTTTCTCATATTCTCTCTCCATCTCAAGTTTCAAATGAATAACCCTCCGAGTTATTTCATCATAGATAGCATCTATCTCTCCCTCTACTTTTTTTCACTCACACTCTCTCTCTCTCCCTAACTCAAGTTTCCACAAGAGGAGGAACGATTGAATCACTTCATCACTTCTTATGAGATAGTAAACCAATATTTACCATCTCATAAGAAGGTCATCTACCCCTCACTCACTCACTCACTTTCTTCTCTACCTCAGAATTTCTCTCTCCCTTTCTCTTTCTCTCTACCCTCCCCGTGGGATTTTGCCACATGGAAGGGTAAGGGTATGGCGATTTACTCATCAAAGATTGAGAGACATACCACAATGTATTCGTTGCTGAAACTGCTGCTTCTTGAGCTGCCGAAGCTCTTTTTCTTGACACTGTTCACATTGACAAGAGTTTCCTCATCAAACTTCCCACGCTCTTCAATCGAAAGCTGGTTGAAACGCTTCTCTCCATCCTCCACACTTCGCTTGACATCAACCTAAAAATGCAGACTTGCACTTAAAACTTCATGCCCTCTGTCGCAATACAAAATATTTAAGAATGAGGAAAAAGTAACATCCTCTAATTTCTCAACAAGAATATTCAAACATCACTCCATATGAATAAAAACATAAAATGAAGTGAAAATAAGGATGAGAGGGAAGTCTCACAAAAGAATAACCAGAAATACAGCAGTCTGGATGACGAAGCAATGCCAGCGTGGTTTCTGTGCAAAAAACAACAAAAACATAAGCTTGGATGCAAAAACTTAATGATGCAACTTAATAGAACAGCGTCTGCTTGTTCATTACAAACAGACTTGGAAGCTTATCTAGATGGGTTGGGAAGAAAACCCATTATCTTATTCTAATCAGAAAAGGGACACTGTTGAACTCAATTCGTGAATGATATAGACTGCGGAAGTGTAATAATGGAGAGATGAAAAAGAAATGTAGGGAGTAGAAAAGCAGGACCAAAAAACAACTAATTAAACGGTTTCCTACCTTTATATAGGGATAGGAACCATAAAAAAGGAAATTACAAGTATAACCCTACTCCTTACAGATGAAAACAACAAAACCTGGAGAAAAATGACATCCATTTCCCCTCAGGGGTAGTTGTGTCCTTTCCCTTTAAATAGGGCGCCCTCCCTTTAGGAGGGCAGCCAGAGAAGTATTTGGTTTTGGAAGTATCTGTCCTTTCTCCCCTCTGCGTCTGACATGCATCCCTTTCCCTGCGATCCCCGTCCATCGTGATTGTTCTCCTCTTCACCGTGTCTTCAGGCTGCTCATCCTCGGCCGACCCTTATTCCTCTGCTCAGCCTCTCCCCGACCATTCCCGTTCTCCTCTTCATACCGGGAACTCCCTTTATTGTCAAATTACATCGGACAATACGTCCGGACTGGGATCCCATCACACCTCAGGGAGCAGGGTCAAGAAATGTTATGTTTGAACTTCCAAAAATAGTCATCACTGATCACCATGATGCAGAAATTCTAATCAGTGGTATTTTGATTCACATTAAATGATGTGAAGCCCAAAACTGGAATAGATTCTTTGGTTTGAACTAACTTTTTTGCACAGAGTTAAGCACTCTATTCTAAAAACTCATATCACAGCCAAAAGCATGAGTTTGATTCCTAGAAACAACACACTGGAGTAGTGCCAAGTGAGAGGTATATAGATAGGATCCTGGATAGAAACAAGAACTGAATGTAGCAAAAGACCAAACAACTTAGAACCATTTAGGGGTTAGCGATCAGAACAGACCATTCCTGATCTGAAATTTGAATCAATATTGGGCATTCGACATCATAATCACATAGATTGAATGTCTGGATCGCGATCTGTCCATTGATTTGATCCAATCAGGAGGGCAGACCGAGGCACCATTCTGGTGGAGGGAACCAGACTTCGGCCTAGCAGTGTCATGAGGTTGCATGTCCCCTCCATCAAAAACTGCAGCGCCACGATGGCCAAGAAAAGGAGAAGGAACGAGAGAAACACGCAGAGAGAGCTCAAATTTTATGCTTTTTAGAATTCTTTCCATCTTCATTCCAACTGATCCATCCAGATCGATTGATCATGATTACTGTTGGATCATAAACCGTTCAAGCGAGAGAACACAAGGGAGAGGAGATATACATCTCTGGATTGGCGCTTGTATCTCTTCTGGAGGATCTCCCTCGCGAAATTTTATCTTTACTGCTAAGGGAAACTACTGTAAAAGCATATAAGGGAAATACACCCCCCCCCCCCCCCAATCGTCTTAATTCATGTCATAAACCAGTTAGAAGATTGGGAATTGTGAGTCCAGTAAAGGCATTCTATATCAGTAATCGGATGCCACATTTACTTAACAGGTGGGTATGGTTAATCTGATTGAATCCATCTAAATCTTATTCCATAAGTGATTTTCAGTATTAATCTTCCACCCATGAAATAAAATCTACCGTTAGTGTTTTGACACTCAAAATGTGTGTCGCCATAGATAAATCTGACAATGTTATCAGTTATGACCGACAGGTGATATCTATAATCAATATTGTAATATATGGCATGGAGCCATAACCTGTGACATATGGTGCATAAGCATTAAAATTGATAAAATAGGAAATATAAAGGGCAAACTGCACCTGTCAGGACATAGTTTAGTCCCTCCGGAGTGGATGTGTCTGCAGACTCTGCAATTCTGTCAAGATCCCGCTGGAATGATCGGGCCAGACCCAGAAGACCAACCTGCGAAAAAAATAGAAAAAAAATCAAAAAAATTCATGGTGATTATAAATTGAAATTTTAAATGTCATTACCATCTTTGATCCTATTCAAGTTTCCAGGGGATAATGTTTTTTTAAGGCAAGAAGAGCACCAAAACACAGATGATTCACACAAGATGATAGAAAAATAAAATAGAAAATGAATATCAGTCTCAACTTTGATCCTAGTCAATGGTATAAAGATCCCTAGCAGCGAGCAACCGATCGATTCAGCCAAGAAATACCCCAATACACAGACTATGCACAAATATGGTAAAACAATAAAATAAAATGTTGTTTTGGTAAAGAATCTGAAATAGAAAAAATATATATTAGCATCAACTTTGATCTCTCACTCGGGTGTAAAAATCCCTGCCAAAGCTAATTGTTTGATTCAGACATGAAAGGCCCAAAATACAGATTATGCAGAAAAGATGATAGATTAATAAAATAAGAAATGCTGTAAAGATAAATGTAAAATTTTAAAAAATATCAATATCAACCTTGATTCTACGATAGAATGTTCCCAGCGGAGAATAATTGATTGGTTCAGTCAAGAAAAACCCCAAAAACATGGCAAACAAGAGATACGGAAATTGTAAACTGATTCAATCTTGTGCCCAGATCGTGAATTTGAAAATTGAATGAGTACACGATGAAATTAAGATCAATGATAGGACAATCGAAATGAGTAAGAAACCTGGAGCTTGAGGACGCTGGTCTTCTCAGTGGCGGTGAGCACGCTACCATCGTCAGAACGATCGGAGAGAAACCCAGAAACCAAGATCACCGCAGCAAAACCCATCAACAAAAGGAAGAACCCAGACCCAGCGCCAAAGCCCAGGTAAAGCCCGCCGCCTCCGCCGAAGAACGGCGACGGCGCGTAGTAATACGGCGCCGAATACGAGAAGGAGGTACCCGGAGAGACAGAATAACTCCTTGAAGAAGAGAAAGACGGAGACGATGAAGAGAACGATCTGCCCCCCATTCTCCCCCCTGAAGCCGCTAAGGCCCCATATGGATCAACAGCTAGTAGAATTCCAATCAATAACGCCGCTGCCGCCGGCTTCCTTAGCTTCTCCAGCATCCTCCCCGCGGCCTGGAGAAAACCCACCTCGGATTTCGTCTCTTTCTCCGTAAATCCTTTAGAGGAAGACGAAGACGAAGGGGGGTTGGGGCGGGAGGAAGCTCTCAGGAGGAAGAGCTGCCTAGAACTCGATCTGGGTAGGCTGAAAACAGCGTTTCCAGAAAGCCCAGTCGGCAGATTTGGCCGCCTTCCCCCCGCCTGAAGAAAACCCACCTCGGATTTCGCCCCTTTCTCCAAAAACCCACGAGAGGAAGAGGGAGAGGAAGCTCTGAGGGCGAAGAACTGCCTAGAACACGATCTGGGTGGCTTCGAAATTGCGTTTTTTGAATGCCCAGATGGGAGATTTCTGGCGGGTGGGGAGAGATTGAACGCAGCGGGAATTGATACAGTGTCGAGTAGGGAGGAAGCCGCCATGGGCAGATGAGAAGTTGAGCTTAGCCAGAACAAGCGAAAGGTAGATGGTTGTGGAGGGATGGAAGAACGGAAAAGACTAAGAGAAAGAGAGAATTGAGGAGGAGAGAGGAAGAGGGGTTTGTCTGGACTGAATTGTTCAGGAGTCTTCTGGTTGACACCAGTGCATGAATAACCTCGTTCATTTGCGGGGCCTGCATTTGTCCACGGATTGGCTCCTTGGATTTGAAGGAATTTATCCTGTTAGAGGTGGGGTTGTGTAAAGAAAATTGCGGATGAATGGGTTTAGCTTTTAGAATATTATTTCTTTATTTTGGCAGTAATCTAGATCTTCTCTTCTGTTGGAGAATGGATAAGATCTTACAGGCGTTCAAGATAAACATGAATAGATAAATGGTATCAGGAAATGTTAGTTCAAGGGTCAATAGGTTAGTGATATTGACGTTTTAAATTTGAAGTTATCACATTTGGTCAGTGATATTGTCCAATTAATAAGTTTTGGGGTTTGCAGTATTGAAGTAGATGTGATATGGACTAAATATGGATGGGAACATATTTAGATGGAGGATATATGGGTAAATGTTAGCTCATGTGTCATTTGGTTTGTGTTTGGGAGCTTTGAAATCTTAAAGTGTTTTTTTATAAGTGGACTATGCCGTGATAACGGGAGGTAAAGCCCTAAAGTAGATATGATATGTTATATCATGTAGATGGATGCAAAGACGTATAAATAGCTGTTAGTTTGAGGGTCAATTGGTTAGTGATATTGAGGTTTATAATGTTAAGAGTTGTTTTTTTTACGATTGATCACTTCCTTGATAATGGGACTTAATGCATGGTCAGTAGATAATTGGATGCCCTGACAATGTCTCAAATTGAATTTGGCTATGATACCATGGTAGTTTGGGCCCAAATGTCTAACACACTATCTGACGCTGAATTATCTTTCCAAGAGAATAGGTTATCACTGATTGTCAATCTCAATGTAATTTTCTTTTATACATCGAGTTGATTTATCAATATTATTAAAAGTACTGATTTATAATATAAAAATATAATATATAAAATTTATTCAATATCTTGAATAATTATGAAAGTTTTATCAATTTTAAACAGGAAAAAGTTTCAAGTGCAATATTTAGTCACACTATAAAAATATTAAGTATCACAAACTCTTAATGAAAATATTAAATAAAAAATATAATTTTAGTTACATAAATTTACTCATTATTTATTATTTAGTGAGATTTTTTTATACGTTTCATCAATAAAAAAATTCTTTCAAAGCACTTGATGTGGAAATGTCTAGGTCATGCTTCATGGCATTCCTGTACATATGTGGCCAAATTTTACTTGGCATAAAATTTAAATAGTAACAAATATTTTTGAGGAACTTCCATATCCAAAGAGGAAAGTTCTTGATACCACATGGCAGAATCCCAATTATTCTAACCAACGTAAATATCCCATAAAACCCTTTCTTGATTGTACATAGGATGCCGTTTTTGTGTTAGTTGCATATTTTAACCAACGGCCCTAAATTCATTTATTTATCTGGAAGGGAAAGCGATATCTTGCTAAAAATAAATCAATACATTTAATAAAATTTAAAGTGAATAAGTATAGTAATCAAATTATAGACTTGAATAGAGAGTAAATACCATATTGATATTTTTTATGCATGGCTTAAGTGATCAAAAGAGGGAGGGATTGAATTAGAACCTGTAATTGTATTATCTCACTGAACTCAGTTATTTTTAAGTTAATGATAACATTTTTAATATATTGATAATTTATCGTAAGGTATTATGATATTAAAATATGATAAAAAGTATTATATCTAGTCTGTGTAGCCTTATCTCTGGTCCTAATGAGTTATCATTTGTATCCTTTATTTTTTACAAAAATTTGAAACTAATATACATGTCTAGATCTGCCAGGGTCAGCGCTTGGAGACGAAATGGATGAGACAGAAGAAATATGATAAGTCTCTCCTTATAAAAAAATGATGATCAAATTACATCTTACGGAAACGAATGTTCTATTGTTTGGTTTCTCAAATGATGTGTCTTAAGACAGATATTTATGGTGATAATCACAAATGACACTGATTTTTCATAGTAATTTAATGTATTTATATGTTTTTCCACTAAAATGATCATAAATTTTATTTAGGCTTAAAAAAAAATTGCACTTTTGGTATCTCCCATTTTTAGTATTTCCATAGAATTTTCTGACATCAAACTCATATAAATAATGTATTGCTTTCAAATATATATTTCTGAATTAATTATTTATTGTTTTATTTATTTTCAGAGTCGAAAGAAACTTTCTGAAGTTAAATTTATAAAGAAAATATAAGTCAAAATATATTTTTTGAATCTAATTACATAGTTTTAAGTTTTTAAATATTTATGTTCTTCCAGAAATTTTTTTGCTGCACTGGAAATCCAGCACATGGATCAAGAAGAATAGTGAAAATTAGATGGTTATTTATGGTTCAATTTAAAATTGCAATATCTAACAATCCAAAATGATTTTTGGTGTGTAATTTATATAGTAGCTTTGTCTTTCTCCCCTCTATCTGTCAATACTTTCTGATTTTTACATTATACATCAACCCCATACTCCATCTTATTAAAAGGGCACCCCCTAGATTTTTGTTCTTAATTATGGTTAGCAGAGTGATTTTCTCATTGAAAATCTCATTTAGGTATGTTCTTGTATTCTACGAGAGAAGGATTGAAGCAGTGATGTCTTGTTCAAGACTTGGGAAGAAAAGGCATTATTCTACCCATCGGGCATGTGATGACAAGGTAGTGAGATCCTTTTTGCAACATTATCATAGTCAAGGATAGCATAATTTTTCACCATTAGGCATGCCACCACGAACTCTATTGCTCGCTAGTACATATGTTCATCCATCTCTGTTGCAATTACCAATGATAAACCCATACCACTCACTCCCTCTATCAATTTTTGATGTGTATCCACCACCATATCCATTGCAATCAGCAGAGATATTGTTATTAATAGCAAGGCTCCGGCCCATTAATGGTACTTCCATCAACCATCACATAGTATTAGCAAAATGTCAACTTAAGTACTTAATAATAATAATATTTATTATTTTAGTGGCAAAAACACGGTGCCAAGTACGACCAACCCAAGGGTTGTGCTCGTACCTAGATGCCACTCAAGGGGGTTTTATATATGTAAGGTTGAATGTTTAGAAGAGTTTATAGGTGTGGAGAAAGCGTAAATATCCCAATTACACACGGACCCCAGTCGCCCACGCCCATGACACAAAGAAAAAAGATACAATAGTGATACCACTGCATGTTGCTATGGAGACCTCAAGTGCCAACAACTCATTCGTGTCCCCCCTAGTTGGCAATGGGTGGAGCAGGTGTTAAGCTTGCGCTCATCAGGTGTCATCTTAGAGCTCCGTGAAAGATACAATGTCCAGCATTCCACACGATACACCTCTCGTGGGGGTCATGGGGCACAAGAGTTCGGCATGTGTGGAGAGCTGGCAGGCCAAGTCTCTCGATGCAATGACTACCTCGGGCGTCCCAGGGAAGATCCTGGCAAGTAGTATAGAGGGAATGAGTGCGAGAGCGTACTACAGAATTGGCAAGGGCATCTGCCATTTGATTTCCCTCTCGCGGCTTGTGGCGAATGCTGGTGAGGTGTATGCAACGCCGCGTGATGTCTTGCCATACACCCTAGAGATACCACTAGGAGCATGAGCATACACATAGCATATCGACTAAGAACTGTGAGTTTGATTCTATGATTATATCCTAAAGGATTCACTCCTCACAAAGGAGCAAGCCATCACATATCGCCGTGCCACTAGGGTTCCCTTTGGTCGCACCATCCACGTTGAGCTTGAGAGAACCCATTGGCAGTGGGTGTCAATGGACAATATGTAGCCAAGTGGTAATGCAGGTCAAAGTGACCGGGATCCCCAAGTGCGGAGTGCATCACAAGTAGGTAGTGAACGTTGAGCGATAGGTGGTAAGAGGCGATGGGTTCGCCATAGCCTTTGCATGACGCAACTCATGACATCATGTGTGCTCATGGTGGACCCTTTCAAAATGAGAAGAGTTTTGTCCTTCCCATATCTCCCATAGTAAGAATGCTACGGTAATGTGTAGATAAGGGCTAAGCTTAGAGTGTGTTGATGGGATAAAGATCTTGTCAACATACTCTAGCGGTATTTGTGTAGTATGAGAACAGAAAATCAGACGCCAATGGTGAGTAAATTAGCGCTAACATTCTACAGCAATCTCACTATGGAAGAAGAGGTGTTCTATAGTCTCAACTTGAGGATATATGGGGCAACAATTGCAGCATGAACTAATGGAGTGACCAATACGGGTGACCCAATCAGCAATAGGTAGGCCACACTACATAAATCTCCAAAGGAAGAAGGAGACATGGGTGATAATCATTGGGTGCCAAATGCATTGACCCATGCCTGCATAAGAAATCTCTCTCAGAAGTTATTCCAAGAGGAATGAAAGGAGAAACTCCCATCAGGCGTGAGTGTCCAAATAGAATAGTCAGAGGAGTTCTATATCTTAGTGGCCATAGTTGTCATTAAGAAGTCTAATGAAAGTTCATGTTGCTCCCATAGGAGTCTTGTGTTCCCTGTTAGTAATTGGGCCATGGTCAATTGGAGTTGATTGTGCATAAAAGTAGGCAGTGAGCTAAGGCAGTATTCTTAAGCCAAGTATCGTACCAAACACTAAATGTGCCTTAGTCGACGAGCCAACGAGTCACTGTGGATATCTCTTGCTAGTGGCATTTCCAAGTACACCATTGTTTGGGGCCTTTGATATCGGACTAACGGTGAGCCCACTCGCCGTACATAGCCGATATAAAGTGCCCAAAGGGTAAGCTCGTGGCACACATATGCCACACAAGCTTCTTCTAAAGCATGTCCTTGATACCTTGACGGTGCCTAATCCCTAGACCTCCCTCGTCCATCGGTCAACATGCTTTTTGCCATGAGACACAATGATGGTGGTGGTTGTCCTCTAGGTGACCTTACCATAGGAAGTGCGCACATAGGCGCTCCACGGATAGAAGAATTGTGATAGATATAGAGTGTACCACTAGGGTGTATAGCGGAATGCTAATGAGGATGTCACGTATGAGTTGAATGCGCCCTCTAGGGAATAATGAAGTTTCTATCCTTCAAATTTCTTTCTCAGCTTGGCCAATAAGGCATAAAAATAATGATGTCGTGCGTGGCCACAAAAGTTGGGACATCCAACATGATCAAAAGGTAGGCATCCTCAAGAGTACTGAGTGTAATGATGGATGATCTCTGAGTGTTTTATGTTTGTTAATGGTCCTTTCATAAAGTTGTTTTTTGAGGCATTGAATGTACATAGTAAGTACACTCATAAAACCCTTAATTGATTTTTTAGATCCATTAAGGAAAAAAATAGCATCATCTGCAAATAGAGAATGCGAGATAATCGAGCAACCCCTTTTTGAAAAATACAGTTGGATGAGACCTTGGGTGATCGCTCTTGTGAGTGATCTGCTGAAGACCTCTTCCATTAGTATGAAAAGGGTGGGTGAGATAGGGTCACCTTGTCGTAGACTACAAAGTGAGGAAACAAGTAGTTTCCATCCACCAATAGAGAAAAATAATTCTCTCTAATACAAGCATCAACGAGATTGATGAATGCATCAGTGAAACCAAAGCATCACAACACTTTAGTAAGGAAAGTCCATTTGACTATATCAAAGGCCTTATCCATATCGAGTTTGATGATGACATTTGAACCATGAATATGAGAGTCAAGTGATTGTGCTAACTCGTGAACTAGCATGATATTGATCGGCCCTTGACAAAACCACACTACTCAAGAGAGATGAGTTGATCAAGGAAGATCCCAAGTCGATTTGTAATGATTTTAGACATAACCTTGTAGCATACATTACAAAGACTAATGGGTTGAAATTCTTAATAAGAAACTAGATTATGTACTTTTCGGATAAGCGCAAGGAAATACTTTGTCTATGAAGATCTCCTTGATAGCCTCTACTAAGTTTGTACCTATGATATCCCAACAAGCTATGTAAAATTCAGCTGAAAAGCCATCAGGTCTTGGGGCCTTGTTCCTACTAAGTGAGAAGACCACCTGATGCAGGACCACGTCCGCGACGAAGTCCTGCCGTCACCGAGGGTTCATGCTCGGTGTTGGAAGGAGAGGCAGTACGCGACGAATGCCGGGATTCGTCGTGCACGGGAGACCTACGAAGACGAGCTAGGATGAAGATGGCTGGGTAGGGGTGTAGTACGTGCAGCTGCCGACGAAAAACGGGAGGCCGATGACCGGGGACGACGAGGTTGCCTGGAGACGGGAGGGGGGACCTTCCGACCCTCGTCCGGATGGACGAGGTTGCTAGGTCGCCGAACGGGAATTTCCCGCCGGAGGTTGCCCGCACGCGACGAGAGAACCGACTCGTTCCCAAACCAGGAAGGACTCTCAATAGTGCGTCGTCTTTCACTCGCCTGTCTCGCTCACCTATGTCTAACCCGAGCACGTAGGAGGCAATCGAAAGCGTACTGAAAAAATTAAAATGACGAGACGATAGGGGACGGCGTACCTGGTTGGCGTATGAGAGGATCGTCCTCGCGCCAAGGCAGCTTGCGGGGAGCAGAACTGGCGCTCGGGTAGTCGACGATGGCGGGGAGTCAAGGAGCACGTCGGACGCAGGGGCAGTGTGACGGTCGGAATCGGCGACAGGGCGTTCGACGGGGTGGAGGCGCCACGCGTGGGGGGGCAGCGCAAAAGGGCGCAGATGGGGAAATGCCGGAAGCGGGGCGGCGGCAGACGCTGAGCGCCAATGCGAGACAACACGCCAGCACACGGCGGGCACAGTAAGGGCAGGGCACTCGCGTGCGATAGCAGACAACCTCACGCACCAGCCAGTCGCGGGGAGGCGCTGAGGCGTGGGCACATCCGGCCGTGCACACAGCGGCAACCCCCTCCACGCGCACTACCAGCGGCGTCAGAAGCGTAGGGTTGCAGCAAGCGCCGTAGGTGGAGACGCCAGTGGGTGCAACCACTCGGTATTTCCAAGCTGTGGTGGGGGGAAAAGAGTGCCCGCAGCGGGCGGTTGTCTCAGAGATCCCCGCAGCAGAACGAACATGCACACCCGTCAGGTGGGGTGGCGACTGTCGCTCGTACGCGTCTCTCGCGGCGGGAGAGTCGTGTCGCACGCGTCGGCTGCAGCAGCAAACCGTACCAGGCGGAGCCGCGGTCCGTAGTTGCGGGTAGTCGGGCACGGTGCGGGAGGGCCGTGGTGCGGTCAATGGGGTAGGCTGGAGAGCCGCTGCTGTGGTTGGACGACCCGGCACCGACCCCTGGTTAGGGTCGCTCCGGCAAGGGCGGTGGCGGACGGGGCCTGACGACGCGGTCGCGCAATCTTGGCACAGGAACGCGCCGCAGCGTAGGGTTCGCGCGGGCGCGCGGGTGCATCGACGATGCGCGCGGGCGCGCGGGTGCATCGGCGATCTTGCTGGCAGCGGCTGCGCGCTGGAAACTTCGGCAGCGCGGGCGAGCAACCCAAGTTTCTCGGGGATACTCTTCCTCCTACGGGTTTCACTCCTTATGGCTCAGTCCTTTCTTCCTGCTTCTTCTTCACCGAATGTAACCCTAGCACGATGGGGAGGTGGCCAGCTCTTTATGAAAAAACAACAGCGCGAGTGTTTAGGGCACCCCACCTCCCTTTATATAGAGGGGGTGTGAGGGGCCTTTGACCAAAATGACCAACTTTTAACTCAAAATAACCCTGGGACCTACGAGTATGGTGATGAGTGTAAAACAAAGAAACTGAGATGAAATGAGGGAGGGGAGGGGGAATTCTTACAGGATCGAATCCTCCTCCGTACATGTGGTGATGATGCGTACGAAACACGAAAGTAAAAGATCAAAACAAAGGACGACGGACGAGATGAAACACGAAACGATAAGGTGTCTGTTTACCCGGAATACTTGAATCCGGGCGTGCGTACCGTCGCCTTGGCTTGCCGAGTGGGCTGAACGTGGACGGCTGGCACTGCCGAGGGCGGCTGGCGCTGCCGAGGGCGGCGGTGACATCTCCGAAGCCGTATCCGGTGCTGGAGCAGGTGCTATCGGGGGCGACGATGACGACTCCGACGGCGTGTCCGGGGCTGCGCCATCACCACCTCCTTGATCTCTGATTGAATAGGAAGGGCTGTGAGTATGGTCTTTTCATGGTCAGTCACCAGGTGTGGGATAGAGGAGAGTATATCCTTGGTCATCTCCATAGATTGAGAGGTAAGAAGGGAACAAAAGTAGGTAACGCCAGTTATCACAAATTGTTCTCGATCCTAATTATACATCCTAACGGTAGAATCGTATAGCTAGGTCAAGATTTATGTCAAATCAATGCATGAAGAAGTGTGTATTTCAATCACCCTCTCTAAGACATTGTACATGCAATTTCTAGATATAGTAAATCTCATTTCGTCGCATGGCCTCATCAAGGTGGTTGCTAATCGTAAATCTTTGCTCCCAAGCTGCATCGATCGAGGCTCCTTGAAGTTGGTGCTCAATTGCTCGAGCTTCGTCTTTAACATCTCAACTTGTACGTGCACATCCCAAATACATATCTATTCCACCATTTTAGGTGAAGTTTGAGATTCCTCAGTTGATAACTGAAGTTCTCCATAGACAATGGAGAAATCTCTCCATGCCAATGGTGTCGCACAAAGTTGTGAAAAGCCTCATGCTAGAGCCACATGGCTTGGAACTCTAGCACTCATGTCAGGGAGGAGGATCAATGAGTGATCATAATAATATCATTGAAGAAACGTAATGATAATAGAGCATTGCATGAGGGCAATGTTGTTGGTAAAAAAATGATCAAGATGCTCATACATGGGAGCATCTCCCTGGTGCTCATTGCACCATGTCCAAATCTCGTCCATAATAGGTGGCTCCACGAGTGATGTTTGGTGTATGAAGTCATTTAATTTCTGAATATACCTTGACCGAGGGGGTCGTCCTCCCTGGCTTCCACGAACTGCACATATGCAATTGAAATCCCTGGCTATATACCAAGTGCAATCAACAAACTGAGTGTAGTCCTAAATATGTTGTATGAGTTTCCCCCATAGGGTCTCACGCACTAGATGTTGATGTGATGCATAGACTACTCTGAGCATGTAAGACTACATGGAATATGGTACTACGAAGGTAACTTATTGTATCCATTGGGCTAGTAACTCCAAAGAATAATCTCTCATCCATAATAACCAGAGCCTACTCAAGGAGTGACAATAGGCATATTCCATTCTGAGCTTCCTCATGATGGAGTGGATAGTGTCTGATGTAATCAATGGTACAATAAGCCCAACTATTTCTAGTTGGTGCTTATTGATGAGTGAAAGGAGATGTGACTGAGTGTGAGGTTTACCAATCCTTCTAAAATTTCAAATAAAATTTGGAATAATAAGAACTATCAGCTCGAACGATGCACCCGTGATTGGGTGTTGTAGATGCGACGTAAAAGGTGGGTGTCTGAGTGGTGCCCGTTAGGAGGGGCTGTGTCGATATCTGAGTCCTCAGATATGGATTTATCATCCTCTTCATGGCCCGTGGAGGTGAATCCACTAGTATCCTCACTAGTACAATAAGGAAGAGAGGCTAGAGGATCGTTCAAACATTCTTCCCTAGCAAATGGTACATGGGATGGATGGACATCAAGTGTGGAAAACACAAGGGGGGTTAGGTTGGGTGGATGTGGAAGTGGAGGTATGAGGGTAGATGAGATAGAAGGGGAGTCAAATGGGGAGGAGGGAGGGGGGTTGAAGGGAGCATGCACTGTAGGGCTAACCAAAGAGGGTTGAGGGGAATGCATAAATCCTGGGAGGGGATAGGAAGGTGGGGGTGGACAGATGAGGGACTAATGATAAGGGATGGTAGGGTATGAGGTGATGAAGGATGAGAAGGTCTGAGAGGGAGCAACTCGTATTGTGTCTAGTGGAAAGGTATGCTTGACTAGTTCAATCCTCCTTTGACTCGATACATCCTCTAGTATCAAGCCCATCTAATGCATCTAAAAAGGAAAACGCGTTTGATATCAGTGTAGGGAGCATACCCTCTTTTCCCTTGCATGATGACGAGGCAGGAGGTGGTACATCTTTGGCCTTAGTGAGATTTTTAGGAAGCTTCAAAGCACCATTCTTGACCCACTGATGAGTTGTAGATGAGGGTTGGGTAGAGGTAGAGGCAATATGAGGGCGAACTAGAGTGGGAGCGGCTGGTGGAGTGCTTATCTCTAATAGTTGTGTATAACATGATCAGGTGGTAGGAGGCGGAAGCTGATTAGAGCGATGATCCTGTGTAGTGTTCCTTGCCTCTATAATGTATTCATTTCAGGGAAGAGGGGGGGGGGGGGGGGGGAAATATGCTATGGTCGACGAGGTAGCCGCCATCACACTTTGGTGACAATTGTGAATAGTATGTTGATAACAAGCATGTTCAGCACTTTAGTATGATTATATTTACATGTATATTTGCATTAAATTACTCATATTTGACATGTTATCAAGCTTAAAATGATTAAATCTATTTTTTAGAATGATTTTCTGAATTTTCTAAATTTTTTGGAATTTTTCTAACAATAGATTCTAAAATATTATAATTTTTGAGACAAAATATGATTTTTCTGGAATTTTTTAACATTAATAAAGAAAAATATGAATTTTCCAAGTCAAAATATATATTTAATCATATTTTTTGGGCTTTTATATTATTTAATATGAATTTTTGAAGTATTCTGGCTTTTTTTTTGCGCTGGGTGACGTGGCGCGCTCACGTCCACTCATTTAAAACAAAAGAAAAAATAAGAAATAAAAAGAGGGTGACGTGGCATGCTGACGCGCCACCACGTCATCCTCGAGAAATGTTTTTGAAACATTTTTCCTTTGTTTTTCTTTATGCTTTTTCAGGTACACGTGGCACGGAATACGAAGGGCGCCCACACAGAATACAAAAAGCACAGAATGCAGAGCATTTTGACTTCTCAACGGGCATGGAAAATGATGACAATGACAAGGAGAGAGAAAATTTCAAGCGCTAGGATTTCTTCGACTTCAAACGGCCATAACTTTTGATCTACAACTCCGATTAAGCTGAATATTTCAGCACTGCTTATTTCCCCTCTTTCCATCCATGCCCTTGGATATTTAAATAGAGGCATGGATCATTGTGAAATTCATCTTGAACTTGCTTTCACTTGTGTGGGCTGATTGAAAGATAGTGTGTTTTGAGATCCATCAAGTGTATTCTTGGTGTCATGGGTGTGTGGAAAGAAGCATATGAGAAGAGGAGGAGCTTACTGGCACTCGTGAATTGTTGTGATCCTGGCTGAATGTAAGGATCTAAGGTAAGTATCCTTGTCTTACGGTGTTTCTCTCCCGACATCATCGTTACCATAATCATAGTTTCTTATCATATTTTATCATTTCACTTACTTACGACCCCATTATCTCATCTCTATTTTTACCATCATATCGCACATACGATCACTATCGTATCGTTCATGCCCTCTACCGTATTCTCACAACAGTTCACATAAATCTACTTATATTCCCTCGATATCACTATCTCGCCTATTCTATTCTCGTATTATCTCTTCTCGTATTGAATCACTATAGAAAGGAAATTAAATCCTTAATCATCGTCCCCTGTGGAGATGATATGTACTCATCACTAACTAAATATTCTTAAGTACTGTTAAATATATTTTTACAGAATAATCTCAATTACCAACAACGAATTAAAATCCCTAAATTTGAGATTATCATATGTCCAAGGAAAGTACAGTGCATACAGAATTGTGGTAAGTTCTGGTACACAATGGGCTGATAGATCAGCTCATTGCCATTCCTAACTAGGATCATACACTGGAGAAGCTCCAAAAGGTCAATCTCTACACAAATGCATGCATATCCAGAGTGATTGAACAGATGTACATCTTTGTCAAGATGGATAAATGTTCCTACGGTGTTGGCCAATGACTCAAGGGCATGCAGCGTGAAAAAATGGGGTCCAAGGCCAAGGAAGCCAACCCACACTAGAACATAATGAGGGTGTTTGTCACGGGAGGTACTCATCTTCTCAGTTGTCTAACGATATATGTGCATGATGGATCCACATGTTTTCATGTTATGCGGCTCCAAGCCATCCTGAAATCCTCTTCAAGTTCAAATCTAATAAGGACACTATGGTAGTTGTGGTCACCAATTACAATAGGACCTATGAAATTCTCTAGGGCTAAGTATGTCGTCATGATGTCATTGATAAGAGGATGCTTGGTCGGAAAACATCCCACTGAGTGAACTAGAAAGGTGTTGCCTAGATAAATGCATAGTTATTCATACATTTTAGATGACTTTGGTATTATTAATCTTGAATTTATCATGTTAGTCTTTCACTTAACTGAATGTTACTGCATCAGCTATAAATTCCAACTTCTACACATTATGCTTATTTTTAACTAACCTCTTTGAAGTCAAGCAGCTTTATTAATTATGAGTATTTTATAGTTCCACATGTGCAGAAATTTACAGGAATGAGAAGATACATTCTGAAGGAGTTGGAGAATTTTTGGGAGCTCATTGATTCTACAAATGTGGCTTGAAATGATCAAATGGTGTTGTGGGCCTCCAAAAGAGAAATCAGAGGGGCTTGGGCCATGACCTGAGCTACCTATTGGGCCTCCAACACCTTACAAAAGAAACAAGCTGGAAATTACAAGGCAAAGCTCTGAACCAATGGACAAAAGAGTCAAAATGGCAAGAAAAGAGAATAGAAAATGCCCAAAGGGATATTTTAGTAATTCTTAAAATGTATAAATACTCTTTTCTCCCTCATTTCCCCTCATTCTATGCATGCTCTAGCAAGTGGCTGGCCAGAAGGACAAGGCATATTTCAGAAACCAGGTTGTTCAACCCGCTTAATGTAAGTTTGTTGAACTTTTCATTCAATTTCATCTCTTGTTATAATTGAAAAATGCCAGATCCTGGAAACATATAAGGATCGATACTTGAGAGGAAGCATTGAGGGCTCACCAAACTTGCATTAAGGTTTCAGGAACCTAGATTTTCATTTTCCCCATCATTATCCATCTATTTACCCTTAAAACCATCACTTTCTCACTCTAAACACTCATTTTCCCTACTTTATCTATCTAGAATTGACTCTTTCTCTCTCTATACCTTCATCCATATCCCTTTTTCATCACCTAAAAATTTCATAAGAACTATCCTTCATTTGCACCTTCAAATTCCATCTCAAACTTCTTCTACACCCTCTTTTCATTTTTCTCTCTCTATCTCCTCATTTTGATCTTTTCTCTCTCTGAAATCAGTTATTTATCTTTCTAGACCTTCATCCATATCCCTAGTTCATTCCCTTATAATTTCATTAAAAAACATCTTCATGGACACCAAATTCCATCTCAAACTCTCTCTACCCCTTTCTTCATTTTCTCTCTCTATCTCTTCATTTCTCTCTATCTTCTTATTTCGACCTTTTATCTCTCGACACACATTTATTTATCTCTTTAAAATCTTTCCCTATCTTGATGACATGATAAATGAACCTATATTTGTATAAATTTTAGATTTTTTTAGTATTATTAATTTATAATTTATCATGTTATTGTTTGAATTAACCAAATATTTATGCATTAGCTAATAATTCCAACTTTTGCACATTATGATTATTTTTCACTAACTTCATTGACTTCTATGAAGTCAATCAGTTTTATTTCTGATGAGTATTTATAGTTCCAAATGTGCAGAAATTTACAGGAATTAGAAGATATCATTCTGAGAAAGATTGGAGGATTTTGGGAGCTTAGTGACTATCAAAATGGGCTACAAATGATGAAACGGTATTGTAGGCTTTTAAAGGAGAGATCAGAGGGGTTTTGGACCACGACCTGAACTACCTATTGGGCCTGCAAACACATTAAAAAAGAAACAAACTAGAAATTACAAGGCAAAGCTCTCAACCCATGGAGAAAAAGAGGCAAAATGGCAAGAAAAGAGAATAGATAATGCCCAAATGGGTATTTTAGTAATTCTCACAATTTATAAATAGACTTTTTCTCCCTCATTTTCCCTCATTATGGACGTGCTCTAGCAAGTGGCTGGCCAACAGGACAAGGCATTCTTCAGAATCTAGGTTGTTCAACCTGCTTAATGTAAGTTTATTGAAGTTTTCTCTTAATCTTGTCTCTTGTTTGCATTGAAAAACGCCTGATCCTGGCAAAATATAAGGATCCATACTTGAGAGGAAGCATTGAGGGCTCAGTAAACTTGCATTGAGGCTTTAGGATCTTAGATTTCTACCTTCTCCATCATTTCCCATCCATTTACCCTTAAAACCATCACTTTCTCACTCTAAACACTAATTTTCTCCACTTTATCTCTCTAAAATAGGTTTTTTCTCTCACTATACCTTCATCTATATCCATAGTTACTCCCCTAAAAATTTCATTAAAAAATCTCCTTCATTTGGACATCCAAATCCTATTTCAAACTCCTTCTACACTCTCTCTTCATTTTCTCTCTTTATCTCCTCATTTCGGCCCTTTCTCTCTCTAGAATCTGTTATTTCTCTCTCTAGACGTCCATCCATATCCACAGTTCATCACCTCAAAATTTCATAAAAAATCTCCTTCATCTACACTTTCAAATTCCCTCTCAAACTCTCTCTACACTATCTCTTCATTTTCTCTCTCTATCTCTTCATTTTCTCTCTATCCTCTCATTTCGACATTTTATCTCTCTAGAAACATTTTTCTCTCACTATAAAATATCTCCCTACATCTCTCTAGATCCTCAAGCATTCCCTACTTAGAATCCCAAAAAAAATCGCATTGAAATATCATTTCTTATCTTTTCAAAACACTAATTTTTGTCTTCTAGCCGCCACCGTGCGGCGCCGTGCAGTGCCTGTGCGGCAGAGACAGCCCTCTGCCCGCCGGTCCGCGTGAAGCCAGCGCACAAGATCGCAGGGCACAGGGTAGCCCTGTGCAGGACTTAGCCAAATTGGCTAAGTCCTGGCCATTGGGTTAAGCCCAATAAGGCTTAAGCCCAATTTGGCTAAGTCTTGACTTAGTCAAATTGGGCTAACCTTAGTGGGCTGACCCACTAAGAGGCCGCCGCCGCTCCACCGCCGCTGCCATCACTCCGGCGCCGCCGTCGCCGCCGCCGCGATCGCCGGAGTAGGTAAATTTCATATTTTTTCGTATTCAAAATCATTTAAAAAATAGAAAACACATCTGAAAAATCGGAAAAATTATTTTCTGCATTGAAAAAAATCTGAAAAAATTTGGAAAAAATCTAGAAAATTAATATAAGTTATTTCAAGTCATTTTAACACCTAAAAAAATTTCAAAAAAATCTCTATTTCTCGTTTTTAATACTTATAGTTGGTTTTTGTATGTAAATTAATTCCAGAAAATTCTAAAAATATTTATTTCTGATTAATTTGCTAAGAGAAAATATAAAAATTAGTTTAGAGATATGATTTTGTTTTTCTCCTTGTACTTTGGCTTAATTTAAATCATAGGGAATTTTGAAAATTACCAACAAATCTAGAAACATCCCAAAAATATAGTATTTTTCACGTTTAGAATCATTTTCTTCATCCCAAGCTTGAGAAAGAATTCTGAAATTAAATTTCTGCCTCTCTGTGGATCGACCCCTTACTTGCCCTATATTAATTATAGAGAATTTAAGTGGAAAATTTTCATGAATATTGTTGGCTGTCTGAATCAAAATAACGACATAAAACCCCGAAATTTGGACTTATCATATCTCTCTCTAGATCCTCATGCATTCCTCACTTCGAATCCCAAAAAAATCGTACTTAAATATCATTTTTTTATTTTTTCAAAGCTCATATTTTCCACCTCATAGTTGTCGCTGTGCGCTGCCGTGCGGCACTTGTGTGGCAGGGATACCACTTGTGCGGTCCGCATGCAGGCAGTGCACGCAACCGTAGGGCACAGGGTAGCCCTGTGTAGGACTTAGCTAAATCGGCTAAGTCCTGACCATATTAGGTTGAGCCCCATAGGATTAGCCCATTTGGCCAAGTCTTGGCTTAGCCAAAATCGGTTAAACCTTAGTGGGCTCACCCACTAAGGCCAGTCCCATTGGACCACACTGGGCCCATCCGGTCCACCGCCGCTGCCGCTCCGCCGCTGCCAGTGCCAGCTATCGCCGGTGGACGTAAATTCTTTTTTTAGCATTTAAAAATTATTAAAAAATATTAAAAATCAGGAAAAAAATAGGAAAATTCATGAAAACTCATATAATAAATTTACAGTGATTTTTACATCCAAACAAATTCAAAAAGATCTCTAACTTTCATTTTTAATATTTCTAGTGGTTTTTGGTGTAGGTTAAATTCCAGCAAATTCTAAAATATTTTTTTTGATTTCTGTTAATAAAAATTAGAAAAATTAGCATAAAATATTTTTAGTGTTTCTTTGTATTTCTGGTTCAATTTAAATCATAGGAAATTATATTAACAAACTAAAAATCCCAGAAATTTTTTTTTTCACTTTTAACATCATTTTATTCATTCCAAGCTTGAGAAAAATTCAGAAATTAAATTTATGCCTCTCTGTGGATCGACCCCTTACTTGCCCTATATTAGCTATGGTGTATTTAAGAGGAAATTTTAATAAATCTTGTTGGTTAACTTTGAATCAAAACAACGACATAAAACCCCTAAATTGGACTTATCGAAGACACTCTCCTTGGTTGAGTAGAGAAGAGAGCAGAGTGGAGAAAGGGGGGCTCCCAATTCTGGATGGCATAGTTGTTTCAAATGAGTGCCCCTTCCCTTTTAAAATTTTGCTTAATTTTTTCTCAAAAACCCATTAAGTAAAATATATTCACTAATGGCCCTAGGATCTAAGTGGATCTAGATAAATAGAGAGCCGAGCAATTTGGTAAGACCTTGGCAGCGTGAAAACAACCGACGTGCAGTTTCCCCCCTGCTTCTAGGCTTCGATTCTCCTCCTTCTCATATTACGATCATAACATGAGAATGATAATGAATAAAATTTTATTTCAACGAACTTAAAATGGCACTAATGTGTGATCGGTTTGACAACTTCATAATATACATCACTTTTCATGATTTGATACACATCTGATTGTCATTTAAACATAAAACTTGATGACGACATCTTTTGTGAATATAAAGATTCTGGTTACATTTTGGTGATATGGCACATATTTAGTGGGTTAATATGACCATACTTACATGTTTACTTCTATTAAATTGATTATGTATACATGTTATGGAGCCTAAATGATTTAAAAAATTAAGTGATGCTTTGATTTGTTTGATTAGTTTGACTTTTGGGTATTTTTATGACATCATACTTTGAAAGGAAATAATTTGTGAGTTCTAATATGATTTTTTTCCTGAACATTTTGACATAAATTCAAGAATATATTAAAAGTAACAAATTTCATTTATATATATAACGTATATTTGATATATTAGGAAATTAGTAAGTGATTTTTGGGCTTAATCATCTATCATGCTATTTTTTGCCATTTGATTTGATTGAATGGCAACCACTGACTACTTCATAATTATTTAAGCAACTAATCATCATAATGCCATAACGGCCAATAATAACCAATGGAATCTTAATTTTTTATTCACAAAGGTGATGTGGCTTAACGAAAATGGTGAATTTTAAAAAAATTAATGCAGTCACGCGTGATAAATCCAAAATGATATTAATATATATGTGCAATTCTAGCTAATTTATCTACTTCTTTATTTTTATCTGAATATATTATCAACATTTATGTTAAGTTGTGAAAAATCATGAAATAAAATCACCTTTTTCTAATTTGGAGTTAATTATTATCATTTGTGGGACTAACCCCACTTAGCTCAATGAGTTAAGTGGAATGAATCTCACTCTCTTCTTAGTTGATGTGGAAGATGCAGGAATGAGGTGAAACTTTCATGAATAAAGGGGATAATTAAATGAAGAGAAAGCTATTTGGAACACAGGAGCAGGCTCAGCCACAACCCTGGGCCAAGAAAGAAGGCCCAAAGCAAGACAGTTGGCTCTAGTCTAAAGGCCCACTAAGGAAGCTCCACAAAGCCCACTATGAGAGGCATGTTGGGCCAAAGAAAGGAGGGCAGTCATGATTATTTATGAAGATTTCAGGGGATTAAATGCTGATTGGAGGACAACCTTGGACGTGGATCTAAGCCAGAGAAGAAGATCGAGTCATTCAATCCACAAAACATCCAAGGGTGGAGACTTAAAGATAGCACCTTTAATGTTAATTAAGGAAAGAAGCCTTGAACGTCCAAGGGGTATTTCAAAGGTCTCAATGCTGATTGGAGGACCATAATGGACGTGGATCATGACCCTGAAAAGAAGATCTGACCATCCATTGTATTAAAAATCCAATGGCTCTCATTTGCTCTCTCTCCCTATATAAACTCCTTCACCCTATTGTAATATTCATCTTGTGATTCAATCCAAAGTAATGTTTGGTGGCCTAAGTGAAATTGAGTCATAAATCCATTCACCTCAGTGAGTGCCAGGCTGAGAAGGAAGCATCCAGGGCTGAAGAAGCTGGTGGAAAGGAGAAGAAGAAGTCCCTTGGACCTTGGCGGGTGTGACAAAGAGGTTACCTTCTTATTTCTCCTTTTTCATTCTTTTCTGTTCGTCTTTTGTCTTTTTATTAGTCTTGGATCAGCTAGCCAATATCCAGACGGTTCCAATGCATCCAACCATGCTCTAAAATTCATTCTATAACTCATTCTAGAGTGAATTTAGTGCAGTCCATTTTTTCTCTCTCCTTCACCAAGCCACTTTCCCCATTTGGCATCCGGACTTAGCCAAATTTTGACTAAGTCCAGAGCGCCAGACTGTTTCATTTCCTATTTTTTTTTGGCTTTAAAATACTCCTAAAAAATCCCAAAAGAATTATTTTCTGCCTACTAATATTATTATAATATTATAATAATATTTTAACTTTCTTTGTTTTATATTTTTATTTAGTTAGTTATTTATCTTCATATGTAGTAAACCTACTGCTAAAATTATTAAAAAATATATAACTAAAGCACAAATTCTTAAGGAAAAACCCTTGCGCCCTGTGGATCGACCCTTACTCTCCCTACGCTAGTAAGGTTATTATAAATTTTTGTTGTTTTAATTCGGATAAACCAACAACACTGATTAGTGAAGTTAGCTCATCACTAATTACTCCAAAATCTGAATTATCAACGCGGACCACTGAAAGCAGATTTACTTATTTATTTCTTATTTTCTTAAGCGGTCAACTATTGTGGCACTTGCCAATGTGTCACATAAATAACGATGTCACAAGTACATATGTCACACATGGGTACATTTGGCACCTATAAGGACCAATGAAAGTCGATCTAATGCATCACTACATCATCATTGCCACCATCATCACTATGGGAATCACCAAAAATAATATCATCATTGTCATCATCATCATCCTCCACACCATCATCATTACTAACATCTTTATCACCTTAGCACTATTATCACCCCACTCGTCATTTCCAGCATCATCATCCTCAATACCCTCAACACTACCAGCAT
This sequence comes from Wolffia australiana, assembly GCF_029677425.1. Lineage (NCBI taxonomy): Eukaryota > Viridiplantae > Streptophyta > Magnoliopsida > Alismatales > Araceae > Wolffia > Wolffia australiana. The sequence goes on from NC_135843.1 coordinate 4,615,249, forward strand.
CTTCATCATCTTCAGAACTACTATTATCACCCCACTCATCGTCACCAGCATAATCATTGATGTGGAACAACAGGTCGAGATCGAACATTGTAGCATCAATTGGATGGGTGAAATGTGAGGGAATGTCCATGCTAATGCAACGAGAAACTTAATGAGAAGTACAAACCCAACATTGCCGGTGGCTTGTTGGTTGGTCAAAACTAAGGGTTAAAATTGATCTTAAGTCGTTTGTAAGGATTGTTAAGTACCAATCATCAATTTTATTTCCTTACTAGTAGTATTTTAGTAAGGGTCGATCCCTCAGGGAGCTAGGTAACTAGTTAGGATGAATTTCAATTAGTATTTCAAGTTCAAGATTTGTATAAACCTCTTTTGTAATGTTTTTAGTGATTAAGCAGGTTTATGTTCAATTAATAAGGACGATATGAATTTTAGCAAGTGTGACAAAATTTCCATAGAAAGCTTAGACCGAGAATGATTTTTGAGAATTTTTTCAGAATTTTTTATCGTCTCTAGGGAGAGATAAAAAATTCTGAATTTAATTGAGTGAGAAAAGGAGAATAAGAGAGAGATAGTGCACAATGTGGGCGCTTCCGCCGCTGAATGGGCGGGCGGAAGGGCCTCTTGTGTGCTGATGCTTCAGCGCTCCGCCGCTGGTCGTGCGAGCGGAGGTCCTCTCACGTACGATGGACCAAAACGACGATATCTGGAGTTCCAGATATCAGTTTGACACGTGTGAGTAGGCGTTGGAAAGCTTGAGACATTGTCTATCTGTCTAAGGATATTCAAGAAGCATAGAAAAATTCCAGAAAGAGATAGGATGAGAAGAAGCATGTAACCTTTTTTGTCTTACCCCAAAGGGCCCAAGGTTGTTGCTCCAGCTCCCTACCAACTGGCTTCAAGATCCAGGATGCTTCTAGAAGACTCATTTCACCTTCTGAATGAAGATGGACCCAGGAACAAGCTCAAGAAAGAAGGAAAGTGAACAAAGCAATACTCAATTCTTGGATGCCCTCGAGGAGGGTGAGGGGGGCCCTTTTATAGTGGTACATGTGTTTGTTTCAGCCATTCTTGGTGGTTGTATTATGGATGAACGTCCAGGATTGAGTTCTTGAGGCCTCAATCCAGGTGATCAGACCCCAACCAACCAGATTCTTTCCGTCCAGGTCGAATTTGGAGGGAAAAGAACAAGTTAGTTAGAGTTAGTTACAAGTCATCTCTAGCCCTTGGATTTGGGCTGGAATAGATGGGTGGATGGGTTCCACCTCATGGATCCTGGGCTGGATCTCGACCCTGGGCCCTCCTCCAACCAGGATCTGCCAGCTGGAGTCACCCACATGTGTCTTGATCAACCTAGAAGCCTCCAAGGACGTTCTAGAAGGTTTCCTTCAAGCTCCTTTATACCAAGCCTATCGATTGAGACAACTCCGCTGGTTAGCATGCATCTTTTTCTTGATTGCTCATTTTGACTTGAAATTTTGTCCCAAGCCTCAAGACTCCTGTCTTGACTTCCCCATAAAATTTTGTAATTTTATGACCATCAAAAGTCAACCTTGACCTGAAGAGTCAACACACTAGGGAGATCGTTAGATTGATATCCCACTTGACTCAATGAGTCAAGTGGGGGTTAGAAATATCCCTCAAATCCTCTTAAAAGTAAATCCCAAACTGTGTAACTTGTGAAATGCATGTCAAAGCATTGATGGAAACATTAATTAAGTAGAAAACTTAAGCTTTTTAATCATTGGGAAAGTGAAAAGGCATGATCTCATTACTATGCAAAATAAGCATTTTTGGCAATGTTGTACTTACTTTTAGGAGATTTAAGATGAATAATACACGGAAATGACTACCCTTATTTGAGTTTATCAAATATCCCCCAGCTTAAAATGTTGCTAGTCCCTAGCAGTACCATGGGGAAGATACATTCTAGGACCATTGGCTTTTGAGCATCTTCATCAAAGACCTTTTAAGGAAATTCCCCTAAAAGAAAAGTCATATAGGAAAAACTTCCTACTCAAGTCAGTATATGGGATAAAGATTTTTCTGAAGAATTCAATCTCCTGCTTGAGATAACTAAGACATTTCATGCTCATATAGAGAAGAACAAGGTTTCAAAAATATTTCCCCACCCTAATTTTATGAGACTTTTTCCCTTCGGCTAGTAAAAACTTATTTGGGCTAAGCGGCTAGTAGAGCTGCTATCCACTATCTGCATGATTATTTTTATTTTTTTTGTGATGTGAATTGCCTTCTTGCATGACACTTATTTGCGGCCAAACCACTTATTCAATGTGTCCTTGCAATGGACTTCACTTATTCAAAGGTGTGCATATGTATTGGGGTGAACATGCATGACACTTATTTGCAGCAAAGCCACTTATTTAAGATACATGTGTCTTTGCATTTGGTTCACTTTACAACATAGTTCCCATAAAGATAATATTTGCCGTAAGGTTTTATGCTCTTTATTATAGGGTGGGTCAAAGAAGGGTTGAGATTAGAACTTGAAAATCAGATTTTTCTATGAGACATGAATATTTCCATCATCTACCAAACTGGAGAAGACATCCCCTTAGAGAATCTTGCCCAATATCTAAAGACTGAGTTGACTCTCTTTTAGGTGATCTTAGTAGGGTGATATTATGAAGTCTTTCTTCTCCTAGACATGTTATTTCCCTTTTGGCTCACGATTGAGGATGCTAGTCAACATTTCTTGCTTGGAGTACATAAGAATGCAAAAAAAAAATCATGTTTTCAAAAAATCACCTAATGTCATGTTCTCCCCCCTGGAATCATGCTCTCCCCCCTATTTAATGCATGCAATGTCCCTATTGCATAAAAAAAGATAAAATAAAAGGGAAAGGAAGTTGCAAGCTGTGCATTTATTTGTGTTGTTGTTCATTTCCCAAACTTGCTGATTGCTTTATTGCTGAAAAACAAACTAAAACTGAAAGAAAAAGGTTAACAATAAATGCAGATTATTTGCTTACCTGGGGACTCCACTAGATGGATATGCAATTGCTCTTTAACAGGTTCATCTTTTGGATAGGGCTTAAGCCATATCTACAAGAAGAGTAGTGCCAACATCCTAGACTTGAATAACAAAACCTCGAACTGTCCTTTTGTTCCTTTTTGTTCAGGTAAAAGTGAGGATTTGAGGTCTAATCCTAGGTCTGGAGGTTTAGGAGGGATTGTCGGTTCGTCTTCTTTGTTATAAAGATCCTCTACTCCTAAGGGATGCGTTTTGAGTATACATTTACCTTCAGCATCTATTTCAGAAAAACTGATTTTCGCTTTCCTTCTAGGATGCTTTAAAGGTCTATTGATATTCATCTGAGAATTTTCATCCCCTATCTTCAAATCCACTATTCCTCTTTCAAAGTGAAGAACTATCCTAGGTGTTAATAAAATGGTCGACCTAGGATAATTGGAACTAGGCTTAGGGCTTCCTTAACATTCACTTCAGTTACAATAAAATCATTAAGGAGGCTACATTGTTTTACTTTAATCACCATATCCTCTAATGATCTTGTAGGCCTCCTAAGTGATCCATCAGCTAATAATAAGTCCATGTAGGTGTCTTTTAACTCCCCAGTTTTATATTCATCAACGATGGCTTTAGGCATAATGATAATACTAGCTCCGATATCTAACAGTATTCTAGTAAATCTCCTTCCTCTAATTTCACAACTTATCAAACGAGATACAGGATCTTTTAACTCAGGTGGTATTCCTCTCATAAAGCTGGATGAGTTCACTGTCATCTTTGCTACCTCCCTCTTCCTCTTAGGGATGCATAAGTCTTCGATATATTTTTCAAAAAAGGGTGGAGTATCTATCATATCTTTCATAGAGATTTTTATGATGGCATCATGAAAGTTATCAGTGATTTGTTTATCATACTTTAGGATGGTCTTAGGTATTTCAAGGGCAGTGGGATATGGGACAGGTGGGGAAGAGGGATCTAAGAGATCTTTACATGCTACAGGTTCTTCCGCAATTCTCTCTTTCTTTTAGTCTTTTCCGTTCTTCCATCCCTCCACAACAATCTACCTTTTGCTTGTTCTGGCTAAGCTCAACTTCTCATCTGCCCATGGCGGCTTCCTCTCTACTCGACACTGTATCAATTCCCGCTGCGTTCAATCTCTTCCCACCGGCCAGAAATCTCCCATCTGGGCATTCAAAAAATGCAATTTCGAAGCCACCCAGATCGTGTTCTAGGCAGTTCTTCTCCCTCAGAGCTTCCTCTCCCTCTTCCTCTCGTGGGTTTTTGGAGAAAGGGGCGAAAGCCGAGGTGGGTTTTCTCCAGGCGGGGGAAGGCGGCCAAATCTGCCGACTGGGCTTTCTGGAAACGCTGTTTTCAGCCTACCCAGATCGAGTTCTAGGCAGCTCTTCCTCCTGAGAGCTTCCTCCCACCCCAACCCCCCTTCGTCTTCGTCTTCCTCTAAAGGATTTACGGAGAAAGAGACGAAATCCGAGGTGGGTTTTCTCCAGGCCGCGGGGAGGATGCTGGAGAAGCTAAGGGAGTGTAAGGCCCAAACACGTTGGCCCAAATTCATGAACACATGGGCTCTAATACATATGCCTGGCACACAAACAACACTATGGCCCGCACACAAGGCCTACAAACGAAAAAGAGGTCATAAAAGCACGACAAAGATAGTGTCAACCTCCGGGGGTCCATTGAGTATCATCATTATCATCATCATCATCATCCTAACTAACAAACAAGATTTGATTTTACTGGCCCAAGCCCACTAAGCTGGTTTTTTAACCACCACCACCACAACGTCCTCCTCTTTCTCCTTCCTCTTCTTCTTCCGCCATGGATTACTCCTTGGCGGCGCTGAAGCTCTTCTGTAGCCAGCTGAAGGAGGCGGCAGAGTCGCCGGCAAATCCAACGTCGACGCCATTGCTCACACCAACAGCATCCTCAGCGCTGTATGGTATTCTCTTCCAGAGAGCGTGGATTCAGGTAGTAAATTCTCAGTTGAATCCCTAGGTTAATCGATTGCTTTCGTATGTTTCGTATTTTTTTTTTTCTATGGTTTGTGATTGATCTTGAGGTTCCTCTTCTTGCGGCGCTCCGGTGGGGGCGATTATGCGCAGGAAGGGGGTTTTGGTGGCCGCGGCGGATTTGGGTGCAGGAGAGAGGGGGAGGTTCGTTCTGGATGATGGGACTGGATTGGCGGTTCTGTCTCTGTCGAAGGAGAATCAGCAGCACGACGACTGGGCCGTCGGTATGTCTCCTTGTTAATTGTTCGATCTTTCGTTTGATATTTGTTTAATTGGTCACTGAGTCGATGATGGATCTCTTAGCACTGTGGAATTTTTGTATATTTGGTTTAATTGATGATGGTGAAATTGATCAAAGAAGGGTTTGTCGAAGAATTGTTGCAAATTGAAGAATATCTGAGTAATCTGCTAAGTGTTCGATCTTTTGTTTGATCAATGATGGTGAATCATTGATCACAGAGCAGATTGTTTAAACACTATGAATATCATTCGAAGATGAATAACATTATAAACATTATTAAACATTGTGCAAATTAAAGAATATTTCAACAATATGAATATCATTCGATCTTTAACTACGCAATCATTGACTAAATTGCAGATTGCGAAGTAAGTGTTGCGAATTGAAGAATATCTCGATAATTTAAAATATTATAACCCAACAATCGTCAAATAGGTCGATATTTGGTTTAATCAATGACGGTGAATAATTGATCAAAGAGCAGTTTTTCGAGCTGTTGTTCCAAATTTAAGAATATCACAACACTCCGGAAATTGTTCAACCTTTACTTGATTGACGAGGAATATCTCAACAATTTAGAATTTCTGCATCGTCAGTGAACTAAAAACACGTTTTGAAATCCAGGTATGTACGTGATGGCTGTGGGACAATTCGTGCCACGCACTGGCGATCTTCCTTTGCTCAAGGTATGTCTCTCAATCATCATGATTAAAATCTATTCATCGTCGAGTTTTACAGTTCTTCTGTTTCTTTAACTTGAACTGTGAAAACAACTCGTGATATCATCTAAATTTCAAATTCAAGATTTAGAAGCAAATAGAAATTTGCAGTGAACTAATCATTACTGCACAAGTAACTGGAGTCATTCCTTTATTTAATTGGGGTTCCTTTCTACCATTGTTTACCCTAATTCAATGCTCTGTTGGGATGTTAGATTCTAGTGGTAGCAATATTTAGAAGTTTGCTCAGCATTTCAGCTTTATCTATAAATTGGTTAAAGAGATCTGGACAATTTTCTTTGTAAATAAAAGTGGAAGCATCAAATTTCATAAAAAGAAAAAAATCAGTCCGATGAAAGTAAAGAATCTTTCCCGGATTAAACTGGAAATTCCTCAAGAAAAGCAAATGGTGACCAGAGGCAATGATGATTAAAAAAGAAGTCATGGATGATTTGCCTCAACAGGGGTTTGGTTTCCTCAAGGATCTCCAGACTAGGGTTTGTCTGTCCTGTCAAGTTGGCTGAACAAACTGTGGGTCAAGCTAACCTGACCCATTTAAGAGCACAGTTTGGGAGTCATTGCCAAGAATAAGGGAAAACTAGTTGTTTTGTATCATACATGGGAGATGTGGAGAGAAAGATGAGAGGCAAGCAGAATGGTCATTCCCAAGAGAGAGGTCCAACAGGATGAACATCGACCAAAAAGCCACAACAGACATTGTTATGCAAGGTTCTCGTTATCGCCAAGTTCCATTCTGCCCTTCAATGAGGAGGGATACATCATTCAAAGGGCACAAGAAAAGTAATGACAAAAATATTCATACCGGTTTTGGGGTTTGTATCAATAGGCAGACCAAGAAGAAAGAACAAGGGTTGGATCAACCTAGGGTCAGGTCAGGGGTCGGTTCGACCTGGTGCCAGGTACAGGTCAGCCAACTAACATTTCGGTAGACTAACATGACTCATTCAAGATGACAGGTTAGGGCTCAGATCAACTTGCCATATAGACTCCATCACCTGATCATACCGGTCTCAAACTGAGTAAGAAATCTGCGGGTTTACTTACCCAGCCCTCCCATGAGGGCCATTTGGGGGTATGTGTTAGAGTCCTGATGAGATAACCGATTCTTGAAATTGTAGGGTTATAAATACTCTCTTGTAAGGTCATTAGAGGGACTTTTGATGAAAGATCAACTTGTGGTTTCTTGGCACGAGTATCTGTATCCGGCTTTCGTGAGGGCAAGAACTCCTGATTCGGAGGTTCATGAGAGTTTGTTCACCGATTGTTTGATACGATCCTCTACCCCCAAAGAGTATCTTAGGAATTTAGCCCACTGGAGGCATTTTAGTAATTTGATGTTTAGGGTAGATTGTTTACGTTCCTTATAAATAGGTGTAGCCCTCCATTGAGGAGGGCAGTCAAGACTTATGGTAAGATCGGCCTCTTGGCTCACTATCTCGATCCTCCCTGTCTTGGTCCCGTCCCTTTGACCGTCTAGCGATCCCCTATCCCCGTGGTCGTCTCACCGGATCTTCAGCCGGCTCCCCTCCAATCCTACCCTTGCCGTTCAATTCCCTTCTAGTCTCCGACGATCCCGGTCCCCGCGATCGTCAACCCTTCACCGCGTCATTAGGCGGCTTGTCCTTGGTCGATCCCTGTCCCCATCTGTTCGACCTCTCTCTTCATTCCCGTTTCGACTCTCCTACCCCGGGAACGTCTACCTTGCCTCGTCCTCCAACCTCCTCCCGATACGAACCTAGATCAAGGTTCCTATCATTGTTCTCTTTTCTTCTCTCTTACCTCTTCCATCTCTCCGATTCTCCTCTCTACCCCTCGTCCCATTTCTTGATTTTGTCACATCTCCATGGGGCTCGTAACAGTATGGTCGGGTTGGCTCAACCAACTAGTGTGTCAGCTAACAGACCCATCCAAGAGCGCAGGTCAGGGGTCAGGTCAACTTGGTGTCAACCTAGCCGGCAGTCTTCTCTGGACCAACCCACCTCGACCAGGGTCGTGATGAACCCTTATCCACTCTATTATGCCCTCGAAATTTCTTTTTCTATCATTCTTACTTCCCAAGAACTTTTTATAATCATTCTGTGATCTCGAAAGTGACCTGACAACCCTTCTTGCCTTCCAGTATTCCAACAGTTACATCATGTATCATTCAATTAATAACCAATTTTGGTATTATTGTGGGCTCCTAGTTATTTCTACTAATATTTGACCCCAAGTACGTTTTAGAGACGTTTATGTTGTAATCTTATAATTAGATGTAATCATGCTGATTTCGGGGTCTAGGCTTTGGGATCTATTGTCAAGAGGTTCCCAATACGAGGTTAGTGTCTTTCTTCATATCCTCTCTGACCATGGTTGAATCTGATGCAGGTCCATAAGATGGTTGATCTCTCTGCACATCCGGACCGCGAAGCAGTTTGGCATCTTGAAGTTGTGGAAGCCTACAAGCTCTTCTACCAGTCTCTTCCTGAAGATTGACATATCTCCTTTAATGTAGGTTTTGACATCAAGGTGGGACCTTTTATTCTTCTCTCCACTTGACAGAGAAAGAAGGAAGAGAGAGAGAGAGAGAGAGAGAGAGAGAAAGAGAGAGAGAGAGAATCAATGGGGACAGATGCCAGATCATCATCTGTTCCGTCCAAAACCGTCATCTCGTCCCATCCAGGGGACTGGACGGATGACGGTCCGGACCAAAAATGACATCTGGACGGGTACTGATTAGGATGGAATCAACATGGGATGAATCTCACATCCATCTGCCTGATTGGATGACCATCCCTAAATTTTGAAAATCTTTCTGTGTTAACCTTTGGCATTTTCGTGCTGCTGATTATGTTCCCAATGTGTTTTTTTCCCTCTGATTCAAGCACTGTACCTGTGCCTTGTAATGTCTGGCATTCAAATTTTATAGAATTCCACAATTTAACTGAAAAATGAAGAAAGACCGAGACGGAGACACGATACTCAAGCCATGAAGAGCATGGGAGTCGTCCACAGCAGAGATGCAGCAGCACTTGTTAGGGCATGGCAGCTTAGGGAAGAAATAACACAAAAAAAAAACTAATTTATTTATTAGTTGAGAAAGTCTCCACTTATAAAAGATGATCTTGGTTGCCACTATCCGTTGGATTCTGGATCCGAGAGTCATTGGTTAAAATGGTCAAATACCATGAGGATATAATACAAAGAGTTTTGGGCACAATGAAAAATACGGCAGAGAAAACATGAAAAAGCCTGTCTTTGGCAAAAAAATAATTATTATTTCTCAATAGAGACTCACCTATTCTCTCTTCAAAAATTGGATGTTTTTTTTTTGTAGCTCATTTCCCTACCTAATCATAGTGCCTACGAGATTGGCCGGCCACGTCGGCAATCAGTCCTTCTGTGACACTGACCACTGAGCAAGGGGATTAATCAATTATAAGTGAGATTTTAATAAGATTTTGGTTACGTACAATTTCAGTAAGAGTAAATTAAAATTTGAACAAACAGAGAAATGGAATCATTTGTATTTAAGACGATTGGGCTAGATCATGTGTGATTGTTGATCAAACAAAACCGATCATGATGCCCTAGATCTTGATCAAACACAAAGGGTATCAGATCATGACAATGATCAGTTATATGATCCTTTGAGTCCATTCATGCTTGATTGTGATCTGATGCACTGCTCCTAGCCAGAGCTCTCTCTGTTCCCTTTTTAGCTGACTCCTAGAATTTCATAAAATGTCAATGATATATTAATCTTGAGGAAATTAATAAAATGGCATGCTGTGGTAAAAAATAGTGTTCCTTTTGGGTGGTTCAAACAAAGAAAATAAATAAAATATGAAATTCAGTTATATTATTTTCTTTGTACAAGAATGTGTGCGAATATCATCAAATTAGTCAAAGTTATGGGGCCATAATGGCATCAAAGTAATGAAAATTCAGATGAATCATATGTATTATATTGAGGGGGAATATATAATATATGAAAAATAGGAAGATGGGCTTTCTCATGAAAATAGGTTAAATTGTAAAGAGCAATGATCTCATGAAATTTAGAGAAAAGAGAAAAGGGGTTAAACTCCAATATAAAACAAAATACATTATGTGTCGATGAGCTGATGGATATAATATTACTTGTCAAGGATGTCTAACTTGTGATATTTTCCTATCAGAAGACTACTTGAGTGAGATAAATGAGTATGACAATTTTCTAGGGGAAAAAGATTTTACATGAATTGATAGGGAACAGAGAGGTACACGTGTCTAATTATATCATGAAAAACAGCAACACTGAGAGAAAGAAAATAGTTCATTTTTTAAAAGAAAAGTATCTACGAGCATATGGTTAGAATGTCAGGTAGTCCAACTTCTGATATTTCTCTCAAAGGACAAGTTGAGCAAGAAAAGGCATATTAGAGTAGTCTTCAGTGGAACAAGGTTTTATATTAATTTTTTCGTGCCATCATCTCATGAAAAAATTGAAGAAATAGAAAAATGTAACAGTTCAATGAAAAGAAATAAAGCACTTCCCCTTTTGTTTAGGAAAAACATCAACTGGCTGATTATTGGGATTAAAAAAGGTATAGAATGTGATATTTTCTATTAGCAGACATCTTTGTCAAAAACTTGGATATCATGCAAGTTTCCTGCAAAATTTTTATGTGAATTGAAAGGATTAAACCCCCTTAACAGGTTGAGTTTTGAGCATGTAGGATGACAAGCTTCACCTTGTGCTCCTGAAATATATATGCATATATTGACTCTCTTGTGGTGTCCTATCATCAGTGGTTACCTTTTATATGTAGTTCATGATACTCTCCAAATTAGTTTTTTAAATTATTGTTGGTATTTTTCATACTACTTAATAAGAATATAAACATGTACTCAGTAATATTAGCTAGTGATGAGTGTGGATTGTCTCAATAGGCAATGGTGTTTAAGGATTTAATATTCTTAATATAATGATTATTGGGATCAGATGAGATACTTTCTAAGTATGAAATTAAGTGATGAGAAAATACGAGGTGAGATAGTGATGTTAAGTTGAGGATAGTAGTTTGTAGATAGTGATAATTTGGGTTTGATAAGGTAGAGTGAATGTGAGAATGAAATAATGATGGTGCAAAGAGAGATGGAAATGAGGTCGAGAATGAGTCAAATAAAATAATTGACCGGTTAGTTAACGACATGACTTGAAGGTGGTAAGACATGACTTGGAGAATGTATGGAGGTCATGTGATGGAAAGAGGTGGTAGGGGAACTGATCTAAGCTACCTACGATGTCAAGAAAGAAGTTAAGGTGAAGATGGTTAATGTATATCCTTGCGTTTTGCCAAGATTACCACAATTTATGAGTGCATGTAACCTATTCATCTTTAGTTTCTTCTTCTGACATGCCTATGGCACTAAGAACACACTTGATGGATCACAAAAACTCATTATCTTTCCATTAGCCAACATGTGAGAAGAAAGTTTGAGATACTTATTCACACCTCTATTTATAGATAGGAGGGTGTGAATGGCTCAGAGGGATAAAGATGAGGCATCCCTAAAAAATTAACTCAATCGATGCTCTAAGTCATCTCATATCGCACTTTGAAGTTGGAGCAATCATAGTCATCCATTTTTCTCTCTCCTTGTCATTGGCACTGACGCTTCTTCATTTTTCATTTTTGGATGAGTCATCCAATCATCATATATTTAATTATTGGCATGATCGCCTTGCCCTCTGCGATCACGCCCTCTCAGAATGTCAGCAAGAGAAAAGCCAACAGTGCCTTTAAATATCACTCTTGAATATTCGTGATGTGGCAATGCATTACCATGTGGCATGCCACAATATTCCCCTCTTTTTTAACTTCAAATAAATAACATGTTGGCCCTCGCCTTCTCAAAGTTTCCTAATCATTGCATGATAGGCATGCATTTCCGCCTGGCAAGTCAGCATTTACCTCTCTTTTTAATGAACTGCGGTGGTACATGCACTGCCGTAACTTTTGACTTTTCTCTTGGTGTTTAATTATTATTTTTTCTCTGAGATACACATTGCATTTATTGTGATTTAATTTTCAGCTTTTTGGTATTGTTACATGTCACCCCTGTGAATTAAAATAAAGGTAGTGTCAATTAATGATTGGCACTCTATGGCATCACAAGTTCTACTGCCATAATTGTACCTTTTTGCAATAACTAGCCCCAATAATCATTGCGGATACCAGTGAAATAAATTCACATCTATCAATAGTACCCCATCCATCAATCATCTGACTGTGAGATCATGCAATCAATTAGGTCACTCATTTCTCATTAGTGTAGTCTTGTGCTCTCAAAACCTCCCTGATAAGATTTTTGTCGCCTACTGATACTTTATTAAACCTTATAAACTGTTAACCAAAAGCTTCATATGATTAGATTATGACAAAGGTTGATGATCGTCATAATGGATATAACTCAGCCTTGTACCTCATGTATTCTTTCAAAACCTGGTCAAGAAAGTTGATTTCTCCAAGTTAATTTATTAATCTTTAATAACTAATACTTAAAAGATTCACAAGATGAGACCATCATACAGGCTGCTGATGGCTAGAACTATACAATGTGGTCTTGTGCTCTCAAAACATTCCACATATGCTTTTTTCATCTATTGATATTTAATTAAACCTTATTGGTTGTTAACCAAAAGTTTCAGAAGATTGGCCATTCTGTCCCTTCTCTTACGAATAGTCTTGTCTTCTAGGCGACTCAAGCTCCACAAATAGGATATATTATCATCCATATACAACGATTCTGACCAAAAAAATATGATGTGATGATGTCAGCCTTGTACCTCATGTATCCTTTCAAATATTATGGCCATCATCACAAAGGTTGATGATGGCCATAATTGATATAATTCAGCCTTGTACCTCATGTATCATTTCAAAATCTTGTCGAGATAGTTGATTTCTCCTAGTTACTCTATTAATGTTTAACAACTGGTACTTAAAAGATTCACAAGATGAGACTATCATATTGGCTGCTGATGGCCAGAACTATACAATGTAGTCTTGTGCTCGCAAAACCTTCCGAAGATGCTTTCCCCCTAGTGATACTTTATTAAACCTTATTAAAGCATCAGAAGATTATTCTTTGGTATTTTTTTAGTTTCCAAGATGTCAGGTGTTGAAATACACCACAATATCCAGAAAGTACAAATATTGGTACTTTCAAGTTTTTGTAAATCTTTTAATGAATTTAGTGATGCCTGTTGTACTGTAAAATCATTAAAAAAATATTTTTTACATATCCAGGACTTTTGCTTATGACTTCATCACATCATGTTTGTTTTGGTCAGAATCCTTGTATTTAGATGATAGAATATCCTATTTGTGGAGCTTGAGTCTCCTAGAAGACAAGACTATTCGTAAGAGAAAGGATAGTGATTTCCAGGTCATACTCCAAACAGAACCTTTAGTCTAGGAGATGTCCTTGGTATCTCATGTCTAAGAAGTATTTACATAATCATGATACGAAATGAGTCTTTAGCAGATCCAAGAATTCATTGAAAATTTTGAACAAAGATTACCCACTGGCCACACATAGTGTCTCCAGACAAACTATTGCATGAGACATGATTCTCTTGATAAGAAGAGGAATAGATAATGCTATTACATGCGGATATTTTGATATATTTCTTTAATAGCCCATTAATGTGACTGTTTATTATAAACATTTAATATAACTAATTATTTAAGCATATTCTAATCATAATTTACTAACGATCACAAATATTAATGAAGTTGATTATAGATATGACACAAGGGATATAATCAATATTATGTATTTATGAATGAATCCATATAGTTAACTTTTGTGACAGAAATATAATTAATTTTTTTATAAGAACTTCTTAATTTAGATAATTCAGATTAGAGAATCATACAAAATTCTACATTATTGTATCGGTAAAAATTTGGGTAACATTTTATGAGTAAGAAATAGATACTTTATTATGTTTATATTGTTAGGAAATATAACCAGATGAATATGGAAAAATGTCAGTAACATTATTAACAACCATAGGGGAAATAGGTGTTTCTATCTAATGAGGCACCAAAGAGTAAAAAAAATATTTGATAATTTTTGGAACCAACTTCAAAAGTTTTAATACGAAGTTATACAAAACACATTTGGACCGGTTCCTAACCCTGATTAAGGAAACATATTGTTCATTTTCGTATAGAGGTGATATATCTGAGCCCATCATAAAATTCGTAGACCTGTTTCGGCCTACAGGATTCAGTCTTTTGTAGGCACCAGCCTTTCGTTGAATCTAGACATATCCACACTATGTTTCGATGACGTTGAAATTAAAATTTATTCAATGTTGTATTCTATGTTCTATTTTTTGTTTCCATTTGAATAATATTTTTTAAATATATTCCTACATTATTCTTAATTTTTTTAAGTTATAGGAATTTCTAACCGCGAAACTAATTGATTTATTTTTACGCAGATTTTCAAAAGGATAGTGAGACTTATGTTGATAGGTTGAACTAATAATGTTGCTTGCATCAAAGAAGCATAAATGACTGCTTAGGTTAGTTTGTATCATACAAGGTTCCTACGGCCAAAGAAAAATAAATAGTACTTCTTTTGTGTAAAGTTATATAAAGTAAGATATCTTACTACAAATATGAAAAGATCTCTATGATGGATATGAAGATAATGTCAGAAAGTAAGACATGAAACATATAGGAAGAAGGTGAGAACATATTTTTACGTATAAAACTTTATATGGGGCTGCAAAGATGTTGCACTATTCTGGTTGGCTTGGATTAATATGGGTCATCCCATCCATGGCTCCTTTTCTCCTACTGCCTGGTCACCTTGCCAAACCATTTTTCCATTCTCCCAATTTAGTTTGACGTAAGCCAGAACGTTTGTGAGATTTATACAGTATCTCCTTCCACTAGCACTCATGGGAACGATGATTTAGGTTCTAATAATATGACCCTCAAATTTCTGTTTTTGGGGTTTTTTCTTTATCACTTTAAACTAAGATAAATTACAACCAGAATGGCGGGGCTATTGATTGAGGTTATAATAATATAAATATTAAAGGTTCAATTTTTTTAAGACTTTCTGTATCTCACTTTCTACTTACATAAATCATCATGACAGTACAGATGATAGTGATCGATATTTTATGAATATAAAAATTCAAATTTGAAAACTTGGGGGCTTCTGCCTATGTTTCTTTCCACATGCACAGAAATGATGACAGAGATGAGAATTATAATTGGAGTTGTACTATATATGCAGAAAGAATAGTGACCTGTTGCATTGTTTCTTAATGACACTAATTAAATAATATAAGAGACTGGATATAGCAGGTATTCAATCAATATACATACACAGTTAAAAGAACATACCCCAATCCATAATAATTTTGATCTTGAGGGGTGGCCTTTTGAGTCTTGAGGTTAGTAGTATACCTCAATGAAAATAATGGATACACACAACCTAATGCAAATCATCTAATAACAGCCCATCCAACAACTAAATATACCCTAGATACTTACAATATGTGCATTATTTAGATGAGTACACACCTGTCCCTACATAACATCCTGGAATTTACATAAAATGTTTCTTTAGCATCTGTTAAAATTTAAGGTTTCATTAGGACACTGATTGAAACTAAGCTTCTCCCCTATAAACTTTCAGTCGCACAATCAAAATGTTTAGAGTTGGATCACAATCGATGTGGTACCTAACAGATAAAAGGCATTGACAAGATCCTTCATCAAAAAATTACTTCACAATAGTTTATTTGTGGCAAATAGGATATCACACACATATAACATCATAATGAATTTTCACTAAGTTAAAATTATGATAAACTCATCCATCTGGTTGAATTAATGAGAAATGTATGAAATTTAAGGTACCAGTGATAAGATAGTTTTTTAATCAGAAGGTGGATTTTTCTAATTTACAAACCCTTGACTTCAGTGTTCCAATTAAGAAGTTTTCTGGTCGCATCACATATATTGTTTCATCAATGTGCTCATTATAGAACGTTGTATTTACAACATCCCGTTACAAGTTAAGGTTCAATTGACCTTTAATATCATAAGAACTCTGAAAGAAACTAATGCTACTGATATGGTCTGCGTACAATCGATGCCTTTGGACTGAATGTATCTTTTTAGTGACAAAATATGCCTTTTATATTTCCAACTACTCTAAATGGCCATTTAATAAAAAAATAGATTTGCAAGTTTAAATAATTTCAAAACATCCAAAACATCACTTTCATAGTTTTATTTTACATATTATCGTGGTGTATATCAACATTTGAATATTGGGACTAGGCATAGATTTTCATGATTTTAAAGAATCATCTTCTCTTTCGTCAAAATTACTTTCACTTTCCTGAAGAAATATCATTGAATCATATGAAAATGCATTATGATTTCTGATGAGGATCATCCTAGTGCCACCAGTTCTTAAGGTTCTTGAGTTTGTTCTTTGCGACTCGATCGTAGAGGGTAATCATCTTATTCACTTAGGTTTTTATCAAAACATAAGAAAATTGCAATGTCTCAAACATAGTGATTTTTGAGCGATAACTTCTTATTCTGGATGGATATTGTCCTGAGCTTTATATCTAACTTCAAACCATCCCCAAAGAAATGGGCATTCCTCATCCCAACACTTTAACATTGGGATCATAAAACTTAAAAATACATGATCATTAAAAGTGTTTTTTCATAGAAAAGTTTTATTTCATTATGCATGTAAGATCTGGTCTCCACTAGATAACCCTGAATGTTCCAATGCCATGTGCTAGGTTATTTTTATGTCCAAAGCTCATAGAGTTTTTAATTATGATAAATAATATTTGGTATTAATCTTATCTTGAAGTGTTCAGTTCCATTGTTTGCCAGATCATTCTTCATGATGGAACCCTTCTTGGTGTATTGAGGAACAATGTCACACTCATATATAAATTGGTCTAAATATTGTGATGGCGCGGCACCGTCCGACACCACAGAATCGTCACGCGAGGAGCCAGCACCGTCATCGAGCCCGCCACCGACACGTGTCCAGCCGACGCGACGAGCCACAGCATCGACGCGCAACCCTGAGTTCAGATATTCGGCGTGACGACGCGCCACCTTCATCTTCGGATCATTCTACTTATCCGTTTCTTGTTTTCTTTCTTCGTTCTTCGTCTTTTATTTTGTCGATTGTAGTGAGGGGAAGAGCCCATATGAGGACATCTTCCCCTCCCACCTACCTTAATGGGCCAGACAAGCCCCCTTATTTTCGTTCATTTCCCCTTCCCTTTGTTGTTTAGGGGGCCCATTCTCATCCTTCCTATATAAGGAGGGATGGGCGCCACCTCCCCCCCCCAAGACTACTCTTGAAATTTCCAATTGAAAAGTTATAACGTTTTTGGGAGACCAAGAGTCACGACCGTGAGAAGAGGAAGAAGGAGAAAGAAGAAGAAGAAGAAGGAGAAGGAAGAAGACGAAGAAAGAGGAGAAGGAGAAGAAAGGAGAAGTGGGAGGACGCCCCGCCATTCGCACCGACCTCGCCACCAGCCCGTTCGCCGTCGACGACCTGCTTCGTCGCCGCCGGTCGACCGCGCTGCAAGTCCGTCGCCCGTCCCCCACACGCTGCCACCGTTCTGTTCCGCCCGGTCTATCTCGCTGCAAGCCTGTCTCCCGCCCTCAACTCGCCCCCACCATCCTGATCCACCATAGCCGACCCATCTTGACCGTCGGTTTACCTCGCCGCCGTCTCTTCCCCTGCCCACTCACCCCCTCTCGTCCTCGCTGCTCTGTCCCTCTGCGGCCGCGGCGCCGAAGCCTTCAGCCCCGCGCCCGACCCGCGCTGCGGCCTGCGTGCACGCCGCGCTCCTCCCCCCTTCACGCGCTACGCTTGCTGGTGCTCCGCGCTGCCGCGTGGTGTGAGCGTCCGGGTGCCGACTGACTGCGCACGCCGTCCGCCAATGCGCCGCGTTGCTCGCCCTCTGGCCCCGCCTGCCGCGCACCTCGACCGCCCACGCACTGTGCAGCCGCGCGTTGCGCCCGCCAGCGCGCCGCGTCGCCCTCACGTGGCGCGCGGCCCGCTCGCCAGTGAGCCCGGCCATCCTGCACTGTACTGGAGCTCCAGCCTTGCGCCCAGCACGCCGTTGTTCTCCATTATCCTGCTGTCGACCGTCCCATTCGCCGACCCTCCGCTCCGCACCCATCCAACGTCGCTGTTTTCTCCGGATCTTATTGGTACGAAATATCCGTCGCCAGTGCGACGAAGGTATTCCCCTTACCCTGCCCTTTACGTCTCTTACTTTCTTCAGTGCTCTTTCAATTTGCCTCCTCCGCGCGCGGGTTAGAACTAGGTGAGCGAGACAGGTTGTGAAAATGACTACGATTTCAATGAGAGTCTTACCTGGCTGGTACAAGTCGGGCGAGCCCGACGAGTGTGAGCATACTAGCGAGATTTCCCCGTTCGGCGACGTACTCGCCCTCGACCCTCTCGGGCGAGGTTCGGGAGGTCCGATTGACCTCACCCATAGTGACCCCGTCAATCTCTGGAATGGCAACCCTGCATCATGGCACTCGCATCGTACTACACGTAGGATCTTTCACGCATCATCGTCTTTATATTTACCAGTCCACCTGCATTCTCGGACGATGACACTGCCCGCGAGGTCCAATTGAGATCTCGATTCGATACCGAGTTGTTACCCTCGGTGTCGACCGGACGACGTCTTGACGACGTCCGGCATCATAATGGATGGCAGTTCCATGATGTGTCAAATATCTCATTATATTTGACAACACATTCTGATTTCGATCTATGCTTTAGTCTTATAAATTTTGATCATGTCCATAATAACTGTCTATGAATGTAATCAAATATTATTTTATGTGATAGAAAGATATTAGGCCAGCAGGCCAATCACACAGTCCTCCTTCATTTAATGTTAATTGATACAATATCTTCGTCATCGTGGACACTTTATACTTTTAATGGTGTCCATGCATATGTGATCCAATTAAGTAAATACTGATGAGATCCCAATAACTCTATAAAGTTCATATTCAATGGACACTCTAGAATCACGTCAAACTGTCCAGATTGAATAACTCTATAAAGTTCTATTCACATGATAAATATGGTAGATCCCATAACCACTTATGTTTTGGTACTAAATACATATAAAATGTGTTTTATAGGAGAGAGAGCTCACTGAATGGATCCGTATAAATTCCTCCATGGTATAATGAATGACTATCATTCAAATTGTATCATGCATAGTTTTGAAAATTTTCCATAGAGTTGCACCACAAAAGACATTGAGTGAAGGGATGATTGTGTTTGCCTATGACCAACAAGTTCCTATTTATTGACGTCTGACCATTTTTTTTGGATATAGAACCACGTTCACGATGGTGATGGAGTTGTCAAAATGGGCTTGTTTTCCACTGGTATAAAAGTAGACATCTTAAGGAAGATGATATAATGTAGTGGAATGTAAGAGATAATAATAGGTGAGTAGATAAACTAGAATATCGGATATTGTATATATATATACATATATATATATATCTTTTTTATAGATACAGTGAACTTTAGTGAAAGCTATGAGAAATATTAATTATAATGATGAAGTAGGGAAGTTTATTAAGGTATATAAAATAGTGAAGTTCTATCAACAAAGGATAGGTTTTACTTACTTTATGACTACTAAGCTTTATGAGAATATGATAAGATTCTAAGGATAATGAGATTAATATTCGAACGAGATGAGGAATAAGAAGATATTTGAATAAGAGAACGGCAGAAAGTTAGGGGAAATCAAAGATACTAAAAAGAATTTTAACTATGGATATTATAATTACTAAATTAGTTAAAAGAGTGGAGTTTTATTTATATGATTTTAGTAGTTACAATATAGTTATAGATATGTATTTATACATATTTTTATATTTTTAGGGTTTATTTCAAGAGTTCAATGGTTGATATAGTCAAACTGAGAGGTATTTTCCCAAGTGCTTGTAAGGAAATCAAAATCAGATCTGTGTTATTTTATTCTTTTCTTTTATATGCTCTATAAATGTTTTGCGTATTTTTTACTGCAGAAAATCGTGTAAAAAAAGGTACTTCTGTGGAACGCCACTGAGATGTTTGACAGAATACCTAAACGGATATCAAAATAGGATATATGTATATGTTTTGATTATTTTAAATATTTTTTTATAATAGAAAATCGAGTGAAATATACGCATAATTCTGTCGACACCCGAGAGGTGTTTGACATAAATACCGAGAGAGGTCGGGCTAGAGTGAATGGATAAGTAAATGTACATATAGAACTTTTATAAAGCTTTTTAAAATGAACTTATATGAAGCAAAGATGAATTGTTGAACACATAAGGTGTTCGATGGATTGCCAAAACAGAATAGCGGTAACAAATTGTTGATCAAACTGAACAAACTTGCCGATTTAAAGACTTGGATCAAGTTTATATTGTGAGCCTCCTAAATTTCAATAAGGATAACCTCAAGATAACCAGACTCCGTCCTGAATAGAAGAATTGGGGGTGGCGGCGCCGATCGCCGCTGCCGATTGTTGGTGTGCATTTTCTCCTCTCTTTTCTCCTTTGCTGGTGCAGAATTAGCGCTCTCTTGCTCCTTCCTGAAGCCTTCCTGAGTTCCTGATGCTAAATCGGAGCTATCACAACTCCGCTGAGCAACCTGATCTCCAGAAGGAACCTCCGGCTGCTAAGAACAATGGACACAAAGATAAAAAATTAGGCCTCAAAACCCCCTTTTGAAGGGTCGAAAGAGATTCTATCGACTCCTTAGAGGGGCAGGCTTGATCCAACGGCCCCTGGAGGACTGTTAGATTGGGCAGTGGTTCCCTTCTCGGCGGCCTCCGCTGGTCAACCGACAAGGAGGATGGTCGGTGGCAAAGAAGGACGAGATTTCCCCCTGGCCATCCAATCCTTCCTCCATATGGGAACATACAATGGAGGCCATCTTACATAGATATACTGATGTGAATAGTATATAGGCAAGATTGACTTTAGAAAAAAAAAAAAAAAAATTAGATTACCTTACTTTACACACCAATTTCTCATATGTGGGCAAGTACTTCTTGAAGTGGTCGTCCAAAAAATTCCAGAAGGAAGATAATACTTTATCTTGGTTTTTTTTTGTCAAGTCTTATAAGGAGCCTGAGGCTCAACCTTCTCTGGATTTAACCACTTCTTCATATTCAGCTTTGACATCCTAGTCAAATCCACAGTCTCATGGGATTATCGACTTAGTCTCTTTTTTTAAATAAGTGACTACATGTGGTCCTTTAAAACGTACACAATTTATGAACGCAATTCATGTAAAGAAAATTCAGTAATGAAATGCATAGAAAATCTACGTGGTACCTTGATGTGCAAGCAATCAGTTTTGTAGAACTAGGCGACATCTCAAGGATATATTCTCGTACATTAATTCCCCTCTTGTGCTTGATCAATGTCAACTTTAATTATAGACTGCTTCTCTTATGTAGAATGTTTTGCAAACTTATTTGCAACTTTATTCATAAATTCAGGTGATAAATTTCGTATTTTAAAACATTTGCTTGATAGGAATACGGCACAACACATTGTATTGTCGTAAGGCGTAAAATTTTGATTTATCCTACTCTTCTATTTTGATATAATCAGGGTATTCAGGTCCATCAGTGCTCATCATTTTATCATTACTTTAGATTCTGAGAGCAATCATAGTATCATTCTTCGAGTTCTTAAAGTTGTTAGTACTCACAAGTGGTAGATTTATTGTCTCTGATAGTGAAGATTCTAACACAGGTGCTGAAAAAAGGGTGAGAATATCATGCATAAGATAAGTGAATTGCAAATACACTATACTCTATCACCAGACATCTGATGGAACAATTATGATATTTTTGCAATAGCATTTTTCTTCAAGATATATCTTATTATCATGTCCATATAAAACTTTTTGTATTAAATTGCCTTTGGAACGATATTATATTGACATTTGATAGGTATACCTAGAATGAAACCTCAAGGTCAATCCGTGATCTTATGATGACGATAATTGTAGCAATTTAAATTGATTGAATATAAAACAGGTAACCATTTGAAATCTTGATTTTCCTAAGAAAATAATGTTTCAATTTATGCTCAAATCAAGGACTCAAGCATTTCAAACATGTGCGTTGAATTTCTTAATATATGATGGGTATATATATTTTACCATCCAACACTAGCTTGCCTCTTGACATGAACCATGTCCAAACTAGACAAATATGTTAATTCGTGATGTTGATTGTAGAAGTGTTATTATTATTCACCTAAGAATATCCAAGTTCATGATATCATTGTCTACCCACTTTGGTAACCCAAATTTGTATTCATCATAAATATTAATAGATTATATTACTTCCATATGCCTTTTCTAATATGCAGAGATTATTTTTCATATCCGTAGATTTGTTTATTTTTGTCCAGCTACTCAAATCCGTGGACATTTACTCCATTTTTTCTGGTTGGTGTTCCATTTTTTTTCAGTTACTGTTTTGGGCGCTACTCACATTTGGCCCATTCTGTCAGACAATTAGTCATCAAGGAAGGCTTGGTATGAGCTAGCTGATGTGGATTCATAAAAGGCAGCTCATTGTGGGTAAGTTGGACCAGATTTTTTTGGGCGCTGGGCCAGTTAGGGTTGCTCTTTGAGCAGAGAAAATTTCTTTGTGTTGTCACTCCACCCTATACATTGGCTGCTTCTAATGAGGTTAAAGGATGGCCCATTCGAGGCCACTAAAAGTGGGAACCAAGAAATTCGTTCTTTATTGGGTCAGTTTCTTTGGTTTAGCTTGAGTTGGTCTTTTTTTCAAAAAATGTGGCCCAAATGGGAGCAAAATATGGCTCCATGTGGGCCACAATATAAAGGCACATTTATATTTGTGGCCTTTATATGACCTATTGTTTAAGTATGGCCAGATTTGGGTCACCATATGGACAACCATTAGGGAAATCCCGATGGTACTTATTAAAGTTTGAGTCCATGTATTGGACTCGTATTGACCAAGGATTTGTTGACCACTTAATCTTTATTGGATCTTTCAGCCTTCGCGAGGTGACTTTGACCCAATGAACGCGATGGCAGGCGGCCCTTGTGTAGTAAAATTAAATGCACCTACGCACCCCCCATCCCATATAACTCAGTCATGTAGTTTTCTCATTTTGGGACCAACCATTGATTTCCATAAATAGAGATTTTCTCAATGGGAACCTCCCACACCTGATTGGATGGGTTGATTATCCAGTTCAGCTTGGCAGCTTGTTGGCATCAATCATAACCAATGGTGGATACTTGTTTCTCACTGCAATGAAGGATAACCTATCATGAATCATGTAGACAATGTGCCATCAAATACTACATAAAGAAGTGCAGTCAATCAGAAAAAAATGGAGAGGCCCCTATTGGGTGTGATTCATGACAGCCCCTCACCATCCATGACAGTGCAGGGTATCATATCATTGCTGAGGAATTCTATCTGAGAAGCAGACCATGTTTTCTACTCTACCAGTATAATATAAAAGCTCTGTTTGTTATAGATTTTTTCTCTAAAAGCCACCGAAGGGAGTACCACTGTTGGGACATTTAAAATTTGGCATGTTGTTAAATAGAAATATGAGGAGCAATTTTCATCATACATCTCTGATTCGTGCCATTGGCACAATTTCCTGTGGCATTTCTGGGGTCATCTTCAAAGATGGAGTCCTGGCATGCCTGAATACCTCGATTGAGTGAAATCATCATTGTGACTCTCACAACCAAAAAAATAGAAAGATGGATCATCAGTGGAAGACATCAACACAGCAACACTCCACGAAGATGGTGGGTTATTTTGCATAAAGAAGAAGACTTAGTTTGATTTTTTCCACTAAACCATAGAAGTAGACTCATTTATAAGGGTTTCATACTCAATGCATGATCAATGAGCATGCAAAATAAATAATTTCAATATCCATAAATATCACTGCCATAAGATTTGATTCTCTCTGTAGAAATCATAAGGATGTCTTGCATTGTTTTCATAAGGACAAATTTTTCAATAGTAGAAGATAGGAGACAGGAATCAAACACAACATATTGACTCCATTGCAATATTCATCTTTAGGGGTACCATAGTCCTGAAGTCACTGTGATACCTGAATGAAAACCAAACATGTGATGCAAGGAGTGGCCCCCATTTCTAGGCAAGAAGAGTATCATTATACTTTTTTTCTATCTCAAATTGCCCCATAATTATATTAACGACTGACTCAGCATCGACACATTTTAATTAATCCGCACACTTGAAGAAATATCTGAATGTCAAAGTTGTCATAATGCATCACTTAGTTTATGGATTAAGAGACACCTTAAATCTACAGTAATATATATTTTTGACCATATCGGAAAGTACAAGTCAATAATATAAGCCGCGAGTTTCATTTTTCTGGAGCTTCTCTCGACCTCTCCTCCTAATTACATAAACGATATTGATACGGATGAGAATGATTATTGACGATGTACTAACAAAAGGCCTCAACTTTTGGGTTTCTGTTGCTTTTTACTGCTGCTATCTTTACAAACATTTATGGTAATGACAGCGGTAATGATGATGATTGGGTTGTGATGGTATGCGTAGTGAAAACTTACAAGAACGCTAAAAAGCATGATGAGGGAGATGGAGACGAGGACTAATGCTTATTGTACGGAGGGAGCTACCAACTCAAATCTGGAATAAACCGTACCATAGAAATAGGTGACCTAACTTTCATTGACCGAATATCCATCTTTTCCGTTTCCTACACTTGCATATTTGTTTTTCTGGTCAACAAGGACCTGCTATTCACGCTACTAGTGACATCCAGTCTGTATCTGACCCACCAACCATTTCGCAATGGAGAGTAGAGAGAAAATGAGAGAGATACAGTTGGTAAAGAGAGAATATAGAAAGGAAGTGAATAGATAAAGAGAGAAAGTAGGAAGAGTGAATAGATAAAGAGGGAATAGAGAGAGAGAAATTAGGTAGAGAAAGATGCGGCGTCATGGGAATTGAGATGAAGAGAGAAGTGGCAGAGTAGGTGGAGAAAGTACGTAAAACGCGTCAATACAAAAAAATCACAACCGTCGTATAAGATAAGAGCGGAGAAAAAATGGGTACACGATGGGTCAAAAGATAGAGAGAGAAGGAAAGATAAAAGTCACACGAAAGAGGGTTCTGTGGAAAGAATATGCAAAGAAACTATAGTCTAGATAGCGATCACGCCGTGCCGTTGTTGGTCCCCTTTCTAGCGGCGGTGCTCCTCCGCCGGCGTATGACGATGAACCAGGTTAAGACTTCGAGAATCACGGCAACCCCGGCAATGGCGGAGATCACGCCGATGTACGCCGTCCTCCAGTTCTTCTCCCTGTCGAGGATCTCGAATCCCTCGAAAATGTTGATTACGCTCAGCACGATGATGGAGTAGCCCACCAAGTGGTGGTACACGTTCCAGTATATCCTCCTCTTGTGATCTTTGTTTGGCCTCAAGAACAGCGCAAACACCTGAAATTCCGTATCAACAACAATGCAATTATGAGAACAAATACAAAAGGATTCACATGAATAGACAGAGGTTATCCATGTCATACTTTGATAGTCGATTAGAGTAACAACGACCGTGATAATTATTATAAATGAATACCGATAGACAGATATCCGCAGAAAAAACAAAAGATGAACAAAACCAAACGATACTGGTGCACATAGTAACAACTCTACTCTTAATTGTAATAAGAAGCGCAGACAGAAATAAAGATTAAGAGAAGGAAATAATAACGGTACCCGTACTAACAGTATATTTTGAAGCATGATAAAAACAATTATATACGATAGAAGCTCAAGGAAAGAAGTATTAATGAAAACAGATGAGGATGGCGCACAGAGTAACAGTAACAGTAATAGTGAAATGAAAAGATTTCGATAATTGTGCCGATATCGCCAAAATAGTTGGTGGACGATGATTTTAAGGGTTTCGATCGTGATTGATCGAGGAGGTTAGAGGTGAGATGGGTACCTGAAGCGTGGCGAGGGAGAAGAGCACGATGCCGATGACCCGGTGCTTAGAGTACTGGATGCCTTGGGAATCGCTGCCGAGCTTGAGCCCCGTTCCCCACCCGGCCACGCCGAGCACGTAGGCGGAGCACTGGCACGCGACGTGGAGATAAAACCAGGCGGGATCCGCCGACTCGAAAACCCGAACGTAGCGGGCAATGACGACGCCCAGCGGCATGAGCACTCCCCAGCTCACTCCGTTCAATATCCCGTGCACCTGCGCACCACCCACATCATAAAAAATAAAAAAAATCAATCTCCTCATCCCCATTTCCAACCAAAACAAGCCCGATGAACTAGTTAACACAGCCTTCATCAAAATCAGAGGACTTTCATCTAAATCGGCAAAACACGAATCCTAGCCAACAGGAACGGGGCAAGTCCCCTTCAGTCCATCTCAAGCTACTGTCCGTCTTCCATTCCTTTGAACGATAGAAGAGAAAGAGAGAAAGAGAGACCGAGAGACCGAGAGACCGAGAGACCGAGAGACCGAGAGACCGAGAGACCGAGAGAAAGAGAGAAAGAGAGACCGAGAGACCGAGAGAAAGAGAGAAAGAGAGACCGAGAGAAAGAGAGAAAGAAAAAGAGAAAGAGAGAGATAGAAAGAGAGAAAGAGAGAGATAAAAGAGAGAAAGAGAGATAAAAAGAAAGAAAGAGAGATAAAAGAGAGAAAGAGAGATAAAAAGAAAGAAAGAGAGATAAAAGAGAGAAAGAGAGAAAGAAAGAAAGAAAGAGAGCAAGAGAGAAAGAGAGGAAGAAAGAAAGAGAGCAAGAGAGAAGGAGAGAAAGAGAGAAAGAGCGAAAAGAGAAAGAGAGAGAGAGGAAGAGAGAAAGAGGCAAGAGAGATAGAGATAAAGAGAGAGCTTACGTTTCTGCGGCGGTTGACGTTGGTTCCGCTGGCGACGGAGTCGCCGGAGAGGAAGTCGAGGGTGCCCAAGGAGAGCACGTTGTCGCCGGAGGGGGGGTGGCCGGCGGGGACGCCGCTGGCGAGCGCGGTCGACGCCTGCCAGACGTGGCTGACTCTCGTGGCGTTGTTGGGAGGTCTGAGCGTCGCAAACGCGGAGACGACGCCGCCGGAGACCGCGGCGGAGAGCCGCGAAACGTTGAAGCTCAGCTCCCCGCGCTGCATCGACGGCCTGTAGCTGTCGATCCGAGACTGGAACGCGGCGACGGAGCCGGCGCCGTCGACGACCGCGACGAGCGCCTGCGTGCCCACCATGCGCGCGCCGGCCGGGTTGAGCCCCCACGCGACCCAGCCCGACGAGGCCAGCGGCGCGCGGAAGGCGACGTCCACGGCGGCCTCGGCCGGGCGGTAGGTCCAGTGGAGGGACGCGCCGAGCCGGGGCAGAGACGCGCACCGCGCGTACGTCGCGCCGCCGGCGAAGGTTTGGCTCGCGCACTGCGCCGCCGATGGGGCGATCAACGCCGCCGCGGTTGCGAGGAGGAGGAAGAGGGCGACGGCCCTCTTCGCGGTCGCCATCGTCTCGCTTCTCTCAAGCGCTTGATGTTACTTCTCCTTGCGTTTCTTGTCTCCTAATTCTATATGGCTCTCTTTCCGACGCAGTTTTACTTGTGGGTGTGTCTGCGTAGGTGTATTTGATTTTTGGATGGAAATAGAGAGGAGAGGACGGAGGAGGTTGAGGAGGAAGGGAACGGGAGGAGGAGCTTTATACGACGCGAGTAAAAGAAGGGAAAGAGGTGGGGAGGAGGGATGGTTGGTGGGTGGTCAACAGTATCTTGACGCGGAGTTTCGTATAAGAGAGAGAGAGAGAGTGTGAGAAATAGCGAGGTAGAGAGAGATAGAGAGGTAGAGAAAGCGAGAGAGAGAGAGAGAGAGAGAGAGAGAGAGAGAGAGAGATCGCTCTTTGAGAGAGAGAAACAGGGACACAGAGAGAGAGAGAGAAAGAGCGAGAAAGATCGCGCTTTGAGAGAGAAACAGGGATAGAGAGAGAGAGAGGGAAGAGAGAAAGGCAAGGGTAACAGAAAGCATAATAGAGAGAGAGAGAGAGGAAGAGGAAGAGGAAAAGAGAGAAAGAAAGACAGGGCCAGACTTCCGGGTGGGAACTGAGGAAGCCTCCTCCGTCCACCAAGGCAACGTCTCTGAAGACTTGAACCCCAATACTTTTTCTTTGAGTCCTCTCATACACAACGTCGATGCCCTGTCTTTATTCTCCGTGTTTAACATTTAATTACTCATCTATTCGGTCATCCCTTTAGCGTTCTGCTTTCGCTTCGGACCAAATACTGGTCGTGTCAATTACAGGCAGTTCCTGATAGAAGTCGGAGATTTCTCCTTCATCCTCTCAATTAAATGTTTTCTAGCTCTATGCCTCGTGGCGCTGCCGTTTTTAATCGGTGTTGTCGGTCATAATGCTGTATCTTCTATTTTTACTCTCACCTAGTTTTATATTTAAGCGTATGAAAAACCTGTAAAGAAAGGATTACACAAGGAGAAACCCAGAGATAGAAACACAACTTTTCTTTCTCTTTCGAACTATATTTTAACTCCTGACAGGAAGAGGATCTTGCCTTTTCGATAATACACTTATTTTACTCTGAAATATTCGATTGGAATGATCAGATAAGACAACAGCCAGGTCTACAGAGAAAACCTAAGACTGAAGTAAGTTTTCAACACGGTATCGTGTTCATTTGACTTATTACCGCGTACCCTGACGACATGAAGCTTTTATTTCTCCTGATATGTGGCCACAATCTCTGGAAGCTACGCGTCAACCAAAGTGGAAAAGGATGTCACCTGAGGGTTCTAGAAGCCTGCAATCCGTTTAATTTCAAATTTCATTTTCAAATTACAAAGATCTCCGGAAATTAATGGCGATTTCTGTAGTTCAAAAATATGTGGTTAATTGTTTTTCGGTAAACAATAACTCTGACTATAGGAATCCGATGTGGACCTAGTAATTTTCTGTGAAGGTAATGCGTTGTAAAGCTAATGTTCAAGAAAAGGAGAGACAAAATTTTTGAATGTTGCTGAGTTTTACTGAAGTGAATACAAACAATACACAAAATGGCCGACGGGCATCGTTAGAGAGGATTATTTTTATTTTTGAGAACGCTTATTGTCATATATCCACCAAATATTGATTAGTTACTATTATGTAAAGGAAAGTAAAACCATTTACTACTAGCGGTCGGTATTTGAATGTTTCATTCACTTCTATTCCAAATGTATCATCATGATTTTACTCCAGGAACTCATGTCACTGATCTGTTGAAGTGTTAGATAAAAAGATGGCGGTAGTTTTTTGTTCATTGGCTTGTAATGTTGCCTTGCTGTCGTCATCCCTGAGCATAATCCTTGCCAGGCATTTGTTCATTGGCTTTGCACCTTTAATTAATCTACACTAATGCATAATTAGTAAAATGTTCATATTATCCATTTTAAAATGAGTTAGTAGCTGTGATTTAATATTTTGATAATTGTAGGGCAAATCATGAATTGAAAAATTAATATAGATTTATAAATTTATGATTTGGAGTAGGCGAAGACTTTTGGATTTAGTCCTGTGGCTGGTGTGACCATTGTTATCCATGGGATTGAAAAGGCCAGGACCGAACATGACCTGAGTTCACAGTGAATTCACAGAGGGTGGTGTTGACCATGTGGAAAATAAGAACATGAAGAAACTAACTACACTCTAGAAAGATGTGTGTCATTTAGGAAGAAGTTGCCTGAAATAATCCGTTTAATTTCCAATTTCATTTTTCAAATTACAAAGATCTCCAGAAATTAATGGTACTTGTTGATTGCCTTCGACCATTGCCTTGCTTTAGATAGACTGTTGTCATACCGGAGCATAATGCTTTCCGGGCATTTGGATGTTTATTCATTTTTATCTATGCACTACTAGTGTTTAGTTTTTTAATAAAGGTGACTGGCTGTTAACTACCTTTTAAGTTATCAAAATGAATACTCATCATGCATAACAACGATATGTACATGAAAGAATCTCACCTAAAATGAATACTTTCCACTGTACACATACTCCTTGATTACAGCTAATTGAAATGAAAGTCATATGGTAAAATGATATGTAGAGTTGGCCATTTAGGACTGAGGACCAGTTTGACCCAACCAAACCGGTGGTCCTTGATTTGAGGCTGGACCGGTTGGTCAAACAGGATTAGGTCCAAGGGACAAACGTGACAGGAAGTAATTTATTAAATACATTTAATATTTTTGGGAAAATTATAAAAATATCAAATCTAACTTTCGATGGAGAGGTTCCTAGTGAACTCAGTGTAGACATCATATATTTGACCATCTATGGACACCCACTTGATGTAGAGGATATTTAACATTAATATGAACATAAAGTTTCTACTCTGACTTTGACATTGACAAGACAACCTGACCACACCAGGACCGATTCAGACCGGATCGGGATGTTACAAGAACAGACCAAAACCGGACCGGACCCATCTTTCTTTAGGTAAGATTTAGGTCTTTGCTAAAACCCTGGACCAGACTTGGACCGTCAAAGCCTAATGATATGTTGAAAACAATATATTCCACCGAATTAGAAAATTCAATAAAAGTACTTACAAACATAGTTTGTTTTCAGGTGGAATAATTTTTTCTTCATATGACCACTCAGCATCTCATGCATTGGTTTTGAAATTAATGAGCTTACCCTTTTTGGAATAATCCTAAGCTATCATTTTTATATATCTCTTTCATATTTTATTCCGTAAGTTGAGACTTTATTTTATTCCTTTAGTTTTTTCGGTGTAGTTTTACTTGTTTGTTTCCCCAACTGGTCTTTGCAAGTTTCAGCATTTTTTAGAATCAGACCAATCAGAAGACACTGAAATAGTCAGAAAGACAACCATTTGTAGAGTAATTATTCATTTCATCAAGCTCATTCTCTTGCCTGTCATCTTTGTTTTTGGAGTAACACACTTTCTGATCGATATAATTCCCAAAACTTGAATGACTGCTTCTATTTTAGTTCTATTTAAAACGTCTCAAGGAAACTACAATGATTCCATAACTAATTATAGATAAACTGAATGAAGGGAATTTATATTTATTTGGTAATCTCTATTTTAGTTAATTTTTTATAGGAAATTAATTTAGTTTTAAAAATTATACATACACATTGTTACTAAACATTTAATTACCATAATTCACTACAGGGCATCGTGGGTGCCGTAGAGCTTCTCATAGAAATATAAAAATGTATCATCCACTTCCTACATCTGGCCTGAACCTTTGGGTAGGCTTCACAGGATCAATAACCATAGCTGCACAGAGTACGTAGAACCTTGGTATGGTAATTCGGGAAGTCCCTCCAATGATGACTCCCATACAATTCTTGCGACAGCTGGAGCGTCTTACGGGTAAAGCACCATATCCATATAACAGCTTGCCACCTATGCTTCGCCATCCATTCCAAGTTTAGGGACCTAGGTTATAATTTAAAAGCAATTTGAAAAGGTACCATGAATTTAACTACCGATCCACTAGATCATAATGCATCATATAAATTCATTGATTCGCACATCAAAGCAGCATATAATGGTTATAGTATTGCAGAAATTGAGTTGGTCAGTGTTACCCAGTATTGTTGCCTTAAAAAGTAGGAATATGTCTTCAGATATTAATAAACTACAGAAATCATGGTTATTCAAGGGCATATAACATCTCAATCAATTGATCAAAATCACATGGCATCTCTCTTTCTACAAATTTTATTCTATCTCTTTTTTGTCAGCACATTGTTGAAAACAAACTCCAAGGAAAAGGGTGTTTTTTTCAAACTTGTCTTAATTTTAGTATCCCAATCAAGTAGTATTAAAGGAGCATGCAACATCCATTCACACAACCTGCTAACTTGCTAGGCCAAAATATTTAATACAAATATAGGTGGGTTCTCCCCTAATCTTTATACATTGGTAATTTATTCTCTCAGCTCATATCTTGCTTGGATGAAGTATTTACTTAATGTAGATGTGAGAAGTCAATTTGAATTGTGAATGGTTCTTTTCAGATTTCTTCTCATTCTTGCACTTTGTGGAAAAGTTCTTCAACATTTACAAACACACCAATCTTCTATGTCTATGACTTCAAACTCTGCTTGGATATAGCATGGCTTCTCAAATCTCATGCTTCCATAATTAGCACAATACCAAACTCTAAAGTTCTCCCTTTGATGTGAATCATGTCGATGAAGCTTTATGTCCTTTTCAGTGTCACTTGCTTTCCTGGAAGTGTCTATCAAACTTGATGCTCCTTCCTCAAACACTGTAGAAAACATTTTTACAAGCTTGACCTGTCGGTTAACTCACCATATTCTCAAATATATATTTTTGAATTCCAAAAGTCATAAAAATCAATTCAAGTAATCATTATAATGTCAAAATGAGTGAAGTTACTAATAATGATCAGATTCGCCTTAATGGAGATATTTGTAACCAGCAAGATAGTGACACATTCCATATCTCATTGTCCACTAATAACATGTATTCAGTATAGTAGACATGTAAATTTTTTAAAGACCATCAAAACATGATCTGACATAGTCAATTATGATTAAGTCATAATATGAAGATTACTATACTTTAAGCATGTGTTCTAAATACTCAGAGAGACTTCAAATTATCCATATAGAACCATGTTATCTAGTCTCACAGATATGATGAGTATAGCATGTTCCAAAGTCATTAGTATGGTGACACTAAGGATAGATAGTGGGTAGTCTTAGCAGAAAGAGTACACTTAATTTATTTGTCAATTCCCTCAATATTATTATACCAAAGTGTCAAGTAAGTTTAAGACATGTAAAGGTTGTGGAAGTGATCCTTAGACCTGAGACACAAAAGATGTATTGTGGATGGACAGATCTACTTTGACATGGCCTATGAGTTCTTACTCATACAATTCTAAGCAATCTTATTTGGGTTAAGAAAGAAGCTCATGAAGATGATTGAGTTATCCAGATAGGGTCATCTACCCTCACTATAAGAGGAGACAACTCAAGGAATAAGATGCAATGAAGTCCTTTGCCAATGCAATGGAATACCAAAACATGTTCTTTGATGATTTCTCAATGAATCAGTACTAATTCATATGACGGATTAGGGTTTCATACTTGATCATACCCTAAGGCATCCTAGGATCATCAAGTAAATTAGGGACAATACAAACATGGTAACTGATGGCAAACAGGTTCCATTCCTTTGAATCTTGTAGAGCACGAGTTGGTGACCTAGACCTATCACTTGGGTGGAATCTATCTGTCATTAATTAATATGTATGATCATATACGTAATTAATTCTGAAGGCCAATAAAGGTTATTTGGCCAGTGGAGTCATGAACTGGAGTCGTACATGGGTCCGGAGGGTCACACGCAAATGGTCTTTTGGACATCAAAAGATTTACTTAATACAAACAGGGAAAGGCCTTGTACAAACTATACCCATATCAAATTGTTTACAAATCTTCCCCTTCTTATACCTTCTACCCATGGCTCCTCTACATTCTCGATGCAATCAATTGACATAATGATGGTGGAGGAGTGTGAACATAACTTGTCCAGAGGAAGGAGGAGATTTGACTTGCTAGGGGTTGTGCGGATAATTCCAGATGCTGCATAGTGGACCAGCTCTACATGACTCACTTGAGGATGTATCAAATCATGGATTTGATCTGTTCCAAGTTATTTAATTAATAGTTTTCTCTAGATGGTATGAGACGTGAATTTTGACACTTTCGTCAGTTTCGAAGTGGATAGGAGATCTAGTAGGATGAGGAGACGAGGCAATCATAGGGTATAAGTACTATCATTATGGAAAGGAATGATTTGTGAATTGAGCATATCCATTCATTTTAGGTTTATCACCATCAGGTGAAACCCTCAATTTGAAGTAGTCATTTCTGTGAATCCTAAACACAAATTTTATTCATTTGACCCACATAATTACCTTCCTCTATAGCAATCATCCTTATTGGAGCCCATCATTCACATATTCCCCACATTATTTATGGTCTCCCCCTAAATTCCAAGTTTGTCAATATTCCCATTTGTGATATCATGTGTGGTTTCATTTCCTTGTTATCTCCTTTCCACTTTCACTCTTCACCTTTTGAACGTCATTTGCATGTCTCCACTTCTTGATCTTTCATTAAATTCGCATTAAAAGAGTGTTTGGTTTTACTTGGATTCCAAAAACTCTTTTAATGACATGAACACTAGCCATTACATTGTTTATCTATTTTTGAACATTCACATGACATAGGACAATATGGGTACATATTCATGATGCCAGAACTATATCTCTAGTTTTTTCATGAATAAATTATATACATATCCCCCTGTCAAACAATTTTCATGAATAATTTTTATTAGATTAAATGAAATAATGAAAAATTAAAAATTGGAGCATTTGTTTTTCTTGATTATCCACTTAATTTTTGTGAGAGAGAGATCATTTCCAGCTCACAATATCATACTTGGAAAGAAGAAAGCTTTTGTCTTCTTGAATGCTAGCTATTTTTAAGAATATTTGGGAATTGATAATGAATGCTTTAGTATTTCACAGAGGTGTTATGCTTAGAGGTTAAATTTATATTCATAACGCTTCATACTTCTATTTTTTTTTGAAAGATAGATGCATAACTCAAGAAGAACATAAAGTGGATTCATAAGGGACTAGCAATTAAATATCTTTGGATGCGTTATTCATATGATAGATGTGCCCATAATTACTTCCCTTTCATATCAATTTAATCATCTTATACTATATTTATCATGTTAATAAATTTTTAAAATATTTTTCAAATTTATATGAGTAACATTTATGAATATTCTGTGTTTTTTGAACAAACCCTGCTTTTCTTTTATGTCAATCAATTTTTCCTACGGCCAAATGATTTCAAGACCTTGTGTGAAGGAATTTATAGAAATTAAATGAGTGATTGTAAATGGGCTAGAGAACTACATGTGATATGGGCTATCGAGGTAGATTAGAGCGTTTTCGATCTCCAACTTCAAATTAGAAATTAGAGGAGTGTGGTCGACATCCTGATTCCCTCAACTACTGCCTCTAACTCATCTCCTGGAGAAGAACATGAAATTTGAAGGACGGATCCCTGAACCAATAAAAAAAGAGGAAGAAATGGCATGGATAGAAGTAGGGAAATGATACAAGGGCATTTTGGTGATTATGTCTATAAATAAATATTCTCTTCCTCTCGCGTTACCTAATTCTTGATGTGATCTAGCATTGGCTTTCTGTAAGGAGAGGTCTCGAAGATCATCGCTGGTCAACCTGGTTGATGCAAGTGTTTTCAAGAGTTCATCATTTGCTCATCCCTTCCCTATAGATAAAATTCCTTATCCTAGAAAATATAAGGATCCAGGTTTAGGAAGAGACACAAGAGGGCCATATAAGATCATTGGCACATTAAGTAAAGTTCTAACGTTTCAACATCATCCTGTAAATTTCCTCTTCTTTTACTCCATTTTTATCCCATTCTCTCTCTAAACGTTACAATCTACATTTACTTCGTTGGTATAAAATTCCACAAATAAATTTGGTCATTTTCCCCCTTAATTGCTATAAAATTCCACGGGGACTTTGCGTTGAAATATTTTGACATGGATGTTTCTCAATTAGGACTCTGGATCGTTTTACAAAATATTTACACCGTATGTCATCCCCCATCTAATAAACTTTATGTGCATGCCCCCTCTAGGTCCATGTGTCCATATCCGATGAGCCCATCTATTTAATGCATCCATAATCGTAATGACCATGTATTACCTTACCTAATTATCTAATTATTACTAAATTATGGATGTTTCAATAATAAATTGATATAACCAAATTCTCCACAATGCACATCTCTTGCAAGTGCATTGTGGATGATTTGATTTTGTGGGTATCTAGGTCCTAGGTTTTTTTGGTTTTGTGGACTTCATAGAAAAATAATATTGTTGAATCATATTAAAAATTATAACATATGTGATGATCATATGACCTCGTGCTGAACTTATTTCATCCATACCTTTTCCATGTAAGGTTACATTCAAGCTGTTCATGTGTCACGCCTCAAGAAATATCCATATGACCACTACAAAAGTGGGTCTCCTCTTGAACTTCTCTAAATATCCTTTAAGATAGAGTTTATCTTCTTACCACCATGTGACACTTTGAGGATAGATAATATTGAAAACGGGAGAAGACAAGGGGGCTCTGGAGCCTTGCTATGATGGGCATTTGAAATGAGTGCCTGATAAACTCAACATTAGTGTAAAAACTACGACATTGATAATTTTGGTTTAATCAATAAAATTTATAAACCTACACTCGTAAATAATTTAGTTAGCTAGAGACGAGTACTGGCCATCTCCACAGGAATGAATGTTAGGAAGAACCTATCTCGATCGAGTGAACTTAAGATGATGAGAAGAGTTACGTATAGTGTATGAGCTACTGAGTGTGTAGCATTAGCGATACCAATATAGAGTACGGAGTATGGAGTTAGAATTAATGATAGATGAGGGTTGATAGACAAGACTTGATCGTGATGGTGGTGGTGGGCGGCGTACGCTAGTGGATATGATGATGGAGAAGGTGAGAATAAGGTAGAGCGATGATAGAAATGGAGAGATATTGATAGATGCTTTCTCAAAGGGAAAAAGAGAAATCAGTGAAGAGGCCATATTGGTATAGGAGGGGTGATAGTGGATAGTGGATGTTGGATGATGGATGATAATGGAGGACAAATGATGAGGATTAGTGATGGTGATAGGAGGAGATGATGGATTATGAAGATGAATGCAGCAAGTGCATTGGAGAAAACTCATTGTAAGGCAAGAGGCTAACCTTTGATCCCTCTCTAGGAGGACGTAAGCTTATTGATATTATTTAAAAATATCAGGGGTAAATTGATAGATCCAACCATATGGATGGCTAGAGGACTAATAGACAAAGCTTCCCTTAAAATTTGAACTCAATCCAAGTTCTGTATTGTCGGATATCAAATCTGGAAGTTGGATGATTCCTACCCGTTGATTTAATTCAAATATTTCTCTCTCATCGCCCTCGTCAGTGCCGTCGCATCATTCGGTTAGGGTTTGTCTGATCCAATCATATAATGCAATGACTGGCTGAGATGCTTCCTCATCATCTGTGATTGACAACTCTTGTTGTGTCACGTGTCACCCAAGGAAAAATACAAAACTAAAATAATAATAGTATGTTATTTAATTATATTAATAAAATGACTAGCTCGCAGCTGACGTGGTGCTGCATCAGGGAGTGCCACATCATCTGTTCCCTTTTACTCCAATCGTGATTTAACACATGCATGCAACATGTCCTCATGGTGCCATGTGCTGCTTACACATCATTGCAGGTGTCATCGTTGACTGGTCAAAAAAAGAAACAGAAAACCAATTTTGTAGTCTTTGCTTCTGGGTTTTCGTGCAACATTTATTACAAAAAAAAATTACTTTATATTCGTCAACGTCACTCTGACCCAGTAAAAGAGAAAAAGTAGATTCTTTTGTCTTAAATGCCATTACGGCGTCATTAGTCGTGATGCATTAACGACTTAGTTAAAATGATTGGCTGACGCCCATCATTAACTAGGCTTAATGATTGGTTGTTGCCAAGCATTATCTCTAACTCTGAGTTGTCGTCATTTGAAAAATCGAGCGACATGTGGTGTCATAAAATAAAAGACTCAAAACAAGTTCTAAAATTCATGTCTAATAAAATAAAGGCCAGAAAATATAAATAAATATATATTTTAACTTAGAATTATCATATCTTTACCAATTTAATGTCAAAACATTCCATAAAAATTATATTCTCACTTAGAAAATTATATTCTTTCAGTACGTGATGTCAGAAAAATCTCCAAAAATTTTAAAAAATAAATAAAATTCAGGATATCATTCTAAAAATAAATTTAATCATTTTGAGCTTGATAACCTGCATACGGTATTGATTTAATGAAAATGAACATGCAAATAATGCCAGATTAATATGTTAAAAATTCAGGTTATCAGTGCCCTCTATATGTAGTCATTATTGTTTTTCATAAAATTTCTTACAACTTAATTGATCTTATACGTGACCCTGTTATTAGTATAGTTAATAACTTTCATGACATAATGTTATTTATTGATAAACCCCATTAATTAACTCTATCAGAATATAGACTAAGTAAAAAATGAATAATTTAACCTAATAGATTACTTTAGTTTCATAATTTTGGGATGCCAAGTTAAACCCAACTCTTGTAGATAAAAGGTATTGTACTTTCTCTCTCTCTCTCTCTCTCATAATCTTTACCCTCATTGGCCAGTAAAAATGTATATTTCTTTGTCTGCATAAGTCTTGATTACATGCATCTTAGATGTTGCAGCATTAAAAGTTTTATTTGGTATACAAATGATGTCATTTTTATTTATTTATCATGATATACATTCTTTTCTGTTTCAGTACTATTTTGTATATTTTTATCCTTATTTTCTGATTGGGCTATTTCATATTTTCAAGTTCAGCAACTTGAGTCACATTATGTTATTGAGTTTTGCTTTTCCAGGCTTCAAATGAAAAAATAAGGAACAAGGATGAGAATAAATGATCTGACTCCTAGCGTCTCATAGAATTGCTGTTGGGTGCATGCAGATGGCATAAAAATAAGTAAGATGCATTGTATCGAACATTGTGCATGTGTGGGCTTGTAAAAGTGTATTCATGGGAAAAAAATGGTAGTCACCACAATGCAACATCACCGGCACATGATATGCGGTGTGTGTCAAACAACTACGATGATAGTGATGCACAAAAGTGGTCTTGATGATGGTGACATGCTCCAGGAATGTGTGATGGCTGTGGTACACATTAGGCAGTATAGGTTGATACCAGGCATATGTGGTAATCATTGTCTTTTTGTTGCAGTGATATGCAAACTATTGCAAATTAACGGCTTAGATGTAGAGGTGATGTGGGAATCGTGACCCATTCAGAGGGTTTGGATGGGGTGGCACACACATTTGCGTCTGATATATGTTCTTTATGTCCGTCACATCACTTCAGGAAGAGGGTATGTGGCACAACAAGAATGACTAGGATAGAAAAGACATGATTAAATCACACCCATTAGGTGAAGATCCGCTTGTGGATCTCTCTCTTGATAACTCTGCCACCTTCTCTCTTATGCCTCACCAGAGAGAAATCAAATTTGCTGAGATTTTTCCGTGACCTGTTCAAAGATGAAGTGAAAATGAATTTCCATGTGCTCTGTCTTGCAATGAAAAACTGGATTAGGTGCAAGGTATGTACCTCCACTATTATCACACCGTAGAACTTGCACTTTGGTTGGGTTGATCTGGAGTTCTTTTAGGGGAAATCAAACCCATAAGACTTAAGCCGTTGCATTTCTCAATTTTTTGTACTCAGCCTCGATGCTGGATCTTACTATAGTTGGTTATCTCTTGGAGTTCCAAGAGATCAAAATTTGGTCAAATTGTATTAGAAAAGCACTAGTAGAGTGCCTATCAATTTGATCTCCCACCCAATATGCATCACTGAATACCTTAATTGAAACATTTGAGAGTTTGCAAATAAGTTATGAAGCAGATGCTTGAAATGTTTATGAGCATCATAGGTGGATGAATGCATATTTTGACAGGATTTAGTAATTTTTAATGCTATATCAGGTTATGTTAATGTTAAGTATTGAAGAGAACTTGCAATTTTACAATACAGAGTGTGATTGGCAAGATCATTGTTACTAGATGAATGTTTTCACAAGTTACATGGAGTAGAGGTGGGTTTACTAATTTCCATATTTTACTGATGCAAAATTTGTGAAATTTACTTTCATTGAGACACAATGTAGCCTGTATCATGTTTAATAAATTCAATGTCAGTAGACTTGTGAGCATTTTCCAAGATTTTTTATAGAAAATTTCGACTTTAATTGTGATTATAAATGATTCATTTCTAACTATCGTGGAGAAACTAATAGAATATCATCCACATAGATTCAAATAAAGCGGGAAAAATCAGACAAGCATTTGAATACGTCTCGGTGTTTTAACCCACAATAGAAATATTATGAAGAAAGAGTTAATTTTGTAAACCAGGTTCTCAGTGACTGCTTAAATTCATAGATATACTTCTTAAGTTGACAAATATTTTTTGGACAATCAGGAATTTTAAGTCAGAGTGGTTGCTACATGTATATAACTTCATGCCATAATGCATTGAAAACATCTAGCTGATGAAATTTTAAGTTATGACTAACCAGACTACAGTATACTTGATTACAAGGGTGAACATTTCAATGAACTTAAAGCCCCACTGTTGGTTGAAACTTTTATGAACAAGTCTGATTTTTTACTTATCAATATCACCTGTGGTTTATATTTTATTCTAAAAATCCATCTGCATCTAATGACATGAGCGTTTGGATTTGCGTGAAAAAAATCCCAAATTTTCATTTGCATTAAAGCATGCTTTCCTGTTGTTGATGCAACCATCAATTCGTCGCTTCTGGATGTTGTGGAGAAGGTGGTAGGTTCTCCCATG
The DNA here is from genome assembly GCF_029677425.1 of Wolffia australiana. Taxonomy (NCBI): domain Eukaryota; kingdom Viridiplantae; phylum Streptophyta; class Magnoliopsida; order Alismatales; family Araceae; genus Wolffia; species Wolffia australiana. Next base: position 4,655,994 of record NC_135843.1, read on the forward strand.
GTAAATGCTTTTGTAGTTAGACACATTAGGATTAGGTGCTTAACCGTAGAATGGTAAGCATTTTTGCTTTGCTCATTGACTAGTAGGATGTTAGGGAGATAGATCCACGACTTCCTCTAAATACAAATCTATAAAAATTTTGGCTTTTAGAGTGTCTCCTTGTTCATGAGAATGGTCAAGTATGTTCATTACTTGTTATTCTGGATCCATATGGTTGTTTGGATCAACATCTAACAGTTCAACAGAAACAACGGGTGATAACCTTTTATACCTATTGGATCATGATTTGAGTATTCAAGGGGCGATACTAAACATGTAACAGTTGGAACTTCGCATGCCAACTGTGTCACATTTTTATTGTCTCTTTTACTGGTGACAACACTCATTGAATCATTACGAAATGATCCAAGGAGTTTTTTTATCATATGGTGTTTCAAGTAAAAATGTAAAAGGAAATCCATTGTCAAATAAAATAACATTTCATAATATAATAAATTTACCTACAAGAACTGAAAGACCTTGATATATCCCACGACTATGCACGTCTCTGACGTGCGCTCAAATATATTTTTTGTATATCTATTGTAAATGTATAATATATGAAACCAAATTTTTTAAGTACATACTTGTCATGGTTAGTTTTAAAAAGAACTTAATAATGGAATTTGTTTTCTAAAAATGGAGTAGATAATCTGTTCATGACGTAAGCTTCAGTTATCACTGCTTCGTCCCAGAATTTCTTTTGGATTTTGATCTGATGAAGCATGGCTAGAACTGTTTCAACAATGTACCTATGTTTCCTTTCATCTGTTCAATTTTGTTCAAGAATGTGCCTATGTTACCTTAATTAATTTTAGCATCACTAGAAAACAAAGGGTTTGTTCACAAAGAGTGATTGACTTTTATCCAAGTGGGAGATTAAAGGAAATATATATGGCCAAAAAGCCAATTGAAAATTCTTTATCTTGTTCAAGTTGATTGATACAATGTATTCATTTAATGTACGTGTAATTCTTATAACGAAGTTTAGGAATACATGATTGGACTAAATGAATTATGATGAGATCATAATATGGAGACCACTAGTCTTTAAGTAAGTGTTCTTAAAGATTCATATTAGAAGGATACTAGAGAAGGTCATCAAAGTATATACATTGAACAACACTATACAGCCTCACTAATGTGATGAGTATGTCCTGTCTTGTAGTCATTAGTGTGGAGACAATAAGGATAGACAGTGGAAAGACTTCATATGTACAAATCCTGGAATGGTATTATACTAAACTCTCAATCAGATTGATTCAGATCACACTTTTGTAAGTGGTCCTTAGATATGAGACACCAAGGACTTCATATGGACGGATAATTGTACTTTGACTATGATCTATGAGCTCCTAATCATGGAATTCGAAATGGTCTTAGTTCGGGTACATAAAAAAAGTTTCAAAGATGATTGAGTGCTCAAGATGGGAACCCTAATATGAGTGAGTAAAAGTGCCTTGCTTTAGTCCATACTTGGTTGGCAAGAGTCAGCTCACGGAAGTCCTTATTTGTGGTAGTAAAACATCATAGAAGAGTTCTTAGATCGTTTCAAAATGCATCAACACTAACTTGGAAGACCAAATAGCATTTGAAAATTTACCGTACCTTAAGTTTTCCTAGAAGCGTCAAGTGAATGAAGGACTATACTTGCACGGTGATTGATGATGGGCATGTTCTATGAGTGATCTAATACACAATCATTTGTATATTCTAAAGCACAAGGTGTAGCATGGCACCCCACTAGCTGGGTATTAGATCTATTGATTTGGTTAAATCTATCCATCACTAGATAATCTATATGCTGTTATAGTTAATTACTTTGGAAGCCCACTAAAGGTTGTTGGGTCATTAGACTCTTTAACTAGAATGATATATGGGCCTAGAGGGTCATATGCAAATGTCGTTTGGATATTCTAAGACATACATAAAGTTTGGGGGGGTTAATGAAAATACCCACATTATTAATAGCAGAAGGCATTGAACAAAATTTCTCTAGGAAATAATTTTCTAGGGATCTTCCCTTTCTTCTCCCTTCTCCCATTCGTTCCTCTCAATTACTGATGTGATCAGGATAGAGTAACAACAATCATGAGTATGAATGGAGCTCATCAAAGGTGAAAGAGATGATTCAATCTACTGAGGATCGCGTGGATATGCCTAGAGGTTGCACATATGAGAAGCTTGACTCGTATCACTCGAGGATCTGATAAATCACGGATTCAATCCATGTCCATGTGATTTGAATAAAATGTTCTATTGATGTTGTTATGATTCCATTTTAAATCTTCCATTGCAAATCGTTCCAAGTTTTCATCCATACCAGGACCTTATAATCTAGCATCAGATTGTAAGCATTTGATTTTGGATGAGAATTTATTTTCAACATGTTTTGAAGAGTCATTAAAATTACCACTAGATCAAATTTTCTTTCAAGCTTTTAAAGCCAGGAATACTTACCAAAATCACCTAGAAAGACAACGTGGTATGAATAATCTGAATGAGACAGATCATGCCAATGTCCCCAAAGATATAAGTGAATGATTTCAAGTTTGTGATTAGAAACATGTTGTGTATATGATAAAGGGAGCTTATGAGATTTTTAAATATTGGAATAATTACAGATAAATTATTTTTCAGGATGCAAAATAGAATCCAAAATAGCAAATGATATTGTAGGATATTCAAAGCTACGGATGACATAGTCTTGACTGGCATATTTCTGTTGAAGATTTCTTCCCAACCTTTGTAGAATTGGTTTGTTGATGATCCAGGAAGTACAGCATGTATCTAGTTTTTCCTTGAAGGAAAATTTTTTGGTTGTTTTGTTATTGAAGAAAATCAGGTGCTTAAAAGTTATAGAAACATCCTTATTAGATGTGAATTTGTGAATAGATAACATATTCTTAGTATTTTTGGAGTATGTATTATGCTTTTAAGATTAGAGTATTCTGTCACAAGTAGTAAATTTTGAAGGTCTAACGGCTAGAATGTTCAAACCTGTGCCATTACCTATTTAAAGATGATCATTGTCCTCGTACTTATGTGGTTGCGGTAGAATATTCTGATCATCTATGATATGGTGAGTTGCTCCACTATCACGGTAACATCTTTGATTATCAAGAAACTGTGCATGTGGAATATGTGCGGTTGTATTTGTATTCTCTGGAAGCAATTTCTTGGTGAAAACTATGTCAAAATTTACATTTGTTTAGTTAAGAAATATTTTTTTAATTGAGAACTACATGTAAGTCAAAAAATGGATCCCCTAGTGGGAGACTCATTAGATGTGTGGTTCGAATTAGTCTTTGTCCAATCGATATCCGTCCGATATCCGATATCGCAAGAAAACCGGATGATGTCTGATATTGGATATCTGATATCGATTGGTATCCGTCTTTTAGATGTTGACGGATATCGGTGACGGATATCGGAGGGGTAAGGACAATCCGGATATAGGATAACGGATATCGGATTTCAATATCCGGATATTGGAACTGGTATCTGGATATTGATATCCGGTATTGACAGAAAAAAACATTATTAATCATCATTTCAATGATTTAAATACATCCATGGCCATATGATTCTGTTATATTTTCAACCCCGGTTAATTTATACAGTGCAAGTTTTTATTTTCTTCCATATGGGATAGCAGGATTTGAGTTTACATTAGACTTCGAATCCGTTATCCCATATAGAAAAAAGCAAAAATCATGCTCTGTATATATAAAACAAGGTATAATACACATTAAATGATATAGATATATATTTATTAAAAAATAGTATATTTTAAGCGGGTTATATATATAATATATTTAATATGTTAATACTTCGTCCAATACATACAACCTGAATTTTCTGTTTTCTTCCACATGGGATAAAGGATTCGGAGTTTGATGCTAAACTCGGAATCCTGCTCTTATCCCATATGGAAGGAAAAAAAAGTCCAAGCTGTATATAATAGATGTGCCCCTTATTAGAGTAAAAAGCTCCCATCGAACCTCTTACGCACGATTGTCCAACGGCTGCTTGATAATAATTAAATTAAAATTGCATACAACCCTTTTAAGTTGGATATCGGAATCTGATATCCAACACCGATATCCAAGATTGTCATCCTCCCCCTGAGACGGAGGCGAATGACGATATCAGATGTCGGCACTGTAGCAACCGATATCCGATATCGTAATCTGATATCAGGATATCGGAAAAAACAGATACCGAAGATTTGATTTTCGGTATCTGATACAGCATCCGTCCGTAGCTGTAATCTGATACCGTGTCAAGACAGGCGAACACTAGTTTGAAGTGACCTTCGTTAAGATTGGGGCTATAAAAAAATCGTCCACTTTTCCTCCAACAGGCATATCTGACCCACCAACCATTTCGCAATGGAGTAGAGAGAAAATGAGAGATACAGTTGGTAAAGAGAGAATATAGAAAGGAAGTGAATAGATAAAGAGAGAAAGTAGGAAGAGTGAATAGATAAAGAGGAATAGAGAGAGAGAAATTAGGTAGAGAAAGATGCGGCGTCATGGGAATTGAGATGAAGAGAGAAGTGGCAGAGTAGGTGGAGAAAGTACGTAAAACGCGTCAATACAAAAAATCACAACCGTCGTATAAGATAAGAGTGGAGAAAAAATGGGTACACGATGGGTCAAAAGATAGAGAGAAGGAAAGATAAAAGTCACACGAAAGAGGGTTCTGTGGAAAGAATATGCAAAGAAACTATAGTCTAGATAGCGATCACGCCGTGCCGTTGTTGGTCCCCTTTCTAGCGGCGGTGCTCCTCCGCCGGCGTATGACGATGAACCAGGTTAAGACTTCGAGAATCACGGCAACCCCGGCAATGGCGGAGATCACGCCGATGTACGCCGTCCTCCAGTTCTTCTCCCTGTCGAGGATCTCGAATCCCTCGAAAATGTTGATTACGCTCAGCACGATGATGGAGTAGCCCACCAAGTGGTGGTACACGTTCCAGTATATCCTCCTCTTGTGATCTTTGTTTGGCCTCAAGAACAGCGCAAACACCTGAAATTCCGTATCAACAACAATGCAATTATGAGAACAAATACAAAAGGATTCACATGAATAGACAGAGGTTATCCATGTCATACTTTGATAGTCGATTAGAGTAACAACGACCGTGATAATTATTATAAATGAATACCGATAGACAGATATCCGCAGAAAAAACAAAAGATGAACAAAACCAAACGATACTGGTGCACATAGTAACAACTCTACTCTTAATTGTAATAAGAAGCGCAGACAGAAATAAAGATTAAGAGAAGGAAATAATAACGGTACCCGTACTAACAGTATATTTTGAAGCATGATAAAAACAATTATATACGATAGAAGCTCAAGGAAAGAAGTATTAATGAAAACAGATGAGGATGGCGCACAGAGTAACAGTAACAGTAATAGTGAAATGAAAAAGATTTCGATAATTGTGCCGATATCGCCAAAATAGTTGGTGGACGATGATTTTAAGGGTTTCGATCGTGATTGATCGAGGAGGTTAGAGGGGTGAGATGGGTACCTGAAGCGTGGCGAGGGAGAAGAGCACGATGCCGATGACCCGGTGCTTAGAGTACTGGATGCCTTGGGAATCGCTGCCGAGCTTGAGCCCCGTTCCCCACCCGGCCACGCCGAGCACGTAGGCGGAGCACTGGCACGCGACGTGGAGATAAAACCAGGCGGGATCCGCCGACTCGAAAACCCGAACGTAGCGGGCAATGACGACGCCCAGCGGCATGAGCACTCCCCAGCTCACTCCGTTCAATATCCCGTGCACCTGCGCACCACCCACATCATAAAAAATAAAAAAAATCAATCTCCTCATCCCCATTTCCAACCAAAACAAGCCCGATGAACTAGTTAACACAGCCTTCATCAAAATCAGAGGACTTTCATCTAAATCGGCAAAACACGAATCCTAGCCAACAGGAACGGGGCAAGTCCCCTTCAGTCCATCTCAAGCTACTGTCCGTCTTCCATTCCTTTGAACGATAGAAGAGAAAGAGAGAAAGAGAGACCGAGAGACCGAGAGACCGAGAGACCGAGAGACCGAGAGACCGAGAGACCGAGAGACCGAGAGAAAGAGAGAAAGAGAGACCGAGAGACCGAGAGAAAGAGAGAAAGAGAGACCGAGAGAAAGAGAGAAAGAAAAAGAGAAAGAGAGAGATAGAAAGAGTGAAAAAGAGATAAAAAGAAAGAAAGAGAGATAAAAGAGAGAAAGAGAGATAAAAAGAAAGAAAGAGAGATAAAAGAGAGAAAGAGAGAAAGAAAGAAAGAGAGCAAGAGAGAAAGAGAGAAAGAAAGAAAGAGAGCAAGAGAGAAGGAGAGAAAGAGAGAAAGAGCGAAAAAGAGAAAGAGAGAGAGAGATAGGAAGAGAGAAAGAGAGCAAGAGAGATAGAGATAAAGAGAGAGAGCTTACGTTTCTGCGGCGGTTGACGTTGGTTCCGCTGGCGACGGAGTCGCCGGAGAGGAAGTCGAGGGTGCCCAAGGAGAGCACGTTGTCGCCGGAGAGGAAGTCGAGGGTGCCCAAGGAGAGCACGTTGTCGCCGGAGAGGGGGTGGCCGGCGGGGACGCCGCTGGCGAGCGCGGTCGACGCCTGCCAGACGTGGCTGACTCTCGTGGCGTTGTTGGGCGGTCTGATCGTCGCAAACACGGAGACGACGCCGCCGGAGACCGCGGCGGAGAGCCGCGAAACGTTGAAGCTCAGCTCCCCGCGCTGCATCGACGGCCTGTAGCTGTCGATCCGAGACTGGAACGCGGCGACGGAGCCGGCGCCGTCGACGACCGCGACGAGCGCCTGCGTGCCCACCATGCGCGCGCCGGCCGGGTTGAGCCCCCACGCGACCCAGCCCGACGAGGCCAGCGGCGCGCGGAAGGCGACGTCCACGGCGGCCTCGGCCGGGCGGTAGGTCCAGTGGAGGGACGCGCCGAGCCGGGGCAGAGACGCGCACCGCGCGTACGTCGCGCCGCCGGCGAAGGTTTGGCTCGCGCACTGCGCCGCCGACGGGGCGATCAACGCCGCCGCGGTTGCGAGGAGGAGGAAGAGGGCGACGGCCCTCTTCGCGGTCGCCATCGTCTCGCTTCTCTCAAGCGCTTGATGTTACTTCTCCTTGCGTTTCTTGTCTCCTAATTCTATATGGCTCTCTTTCCGACGCAGTTTTTACTTGTGGGTGTGTCTGCGTAGGTGTATTTGATTTTTGGATGGAAATAGAGAGGGAGAGGACGGAGGAGGTTGAGGAGGAAGGGAACGGGAGGAGGAGCTTTATACGACGCGAGTAAAAAGAAGGGAAAGAGGTGGGGGAGGGAGGGATGGTTGGTGGGTGGTCAACAGTATCTTGACGCGGAGTTTCGTATAAGAGAGAGAGAGAGAGTGTGAGAAATAGCGAGGGAGAGAGAGAGAGAGAGGGAGAGAGAGAGAAAGAGAGAGAGAGAGAGAGAGAGAGAGAGAGAGAGAGAGAGAGAGATCGCTCTTTGAGAGAGAGAAACAGGGACACAGAGAGAGAGAGAGAGAAAGAGCGAGAAAGATCGCGCTTTGAGAGAGAGAAACGGGGATAGAGAGAGAGAGAGGGAAGAGAGAAAAGGCAAGGGTAACAGAAAGCATAATAGAGAGAGAGAGAGAGGAAGAGGAAGAGGAAAAGAGAGAAAGAAAGACGGGGCCAGACTTCCGGGTGGGAACTGAGGAAGCCTCCTCCGTCCACCAAGGCAACGTCTCTGAAGACTTGAACCCCAATACTTTTTTCTTTGAGTCCCTCTCATACACAACGTCGATGCCCTGTCTTTATTCTCCGTGTTTAACATTTAATTACTCATCTATTCGGTCATCCCTTTAGCGTTCTGCTTTCGCTTCGGACCAAATACTGGTCGTGTCAATTACGGAGGCAGTTCCCTGATAGAAGTCGGAGATTTCTCCCTTCATCCTCTCAATTAAATGTTTTCTAGCTCTATGCCTCGTGGCGCTGCCGTTTTTAATCGGTGTTGTCGGTCATAATGCTGTATCTTCTATTTTTTTACTCTCACCTAGTTTTATATTTAAGCGTATGAAAAACCTGTAAAGAAAGGATTACACAAGGAGAAACCCAGAGATAGAAACACAACTTTTCTTTCTCTTTCGAACTATATTTTAACTCCTGACAGGGAAGAGGATCTTGCCTTTTTCGATAATACACTTATTTTACTCTGAAATATTCGATTGGAATGATCAGATAAGACAACAGCCAGGTCTACAGAGAAAACCTAAGACTGAAGTAAGTTTTCAACACGGTATCGTGTTCATTTGACTTATTACCGCGTACCCTGACGACATGAAGCTTTTATTTCTCCTGATATGTGGCCACAATCTCTGGAAGCTACGCGTCAACCAAAGTGGAAAAGGATGTCACCTGAGTGTTCTAGAAGCCTGCAATCCGTTTAATTTCCAATTTCATTTTTCAAATCACAAAGATCTCCGGAAATTAATGGCGATTTCTGTAGTTCAAAAATATGTGGTTAATTGTTTTTCGGTAAACAATAACTCTGACTATAGGAATCCGATGTGGACCTAGTAATTTTCTGTGAAGGTAATGCGTTGTAAAGCTAATGTTCAAGAAAAGGAGAGACAAAATTTTTGAATGTTGCTGAGTTTTACTGAGAAGTGAATACAAACAATACACAAAATGGCCGACGGGCATCGTTAGAGAGGATTATTTTTATTTTTGAGAACGCTTATTGTCATATATCCACCAAATATTGATTAGTTACTATTATGTAAAGGAAAGTAAAACCATTTACTACTAGCGGTCGGTATTTGAATGTTTCATTCACTTCTATTCCAAATGTATCATCATGATTTTACTCCAGGAACTCATGTCACTGATCTGTTGAAGTGTTAGATAAAAAGATGGCGGTAGTTTTTTGTTCATTGGCTTGTAATGTTGCCTTGCTGTCGTCATCCCTGAGCATAATCCTTGCCAGGCATTTGTTCATTGGCTTTGCACCTTTAATTAATCTACACTAATGCATAATTAGTAAAATGTTCATATTATCCATTTTAAAATGAGTTAGTAGCTGTGATTTAATATTTTGATAATTGTAGGGCAAATCATGAATTGAAAAATTAATATAGATTTATAAATTTATGATTTGGAGTAGGCGAAGACTTTTGGATTTAGTCCTGTGGCTGGTGTGACCATTGTTATCCATGGGATTGAAAAGGCCAGGACCGAACATGACCTGAGTTCACAGTGAATTCACAGAGGGTGGTGTTGACCATGTGGAAAATAAGAACATGAAGAAACCAACTACACTCTAGAAAGATGTGTGTCATTTAGGAAGAAGTTGCCTGAAATAAGCAGAGTAGGTAATGACATAAGCATAGGTAATGACACGAGGAGTTAGGGCACAGACAAGCTCCCAATGACCCAGGTGGTTGGATCGAAGGCTGATGGAGTAAGGGACATTCAAAAGATGGAACTGAAAGATGTAATAATACTATAAGAGGGGAAGAGGAATGTGACCTGCGGGGCTGACTTGGGTGCTTTAGGCAAGCCGCAACCGTCGAGGAATTGACGTGGGAGCCTGTGACAAGGAGAACCCTAGTGTAGTCGGAGAAAGGCACGTAGAGTCGGTCATTAAGGTAACAGTGGAGAAGAGCGCTCACGTCCCTTACACTAGCTGTGGAAGGACGCGGGTCAGACGTTGAGCGGGCACAAGTCGACCTGAGACCTGGTAGGTTGGTGCCGGCGAGAATGCAACATGATCTATCAGATTGGCGTGATCCAAAATTAAGAGGACAGGGTGAATTGATGGCTAGACAGCTGAGGGTGGCGGTGTCAGGACCCGAGTACAATCCAAATCTACTACCGTTAGTAGTTGACGGCGGTCGATAGGGCATGTCCGTTAGCGACTGACAAAGTGGAACCGAAGTTGGTCGGTAGAATGAGGGGGGGGGGGTCGCTGATCGCAGAAGTGCCAGTGTAGTGGCCTCGACACAGCGTGTGCGGACAACGACACCTCTGTCTTCCATGAATTGGTCCAGGCATAGAGTATGTCGGTCCGCGGTGCAACTCAGCAGGAGGTGCCGTATGGTCATTCTCATGGGACCTTGACGTTGGGTAGGTGTTCACCGATGGGTGTAGTAAGGTTCTTCCAAACTCTGCATTGGCAGGGTGATTGGTCCAAACTAAGGGGTAAAATTTGATCTTAAGTCGTTTGTAAGTATAGTTTAGTACCAATCAACAATTTTATTTCCTTACTAGTAGTATTTTAGTAAGGGTCGATCCCTCAGGGAGCTAGGTAGCTAGTTAGGATGAATTTCAATTAGTATTGCAAGTTCAAGATTCATATAAACCTTTTTTGTAATGTTTTTAGTGATTAAGAAGGTTAATGTTCAATTAATAAGGATGATATGAATTTTACCAAGCGTGAAACAATTTTCGTAGAAAGTTTAGATTGAGAATGATTTTTGAGAATTTTTTCAGAATTGTTTCTCTCTCTAGAGAGAGATAAAAAATTCTGAATTTAATCGAGTGAGAAAAGGAGAGGAAGCGAGAGATAGCGCACAAGCTTGGGCGCTTCCGCCGCTGTTTGTGCGCTGGGCTTCGCCGCTGGTCGCGCGCGCGGAGGTCCTTTCACTTGCGGTGGACCAAAACAACAATATCTGGAGTTCCAGATATCGGTTTGACACGTGTGATTAGGCGTTAGAAAGCTTGAGACGTTGGATATCTGTCTAAGGATAGCCAAGAAGCTTAAGAGAATTCTAAAAGGAGATAGGGTGAGAAGAAGCATGTAACCTTTTTGTCTTACCCCAAAGGGCCCAAGGTTGTTGCTCCAGCTCCCTACCAACTGGCTTCAAGATCCAGGATGCTTCTAGAAGACTCCTTTCACCTTCTGAATGAAGATGGACCCAGGAACAAGCTCAAGAAAGAAGGAAAGTGAACAAAGCAATACTCAATTCTTGGATGCCCTCAAGGAGGGTGAGGAGGGCCCTTTTATAGCGGTACATGTGTTTGTTTCAGCCATTCTTGGTGGTTGTATTATGGATGAACGTCCAGGATTGAGTTCTTGAGGCCTCAATCCGAGTGATCACACTCCAACCAACCAGATTCTTTCAGTCCAGGTCGAATTTGGAGGGAAAAGAACAAGTTAGTTAGAGTTAGTTACAAGTCATCTCTAGCCCTTGGATTTGGGCTGGAATAGATGGGTGGATGGGTTCCACCTCATGGATCCTGGGCTGGATCTCGACCCTGGGCCCTCCTCCAACCAGGATCTGCCAGCTAGAGTCACCCACATGTGTCTTGATCAACCTAGAAGCCTCCAAGGACGTTCTAGAAGGTTTCCTTCAAGCTCCTTTATACCAAGCCTATCGATTGAGACAACTCCGCTGGTTAGCATGCATCTTTTTCTTGATTGCTCATTTTGACTTGAAATTTTGTCCCAAGCCTCAAGACTCCTGTCTTGACTTCCCCATAAAATTTTGTAATTTTATGACCATCAAAAGTCAACCTTGACCTGAAGAGTCAACACACTAGGGAGATCGTTAGATTGATATCCCACTTGACTCAATGAGTCAAGTGGGGGTTAGAAATATCCCTCAAATCCTCTTAAAAGTAAATCCCAAACTGTGTAACTTGTGAAATGCATGTCAAAGCATTGATGGAAACATTAATTAATTAAAAAATATATGCTTTTTAATCATTGGGAAAGTGAAAAGGCATGGTCTCATTACTATACAAAATAAGCATTATTTGGGAATGTTGTACTTACTTTTAGGAGATTTAAGATGAATAATGCATGGAAATGAATACCCTTATTTGAGTTTGTCACAGGGCTGGAGGTGGGATTGGCCGAAGCGGCAGGCGACTAGCGACCATCTTCCACAAGTTGATCTATAGAACACATGATTGGCACTCCGAGGAAGGGACGATGGAGACCCTATTGGAGAAGCACCAAGAAATAAACAAAGATTGGAAGCCCATAAGGGCAGCCACAGCCCCCCCCTCCCACAATATTATACGTGCATGAAATAAACGAATATTGGAAGCTGTCATCAAACCTGATATCAAAATGTTGTGTTCTTCGCGTCGGCTTGGGCTTTGCAGTGCGGTTGTCGATGAGTCTGAACTTACTCTGCTGGATGTCCCTCCATCATTCATCATCTACACTCCCCATTCTCACTAGTCACAAACCCTTGTGGATCCTGAGGATGTGACCTCAGAATGGATCAGAGTTAGAATATAAAATCAGATGAGGATCTTTCCCAATTTAATTTTGGAATTGCTTCAAAATGGGTGAAAAGATAATTTTTCAATCAAGAGAACATATTCTATTTTACTCTTTAACTGATGTGAGATATTTCTGGTGCTTCTCAGGTTGCGTATGAATCTATCTCATTGTAGGCAATTGCTGTTTTGTAAACAAGGATGATGGTCTAGGGTAGAAACTGACTAAAAATGAAAGTTTGATGACAATTGGGGTTTCAAAATTTGCCATTCAATTGCAGCTGCCAACGCCCTCATATTCAATGGTCCCTTTTCCTTGTCATGATGCACCGTCCGTGTCTGCACCGTCCGTATCGCACATGTATTTATCAAATTCAGTGCCTAGTTGGCAGCTCACATTCTGAAGTAAAAGGGAAAAAGATAATAAACTTAAAGGAATTGAATATTGACCGTTTTCTCTTCTTTATGAAGATGGATGGTCAAAATTAAGAAACATCTTAAATGAAAGTTCCATTTGCAATGCGCTTCGAGCCAGTTCGGATGTGAGACCATCATTTCCTTGTGCATTTATTTTTTCATGAGGCGTAAGACAGTTTCCACCCAGGTGAAAGTTGCCAATAGGGCAGCCACAACAGCAGCTTCAGACAATCCAATACAAGTTTCGTCTTGAGTAGCTACAATAGTGGTTGTAGCCAAGCCCGTAGCTGGCTGTGAGAAGCCATCCAAGCAGACTTTGGCCAGCCCTAATCATAGCTATATAGCAAGTGCTCATGTATCCTCTCAACAAGAATAGTCATCATAATTTCTATACTAAACTCATTTTGAATCAAATAAAAAAACTTCTTGCCAATGCCAATAGCAAGGGTCCATTAGCAATGTTCGACAGTCATGGGCTGTTGCTGTGCTTTTATGTTCAATAATTTAAGTTTTATATTCAATAACTAATTTCCTTAAAATATTTAAGATATACATTCAAATGCAAATGATGGTTATGAAATTAATTCCATAACTATGTATTAATCACTAGAAAATGGTTATAATGTTCTTAAAATATTGAAGATGCATGCAATGGTGATGAAATTAATTCCATAACTTTTTATCAATCACTAGACAATAGTTATAATGTTCTTAAAATATTATAGATACATATTCAAGTCAAATGCATTTGATGGATATGAAATTTATTCCATAAATTTTTATTAGTCTCTAGACAATGGTTACAATGTTCCTAAAATATTGAAGATATATATTCAAGTTAAATGCAATTAATGGTTAAGAAATTAACTCCATAACTTTTTATTTATGACTAGACAATGATTTCAATGTTCTTAAAATATTGAAGATATATATTCTAGTTAAATGCATTTGATGATTATAGAAAAATTATGATTCAGAATTTAAATTTATAATTATTTGATACCACATCTAACTATATAATATTTATAATGTTGGTAAAACATAGTGCATTATGTTCAGTATGTTGTGAAAAATAGGTGTTACGTGGGCTCATGGTATTATTAAAAAGGTATGATTCAAAATTTTAATTTATAATTATGTGATTCCACCTCGAACTAGATAACAATTAAAATATTGGTAAAACATAGTGCATTATGTTTAGTACGTTAAGATCATGAGCTGTTACGTGGGCACACAGTATTATTAAAAATTTGAAAGTTATAATTACTTGATTCCACCTCTTACTATATAATAATGATAATGCTGTCCAAACTAGTGTACTCTATAAGATAATATGGAGGAAAATATTTTTAGACAATAGAAATGAATGGCATGTCATTAAACAGTATTGAAAATAGAGTTTCAAAAGTTCAACATGATAATCAACCCTTGGATCCTTGTTGTTATCTTCATTATTTTTGTTACTACCATTGTTGACAGTGTCATCTGTTCGCCACCAACACTTTAGTGTCATGAGTAGCTCAATGTTCTCCGCTATCAACCTTGATTATTTGTAGTTGAAGATGGCATGACCAGCGGAAAAAATCTCTTTGAGGGTGCACTTGTCGCTGAGACTGATAAGAACTCCTTTCCAATTACTGCTAATCCTAGATACGAGTGCTCACTTGTGACCTTCTACCCATGTAGCGGTTCTGTTACCTTGATAGTGGGTGAGCTAATATAGACATCTAGCTCATGCATTGGATTAGAGGTGGGTGCATGATCATTATCTGACAAGAACTCATCAAGTGATTCATTGAAAAAAACTGTAGCTGTCTAGGCAGGATGAAAAGATACAAAAGAAACTGAATCAGTCATGTTTTGATCATTGCTAACCCCATGCGTAGTTAATAAATTCTGCATATAACTGATGACTTTGTCCCGATATTCACGATCAATTAACTGTAAATTCATGTATGGATCGATGAGTGCAGCAATAGTGAAGGCCTGGTTGCGAGTGAGGGCAGCTGCATATTTTGTCAGCATGGTCTTAATGGCCAGTCACACATTGTAGACGGAAGTTTGCTGACATGATGATATGGAACTATTAACTTGAAACATCTTTGACTTTGTAATCCCGCACATGACACTGTCGATATGCCTCGTTATCGCTTTGAGGATAACAATTGCTTCATTTGTTGTTGATGACTTCGATGGGCAAGCAAGGGCCGTAACCATTACAAGGGGTTGCAGTATCCTTGAAAAATCCTTGATCATCTGCCATTCTTTGTAAACCAGCACAAGTTTCTTCATCACATTTATTGCCATGACATCAAGAATATCCCTCTTCTCGATGCTTGCGACAAGCATCTCATATTTTAAATTCCACCAAGTCGTGTAATCTAAGGGGATCTTTTTCTGGTTCCGTAGGCCAAACTACTTGCACATTTATACATAGCACTGATCACATTGTGTCAACCCATGTATCGTAGTGACAATGTCCCTTAGCCAGAGAACTACTTTGCCCAACGAAGATGAACCAAACTCATCATGTGTGTTGAACTCTTCATTATCATTGGCGCCAAGACTATTATCATCCAAAATGATGGGCTCTGATGGTGACTCTATAACCCATAGTGATCTCAGCCCTGCTTGGACTAGAGGGTTGATGACGTGTGCCACACATACTATGTGCTTCTATTCATCTTCTAGAGAAGTAATCATTTTCCTGTTATTTGATGCATTGTCGATGGTCACTATGCACACCTACCAACATCATGTTTGTCGCAATCATCATGATATCCTTTTCATCCACTCCACTCAACTCACATCAATCTCTGTTTACCATTACTCAGCGCTCCCAAAGTGTCAGTTAAAATATGTTAAATTAGAATTAATTTGTAGTTGTGTACTACAAAGTTATATTAAAATTCTCTAAGTCATTCTACAAAATTTCATTTTATTAGGTTTTAGAGGATTAATTATTTTTGAATTTTTCTTCCCTAGTTTTTCTTTCGATTAAATTAAATTATTAAAACAAGTATAAGATCAAAAAATAGAAATTAAGGATAATATTTTTTATTCAATACTCTTTTCTTGTGGATTTGACCCTTAATTGCTCTAGGCTTTTATGAAAATGATACATATTTTTTATTAACCAGATATCTTAAATTACAGATTTAATCGTAATTTCTGGTTTCTCATATTCCAATCAAAACTGGTATTCTAATTAATTATTTTTCTGATAAAAAAACAAAGTGAATGTTAGAATGATATCAATATATTTTTCACCCAAGCCTTTATATAAAAAATGTTTTAAAACATTACCATCATGTGTCTGTCATCCCATGCCATGACAGAGATCCAGTTTATGAAAATTTTTCTTCAGAATAGTCTTTGAAAGATAGAAGGGAATTCTTAGAGGACCATAAGTTAACTTTCCCATCAGAATACCCTAAAATCATATAAGAATTTTAGTGGAATAGTGTATCTCATCATACAAGAATCTTACCATTTTAAAGTCTATTTTTAATGAGAAAGACTGAAATGGGATAGAGTTTCTAAATTCTCTGATAATGTTGGTCCAATTTTGATACTAAATTATTTTATTCACATTTCTAACACTCTGTTGAGGATTCTTACATCCTATAAAAATATTTTTTAAGATTTACTCTTTCATGGTATGGTGGATACATTGGTTCTCATTGACGAACGGTTTATTTTGTATTTATTAATTAGAAATTTGTGATAGCAATTTGATTATATAGTTTGTAAGTACTTCTGCTTTTTGGTTTTCCTTCCGAAGCCAGTAAAAGATTTTACTTATGAATGGAAATGGATTGTAATGTTTTCTTAACATTGTGTGACATTAAATTTTCAGTATATTTTTAAATGTTTTAGTAAGTCTCATGCATTCAGATCCTTATTTAATACCTGGAAAAAAAAATTGTGTCATTTTGTTGGTAAGTTGATGAGTAAGTTATCAGGTGAAAGATGTGTAGAGCTCTATTGCATTGATCTGGATGAAATAAAGTGAAATCCTTCATCAAAAGAGTTGGAACATAATGATAAAGCATCGACAAAACTATTAATTAAATAACTTGGAACAGATCAAATCCATGATTTGATACATCCTCAAGTGAGTCATGTAGAGCTGGTCCACTATGCAGCATCTGGAATTATCCGCACAACCCCTAGCAAGTCAAATCTCCTCCTTCCTCTGGACAAGTTATGTTCACACTCCTCCACCATCATTATGTCAATTGATTGCATCGAGAATGTAGAGGAGCCATGGGTAGAAGGTATAAGAAGGGGAAGATTTGTAAACAATTTGATATGGGTATAGTTTGTACAAGGCCTTTCCCTGTTTGTATTAAGTAAATCTTATGATGTCCAAAAGACCATTTGCGTGTGACCCTCCGGACCCATGTACGACTCCAGTTCATGACTCCACTGGCCAAATAACCTTTATTGGCCTTCAGAATTAATTACGTATATGATCATACATATTAATTAATGACAGATAGATTCCACCCAAGTGATAGGTCTAGGTCACCAACTCGTGCTCTACAAGATTCAAAGGAATGGAACCTGTTTGCCATCAGTTACCATGTTTGTATTGTCCCTAATTTACTTGATGATCCTAGGATGCCTTAGGGTATGATCAAGTATGAAACCCTAATCCGTCATATGAATTAGTACTGATTCATTGAGAAATCATCAAAGAACATGTTTTGGTATTCCATTGCATTGGCAAAGGACTTCATTGCATCTTATTCCTTGAGTTGTCTCCTCTTATAGTGAGGGTAGATGACCCTATCTGGATAACTCAATCATCTTCATGAGCTTCTTTCTTAACCCAAATAAGATTGCTTAGAATTGTATGAGTAAGAACTCATAGGCCATGTCAAAGTAGATCTGTCCATCCACAATACATCTTTTGTGTCTCAGGTCTAAGGATCACTTCCACAACCTTTACATGTCTTAAACTTACTTGACACTTTGGTATAATAATATTGAGGGAATTGACAAATAAATTAAGTGTACTCTTTCTGCTAAGACTACCCACTATCTATCCTTAGTGTCACCATACTAATGACTTTGGAACATGCTATACTCATCATATCTGTGAGACTAGATAACATGGTTCTATATGGATAATTTGAAGTCTCTCTTGAGTATTTAGAACACATGCTTAAAGTATAGTAATCTTCATATTATGACTTAATCATAATTGACTATGTCAGATCATGTTTTGATGGTCTTTAAAAAATTTACATGTCTACTATACTGAATACATGTTATTAGTGGACAATGAGATATGGAATGTGTCACTATCTTGCTGGTTACAAATATCTCCATTAAGGCGAATCTGATCATTATTAGTAACTTCACTCATTTTGACATTATAATGATTACTTGAATTGATTTTTTATGACTTTTGGAATTCGAAAAATATATATTTGAGAATATGGTGAGTTAACCGACAGGTCAAGCTTGTAAAAATGTTTTCTACAGTGTTTGAGGAAGGAGCATCAAGTTTGATAGACACTTCCAGGAAAGCAAGTGACACTGAAAAGGACATAAAGCTTCATCGACATGATTCACATCAAAGGGAGAACTTTAGAGTTTGGTATTGTGCTAATTATGGAAGCATGAGATTTGAGAAGCCATGCTATATCCAAGCAGAGTTTGAAGTCATAGACATAGAAGATTGGTGTGTTTGTAAATGTTGAAGAACTTTTCCACAAAGTGCAAGAATGAGAAGAAATCTGAAAAGAACCATTCACAATTCAAATTGACTTCTCACATCTACATTAAGTAAATACTTCATCCAAGCAAGATATGAGCTGAGAGAATAAATTACCAATGTATAAAGATTAGGGGAGAACCCACCTATATTTGTATTAAATATTTTGGCCTAGCAAGTTAGCAGGTTGTGTGAATGGATGTTGCATGCTCCTTTAATACTACTTGATTGGGATACTAAAATTAAGACAAGTTTGAAAAAAACACCCTTTTCCTTGGAGTTTGTTTTCAACAATGTGCTGACAAAAAAGAGATAGAATAAAATTTGTAGAAAGAGAGATGCCATGTGATTTTGATCAATTGATTGAGATGTTATATGCCCTTGAATAACCATGATTTCTGTAGTTTATTAATATCTGAAGACATATTCCTACTTTTTAAGGCAACAATACTGGGTAACACTGACCAACTCAATTTCTGCAATACTATAACCATTATATGCTGCTTTGATGTGCGAATCAATGAATTTATATGATGCATTATGATCTAGTGGATCGGTAGTTAAATTCATGGTACCTTTTCAAATTGCTTTTAAATTATAACCTAGGTCCCTAAACTTGGAATGGATGGCGAAGCATAGGTGGCAAGCTGTTATATGGATATGGTGCTTTACCCGTAAGACGCTTCTCCAGCTGTCGCAAGAATTGTATGGGAGTCATCATTGGAGGGACTTCCCGAATTACCATACCAAGGTTCTACGTACTCTGTGCAGCTATGGTTATTGATCCTGTGAAGCCTACCCAAAGGTTCAGGCCAGATGTAGGAAGTGGATGATACATTTTTATATTTCTATGAGAAGCTCTACGGCACCCACGATGCCCTGTAGTGAATTATGGTAATTAAATGTTTAGTAACAATGTGTATGTATAATTTTTAAAACTAAATTAATTTCCTATAAAAAATTAACTAAAATAGAGATTACCAAATAAATATAAATTCCCTTCATTCAGTTTATCTATAATTAGTTATGGAATCATTGTAGTTTCCTTGAGACGTTTTAAATAGAACTAAAATAGAAGCAGTCATTCAAGTTTTGGGAATTATATCGATCAGAAAGTGTGTTACTCCAAAAACAAAGATGACAGGCAAGAGAATGAGCTTGATGAAATGAATAATTACTCTACAAATGGTTGTCTTTCTGACTATTTCAGTGTCTTCTGATTGGTCTGATTCTAAAAAATGCTGAAACTTGCAAAGACCAGTTGGGGAAACAAACAAGTAAAACTACACCGAAAAAACTAAAGGAATAAAATAAAGTCTCAACTTACGGAATAAAAATATGAAAGAGATATATAAAAATGATAGCTTAGGATTATTCCAAAAAGGGTAAGCTCATTAATTTCAAAACCAATGCATGAGATGCTGAGTGGTCATATGAAGAAAAAATTATTCCACCTGAAAACAAACTATGTTTGTAAGTACTTTTATTGAATTTTCTAATTCGGTGGAATATATTGTTTTCAACATATCATTAGGCTTTGACGGTCCAAGTCTGGTCCAGGGTTTTAGCAAAGACCTAAATCTTACCTAAAGAAAGATGGGTCCGGTCCGGTTTTGGTCTGTTCTTGTAACATCCCGATCCGGTCTGAATCGGTCCTGGTGTGGTCAGGTTGTCTTGTCAATGTCAAAGTCAGAGTAGAAACTTTATGTTCATATTAATGTTAAATATCCTCTACATCAAGTGGGTGTCCATAGATGGTCAAATATATGATGTCTACACTGAGTTCAATAGGAACCTCTCCATCGAGTTAGATTTGATATTTTTATAATTTTCCCAAAAATATTAAATGTATTTAATAAATTACTTCCTGTCACGTTTGTCCCTTGGACCTAATCCTGTTTGACCAACCGGTCCAGCCTCAAATCAAGGACCACCGGTTTGGTTGGGTCAAACTGGTCCTCAGTCCTAAATGGCCAACTCTACATATCATTTTACCATATGACTTTCATTTCAATTAGCTGTAATCAAGGAGTATGTGTACAGTGGAAAGTATTCATTTTAGGTGAGATTCTTTCATGTACATATCGTTGTTATGCATGATGAGTATTCATTTTGATAACTTAAAAGGTAGTTAACAGCCAGTCACCTTTATTAAAAAACTAAACACTAGTAGTCCATAGATAAAAAAATGAATAAACATGCAAATGCCCGGAAAGCATTATGCTCCGGTATGACAACAGTCTATCTAAAGCAAGGCAATGGTCGAAGCCAATCAACAAGTACCATTAATTTCTGGAGATCTTTGTAATTTGAAAAATGAAATTGGAAATTAAACGGATTATTTCAGGCAACTTCTTCCTAAATGACACACATCTTTCTAGAGTGTAGTTGGTTTCTTCATGTTCTTATTTTCCACATGGTCAACACCACCCTCTGTGAATTCACTGTGAACTCAGGTCATGTTCGGTCCTGGCCTTTTCAATCCCATGGATAACAATGGTCACACCAGCCACAGGACTAAATCCAAAAGTCTTCGCCTACTCCAAATCATAAATTTATAAATCTATATTAATTTTTCAATTCATGATTTGCCCTACAATTATCAAAATATTAAATCACAGCTACTAACTCATTTTAAAATGGATAATATGAACATTTTACTAATTATGCATTAGTGTAGATTAATTAAAGGTGCAAAGCCAATGAACAAATGCCTGGCAAGGATTATGCTCAGGGATGACGACAGCAAGGCAACATTACAAGCCAATGAACAAAAAACTACCGCCATCTTTTTATCTAACACTTCAACAGATCAGTGACATGAGTTCCTGGAGTAAAATCATGATGATACATTTGGAATAGAAGTGAATGAAACATTCAAATACCGACCGCTAGTAGTAAATGGTTTTACTTTCCTTTACATAATAGTAACTAATCAATATTTGGTGGATATATGACAATAAGCGTTCTCAAAAATAAAAATAATCCTCTCTAACGATGCCCGTCGGCCATTTTGTGTATTGTTTGTATTCACTTCTCAGTAAAACTCAGCAACATTCAAAAATTTTGTCTCTCCTTTTCTTGAACATTAGCTTTACAACGCATTACCTTCACAGAAAATTACTAGGTCCACATCGGATTCCTATAGTCAGAGTTATTGTTTACCGAAAAACAATTAACCACATATTTTTGAACTACAGAAATCGCCATTAATTTCCGGAGATCTTTGTGATTTGAAAAATGAAATTGGAAATTAAACGGATTGCAGGCTTCTAGAACACTCAGGTGACATCCTTTTCCACTTTGGTTGACGCGTAGCTTCCAGAGATTGTGGCCACATATCAGGAGAAATAAAAGCTTCATGTCGTCAGGGTACGCGGTAATAAGTCAAATGAACACGATACCGTGTTGAAAACTTACTTCAGTCTTAGGTTTTCTCTCTGTAGACCTGGCTGTTGTCTTATCTGATCATTCCAATCGAATATTTCAGAGTAAAATAAGTGTATTATCGAAAAAGGCAAGATCCTCTTCCCTGTCAGGAGTTAAAATATAGTTCGAAAGAGAAAGAAAAGTTGTGTTTCTATCTCTGGGTTTCTCCTTGTGTAATCCTTTCTTTACAGGTTTTTCATACGCTTAAATATAAAACTAGGTGAGAGTAAAAAAATAGAAGATACAGCATTATGACCGACAACACCGATTAAACACGGCAGCGCCACGAGGCATAGAGCTAGAAAACATTTAATTGAGAGGATGAAGGGAGAAATCTCCGACTTCTATCAGGGAACTGCCTCCGTAATTGACACGACCAGTATTTGGTCCGAAGCGAAAGCAGAACGCTAAAGGGATGACCGAATAGATGAGTAATTAAATGTTAAACACGGAGAATAAAGACAGGGCATCGACGTTGTGTATGAGAGGGACTCAAAGAAAAAAGTATTGGGGTTCAAGTCTTCAGAGACGCCGCCTTGGTGGACGGAGGAGGCTTCCTCAGTTCCCACCCGGAAGTCTGGCCCCGTCTTTCTTTCTCTCTTTTCCTCTTCCTCTTCCTCTCTCTCTCTCTCTATTATGCTTTCTGTTACCCTTGCCTTTTCTCTCTTCCCTCTCTCTCTCTCTATCCCCGTTTCTCTCTCTCAAAGCGCGATCTTTCTCGCTCTTTCTCTCTCTCTCTCTCTGTGTCCCTGTTTCTCTCTCTCAAAGAGCGATCTCTCTCTCTCTCTCTCTCTCTCTCTCTCTCTCTCTCTCTCTCTCTATTTCGCTTTCTCTACCTCTCTATCTCTCTCTACCTCGCTATTTCTCACACTCTCTCTCTCTCTCTTATACGAAACTCCGCGTCAAGATACTGTTGACCACCCACCAACCATCCCTCCCTCCCCCACCTCTTTCCCTTCTTTTTACTCGCGTCGTATAAAGCTCCTCCTCCCGTTCCCTTCCTCCTCAACCTCCTCCGTCCTCTCCCTCTCTATTTCCATCCAAAAATCAAATACACCTACGCAGACACACCCACAAGTAAAAACTGCGTCGGAAAGAGAGCCATATAGAATTAGGAGACAAGAAACGCAAGGAGAAGTAACATCAAGCGCTTGAGAGAAGCGAGACGATGGCGACCGCGAAGAGGGCCGTCGCCCTCTTCCTCCTCCTCGCAACCGCGGCGGCGTTGATCGCCCCGTCGGCGGCGCAGTGCGCGAGCCAAACCTTCGCCGGCGGCGCGACGTACGCGCGGTGCGCGTCTCTGCCCCGGCTCGGCGCGTCCCTCCACTGGACCTACCGCCCGGCCGAGGCCGCCGTGGACGTCGCCTTCCGCGCGCCGCTGGCCTCGTCGGGCTGGGTCGCGTGGGGGCTCAACCCGGCCGGCGCGCGCATGGTGGGCACGCAGGCGCTCGTCGCGGTCGTCGACGGCGCCGGCTCCGTCGCCGCGTTCCAGTCTCGGATCGACAGCTACAGGCCGTCGATGCAGCGCGGGGAGCTGAGCTTCAACGTTTCGCGGCTCTCCGCCGCGGTCTCCGGCGGCGTCGTCTCCGTGTTTGCGACGATCAGACCGCCCAACAACGCCACGAGAGTCAGCCACGTCTGGCAGGCGTCGACCGCGCTCGCCAGCGGCGTCCCCGCCGGCCACCCCCCCTCCGGCGACAACGTGCTCTCCTTGGGCACCCTCGACTTCCTCTCCGGCGACAACGTGCTCTCCTTGGGCACCCTCGACTTCCTCTCCGGCGACTCCGTCGCCAGCGGAACCAACGTCAACCGCCGCAGAAACGTAAGCTCTCTCTCTTTATCTCTATCTCTCTTGCTCTCTTTCTCTCTTCCTATCTCTCTCTCTCTTTCTCTTTTTCGCTCTTTCTCTCTTTCTCTCCTTCTCTCTTGCTCTCTTTCTTTCTTTCTCTCTTTCTCTCTTGCTCTCTTTCTTTCTTTCTTTCTCTCTTTCTCTCTTTTATCTCTCTTTCTTTCTTTTTATCTCTCTTTCTCTCTTTTATCTCTCTTTCTTTCTTTTTATCTCTTTTTCACTCTTTCTATCTCTCTCTTTCTCTCTTTCTATCTCTCTCTTTCTCTTTTTCTTTCTCTCTTTCTCTCGGTCTCTCTTTCTCTCGGTCTCTCGGTCTCTCGGTCTCTCTTTCTCTCTTTCTCTCGGTCTCTCGGTCTCTCGGTCTCTCGGTCTCTCGGTCTCTCGGTCTCTCTTTCTCTCTTTCTCTTCTATCGTTCAAAGGAATGGAAGACGGACAGTAGCTTGAGATGGACTGAAGGGGACTTGCGCCGTTCCTGTTGGCTAGGATTCGTGTTTTGCCGATTTAGATGAAAGTCCTCTGATTTTGATGAAGGCTGTGTTAACTAGTTCATCGGGCTTGTTTTGGTTGGAAATGGGGATGAGGAGATTGATTTTTTTTATTTTTTATGATGTGGGTGGTGCGCAGGTGCACGGGATATTGAACGGAGTGAGCTGGGGAGTGCTCATGCCGCTGGGCGTCGTCATTGCCCGCTACGTTCGGGTTTTCGAGTCGGCGGATCCCGCCTGGTTTTATCTCCACGTCGCGTGCCAGTGCTCCGCCTACGTGCTCGGCGTGGCCGGGTGGGGAACGGGGCTCAAGCTCGGCAGCGATTCCCAAGGCATCCAGTACTCTAAGCACCGGGTCATCGGCATCGTGCTCTTCTCCCTCGCCACGCTTCAGGTACCCATCTCACCCCTCTAACCTCCTCGATCAATCACGATCGAAACCCTTAAAATCATCGTCCACCAACTATTTTGGCGATATCGGCACAATTATCGAAATCTTTTTCATTTCACTATTACTGTTACTGTTACTCTGTGCGCCATCCTCATCTGTTTTCATTAATACTTCTTTCCTTGAGCTTCTATCGTATATAATTGTTTTTATCATGCTTCAAAATATACTGTTAGTACGGGTACCGTTATTATTTCCTTCTCTTAATCTTTATTTCTGTCTGCGCTTCTTATTACAATTAAGAGTAGAGTTGTTACTATGTGCACCAGTATCGTTTGGTTTTGTTCATCTTTTGTTTTTTCTGCGGATATCTGTCTATCGGTATTCATTTATAATAATTATCACGGTCGTTGTTACTCTAATCGACTATCAAAGTATGACATGGATAACCTCTGTCTATTCATGTGAATCCTTTTGTATTTGTTCTCATAATTGCATTGTTGTTGATACGGAATTTCAGGTGTTTGCGCTGTTCTTGAGGCCAAACAAAGATCACAAGAGGAGGATATACTGGAACGTGTACCACCACTTGGTGGGCTACTCCATCATCGTGCTGAGCGTAATCAACATTTTCGAGGGATTCGAGATCCTCGACAGGGAGAAGAACTGGAGGACGGCGTACATCGGCGTGATCTCCGCCATTGCCGGGGTTGCCGTGATTCTCGAAGTCTTAACCTGGTTCATCGTCATACGCCGGCGGAGGAGCACCGCCGCTAGAAAGGGGACCAACAACGGCACGGCGTGATCGCTATCTAGACTATAGTTTCTTTGCATATTCTTTCCACAGAACCCTCTTTCGTGTGACTTTTATCTTTCCTTCTCTCTCTATCTTTTGACCCATCGTGTACCCATTTTTTCTCCGCTCTTATCTTATACGACGGTTGTGATTTTTTTGTATTGACGCGTTTTACGTACTTTCTCCACCTACTCTGCCACTTCTCTCTTCATCTCAATTCCCATGACGCCGCATCTTTCTCTACCTAATTTCTCTCTCTCTATTCCCTCTTTATCTATTCACTCTTCCTACTTTCTCTCTTTATCTATTCACTTCCTTTCTATATTCTCTCTTTACCAACTGTATCTCTCTCATTTTCTCTCTACTCTCCATTGCGAAATGGTTGGTGGGTCAGATATGCCTGTTGGAGGAAAAGTGGACGATTTTTTTATAGCCCCAATCCCCTTAACGAAGGTCACTTCAAACTAGTGTTCGCCTGTCTTGACACCGGTATCAGATTACAGCTACGGGACGGATGCTGTATCAGATACCGAAAATCAAATCTTCGGTATCTGTTTTTTCCGATATCCTGATATCAGATTACGATATCGGATATCGGTTGCTACAGTGCCGACATCTGATATCGTCATCCGCCTCCGTCTCAGGGGGAGGATGACAATCTTGGATATCGGTGTTGGATATCAGATTCCGATATCCAACTTAAAAGGGTTGTATGCAATTTTAATTTAATTATTATCAAGCAGCCGTTGGACAATCGTGCGTAAGAGGTTCGATGGGAGCTTTTTACTCTAATAAGGGGCACATCTATTATATACAGCTTGGACTTTTTTTTCCTTCCATATGGGATAAGAGCAGGATTCCGAGTTTAGCATCAAACTCCGAATCCTTTATCCCATGTGGAAGAAAACAGAAAATTCAGGTTGTATGTATTGGACGAAGTATTAACATATTAAATATTATATATATATAACCCGCTTAAAATATACTATTTTTTAATAAATATATATCTATATCATTTAATGTGTATTATACCTTGTTTTATATATACAGAGCATGATTTTTGCTTTTTTCTATATGGGATAACGGATTCGAAGTCTAATGTAAACTCGAAATCCCGTTATCCCATATGGAAGAAAATAAAAAACTTGCACTGTATAAATTAACCGGGGTTGAAAATATAACAGAATCATATGGCCATGGATGTATTTAAATCATTGAAATGATGATTAATAATGTTTTTTTCTGTCAATACCGGATATCAATATCCAGATACCAGTTCCAATATCCGGATATTGAAATCCGATATCCGTTATCCTATATCCGGATTGTCCTTACCCCTCCGATATCCGTCACCGATATCCGTCAACATCTAAAAGACGGATACCAATCGATATCAGATATCCAATATCAGACATCATCCGGGTTTTCTTGCCGATATCGGATATCGGACGGATATCGATTGGACAAAGACTAATTCGAACCACACATCTAATGAGTCTCCCACTAGGGGATCCATTTTTTGACTTACATGTAGTTCTCAATTAAAAAAATATTTCTTAACTAAACAAATGTAAATTTTGACATAGTTTTCACCAAGAAATTGCTTCCAGAGAATACAAATACAACCGCACATATTCCACATGCACAGTTTCTTGATAATCAAAGATGTTACCGTGATAGTGGAGCAACTCACCATATCATAGATGATCAGAATATTCTACCGCAACCACAAAAGTACGAGGACAATGATCATCTTTAAATAGGTAATGGCACAGGTTTGAACATTCTAGCCGTTAGACCTTCAAAATTTACTACTTGTGACAGAATACTCTAATCTTAAAAGCATAATACATACTCCAAAAATACTAAGAATATGTTATCTATTCACAAATTCACATCTAATAAGGATGTTTCTATAACTTTTAAGCACCTGATTTTCTCTTCAATAACAAAACAACCAAAAAAATTTTCCTTCAAGGAAAAACTAGATACATGCTGTACTTCCTGGATCATCAACAAACCAATTCTACAAAGGTTGGGAAGAAATCTTCAACAGAAATATGCCAGTCAAGACTATGTCATCCGTAGCTTTGAATATCCTACAATATCATTTGCTATTTTGGATTCTATTTTGCATCCTGAAAAATAATTTATCTGTAATTATTCCAATATTTAAAAATCTCATAAGCTCCCTTTATCATATACACAACATGTTTCTAATCACAAACTTGAAATCATTCACTTATATCTTTGGGGACATTGGCATGATCTGTCTCATTCAGATTATTCATACCACGTTGTCTTTCTAGGTGATTTTGGTAAGTATTCCTGGCTTTAAAAGCTTGAAAGAAAATTTGATCTAGTGGTAATTTTAATGACTCTTCAAAAACATGTTGAAAATAAATTCTCATCCAAAATCAAATGCTTACAATCTGATGCTAGATTATAAGGTCCTGGTATGGATGAAAACTTGGAACGATTTGCAATGGAAGATTTAAAATGGAATCATAACAACATCAATAGAACATTTTATTCAAATCACATGGACATGGATTGAATCCGTGATTTATCAGATCCTCGAGTGATACGAGTCAAGCTTCTCATATGTGCAACCTCTAGGCATATCCACGCGATCCTCAGTAGATTGAATCATCTCTTTCACCTTTGATGAGCTCCATTCATACTCATGATTGTTGTTACTCTATCCTGATCACATCAGTAATTGAGAGGAACGAATGGGAGAAGGGAGAAGAAAGGGAAGATCCCTAGAAAATTATTTCCTAGAGAAATTTTGTTCAATGCCTTCTGCTATTAATAATGTGGGTATTTTCATTAAACCCCCCAAACTTTATGTATGTCTTAGAATATCCAAACGACCATTTGCATATGACCCTCTAGGCCCATATATCATTCTAGTTAAAGAGTCTAATGACCCAACAACCTTTAGTGGGCTTCCAAAGTAATTAACTATAACAGCATATAGATTATCTAGTGATGGATAGATTTAACCAAATCAATAGATCTAATACCCAGCTAGTGGGGTGCCATGCTACACCTTGTGCTTTAGAATATACAAATGATTGTGTATTAGATCACTCATAGAACATGCCCATCATCAATCACCGTGCAAGTATAGTCCTTCATTCACTTGACGCTTCTAGGAAAACTTAAGGTACGGTAAATTTTCAAATGCTATTTGGTCTTCCAAGTTAGTGTTGATGCATTTTGAAACGATCTAAGAACTCTTCTATGATGTTTTACTACCACAAATAAGGACTTCCGTGAGCTGACTCTTGCCAACCAAGTATGGACTAAAGCAAGGCACTTTTACTCACTCATATTAGGGTTCCCATCTTGAGCACTCAATCATCTTTGAAATTTTTTTTATGTACCCGAACTAAGACCATTTCGAATTCCATGATTAGGAGCTCATAGATCATAGTCAAAGTACAATTATCCGTCCATATGAAGTCCTTGGTGTCTCATATCTAAGGACCACTTACAAAAGTGTGATCTGAATCAACCTGATTGAGAGTTTAGTATAATACCATTCCAGGATTTGTACATATGAAGTCTTTCCACTGTCTATCCTTATTGTCTCCACACTAATGACTACAAGACAGGCCATACTCATCACATTAGTGAGGCTGTATAGTGTTGTTCAATGTATATACTTTGATGACCTTCTCTAGTATCCTTCTAATATGAATCTTTAAGAACACTTACTTAAAGACTAGTGGTCTCCATATTATGATCTCATCATAATTCATTTAGTCCAATCATGTATTCCTAAACTTCGTTATAAGAATTACACGTACATTAAATGAATACATTGTATCAATCAACTTGAACAAGATAAAGAATTTTCAATTGGCTTTTTGGCCATATATATTTCCTTTAATCTCCCACTTGGATAAAAGTCAATCACTCTTTGTGAACAAACCCTTTGTTTTCTAGTGATGCTAAAATTAATTAAGGTAACATAGGCACATTCTTGAACAAAATTGAACAGATGAAAGGAAACATAGGTACATTGTTGAAACAGTTCTAGCCATGCTTCATCAGATCAAAATCCAAAAGAAATTCTGGGACGAAGCAGTGATAACTGAAGCTTACGTCATGAACAGATTATCTACTCCATTTTTAGAAAACAAATTCCATTATTAAGTTCTTTTTAAAACTAACCATGACAAGTATGTACTTAAAAAATTTGGTTTCATATATTATACATTTACAATAGATATACAAAAAATAAATTAGAGCTCACGTCAGAGACGTGCATATTCTTGGGATATATCAATGTCTTTCAGTTCTTGTAGGTAAATTTATTATATTATGAAATGTTATTTTATTTGACAATGGATTTCCTTTTACATTTTTACTTGAAACACCATATGATAAAAAAACTCCTTGGATCATTTCGTAATGATTCAATGAGTGTTGTCACCAGTAAAAGAGACAATAAAAATGTGACACAGTTGGCATGCGAAGTTCCAACTGTTACATGTTTAGTATCGCCCCTTGAATACTCAAATCATGATCCAATAGGTATAAAAGGTTATCACCCGTTGTTTCTGTTGAACTGTTAGATGTTGATCCAAACAACCATATGGATCCAGAATAACAAGTAATGAACATACTTGACCATTCTCATGAACAAGGAGACACTCTAAAAGCCAAAATTTTTATAGATTTGTATTTAGAGGAAGTCGTGGATCTATCTCCCTAACATCCTACTAGTCAATGAGCAAAGCAAAAATGCTTACCATTCTACGGTTAAGCACCTAATCCTAATGTGTCTAACTACAAAAGCATTTACCATGGGAGAACCTACCACCTTCTCCACAACATCCAGAAGCGACGAATTGATGGTTGCATCAACAACAGGAAAGCATGCTTTAATGCAAATGAAAATTTGGGATTTTTTTCACGCAAATCCAAACGCTCATGTCATTAGATGCAGATGGATTTTTAGAATAAAATATAAACCACAGGTGATATTGATAAGTAAAAAATCAGACTTGTTCATAAAAGTTTCAACCAACAGTGGGGCTTTAAGTTCATTGAAATGTTCACCCTTGTAATCAAGTATACTGTAGTCTGGTTAGTCATAACTTAAAATTTCATCAGCTAGATGTTTTCAATGCATTATGGCATGAAGTTATATACATGTAGCAACCACTCTGACTTAAAATTCCTGATTGTCCAAAAAATATTTGTCAACTTAAGAAGTATATCTATGAATTTAAGCAGTCACTGAGAACCTGGTTTACAAAATTAACTCTTTCTTCATAATATTTCTATTGTGGGTTAAAACACCGAGACGTATTCAAATGCTTGTCTGATTTTTCCCGTTTTATTTGAATCTATGTGGATGATATTCTATTAGTTTCTCCACGATAGTTAGAAATGAATCATTTATAATCACAATTAAAGTCGAAATTTTCTATAAAAAATCTTGGAAAATGCTCACAAGTCTACTGACATTGAATTTATTAAACATGATACAGGCTACATTGTGTCTCAATGAAAGTAAATTTCACAAATTTTGCATCAGTAAAATATGGAAATTAGTAAACCCACCTCTACTCCATGTAACTTGTGAAAACATTCATCTAGTAACAATGATCTTGCCAATCACACTCTGTATTGTAAAATTGCAAGTTCTCTTCAATACTTAACATTAACATAACCTGATATAGCATTAAAAATTACTAAATCCTGTCAAAATATGCATTCATCCACCTATGATGCTCATAAACATTTCAAGCATCTGCTTCATAACTTATTTGCAAACTCTCAAATGTTTCAATTAAGGTATTCAGTGATGCATATTGGGTGGGAGATCAAATTGATAGGCACTCTACTAGTGCTTTTCTAATACAATTTGACCAAATTTTGATCTCTTGGAACTCCAAGAGATAACCAACTATAGTAAGATCCAGCATCGAGGCTGAGTACAAAAAATTGAGAAATGCAACAGCTTAAGTCTTATGGGTTTGATTTCCCCTAAAAGAACTCCAGATCAACCCAACCAAAGTGAAAGTTCTACGGTGTGATAATAGTGGAGGTACATACCTTGCACCTAATCCAGTTTTTCATTGCAAGACAGAGCACATGGAAATTCATTTTCACTTCATCTTTGAACAGGTCACGGAAAAATCTCAGCAAATTTGATTTCTCTCTGGTGAGGCATAAGAGAGAAGGTGGCAGAGTTATCAAGAGAGAGATCCACAAGCGGATCTTCACCTAATGGGTGTGATTTAATCATGTCTTTTCTATCCTAGTCATTCTTGTTGTGCCACATACCCTCTTCCTGAAGTGATGTGACGGACATAAAGAACATATATCAGACGCAAATGTGTGTGCCACCCCATCCAAACCCTCTGAATGGGTCACGTATTCCCACATCACCTCTACATCTAAGCTGTTAATTTGCAATAGTTTGCATATCACTGCAACAAAAAGACAATGATTACCACATATGCCTGGTATCAACCTATACTGCCTAATGTGTACCACAGCCATCACACATTCCTGGAGCATGTCACCATCATCAAGACCACTTTTTGTGCATCACTATCATCGTAGTTGTTTGACACACACCGCATATCATGTGCCGGTGATGTTGCATTGTGGTGACTACCATTTTTTTCCCATGAATACACTTTTACAAGCCCACACATGCACAATGTTCGATACAATGCATCTTACTTATTTTTATGCCATCTGCATGCACCCAACAGCAATTCTATGAGACGCTAGGAGTCAGATCATTTATTCTCATCCTTGTTCCTTATTTTTTCATTTGAAGCCTGGAAAAGCAAAACTCAATAACATAATGTGACTCAAGTTGCTGAACTTGAAAATATGAAATAGCCCAATCAGAAAATAAGGATAAAAATATACAAAATAGTACTGAAACAGAAAAGAATGTATATCATGATAAATAAATAAAAATGACATCATTTGTATACCAAATAAAACTTTTAATGCTGCAACATCTAAGATGCATGTAATCAAGACTTATGCAGACAAAGAAATATACATTTTTACTGGCCAATGAGGGTAAAGATTATGAGAGAGAGAGAGAGAAAGTACAATACCTTTTATCTA
This sequence comes from Wolffia australiana, assembly GCF_029677425.1. NCBI lineage: Eukaryota > Viridiplantae > Streptophyta > Magnoliopsida > Alismatales > Araceae > Wolffia > Wolffia australiana. The sequence continues at coordinate 4,688,463 of NC_135843.1, forward strand.
CAAGAGTTGGGTTTAACTTGGCACCCCAAAATTATGAAACTAAAGTAATCTATTAGGTTAAATTATTCATTTTTTACTTAGTCTATATTCTGATAGAGTTAATTAATGGGGTTTATCAATAAATAACATTATGTCATGAAAGTTATTAACTATACTAATAACAGGGTCACGTATAAGATCAATTAAGTTGTAAGAAATTTTATGAAAAACAATAATGACTACATATAGAGGGCACTGATAACCTGAATTTTTAACATATTAATCTGGCATTATTTGCATGTTCATTTTCATTAAATCAATACTGTATGCAGGTTATCAAGCTCAAAATGATTAAATTTATTTTTAGAATGATATCCTGAATTTTATTTATTTTTAAAATTTTTGGAGATTTTTCTGACATCACGTACTGAAAGATTATAATTTTCTAAGTGAGAATATAATTTTTATGGAATGTTTTGACATTAAATTGGTAAAGATATGATAATTCTAAGTTAAAATATATATTTATTTATATTTTCTGGCCTTTATTTTATTAGACATGAATTTTAGAACTTGTTTTGAGTCTTTTATTTTGCGACACCACATGTCGCCGTTCGATTTTTCAAATGACGACAACTCAGAGTTAGAGATAATGCTTGGCAACAACCAATCATTAAGCCTGGTTAATGATGGGCGTCAGCCAATCATTTTAACTAAGTCGTTAATGCATCACGACTAATGACGCCGTAATGGCATTTAAGACAAAAGAATCTACTTTTTCTCTTTTACTGGGTCAGAGTGACGTTGACGAATATAAAGTAATTTTTTTTTGTAATAAATGTTGCACGAAAACCCAGAAGCAAAGACTACAAAATTGGTTTTCTGTTTCTTTTTTTGACCAGTCAACGATGACACCTGCAATGATGTGTAAGCAGCACATGGCACCATGAGGACATGTTGCATGCATGTGTTAAATCACGATTGGAGTAAAAGGGAACAGATGATGTGGCACTCCCTGATGCAGCACCACGTCAGCTGCGAGCTAGTCATTTTATTAATATAATTAAATAACATACTATTATTATTTTAGTTTTGTATTTTTCCTTGGGTGACACGTGACACAACAAGAGTTGTCAATCACAGATGATGAGGAAGCATCTCAGCCAGTCATTGCATTATATGATTGGATCAGACAAACCCTAACCGAATGATGCGACGGCACTGACGAGGGCGATGAGAGAGAAATATTTGAATTAAATCAACGGGTAGGAATCATCCAACTTCCAGATTTGATATCCGACAATACAGAACTTGGATTGAGTTCAAATTTTAAGGGAAGCTTTGTCTATTAGTCCTCTAGCCATCCATATGGTTGGATCTATCAATTTACCCCTGATATTTTTAAATAATATCAATAAGCTTACGTCCTCCTAGAGAGGGATCAAAGGTTAGCCTCTTGCCTTACAATGAGTTTTCTCCAATGCACTTGCTGCATTCATCTTCATAATCCATCATCTCCTCCTATCACCATCACTAATCCTCATCATTTGTCCTCCATTATCATCCATCATCCAACATCCACTATCCACTATCACCCCTCCTATACCAATATGGCCTCTTCACTGATTTCTCTTTTTCCCTTTGAGAAAGCATCTATCAATATCTCTCCATTTCTATCATCGTTCTACCTTATTCTCACCTTCTCCATCATCATATCCACTAGCGTTTACGTCGCTTCCACCACCACCATCACGATCAAGTCTTGTCTATCAACCCTCATCTATCATTAATTCTAACTCCATACTCCGTACTCTATATTGGTATCGCTAATGCTACACACTCAGTAGCTCATACACTATACGTAACTCTTCTCATCATCTTAAGTTCACTCGATCGAGATAGGTTCTTCCCTAACATTCATTCCCTGTGGAGATGGCCAGTACTCGTCTCTAGCTAACTAAATTATTTACGAGTGTAGGTTTATAAATTTTATTGATTAAACCAAAATTATCAATGTCGTAGTTTTTACACTAATGTTGAGTTTATCAGGCACTCATTTCAAATGCCCATCATAGCAAGGCTCCAGAGCCCCCTTGTCTTCTTCCGTTTTCAATATTATCTATCCTCAAAGTGTCACATGGTGGTAAGAAGATAAACTCTATCTTAAAGGATATTTAGAGAAGTTCAAGAGGAGACCCACTTTTGTAGTGGTCATATGGATATTTCTTGAGGCGTGACACATGAACAGCTTGAATGTAACCTTACATGGAAAAGGTATGGATGAAATAAGTTCCGCACGAGGTCATATGATCATCACATATGTTATAATTTTTAATATGATTCAACAATATTATTTTTCTATGAAGTCCACAAAACCAAAAAAACCTAGGACCTAGATACCCACAAAATCAAATCATCCACAATGCACTTGCAAGAGATGTGCATTGTGGAGAATTTGGTTATATCAATTTATTATTGAAACATCCATAATTTAGTAATAATTAGATAATTAGGTAAGGTACTACATGGTCATTACGATTATGGATGCATTAAATAGATGGGCTCATCGGATATGGACACATGGACCTAGAGGGGGCATGCACATAAAGTTTATTAGATGGGGGATGACATAAGGTGTAAATATTTTGTAAAACGATCCAGAGTCCTAATTGAGAAACATCCATGTCAAAATATTTCAACGCAAATTCCCCGTGGAATTTTATAGCAATTAAGGGGGAAAATGACCAAATTTATTTGTGGAATTTTATACCAACGAAGTAAATGTAGATTGTAACGTTTAGAGAGAATGGGATAAAAATGGAGTAAAAGAAGAGGAAATTTACAGGATGATGTTGAAACGTTAGAACTTTACTTAATGTGCCAATGATCTTATATGGCCCTCTTGTGTCTCTTCCTAAACCTGGATCCTTATATTTTCTAGGATAAGGAATTTTATCTATAGGGAAGGGATGAGCAAATGATGAACTCTTGAAAACACTTGCATCAACCAGGTTGACCAGCGATGATCTTCGAGACCTCTCCTTACAGAAAGCCAATGCTAGATCACATCAAGAATTAGGTAACGCGAGAGGAAGAGAATATTTATTTATAGACATAATCACCAAAATGCCCTTGTATCATTTCCCTACTTCTATCCATGCCATTTCTTCCTCTTTTTTTATTGGTTCAGGGATCCGTCCTTCAAATTTCATGTTCTTCTCCAGGAGATGAGTTAGAGGCAGTAGTTGAGGGAATCAGGATGTCGACCACACTCCTCTAATTTCTAATTTGAAGTTGGAGATCGAAAACGCTCTAATCTACCTCGATAGCCCATATCACATGTAGTTCTCTAGCCCATTTACAATCACTCATTTAATTTCTATAAATTCCTTCACACAAGGTCTTGAAATCATTTGGCCGTAGGAAAAATTGATTGACATAAAAGAAAAGCAGGGTTTGTTCAAAAAACACAGAATATTCATAAATGTTACTCATATAAATTTGAAAAATATTGTAAAAATTTATTAACATGATAAATATAGTATAAGATGATTAAATTGATATGAAAGGGAAGTAATTATGGGCACATCTATCATATGAATAACGCATCCAAAGATATTTAATTGCTAGTCCCTTATGAATCCACTTTATGTTCTTCTTGAGTTATGCATCTATCTTTCAAAAAAAAATAGAAGTATGAAGCGTTATGAATATAAATTTAACCTCTAAGCATAACACCTCTGTGAAATACTAAAGCATTCATTATCAATTCCCAAATATTCTTAAAAATAGCTAGCATTCAAGAAGACAAAAGCTTTCTTCTTTCCAAGTATGATATTGTGAGCTGGAAATGATCTCTCTCTCTCCACAAAAATTAAGTGGATAATCAAGAAAAACAAATGCTCCAATTTTTAATTTTTCATTATTTCATTTAATCTAATAAAAATTATTCATGAAAATTGTTTGACAGGGGGATATGTATATAATTTATTCATGAAAAAACTAGAGATATAGTTCTGGCATCATGAATATGTACCCATATTGTCCTATGTCATGTGAATGTTCAAAAATAGATAAACAATGTAATGGCTAGTGTTCATGTCATTAAAAGAGTTTTTTTGGAATCCAAGTAAAACCAAACACTCTTTTTAATGCGAATTTAATGAAAGATCAAGAAGTGGAGACATGCAAATGACGTTCAAAAGGTGAAGAGTGAAAGTGGAAAGGGAGATAACAAGGAAATGAAACCACACATGATATCACAAATGGGAATATTGACAAACTTGGAATTTAGGGGGAGACCATAAATAATGTGGGGAATATGTGAATGATGGGCTCCAATAAGGATGATTGCTATAGAGGAAGGTAATTATGTGGGTCAAATGAATAAAATTTGTGTTTAGGATTCACAGAAATGACTACTTCAAATTGAGGGTTTCACCTGATGGTGATAAACCTAAAATGAATGGATATGCTCAATTCACAAATCATTCCTTTCCATAATGATAGTACTTATACCCTATGATTGCCTCGTCTCCTCATCCTACTAGATCTCCTATCCACTTCGAAACTGACGAAAGTGTCAAAATTCACGTCTCATACCATCTAGAGAATCTAGGTTCTTGATTTATGACAAGAGCCTAGATTCTCCACCCATGGTTTTAGGATCAAGTATTGGACATACTTCCCATGGTTTTAGTAATGGAATGAATGCATGTCACAAGATATAAAATTAAATAATTTTATATTCTAACATTTTCATTAGTTAATAAACTAACCCTAGGATCAGGCACCTTGATTAGCTGATTTAAAAAAAATATTGAGCTCTGGTTTGTAGAACCATATTTTGCACTCTTCCGAAATTATCTCAAAAAAAGATTTAGAAATATGCTGGGGGAAAACAAAATCCCATAATTGGTCATTCTTTTGTCTGTGTCCAGCCGTTTGGGATGGGGGATTTTGTTTTCCTTTTAAACCATCGCTTTCCCTAAGCACACATTTTTTAACTGGAATGGTTAGTGAATGTCGTCATCCTTGATATTTCCCCTTCTCTCTCTAACTCGCTCTCTCTCTCTCTCTATTTCTCTAACCCTCTGTAACTCTTTCTCTCTCTATTTCTCTAACTCTCTCTTTCTCTCTCTAATTCTCTAACTCTCTCTTTCTCCATAAATCTCTAAGTCTCTCTTTCTCTCTCTCGAATTCTCTCTTTCTCTCTCTAACTATCTGTCTCTCTCTTTCTCTCTCTAACTCTCCCTCTTTCTCTCTCTAATTCTCTCTAATTCTCTAACTCTCTCTTTCTCCATAAATCTCTAAGTCTCTCTTTCTCTCTCTCGAATTCTCTCTTTCTCTCTCTAACTCTCCCTCTTTCTCTCTCTAATTCTCTAACTCTCTCTTTCTCTCTCTAAATCTCTAAGTCTCTCCTCTCTCTCGAATTCTCTCTTCCTCTCTCTAACTATCTCTCTAACTCCCCCTCTTTTTCTCTCTCGAACTATCCCTCTTTTTCTCTCTCTAACTCTCCCTCTTCTTTCTCCCTCGTTCTCTCTCTCTAACTCTCCCTCATTCACTCTCTAACTCAACCTCTTTCTCCCTCTAACTCTCCCTCTTTCTCCCTCTAATTATCCGTCTTTCTCCCTCTAACTCTCCCTCTTTTCTCTCTCTAGCTGTCCCTCTTTCTCCCTTTAACTCTCCCTCATTCACTCTCTAACTCAACCTCTATCTCTTTCTAACTCTCCCTCTTTTCTCTCTCTAACTCTCCCTCTTTCTCTCTCTAAATCTTATCCTTTCTCTCACCAACTCTCTCTTCTTCTCTCTTCCTCTCTCTAACTCTCGCTAACCCTCTCTCTAACTATATCATTCTCTCTCTAACTCTTTCTAACTCTCTCTAATTATTCCTATCTATCTCTCTTTCTCTCTCTTACACTCTTTCTCTAATCTCTCCATTAGCTAAGCTTGAGTCTACGAAGGTTGTTTCTTCCTGGCCTTTCGTTTGGGTGAAGCTACCTTGTCATTGTCGCGCGCTTCTCCATCGATCTCGTCCTCGAATTCCTTCAGGTGATTACGACTTTCCTTGTCAGTCAGTCTATCGACTACGAAGTCGGCAACGTTGGAGGTTTTCGCTGGAATTTATGCTTTTTTTTCGATAGTTGTGGTTGTTCTACTGCGATCGTGTTCCTTTTCGGTGTTGTTTATCGACTGGAATACGGTACAGACTGATCAGTTGATTGAATTTGAAATCGGCAGCGTTTAAGGCTTCGGTTGAATTTGTACTTTTTTTTCGATATTTGTGGTTGTGCTACTGCGCGATCTTGCTCCTGTTCGGTGTTATTTATCGGCTGGAATAACATTAAAACTGATCGGCTGACTGCTGGAGACCAATTCCGCTCTCTCATTGATCGATCTTTGTTAGTCAGTCGATTGAATATGAAATCGGCTGCGTCTAAGGTCTTCGCTTGAATGCCTAGTTGGTTTTTCGATCTTGTGGTTGTTTTACTGCGATCTTCTTCCGGTTCGGTGTTGTTTATCGTCTGGAACAACGATCGGACTGATCAGATGTCAGCTGGATGGATCGATCATATTCTCCTCTTTGGAATTATTGCAATTATTCTTGCATACTAAATCCAGCATCCCTCACCTCTCTTTTCGGAAATTCTTTTGATTGGAATTTCACGGGCTTTGGCTGTTTCCGTTTGATTCAGTGCTTTCACCGACTTGATTAGTTTGATTATCTGAAACTTTTTTAAAGATTTTCGTTTGTATTGTTTCAGGAACAAGGATTGGGGTTTCGTTTTTTCTCTTTTTTGAAAAGAAATTGAGCTCTGGAGATGCAAAGTGGAGTAAAAAGCGCACTTTTTGTGGAGTTCATCTTTTATTTTGACTGATTGTTAGCTATATATCGGGACACAGTGCCATGGGTTCTTTCTGTTGTTGTCTGCAAGTCAATCATCCAGAAGATTTTTCACTTTCAAGCTCCTCTTCCTTTTATGGAAACTGCCTCTGTATCAGGCTCTTGGTCGACCAACTATTCAGTGCGGTGAGTCTTATTCTTTCATTTAGTTCCTTGGCATTAAACTTTCTCGACATGATCCTGGGTTTCAGCTAGTTTTTCCAGAAGTAAAAAACTCCGTGTATTTCTTTTTTTTTTCATTTTCTGCGCATTAATTTCAATTTTTGTGTATTTGGGATTCACCCAATAATGTTTCTGTCTGGGATGTCCAAGTTCAAAAATCGATACTATCTCATTACATTGTATTCATAGCCGATTTTATTACAATGTATTCATAGCCAAGGAGTATGTGTAGATTTAATTCAAATTAAATGTTTCATTCACCATTCCTTAATTTCCATCAAATCGACTAATAAGGTTTTTGATCTTCTTTTTGTCTTTAATTTTCTGTACAATAATTTTCATTTCTGCGCATGTAGATCACAGATTAATGACTCTCTCTGAGATGTCTATGTTTAATAAAATGGTTACATTCTGATACAGTCTTCTGGGCAATCTTTAAGTACAAACCAGAATTAACTAGAAGAAAAGTACAATATTTATTGATCAGAGTTGATGATACAAGTATGCAGGCCCTCTCTCTCTGGATATTACCCACTAGACGATCACTCGTCTCCCAATCTCTTTAGGATAAACTTAAGAGCCTTAGGAATCACTCATTCTCCTTTGAGTGTTTTTCCTAGACTATACAACACTTATCTATACATATATATAGTATCCTTATACTGCCTCTTCAGTTGGCCCCTTTGAACATATCCAAGGGTGTCATCTCTTGATCACCCCCCTTGGCTTCTTCTTCAAAAGATGCTTTTGGTAGCTCCTCTTCAGATGCCTTAATTGCTTGAGTATGATTGCTTGACGCCCAGCCTTCTAACGGTATATGTGAGTCGTTCGCATAACTGTCATAACCATAATAACTGTCATTTCTCATACTCTGTATTGATTTATTTCTTCTTTTATATACTTTAGGAAGATTCATATCACATTCAACGCAGACGAGGATTCGATAAATTGAAAGATTTTACCTTTTAAAAAAGTCTCTCCTGATCTCTGTTAATAGTATGGGTATGCTAATGACTCGTCTCCGTCATTTTACCACCGCTTGCAGTTCTCTTCTCTCTTCCAGCGAGAACATCTCTCAATCACTTCACCACAGCTGGCCTCATCTGAACCACCCGATGAAACTCAAGAAGATTCCATTGGCAGGGCTTTCCGTGCCCCACCGAGGCCGCTACCATACGATGATCCTCGGTTTTCTCCGCTTCATCGAGAGAGAGCGATCACCAGACTTGGAAAAGCCTCTAGCCACTACCATGAGGAAACAGAACCCCTTAGAAGTGGCATAAGTGGGACCCATGAAAATCTTACGCAGGAGGCAGTGACGGATGAGCTGGCTAAGCCTTGCCCTTCAGAGTTGCAGCTGAAGCAGTGGCAAAGTGATGTGCCTTATGTTTTCGACAATTTCGAAGATGAAGATGCCTGTCCTACTTGCCTTGAAGGTGCATACCCTGTTCTCATCTCATTATTTTGCGGTAACATCTCTTTTTTTTAATTAACTTTGATCTTCCTATTAAAATTTTAGCTGGGAAAAAAATTAGGTTTTCAATGGAGTTGTCTTGATCAATGTTTCATGCACAGATGTGGCTTTATCAATGATAGGGATAGCAAGTAATAATACCAGAGTTCCCCCTTTAGATCAAATATTCATTCAAAACATCAGTCCATCAATTACATGATTGCATTATTCTGGATTGATTCTTTCAAAAAATGTTTATTCTGGAATTGATAGGATTCAATCCTGATTAATCCATGCATCTCTGTTTTGATATGATGGAAACAAGTGTGCATTACTTTTTGCTGCCCTAGCCAGCTAACAATGACACAAAATAAACCCTCATCTGCGCTTTTCCTTTTTTCTATGAAAAAAGGAAACTTTAGTCGTTTTATATGTTAAAACCAATTATAATTTATTAGGCATATTACGCCGATGTTTATCTGAATTAAATGTTCCATCATACAGAGTACACACCAGAAGACCCGAAGATCTCTTTACAGTGTTCGCATCATTTCCACCTTGGCTGTATATATGAATGGATGGAGAGGAGTGAAGCCTGCCCAGTATGTGGAAAGGTGCCAACTTTTTCTTTTAAAATCTTAAAAATTAACGTTTTTTCTGATGCGGGATCTGAGACTATGTATTGAATCTAATTATTTGGCATGGTTGATGCAGGCCATGGTTTTTAGTGAGAAAGATTAATGCATATAAGTTCTGGAGTGCATTCAAGGAAGACAATTAGCAGTGGCAACACCAAAAGCTGGTGATTGGCTGAAGTGTGTTGCAAGTGTGAAGTTTTATGAAGATGGAAGATCAAGGTGTGAGGTCTCTTACTCTCTACTTATAGTAATACCACTTGTACAAAATAATATAAGTGTAATAGTTACAAACTTAGCAATTCGAACTACGATTATTGGTTACCATCTCTTGCTGTCATATAAATATGTTTCTCCATCTGCCACATCCCTTTTATGGGAGAGTTGCACATTTATCATCGTAATTCATTTTATCACTGGACCTTAACAGGTCCATAAAGGCCCATCGGTTCTCCGTTTAAACTTGGATTTGTCTTATCATATACCAAATTAAATACCTTTGTGGTTATTTAGGCGCATGCTTTCGAGCATTTAATAAACATGACATGATTTAGTCATAGTTATATTCTCTGTTATCAAAAGCATATTTTTTGGGCTCTCCGGAATGAAGAAATCACTTTGGTGTAATAGAAGTGGGCAATGCGTTCTACTGGCAGAGCATAAACCCTCTTGCGACCATATCTTATAATATTTAATGTTAGATATTGACTTGATATTTTTATCATTTTGTGAGGCTCAATAAATCCAATGACTTGGCGGCCCATTTATAGCAATTTTATCCTTGCTTACAACTTTATAGTGTCGAAGCATCATTCCTATCATCACCAGCAGTAGCTTACTATGATGATATTTTTTTTGAATCAAAGCTTACTATGATGATAAAGCACAGATACAAAAGCTTAGTATTTTGTAACCATGTATGTTAAGTACAATGGCCATCTAGTACCCAATGATCAACTGTTCTTATTTGCATAATTTATAAACTGTTATTGATACTGATTAGGTTCTTTTCACTGAGAATATTGCATATTAATATCTCAAAGCAGTTTATAAGTGGATCCATATGAACATATCAATCTATTTTTTCATGTAACTTATCTGTAGCCTGAAATAATTTCTCCCATGAATAGAAATTGGAGAGTTAAATATGCCATTTTAACACTCTAAATGAACACATTCATGGAAAATCTCTGAGTGGCATATTGAATGGGCCAAAGTTATTGTACTATTCTCAATGCATTCTCCAATGACATAAGGCATCGTATGCGCATCAATTTTTTTAATTGGAAAGCATTTACTGTTATTTCATATCTTTTCTAGCATCTTATCTTATCGAGAATTGGAAAGATTGGAAAGATTGGAAAGATTGGAAAGATTGGAAAGATTTCATACATTGAAATCTTTGGTGAGCTTCTAAAACGCTACTGAGTGTCTCCCACTTTTGACATCGTAGGGACTTATATGAATATCGTTTCTTTTATTGCAATAGGTTAAATTTACTCGGGATTAACATAAATTACTTCTATGCTATTTTCACTATTCCAAGAGGTTAAAATTACTGATAAAGCAAACTCAAAATTTATTGGCAAAACTTCGTCTCTTTGCAACAAATCTGCCGTCATTCACAAAGTTCTCCATTTTTACCCATTTTGAGCATAAAAAACTAGAGTTCCTCAATTCAAATTTTACAAATTTGTCTTGTTTTTCTCCAAGATGTCACATCATCGGATGAATTCTGGTTTTTTGTGAAGGTTATAGATTGACATAGGTTTTGTCATGAACCCTTCTACGCAAGTTCTGTGATGTAGTTGCCATGTCAATTGCATATCCTTGTATGATCAATTCAAAATTTTATAAGTTTGTCTTGCTTTTCTGCTAGATTTCACATCATTGGATGAATTCTAGTTCATTGGGAATGGTATACATTGACATAGGTTTTGTCATGAACCCTTCTACACAAGATTTGTGATGAAGTTGCCATGTCATTCGATATCCTAGTGATGATCAAACCCTCGTACACAAGAACTTTTATTCCTCTTCTGTCATTTTCCATGTCAGAGACTTGTTCAACATTAGCATTTTTGTCTTTGTAGTCTATTTTACTAGCTTGTATTTATTAAAACAATAATCATGATCTGTAGTATTTTATAAAATAACATTTTCTCTTTACTACTTTCCATTTACATATTTTCATCAAGTTGTTAAACTCTTGGCTTAACTTCAATTTATTATCAAAATGTGTTGTGTCGGTTTCAATAGTTTCTGTATGTTTATGAAAAGTGTGCATTCACTTGGTCTAAGTTTTTGTTATGCATTATTTCCAAAGACTAGAGGTAAAATATTAATCTAATAGCTTTTGTTTAAAAAAATCATCGAGATCAAGATTTTGAAACCAATTCATGGTTAATATACTATATGAATAGAATATCTATATGACCTAATCATTTTAAATTATTTTTTAATATTAAAAATCATATCCAATTTCTGGGGGTTTTGTGTGGTGTGCAGTAGAGATGTTCACCCAAAAACCACACAGTATACTGCTGAAGGGATCCAAATGTGATCATTTTTTTGCAAACTTGGTGCAAAGTTTTAGACTGCATTATTTGACAATTCCTACTGCGAAGGGAAGGTAGTTTCCCCTTCGTGATGTTCATGACACTAACGGTCAAGGATTCTCCACCCAAAAACCTTATCCGGGCTGCGATATGCCCGTCGTATATCCTAAAGTCACTTGCACATGATTGTGTTTAATTTTCCTGTTGAAGATCTTGTAGATCTTAGGTAGAGCCGTGGTAAAGCGCTTCGCTGGATGATTATGAGATTCAAGCCACACGGGTGTATTTGATACAAATTTTATGATCATCACACGTAAGCATGTCAGCCTCCTGAGTCTTCTGGTACTAGATACACAAGACTGTATCATAGGCTAACTTAAGAATCTCATTCTTTTACATCTTGTGATTCAGGGTTCAACCTTCATAGGGGATATTAGATGGGACCGTAATTTCATTAGTAAAACTTTAGGTGCTATCAAATATCAGAGTTATTCCCAGTATAAATTATAAATTGCTTATGAAACTAAAGGGTTTCTAGTATAGAGTCTCCTTCAATGATGAACAATAAGATATGGTGGCAGAAGTTGTGTTTTATGGTCCTAAAATTACATATTTAAAGGAGCTTGGCAACAGTTTGAGCTCTAATTCAGAACTATCATTTGAGGCTGATATTTCATGATCAATATATTATATATCTTCATTGTATGTTTAATGGAAGCTAATTGGAGATACATGTAGATCAATATCTTTTTCTTCTTATAGGCTGGACACACATCTTCGCTTTATCTTTCTCCATATTTGAGGATTTTAGAATATAAATGTATACATAATGGTGTCCCTTCCTGAAATCAACTATTCCCTTACCAATAACATGCTATTACTAGAAAAATCAGAAATATCAATCAAAGTATATTTATTCATTGTTGGCTTGATAAGTCACATTGGTAACTAACCTAATGCTCTGACGTAATGCTCATTATACCTAATTTTGTCATTTCTACATTGGAATATTTTTAAAAAATTTTCTGACATTAAATTCTTTGGTATATTATGTTCTAAGTCAGATTATAAGTATATATTAAAATTTATAGCAATCATCATAAGTTTTCATAAATTCTTTAAGTGAATCTGACTCTATTCACACCCTGCCATCTGTTGTCATTTGATTTACTCTAAGGGTGATGAATCCAGTATTTCAGCAAAAATACAACAGTACTGCATCACAGACTGTCGCGCTAAAAAGGTACTTATTAGCTGATGACTTTTAAAATTTTAATTTGAAGTATTATGTGGACCAATGAAAAGAGGTGAGATTAAAATCATAATAAAGGTGATTTTGAAAACTGAGACAGAGTGACACACATCAGCATGATAAAACTTGGCTAATTTTTGGCAGTAAATGGTTTTCAGGTTAAAAAAGTGGTGCACGTACGATGCCTAATGTCATTGGGAAATTTTGGAAAGTTTGCATACGTAGAACATTGTCATGTCTATTTCCATAATTTATTTAAGATGAATTAATACTTACAAAAATCACATCCCATAATATTTACTTCTTCAACTTCGATTGTACTTTTCTTCATCATATCATTGTTACTAAACTAACATAAACATTCACGTCTATTTATATCTGGATAGTTACCCATAACTCTCTATCTTCACCATTATCTCATCATCAACACTTCGTTAACCTTCTGATCTCTAATTATCATTCTCTTTTTATGTCATTATCCCTTATTTTCCATATCTGATACCAGTATTCACAGCCTCTCTATTAATGTCAACTATAACCCACCTACCCAACCACATCATTTGTCTCTCTATTTTTTCTCTTATAAGTATCCTATCTCACATCTTGAATCACTGTTTAAATAATAGTAAATGCCATACCATTGTTCCATGACGAGAAAAATATTATTCATCATTAACTAGAGATATTTCGGGAGAATTAATTTTCTAAATATTATTGATTAAACTCAAATATCAATGACATAAATAACATCCAAATTTTGAATTTATATTTTACTTCATTCCTTAGTCTCTTCGGCTGACGCTTAGATAGGTGTACCTAAAGTTACAAGTTCTTTCAACCACAATGAAGTATACACGAAAACAAAAACTTTCCATCTTCACAATCACAGTGGCAACTCTCAAAAATGCATAATCGAGATATTATCACAAACAATAGTATCTAAATGAAATCCAAAGATAAAAAAATTATTATATTAAATACTCCAAGTACCAAATTGATATCTTATTTTTTAGCAAAATTGAAATTTTGAATATCTCTTCAATAAATATCTTTATTTGTCTTTCCTAATCTTCATTAAATTGAAACTATTAACTTTCACTATTTCAAACCTCAGTTTAAATCAACTCTTTTTTAGTGTTTCACTATATGTGTTATTCGTGTTTCACGTTAATTTAATCCAATTTATGAAATTATTTATCTAAAATATAGCAGTATCATTTTCCTTCTAATAAATTATTTTTATTTCAAAAGAAGGAATTAATATGAGGGATTTGGGAGAAAGTATTTCTATGGCAAGAAGAACTGCATAAATGTGCTTTAACAACATGGCTTTATGAATGAGTTTGATCTGATATGTGGTAAATGAGGTAATTTATAGTCCTAGAGAGGCCAATGTCCCTATCTTTTGATGTGTACAACACGTCAGAAGACAGGCACTTCGTCATGTCATCAACCAGACGCGTCTCGGCCCTCAGATCAGACGGCCAGGACGTATCTCACGGTCCTAAATTAGCAAAAACAAAAAAAAAATTAAAAAAACAAAAAAACTATGAAAAGCGCCAAAGCCAGGTCATCAGCAGCATTAAATGCCACTAATGACGAGTCATCCAACATGGATAAGTTGACCCCCGACTAGGACACCTGTCAGGTAGTGATTGGTCCAGAAGGTGGACCCAAAATGCCCCGTCAGCTATTTCAAAAAATTGAGCTGTTGGCATTAAATGCCGACAGCTCATTAACTGTCCCTTTACACCTAGGGCCGCGCCAAGAAGCCACGTCAGATCCGGCGGCTCAAAGCTTGCCAAACCAACAGATTGATCTACTCTAGACCGTTGGGTCCACTACGTCAGCTGCCTCCTGGACTGCTGGCGAACTAACTGACAATGCATTGAATGCATTGTCAGCGCCCTCGCTCCCTGTGCCGCTACGTCAGTTGTCGCCGCTCACCATCCTTGACCATTCCAAGCCTTTAGAGTCGTCAGATGATCCACTCAGCCTTTGATCCAACCATCGTGACTCATCCACGTGCATGCCAGCTTAGCACCAATTTGACATGGTTGAGTCACACCGTGATGACTCGGCTGAGTCATATCGAGTTGACTCGGTCAAGAATGACCGAGTCGACGTGATCGACTCGGCCGACTTAGACTGAGTCGACAGGGTCAAGAACGGCTGAGTCCACAGGTCAACTCGGCCAAATCCGACCGAGTTGACCTGGTCAACAAGGACCGAGTCGACCTGGTCAACTGGCCGAATCAATCTGGTCGACACGGTCTAGCCCGATCCAGTCAACCAAATCGACAAAGACCGAGTTGACTTGGTCGATTCGGCTGATTCCCACTGAGTCAACCCAGTCGACCTGGTCTACTTGGCCGATTTCGATCAAGTCGACCTGATCGACAATGGCCGAGTCGACCTGGTCGCCTCAGCCGATTTCAACCTAGTCGACCTGGTCGACAAGGGCCGAGTCGATCTGATCGACTTGGCCAACTCGGTTGACTCGATTAACCTAGTGGACCCGATCGACTCAGACAACATTGACCGAATAGGCCCAGTCGACTCGGTCAACATTGACTGAGTCACCCTGGTTGACTCAGTCAACCCTAACTGAGTAGACCAGGTTGAAGCATTCCATTGTGATCCAGGTCTACTCTTACCAGACCGGGTCGACCAAGTCTGACCTGTCCGATCTAGTCGATTACAGTCCGGTTGACAAGTCCAACCATCCGAGTCCGACCTAGTCAACCTAGCCGATTCAGGCCAGATTGACCAAGTCAATTCGACCAAGTTTGATTGGTTTGACTCTGTTGACCTGGTCAAGTTTGACCGGCCTGTTACAGTTGACTCTGTCGAGTTACCCCAGGTCAAACAGGTCAACTTACTGCGTATTGAGCATGTCAATACGTTTGAGTCCACCTATCCGATCACGGTCGGCCCAACCAGATTGACCGACCCTGACCGAGCTAATCTTGCTGAGTTGATCGAGCACGACATTAGAGTTGACTCTGGTGCTCCTGACCTGTCCAACCCGTTGGATTCTGACCGTGTCGCTTATGTTGAACTTACCAGCATACTCTTCTTGATCACGATCGGACCAACGTGGTCATGTCTCCTGACCCGAGTCAAGGGGACTGACATAGGCTAGCCCGAGAGGATTTACCTGTCACGAGCAGAGTTGTCGCCTCTGCCATTCTTGATCGAGTTGACTCATCCGGTTTGGGCCCTACTTGCCCAACAACAAGCCAATTTCAAGAAGGCTTGGAGCCGTACCACATGGACGATCAATGGGTCTACTATGCACACCTATCGATGGACGGCCGAATAGACGAGCAAGCTGATGTATCTTTGCCAACACCCTCTAAACGGAGGCCCTTCCTCCACATCACCATACCCTACACACATCTATCAATGGAAGGCCATACCACATGGACGATCAATGGCTCTACTATGCACACCTATGAGTGTCCTCCCTGCGTACGAGCGGGCTTCTAGCCAGCTCGTCAATGTCTCAAAGAGTAGTTTTATGGTTGGTCCTTCCACCATTGTAAAGCGCTCTCAGTTTATCCAACAGTATACCCGATACTCTCTAGGATGTCTCCCTTTCGATTATCTTGGATGCCCTATCTTTCTCGGATTGGCTCGCCATCATTATTTTGATGCCTTATTGGCCAAATTGAGAAAGAAACTTGAGGAATAGAAACTTTGTTTTCTATCCCTTGGAAGACACGTCCAACTTATCCGACACACCCTCATGAGTATTTTGCCATATACCTTCACGATCTATTCACTACCTCTTACAGTCCTCCACTCTATGGAGCGACTATGCGCCCGATTCTTATGGTTCGGTCACCTCGAGGGAGAGAGTCGCCATAAATGGGATTCTTGGGAGAAAGCTTGCCGGCCAACGGACGAGGGCGGTCTAGGGATCAGAAACCTTCAGGACGTCCAAGACATGCTTCAAAAGAAGCTCGTATGGCAAATGCACACCATGCAGTCCCTAGCGAGGAGTTTCATCTCAATGAAATATGGCGAGTGGGCCCGTAGAGAGTTGGATATCCGGGGCCATTGCAGATGGCAGACTTGGCAGCAACATTAGCTAGAGATCGCCAAGGTCACATACTGGCATGTTGATAGAGACACGATTAATGCCTAGTATGATACATGGCTCGCTGACGCACCTTTATCCCGCCATCCTCACTTTGTACCACATAGCCCTTGATTGACAGTGACGCAGCTGCTCATGGCCAACACGCGTCACCTTTGGGAGCAACATGGTTTCCCCTTAGACACTTTATCCTAGACCAGTAGTATTGCCATCGAGACCACTCACGACTGTGCTATTTGGACGCTTACCCTTGATGGATCCTACTCCAATAGATCTTCTTGGGAGCATTTTCGTGAGAAAGCCCCCATCCAGCCTTGGGGTCGTCACATATGGCATCCGGCGATCATTACTCGGGTCTCCTTCTTCCTCTAGAGACTCATGCATCATGGTCTCCTGACTCACGATCGAGTGATCCGTATCAATCACTCCCTCAGTTCGCGTTGTCATTTTTGCCCCACATCTCCACAAGCTGAGACTATGGAGCACCTCTTCTTCCATAGTGAGACAGACGTAGAGTGTTGGCGTCAAATTACACATCATTGGCGTCCACTCCTCGATGCCTCCCTTATTCTCACACCGTTAGAGTGTTTTGGCAAGATGTATCTCTCGCCAACACGCTCTAAACGGAGCCCCTTCCTCCACATCACCATAGCCTACTTTCTATGGGAGATATGGAAAGGGCGAAATTCCTCTTGTTTTGGAGGTACTCCCATGTGCGCCTTGGATATCATGCGATGAGTCAAGCTATGGATACAGCACATCCACCATCTTATACCTCCTCACACCCACAGCTCAGCCCTCGCATGTGACCTCCTTCGCTCTTGGGGCATCGGGGTGACCCTCGCCCCTACCCGCATTCGGCTACAGATTGTCCGTTGGCATCCATCGCCAACCGACACCCTCAAGCTGAATGTGGATGGTGCGACCAAAGGGAATCCTGGTCCAGCTAAAGGGGGCGATATCCTCTGTGACCATACAGGGAGTATTATCTTTGCTTTTTTGTCCTTTAATGGCATTCAGATTAATACAATAGCCGAGGCTATAGTGATACGTGATGGTTTACTCCTTTGTAAGGAACGAAACCTTCACAATATCATTGTTGAATTGGAGTCACAAGTATTTGTTGACATGCTTTGTGTAGGTAAATGCTCCTAGTGGCGGCTTTAGCAGGTCTGCCAGCACATCATGCGGTGCCGCCCTTGCATAACTAGTGTTCATCACCACCTACGCGAGGGAAATCAGACAGCAGATGCTCTTGCCAAGCACGCAGTGTACAGATGCACCCCTGCCTCCTTTTTCTTTTCTTGGCAGGAACTCCCTCCGGCAACTCGTGGATGCTACCGAGTGGAACGCCTTGGCTTGTCGGCTCTTCGCATGCATCACACACTGTCGAAGGAGACGTTTCGAGACTGGTGGATTGCATGGAGGGATGACGCGGGAGAACTCACCCTCTCGCCTGATCGTCCAATTTGTTGAACACCTCAACGCTGAGATCTGCGAATGGGGGTTGGACTGCACTCCAAGCATCGCCTTTATTACGCCGACTCTCCATACTCCTGCTGGCACGTGCACATCTCCTGGAGATTTTCCTCCGCGATTGGCATCTTGCATGAGGCGCGGGAGGTGGAGCGCTCGCTCTCCCGCTTTATTGATGTCCCTAACACGCACCTCATCGATGACACTTCTCGACGGCGGGAAGAGCTCCACACACTTTATGCATCATCACCGCTGTGGGGGGTTCTGGAGACACGCCGGCACGAGTGCCCTTCTCAGAGCACCTGCCAGGTATCACTTATGTATCTTTTCCCTTTCCTGCACATGGGCGTGGACGAGTGGGATCCTAGTGTAATTGGGATATTTATGCTCGCTCCACGCCTAAAACGTTGATAAGCAATCCACTTTATATACAAAACCCCCCTGGTGGCATCCAGGGCACGGCTGGATCGGTCTACGAGCATAACCGTAAGGTTGGACGTACACGACACCGTGTTTTTGCCAATAAAAAAGTTTTCCTAGAAGGCTATGCAATGAATTTTTTAAGTGTATTATTTACACGGGTTTATTCAAGGTATTATGTTGACCAACTAATCATTCATTCTTTGTGAGATATGGCATAAAATGAAATGGACCATTGGTTTAGTATTAGTACCCTGATATGGTCCAAGGGAAATTCTGATCTAGTTCAAAAGACAATTTTTCACTCCCCCACACACACACAAAACCCAATCTCTAGCAGGACATATTAGAATGAAGATCTCAAAGATATAAAACTTCAACTAGAAATATATGTGTTTTCATAGACACCTATGTTGTGGAAGGATAAATAGCTTTTATCAATCTTGGTTACCCTAAAATTTCCGGTGTAAAATCCTTAATTTATGTAGATTGGTTTGTCATGTGAGGATCCTAACGATTTGCATCTAAATTACTCCACACTCTTGATCAATAAGATCACACTTCAATTATTTCAAACAATTTAGACAGATCTCAGCCTCAATAAATTTCAAAATGAGAGAATTATTTTCATTTCAGATAATCTACAATCACACTAAGTATTTTACTTATTGTATTTAATCAGTTCTCCATCACATAAGTAGATAAACAAGCATCAATAGAGTTTTTGTAATTTATTTGCTTTACCTCGTATAACTGTCCAGACTGTTGAATATTATGTCCGTTAAGCAAATTACACCTGTGATTTTAAGTTCATTGAAATAAAAATTTATTCATTATTATTCTCGTGTGATGATTTTAATGAAGTCATTGGATCCATGACATGAATTAGGTAATTAGGATGATATCATTAATACAATGAGTCATTAGTATTCAAGTGTGTATTCAAATATGTCTATGTTTTGGATACTGAATAAGTACATTGAGTTATCGAAAGGAATACCTCTATCTTCTCCTACTTATATCATGAGTACGGCTGATCGTTGTTCCATTAGTGTGAAGACACTGTGGGCATAAGTTGTCTACTATTTAGAGAAAGATTAACTTCAGTGATCCATATCAATCCATTGATGGTATTATACCTAAGAGTCAGTAAATTTGATTCCTTTCATGATTGTGTAAGTGATACATTGACTTGAGTTATCTTGTATATGGATATTTGCCTATGGATGGCCATGTCTTAAATAAATCTTGTAATCTCTCACATTATAGTTCTCTATTTATCCTTTTTTTTCATCTCTCCACTTATTTTACAAATTGAATAAATCTAACTCTAGAGATATAATAATAACAATCATATGACTGATATAGAAGGAAATATCAGATACTTTAACACCATTTATATTCATAGATTTAATCTATATCTTATCTCTTAAATGTCTCGACAACTTTGGTGAAATATTAACATTTACTTGGATTTTTGGATCTCATAAATATTATGCTTTGTTTATTGACATTTTGAATCCCAGAAAAGTAGTCAAAACATTTTTTGTCCAAAATCAATGATTTGGATTTAAAAATATTGGATTAATATTATGCATGGGGTTTATCCAAAAGAACATTGGAATTGGATGATTTATTAATTAGTTGAAGAATGGGATTTTTTATGATATTATATCTTCTTTCAATTATCATAAATAAATATTTTTTCAGTAAAAGGAATTTGATAGAAAAATAAATTAAATTAAATATCTAAATAGTAATAACTGAAGAAAATTTACTATTTATAGGAATAGATGTTTATAATGGCTATAACTCATTGTGATAAGTGATTGGACAGATTTACTAACCTAGATTACTGTAAAATCATTAATTTTTTATGAAATATGCATTAAATGGTTATCCAATAAAGACAAGATTAATTCAGTTTTTTTAAGGTTTGGATGACATTTGAGTTTGGAGCCATCCAATGTTAATTAATTTATCTTTCTTGTGTATGAATAAAACCTTACTCAAGCAAATAATATTTCATACAATCAATTTCTGATTATCATAATTGTCTAAAAAATATTATTTGGGAAATAATATTTCTTATAACTTAAAACAGGAAAAATGTTTAATGAATTACCAAGCAATATGAAGTGCCCCCTGATCTCCATAGTGAGCCCTTTAGGGGGCAAACCACTCCAATTACGAACTGATGTAGGTTTTCAGGTTCTGTTTTCCAAAGGGTTGGACACAAAATTTCTCATTGTACTGTGGATCAAGGTTATATGGTCCACAGTCTGATCATCAAAGCTGGAAATGTGTCTGAACCTAACTAATTTCTCACCCATTCCTGACTCAGTTGTAATTTTAAAAGGACAGATTAGCCCCATGTGTATAACTAATCCCAATCCATCAGTCTAAAATAGGAATATAGATTAATGTTTTAAAATTTACCATACCCTAAGTCATGCTTGGAGTGTATCATGGATGAGGGATTATAAATACACACTAACTTATGACAGCATTGATGGATCAAAGAGAATGTAGTTAAGTTATTAAGGGTTTCTATGCAGAATTTTTGTTAAGTATAAAAGGAACGGAGCCCAAAATGAAATTTTCCCATCCAATTAATTCATTGAGCACCCCTTCTTTTCATCTCCTTGTTTTAGATTCCATCCCAATGAGACTAGAGTGATGATGGCTCTTATTGAGTTAAAAAGGAGAATATTTGACATGTACAGGGCCATGCGGATACGCCTACAAATGTGACACTTGTGCAGTCTGTAAGGAGTCATTTTGGGAACCAAAACAATCAAATGTGATATGATTTGATTCCAGTAAATGTGATATGATCGTTGATTGATTTGCTTTAGTTTTACAATAAAAGAAACAACTACATTATGTCTATCCACAGCATGAATCATGTATGAATTTTCATTACTCCCAAAACTTATGGCATCAGACCATTTTATTCATTTGCTTATGTAGAACTAAAAAATGATTAAAAGGAATGTATGTTATTTATAGGGAAGACAAGTATTTTGTTGTATTTTTTAATGTATATTAAACAGAACATCATCCAATAAATGTCCAAATAGCTATAATTTGGAAAAGGTTTAGGAAATTTAACATATTTAACATTATATATTTATATTTCTAACATCACTTTGATATAACATGAAAAATAATAAACCATCATTTTTGTAGCTAAATACATTTGAAAATAAATAATTCTAACAACAAAGTTCTATCCTTCTAAGAGGTAATTCTATTATTACTTAAAAACTATTTTTAGGTGTAAAAAAATTTATAATTCACCCATGATGGAACAATTTAAAGGAACTTACGTAAAAAATTTCAACCATTTTCTTTTCGTATTGTTTTCGTACATGTCATTTATCAAAACCTATTTCTGATTTCGACTATTATTCCTTTCGTCTTGACTTATCAGTGTGTAATTATCTTAATGAAAATTTAGTGCAATAAAAAAGGTAGAAAATGATTACAGTGTCACCCATGGTTATTAACCTCATGATAGTAATATTAAGGCATCTAATTCTTCCTTTATGGATCATTTTCTCCTATATAAATAATAAGCCTTAAATATCAAATTTTGGATCAATTAAATAGAGTTTGGAATCATAGATATTTCATCAAACAAAAAACTGATTATCTAGAAATAAGGGGTGAACTATCTAATTTTAATCCCGTATCGTTGGAAGCTTCAGCTTATGTAATAAATTTGTAACTCCCTAAACGTGTATGATGATGAGTATAGGGGTCACCCTAGGGAGGCTAATAAGTCAATTCAATCATTGATTCTAGTGAGTTATCTGTCCCTAATTAGGCTTAATTTAATCTTGAGATTAAATTACCCTAATTATATGAAGAATTTGGAAAGGACGGTAGAGGAGATGAGGATAATAGAAGCATTAGGTATTCTCTAAATTGATTTATTTGATCCAATAAATGGACCAAGTAGCCAAATAGAGGGTTTAAGAAAAAAAGTTAGAGTTAATTTGTTTTTGGAGGAACTGGGTATCCAACTAGATCACTAATATCTCATGAACTTAATCTATTCTTACCTAGAAATTAAACTAAGTCACAATTCTTTTTGTTATTCTTCTGTTCTTAACGTGCATGTGGAACAGTTAGCTCAATTCAATAATCTCTCCTATTAAACGTACTAAGGTCTTGCACATGGCGCTCAAGCCAAGCGATTAAGAATTTCAGACCAAGACCAGGAAGACAAATCAAGAATTTCACTAAAAAAACCCCAAATACACTAAAATTCAAATACAATGAAGTAAAAAATACCAAATAATGTCGATCCCGGCTGGTTCTCCTCTTTGTCCTGCAGCTATAGAAAGAGCTCCCTCCAGAATGACCTCCTCAGCTCGAATTTTGGTTTTTCTACATATGTTATATGGTAAAAATTACCATTTTACCCCTGATAAGTAATTCATTTTTATTCATCGATATATGCTTGATCTGATTTATCCAAATGAATAGATAGAAAGAAATGGTTAAGAAGAGCAAGCCCATAAAATTGGAGCTCAATATGACTTCAGGATAAAGAGTATTTAATTAATGAATATTGACCAATCCTAGTCATTGGATCAATATTTCATTTATTTAATTAATTTTTTATTTACTCAATCTTTGTTTCAAATTCTGATTTGCCGGCACAATTTGTATAGACTTTGGCGGGTTCACTCTCGGCATGCCATTTACCCCCTTCATGGAAATAAGAGAATATATATATGCATTTACCTGTGTTTTTTACAATGACGCCTACTCAGGCGTTGCCACATCGCCTCTCGTGTGTACTTCTCTATATGCACAGCACGGGTGATGCACTTACCCCCCTCTAGAGTTGCCACTACCAAGGCATTAAATCCGTTGGATTCTTTTCCGACCAACTGGGTCTTGCCACATGGCTCCGCAATCTCTGTTTCTTGAAGGTTTGCGCAAAAGTTCATGCTCTTAATTGCATGCGCAAACCGCTGCCACCCAAAAAGTAACTAGAAATATGTCCCTCCACTCTCATTCTCCTCCTTTTTTCCCTTAAAAAAACATAGAAAATCCAGATTAACTCGATAAGACTCCAAAATTATTTTAATTGGATATTTATGCCTGCAGCGTGCCACCGAGAGCTGTTTTAAGGGTATATTACAACCAGGTTATAAAACAAAGTCTTTCAGACTTTAGAAATTGCTTAAAACACCCATTTTCCTCATAATTATATCCTTTTGTACTTAAAAAATCATTTATTTCTCAAATAAATACCAAATAAATTCAATGAAATTCAAGATGAATCTAGAAAAAGCATAAATTCATCCCCACATTAATTAACATTGAATTTAGTTTTTAACCTGCCACTTTCATTTGAGTAGTTTTTTGAAGCTTAAATAAATTCCATAAAATTCATAAATTAACAAATAATTAGGATAAAATCAGAGTTCACTTGGAATAGTAATTAAAATGTAAATATATGATAACAACCCTATTGTAAACTCTATAAATTGATAAAAAAATGTGCTTATTACTTGAATTGAACAACAAATTTAGGGTGTTATCAACAACCTCTTAAATGGATCTTATGATTTAATTTTGAGATATTTCAATTTAAATATACAATTAGTTTCATCTCTAAGGCTTATTTTTATTTTTCATTTCTGGACACTACAATTGGTAATTAGCAATTAGCTCGGACATAGATGTACATTGGTGTTTGTACAGATAGATCAAAACCTGAGTTCATAACTGAACTATGCAGAGATGCCTAAGAATGATATTGAAAATTGTACTGAAATAATTGCACTCTTGTATTTTTTATTATAATATTAATAGAACATGACAGATGCATCATTTTATTATATGTTTATTTAAAATTATCTTAAAATTTATATTTAAAAGGAAATTGAAGTTGTTTTGTAGAAATTTGGTTTTGCTTTATTTTCTAGTTAAAGTTTTTTGATGGCCCACACTACTCTTATGCATATTGTAAGATTGACTGTCAAGAGAAAGTTAACGTGATAAGCCTGTGTTTAAATTTATTTTGCATCTCATTATTCTGAAACTACTTATTAATATTTATAAACTATTATAGAATCTTATAAGAATTATCAAATAGCTTGCTCACGACCCCGTCATTTGTCTTCTATCTCCTTAAGACATCAGAAATAGAGTCCTTGGTTTAAGGTTTATAAATCATACAGAATGAAATGGAAATCATTGACAGAAAAAATAAGATATTATAAATATGTCTACTTCCGTATCACAAGGTTAGGTGAAAATTAAGGCTTCAAAGTGCATCAAAAAGTCTGCTCGATTATTGCGTTAAGTTTTATGTCATAGGTTTAATAAACAACAAATAATAAAAACAGAAACTAACCCAAAAAAACTAAAAGCTCTGTGGGGATTACTATGGTCAAGTAGTCAGGATCACATAACATGGAAAATAACTATATATGAGTAGACCTAAAAATATGGTAAAGTGGATAAAACTTATACCAATTAAAACATGTTTACTATAGATATTAATAAATTAAAATTATTTACATTATGTGCTACCAAGAAATAGATAATATATTAATTGAGACCTCCTCTAGAATCAACCAATTTCATCAGGTCTTAACTTTTAAAAAGTCAATAAATATGTCAGATATTTTTTGTGTAAATACTTACACCATATTTCATTAAATTATGTCCCAATGTTTTGTTTAGTTTTATGCTATAAATTCAATAAAAAAATAATCAAAGCACGCACTGACCGAAAAATAGCCAAAAGATTTGAGTAAAATACTGAGCTCAAGTACATAACATGAAATAACACGGAGAATAAGTATATATGAGTAAAACAATTTATACGGGCAAGTGCATAAATTTTTTAACAATTTAAAACATTTTCTAATAACAGGAGAAAAATAAAAGTACACTAGAGATATGAAATAAAATATACGTATTTCTATTATGTGCTATCCAGATATAGGTATCACAGTATCTAAGACCACTTCTGGAAGCAACCAATTTCATCAGGTACTCACTTGTATAAACATAGTGAAGTAATCACGCCTCCTGTAAGGTGGTACCAATGGCTGAAGTATTTTCCATCGGCTAAATATAGCTACACACAAGCTACTGCTTCGGCCGCTTCCGGTGACACCATGAATGGTCTTAGTTGTAGTCAGACTTTTGTAGCTCCGGACGAGATGCACAATTTTGGGAACAAATAAAGAGGTGGCTTTCCACTATTATCTAAGAGGGTTTGAGGTTTACGATTAACAGAAATCAATCAAACTACTCATATTAATTTGTAAACTACAGCCCACATAGTTTCCCTCTCCTTCTCAATTCCAATCATTCACTAACCACGCATTGAAAGGCAGCATTATAATGGGTTAACTTTATTTCATAATACTCACAACATGAATTCAAACTAATCAACATCTGAAATTTCATACTGTACGTAGATTGTATGTCAAACTAATAATAGATCAGGTGAGTGCAGGGAAAATCCATAAATCAGTTAGATATTTTACTGTGTAATTAGTTGTACCATATTTCATAAATTTCTGGCCCACTGTTGTGTTAAGTTTTATGCTGTAAATTGAATAAAAACAAATGATCAAAGTAGTAACTGATGGGAAATTAGCCAATAGTTATAATGGAAATACAACGCGGAAAAACTCAACATCAAACTAAAACCGTGTTTGAATAATAGAGGAAAAATATCAGTGTACCTGAAATATAAAATAAAATAAAAATTTTGAATTATATGCTATCTGGAAATGAATATCACATTATTTCAGAACGCTTTGAGAATCAGCCAATTTCATGAGGTTTAAAAAATCAAAAAATCAATTAGATTTTTACTGCCTAATTACTTGCACCATATTTCACAAAATTCCAGCCCAATGTTGTGTTTAGTTTTTTCCTATAAATTTGATGAAAATAGATTGATCAAAAAATAGGTATATTTCAAAAGTAAATACAGAGCTAAAGTACTAAAGATGAACTCACAGGAAAAATATGTATACACGAGTAAGCATAAAAATATGGTGAAGTGGATAAAATTCTTACCAATTAAAAACATGTTCTAATAGCAAGATAAAAATATAAGTGTACTTGAATTCTAAAATAAAATAACACAATTTATATTCTGCGCTATCTAGAAATGGTTATCATGTTATTTGAGACCACTTCTGGAATTACCAATTTCATCAGGCCTTCACTTGTAAAAACCAATAAATAAACTAGATACTTTATTGCATAATTACTTGCACCATACTTCGTAAAATTCTTCCCCAATGTTGCATTAAGTTTTATGATACAAATTCAATTAAAAAATAATTAAAAGAGTAACTGACAAAAAACTAGGCAATTTTTTGACGAAAACAATGAGCTTGAAAAGTTAAGATGAAATCACACGTAAAATAAGTATATATGAGTAAAATTAGAAACATAGGATTCTGGATAAATATTATACCAATTAAAAACATGTGTACACAAAATATATGTTGAGACCACTTCTGGATGTATACTTAAAATAAAAACATACTGGAATATAAAATAACATGGAATTATTCATATTATACACAATCCAGAAATGGATTTCATATTAGTTGAGACCATTTCTGGAGTCAACCAATTTCAAATGTCTAAAAAAATCGAAAAAAAACACCAAATAAATTATATGTTGCTTTAAGTTGTAATTTATTGCTGGCCGTGACCGAAATCGTTACTCAAACTTGATGATTGATAATTAAAAATCAGGGATCTTGTTATTGATAACATACATAAGTTAGCTAAAATGTCAGTCGTTTCACTCAGTTAAACTATTTTTATTTTTTCATTCAAACAAAAAAAACTTGGGCAATGTATTTATTCAAGATATCAAAAAAGGCTTTAATCGAATGGATAATCATAAATGAAGTTCTTTTTGCTTGTGATTTAATGTAATTAATGAAGTTTTGATTTATCTTGATTTTAAGGGATTTTAAAAATTTTGTGAGAGTAATTTAATAAATAAAAATATTTATTAAGTAAAAATGCAATTTAAATTTGTTATTCATATTTTCGAGGTCAAATAACGTTTAATAATCATATAATAAATTTTCCTGAGTTGTTGGTATTCTTCTAGATTTTTTTACGTCCATTTGATAAATGATATGGATTGGCAAGATAGGATACATATTTATGTCTTTAATTAAATATTTTTGCAAATTTTAGTAATTTTATCCCCTCGCATCCATTGTTGTGAACTGATTCCCACCAAATAATTGGCATCATTCAATTAAAGGCTGCAGTGAATGACAGCAGTGAAAGCAAGTTTTTGGCTGTGGGGAATCATTTGCGGCAGCCACACAAGGGCCACAGCCAATCATTTGGTGCTTTCATCTAAGATGTATATATTATCACTTTTTACAAAACTCCAACCATTGCCGATTGGAAAAAAGACGCCCTTTGCACAATAAATTCATCTCACACCACTGACATTATTGAGATACCTATGTCCATGCATCACTAAGAGTTTTGACAATGCGAAAAAAGGTGCAATGTAGTTCATGCGTCACCTTTTGATTGAAAAGCCAAAATATAGGCAATGACTGACGGGAATTTTCTGAGGATCGAATATATGTGTTAGTAAAATTTTGGAAGACATTTTCAAGTCTAAATTATGATGGAGAATATTGAGGATACCCCATGATTTTGTGCCACACTAGTGATCATAGATAAGGAAAGAGAAATATAAAAGTCCCTGATTTCTATATCTAACCATTAAGAGGGATGCAATGGCAATATCTAACCATCAAGAGGGATTTGTGTTCCCCCCTATATCTAACCATCGAGGGATTCAATGGCAGCTCAGACCTTTAAATAGACCCCATGTTAGTATGAAAAATGAAATCCTTATATTGTGTTCTTATTCAAAATCTTTTTTGGGTTCACTCTTACATTAAAACAATGAAAGAGTGACATTCATTTATAGACACATGAAGGAAAAGTGCCCCCTGGCCCATTTGACACATATTGATGAGGTTAGTTTGTATTTTTTTTACTTATGACTTGATTCTTCTAGATCATTATCATCCATAGCCTAGACCTTACTCATCATGCATGTCTCAATCAAACTTCGCTGCTTTCCCATGAGTATCTTCCTCATCTCTGTTGACACCAGCGATGGTAATTGTACATCCCTTGGCCCCCCTCTGCTGCTTGTCAGTGCATATCCACCACCATCTCTGTAACAAGTATAGTGATATTTTGTTTATCCCCTCCACTCCACTCATGTGACCACTATTAACCATCACCCTGCACCCCCAAAGCTTTAGCTAAGACATTTTCATTAGGATTAATTATTACTTCTAATTAATATTTCCATCAATTCCCAAAATTATTGCTTACAATTTTATTAAATTAGCATATATAAGACTAGTATAGTCTTTCTTTTTTGTATCCTCTCATACCGTGGCTAGATCATCCCAGATTCACCACTAATTCAATTGTGTAAACATTTTTCAGCATCCAAGATAAACAAAAATTGAATCCCTAATTAGGTGCTCATGACTCTTAGTTAAAGCACACCTATTCCTACATAATATCTCATTTGTGTATCAGGATTAAGTGCCCCTTACACCCTCAGAGCTGATGGATATTATCTTGCCGTCAAGCCAATCACACTATCATGTTTATTTAAGTTCATTGAATAAGATATTCACTTTCATTATTATTCCGTGTGATGTTTATAATGATAAACATTGATCACTAGTCTTTAAACATGTATTCTAAATATTCTTTTTTGATGGATAGTCGAGACGGACATAGAATTATCCTAATAGAATAGCACTAGCTGATCCTACTTATACGATAAGTATAGTTGATCTTGTGGCTATTAGTGTTGTGACACTTAAGAAAGATAATGGGTGCTCTTTGGAGAAATATTTCACTGAATTGATCCGTACGAATCCTTAAATGGTATTATACCTAAATGTCAATCAGGTTGATTCATGTCATGGTTGTATAAGTGATCCACTAACTACATTTTGACTACGACTTACGAGCCTCTAATCATGGGATTCAAACAAGACATAGCTCAGATGTAGTAAGAAGCTAGCGAAGATGATTGAGTGTCAAGACGGGATCATCCGCCCTCTGAGTAAGAGAAGATCGACTCAATGAAGATGATGTAGAAAACTCCCTTGACAGGGGTAGTGAGGATATTGGAGAAGGCGTTCTCCAATGATCCATGCTACGCATTAATACTAATCGAATGACGGACTAGAGTTCAACGATAAACCATACCCTAAGTCGTCAGAGAGTCTCGCGCAGATGATGGATTATACATATACGGCAATCGATGATGGTAAAGGTTCCATGAGAGAGTTTGACACTATTCGATATCTTCTAGAGTGTGAGGAGTAGCTTGGTACCCCACATGCTGGAAACTTAACCTAATGGGTTAAATAGGTCATTATTTAATTAATCTATATGTTGATATAATTAATTAATAAGATAGGTCAATAATTGTTATTGGGCCACTAAAGTTATTAACTAGAATGATACATGGTCTAGAGGGCCACACGCATAACGTCATAAGGGCATTGGTGGATATATTTTACTTTTAGGGTTTTTGAGGAAAAACTTAAGTGATACATAAAGAGGAAAAGTGCTCTCATTTTAAGCACCCGTGCAACGCAGATTTGAGAGCTCCTCCACTTCTTAAATCTCTACATCACTACTCAACCAAGGAGAGAGTTTCCAAGGAGAGTTGAACAAGAAGAGGTGGTAATCCAAGCACTGAGTGATCGTGTTGATACTTCTACAGGCCGGATGCATGAACAGCTTCGGACCAATCTCAAAGTGATCATGTTAAGGGTGGAATGAGTTCCCCAAAAAAGGTACACTCAATGTATGGTTTTAAAGATAAATTATGAATTGATCGACATGCTTCTGTGTTTATGGAAACGTGTTTTCCATGTATGAACCAAGACACCAAACCCCACATGGACAACAATTAACCTAATTGGCAAGTAAGTATAGTACCATCCAAGAATTCATACAAATAAATTTAGTACACTTTTTATCTAAAGGTTAACCACTACCTCTCCTTTGCATCTCCACACAATGGTTGCTGAATCAGCTATCATCATCACATGAACAAGAGTAAATATTGCAAATTACATTCAGTTTCTTGTTCAAGACTATATCGTACCAAAACCACTAGATAAAAAGTAAGTTATGCTCTCAAATCTGCTATATTTTAAGACAACCCATAATAAATAGGTTCTACATGATTTGACATGAAGTTGAAATTTCTACATAATTTCTAAATAATCCACTAAATACATTTTTCTCATTCCTAAATATCTGTCAATAATAATGTTTTCATATTATTTCATAATACCCCTTATACAGCCACTCTCTTTGAATTAAATACCATTTTTAAAAAAAT
The DNA here is from genome assembly GCF_029677425.1 of Wolffia australiana. NCBI lineage: Eukaryota > Viridiplantae > Streptophyta > Magnoliopsida > Alismatales > Araceae > Wolffia > Wolffia australiana. The sequence goes on from NC_135843.1 coordinate 4,719,849, forward strand.
ATAATACCTATCATTTATATACTTTAGTAAAATAAAATTAATCATTGATTGATATACCTCATTGAATCTTATATTTTTCTCTTCATCTCATTGTAGCTGGTAAAATAATTTTGTTCTTGGTATCAATTTCACTAATTATGCTATTCATTGACCATGTTTAAGATTTAAGACATGGTATCAATTTCCCTACCTTTTCCATATTTTATGAATCAAATAAACTTATATATATTATGGATTTCAAAAAAAATTGGCATCAATATCCTCTTTTTTGTGAAAATTTTAAATTTCTAATTCATACTGAACTATCATTTTCTATATTGTTGTAGAATTGAAGGGGGTATCAATTAAGGACAGAAATTAAGAATTTCAGACTTAACTCTCTCTATTACTACTTAATTTTTTTCTTACATTATCCTATATGTGATCATCACATTAGAAACAATGGGAGATTAGTTTGGTGTTCGGCCAGCAATTGGGGTGACTCTAAATTGCCTGACTGAAATTCCCCTTAAAAATATAAGTAATATTTTTAAAGCCATTAAGTCCGTATGAATTTTGAATAATTTTGTGCACACAATTTTTATTACTGGTCTCATGATTCCATTGATTTTATTTTATATGTGATGCCAAAGATATATGAATGTGTTCACTAAATATCAATAGATTTATTAAGTCATTATGTAGATATTATTTTTTATCAATTTTTTGTTACATATTTTTTATATGTTTGGGATATGTTATAAAATCAAGTGAATGACATCATTGGGGGTAATAAGTCCTACTAAATTGTTTATGTGTATCTTATAAAAGCGGGACGAAAAGCTAATATCAAGTATGTCTTTTAAAAACTCAAATAAAAAATAAATCAAGGTTTATTTTATATAGATGAGTGTTACTGAATAAATTGATATTCTAATTAATGTCTCCCATAAAAAATATGATGTCAATCGCTCAAAATAATATATCTCCTAGACATTAACTTTCTGCGATGCATGTTGTTGGTTACTTAATCCATATATGGTCATGATTATTTAGTCATTTTCCAACCTAGTTAGATTAAGCCTTAAGCATGAAGCTTGTTACACCTAATGAAACAAATATGAATCTTGTTACACCTTTATGTTTACTGATTCATGCAAAACAAATTTTTAAGTATATGCCTAGACTGAAACATTAAAAGAAATGATTTCTCACTCTCATAGCGAGGGATATAAGATGAGAAATAAAGCAAATTCTAGCTGCTGATAGAATGTAATGCCATTAACTTAAAGTTCACAACTGTACTGTCCTCACCAGTAGAATTTTACTACAGTTTACAAGCGTTTCAAAGCAAAAGAGGTATTTCTAAAACACACAAATAATGGAATACAGACTGAAAACATTAGTCATTATACAAAATTTGTAGACATAAATGTGGTTTTAAGTAGTACAGACTGGAAAACCCACAAAAATAACGTAACGACAGTGACCAGCTAACCACGGAGAGTACAAATTTAATTGGGAATAATAGCATTCAAAAACATTAATGTTTTATTCCCCGGTCCCAGCCACTGTTCTACTGACAATGAGTGACCCAAGAGAAAACGTGGGGCCCACCTTGTCCCACGTAGTTCAACCTAGGTAATGTAATGACGTCACAATGGATGACGTCAGGTTGAATACGTCAGCCCTCTTAGCCTTTCTAAAGACGATACAGCCCTTTTCTCACTACTACCGAGAAAAAAGCTTAACTGCCGATTTAACAAATTTCAGAATCATATTTAAATTAACCTGGGCTCTAAAAATGAAATAGATTCAAAGATATCTGCTAAAGAGATTAAGAGGGAGAGAGAGATATGACAGGGGAGAGAAGTAGGTTTATGAGGGAGCAGAGATAGAGAGAGAGATAATCAAGTATTGAAATGAGATGAAAGGGATTGAAAGAAAGGTGGAGTGAAAAATAGAGAGAGAGATTCAAGTAATGAAAATCGATGAAAGTGATTTAAAAATAGGTGGATAGAAAGGTACAGAGAGAGATTCAAGAAATGAAAATAGATGAGAGAGATTTAAAAATAGGTGGATAGAAAGGTAGAGAGAGAGAGATTCAAGTAATGAAAATAGATGAGAGAGATTGAAAGATGGGTGGATAGAAAGGTAGAGAGAGAGATTCAAGTAATGAAAATAGATGAAAGAGATTGAAAGATGGGTGGATAGAAAGGTAGAGAGAGAGATTCAAGTAATGAAAATAGATGAAAGAGATTGAAAGATGGGTGGATAGAAAGGTAGAGAGAGAGATTCAAGTAATGAAAATAGATGAAAGAGATTGAAAGATGGGTGGATAGAAAGGTAGAGAGAGAGAGAGAGATTCAAGTAATGAAAATAGATGAAAGAGATTTCTTAAGAAATGTTAGGTATTAAGGGAGATAGATATGAGACGAGAGATGTTGATGAGCTGGGGATAAAGAAAGAAGACATATTCAGTAAGAGAGAGAAAGAGCAAAGTAAATAGAGATAAAAATAGAAGAAAGGGAGACATAAGGGTAGAACCGGGGAAAGACGAGTAGATACAGATAGAAGAAGCGACATGAAAGGGAGCAGTACAGGCAAAAGAAAGAAGAAAAGGGAAAGATTAATTCAGGATGAGGGCGAAATGAGAAAGAAAAAGAAGGTGAATAGAGCAGAGCGAGAGAAATAGATAATGATAGAGAGAGAAAGAGAAAGAGAGAACAAGAAAGAGAAAACAAGAGAGAGGAGAGATAAAGAGAGAAAGAGAGTGAGAGAGAGAGATACAAAGGGAGTACGAGAGAGAAAAGAGAGAGTGAGGTGGATGGAGAGATATATATAGAGAGAGAGATGAAGAAAAAAAGAGAGAGACAGATAAAAAGAGAGAGAGTTAGAAAGAGAAGGGGAGAGAGAATAAAGTGAGAGATAGAAAGAGATATATAGAGAGAGATGAAAAGAGAAAGAGAGGGAGAGAGAAATAGTGATTGAAAGAGAGAGAGAGAGAGAGAGAGATAGAAAGAGAAGGAGAAAGAGACATATGTATAGATAAGTAGAACGAGAGATGATAACAAAGAGAGGGAGAAAGAGAGATACGGAAAGAGACAGACATATAGATAAAGAGAACGAGAGAGAGATAGAAAGAGAGGGAGAAAGAGAGATACAGAAAGAGACAGATATATAGATAAACAGAACGAGAGAGAGATAGAAAGAGACAGATATATAGACAAATAGAACGAGAGAGAGATAGAAAGAGACAGATATATAGACAAATAGAACGAGAGAGAGATAGAAAGAGACAGATATATAGACAAATAGAACGAGAGAGAGATAGAAAGAGACAGAGATACATAGAGAGATAGAGAGAAAGGGAGAGAGAGAGAGAGGGCGTTCCCCAATGATTGTTTTGACTGCGTGAAAACCAGGATAACCAGCGGGAGTTGGATAAAGCTCAAGCGGTAATTGATGGGAAAAGGAAGGGCCTTTTGACCGATGCACACTTCCCCTAGAGTAGGGCTACCACTTGGCTGTACCATTTACACGTGTCGAGCGCTAACGTTCAAAACCCAGGCACAGAATACACCAATGCACCAATGAAATCTCGACAACGTAAAAGAAGAACAGCTTTCTACTGACAAACCCGCTTCCCACTTTGTAGGAAACGAGCTATAAATACGAATAACTCCCTCGTAGATCTTCATTCTCTTTCATGGTTGCATCGTTTCTTCTCTTCTCCAGCGCAGTCTCACAACAATCAGAGCTCCTCTGTGTTTTTTCTTTTCTTGTTTTCTTGAGCTTCTCTTTTGTTCGCTAGAGAGAAGATGGGTCGTGGGAAAGTGCAGTTGAAGAGGATTGAGAACAACATCAATAGGCAAGTGACCTTCTCTAAGCGTCGTGCTGGGCTTCTTAAGAAAGCCCATGAAATATCAGTTCTTTGTGATGCTGAGGTCGCCCTTATAATCTTCTCTGCCAAGGGGAAGCTCTACGAGTTCTCCACTAATTCCAGGTTCATGACTAAACCATTCAATTACCAAGAGTCTTCTCGTCTCTTCAACTATTAGTGTTCTTTCTCGTGCAATTCTCTTCTTTGTCTCCATTCAAAACCATGAACAATCGCTTGTTATAACCAAGTCGACTGTTTTTTATACTTTCTACTCAACCGTATTTTGCAGAGTTGATCTTTATCATCGCTCAACGTTTGTTTTTGTTGTGTAGCTATCTGTCTTGTGTCTTGGTTGCACTAGGCCTTCAACTTGGTTTAGCCCATGTATGGATAGTTTTGAATATATATGGAGAGAAATATACTCTTGTATCGTTTAAGAGAGATATTTGAAATCATGAATGTCTCAGTTTTACAGTTTCACCATATAATATGACACATAATGAAATTTTTATTTTCTTTGTCAGGAACCATTTTTCACGTTTTCCCTGGCTATGCTACACTTTAAGGCTTCATCTTCGTTTTATCACATATTATTATATATTTATTATCGTCATTATGATGGACAGAATGGAAGAAATCTTGAAGAAGTATGAGCAATACTGTATATCAGAGAGAGAGCTCTCAGCACCTGACCCAGAGTTGCAGGTAAGATTTTTTAACATTATTCAGTGGCTGAGATATGTGAATTTCTCATTAGACTTTGCTTTCTGCGTAGGCAAATTGGTCTTTCGAATCTCGTCGATTAAAGGCTAAAGTGGAAGCCCTCCAAAAAGATCAAAGGTGTCCACATCACCTCTTGATATGTCTCTGTTCGTTTGCTTTCACTTGTGACAATATAGTTTTCTAAGTCAAATATCATTATCAACAGACACTTCTTGGGAGAAGATCTTGAGACTCTAAGCCTGAAAGATCTTCAACACTTGGAGCAGCAGGTGGAATCTGGACTGAAACAAGTGACAACACGGAAGGTGTGTTTCTCGATGATTGATTCAGATCAAAATCGGTGATAAATTATCTCATTAATACTCTTATCCAATTTTTTTTGGGTAAAACATATTTGAGTTAATAGGGACCCTTGTTCAGACGAAATAACGCCACATAGAAAGAAAGAAAGATTATATTCATAAGGAGTTAGCTTGGAGTTTCCGCTTCTAGAATATTAAGGGCAGCTTCAGTCATTCCAGAATGACTGATTTCTTAATTTAGAAACAATCTTGATTTGTATTTTTATGTTTTCTACTGACTTTGTCCTTTCTATGTTTTTTCTGTTCCACAGAACCAGATGTACGTAGACTCCATGACAGACATTCAAAGAAAGGTATCCATCTCGATCACCATTACTTAGTGAGCTTCAATAAAAATTCATGTCTAACAAGCTGCCTCCATTCTTGAATTAACACCAGAAATTCTACTAACCTCCAAAAATAACTTAATCCGCAGGTGATGGAGCTCCAAGAACAGAACAACACGATGTGGGTCATGGTAAGTTAGAGGAAAAAACAACAAAAAGAGCGATCTTTAGTTTTTTTCCTGTTCGTTTTGAATGTCTCAAGGAACATATTTTCATTAAAAAAACGATGTGATTAATTTTCTTCTATTCGTTGCAGTTGAGAGAGAAAGAACAAGCTGTTCTCTCTCTCTCTCAGCCGCTATATCACAGCGCCACCAGTAGCTCCTCTTCGCCTCCGCCTTCATTTTCTGCCAACTATTCTCCACCCACTACGCTCAACATCGGGTAAATTTCCCAACGTATTCTGCGAAATATCATAATTTATTCTGTATTTATCTTTTAATGATTTTATTTAATTTTCTGTTCGATACTTGTGTCCTATTCAATCGTTATCTATCGGAAAAAATATGTATAACAAAAATCTGCTAATTATTCGTATATTCCTTCACTTCGTTAATTATCGCTGGCTTTCTAGCTTTTTATCTTCATTTCTATCTATCCATCTATCCATCCAGCAATGCATCTATTTATATATTGATACATATATATCTGCTCGCCTATTCTGTCTGTCTGTATTTGCGTCTATTCTGTCTGTCTGTCTGCCTGTATCTATCTATCTATTTCATTATCATCTTACTGTCTCTCTCTTGATGACGATAATGCAGGTTTTACACAAACGTTATCTATATATTTCAGTATCATCTTATTCTGTATGGCGACTGATGAACTGTAACGTTATCTACCGGAAAACATATGTACAAATAAAAAATCTGCTAATTTTTCTTGCATTCCTTCACTCAATTAATGATAGATGGCAGCCATTCTCTTCTCTTCTCTCTCTCTAGAGCTCTCTCTCTCTCTTTCTCTCTCTCTCTCTATCTATCTCTATCTATCTGTCTCTCTGTCTCTCTCTCTCTCTCTCTGTCTCTCTCGCTCTCTCTCTCTCTCTCTCTCGCTCTCTCTCTCTCTCTCTCTCTCTCTCTCTCTCTCTCTCTCTCTCTCTCTCTCTCTCTCTCTCTCTCTCTCTCTCTCTCTCTCTCTCTCTCTCTCTCTCTCTCTCTCTCTCTCTCTCTCTCTCTCTCTCTCTCTCTCTCTCTCTCTATCTATCTATCTTTCTATTCTCCTTCTCTCTCTATCTTCTATCTATTTATTCTCCTTCTCTTTCTCTCTCTGGCTGTTTCTCTTTATCTATCAATCTATTTATCTATTCTCCCTCTCTCTCTCTCGCTCTAGCACTCTCTCTATCTATCTATATATCTCCCTCTCTCTCTCTCTCTATCTATCTGTCTATCTATCTTTCTCCCTCTCTCTCTCTATCTGTGTATCTATCAATCTATCTATTTATTCTTCCCCTCTCTCTCTCTCTCTCGCTCTCTCGCTCTCTCGCTCTCCCTCTCTCTATCTATCTATCTTTCTCCCTCTCTCTCTCTATCTATCTATCAATATATCTGTTTATTCTCCCTCTCTCTCTCTCTCGCTCTCTCTCTCTCTCTCCCTATCTATCTATCTATCTATTCTCCCTCCCTCTCTCTAACTATCTCTCTGTTCTCCCTCTCCCCTCTCTCTCTCGTTCTCTCTCTCCCTCTCTCCATCTATCTATCTGTTCTCCCTCCCTCTCTCTATCTATCTCTCTATTCTCCCTCTCCCCTCTCTCTCTCTCTCTCTCTCCATCTCTCTCTCTCTTCTCCCCCCCTCTCTCTAACTATCTCTCTGTTCCCCCTCCCCCCTCTCTCTCGTTCTCTCTCTCCCTCTCTCCATCTATCTATCTATTCTCCTCTCTCTCTAACTATCTCTCTGTTCTCCTCTCCCCTCTCTCTCGTTCTCTCTCTCTCTCTCCATCTATCTATCTGTTCTCCCTCCCTCTCTCTATCTATCTCTCTATTCTCCCTCTCCCCTCTCTCTCTCGTTCTCTCTCTCCATCTATCTATCTATTCTCCCTCCCTCTCTCTAACTATCTCTCTGTTCTCCCTCTCCCCTCTCTCTCTCGTTCTCTCTCTCCCTCTCTCCATCTATCTATCTGTTCTCCCTCCCTCTCTCTATCTATCTCTCTATTCTCCCTCTCCCCTCTCTCTCTCGTTCTCTCTCTCCCTCTCTCCATCTATCTATCTGTTCTCCCTCCCTCTCTCTATCTATCTCTCTATTCTCCCTCTCCCCTCTCTCTCTCGTTCTCTCTCTCCATCTATCTATCTATTCTCCCTCCCTCTCTCTATCTATCTCTCTATTCTCCCTCTCCCCTCTCTCTCTCGTTCTCTCTCTCCCTCTCTCTATCTATCTATCTTTCTCCCTCTCTCTCTATCTATCTATTTTTCTCTCTCTCTATCTATCTACCTTTCTCCCTCTCTCTCTATCTATCTATCTATCTCCCTCTCTCTCTCTATCTGTCTATTTTTCTCTCTCTATCTATCTACCTTTCTCCCTCTCTCTCTATCTATCTATCTTTCTCCCTCTCTCTATCTATCTACCTATCTATTCTACCTCCCTCTCTATCTATCTCTCTCTATTCTCCCTCTCTCCCTCTCTCGCTATCTATCTATCTTTCTCCCTTTCTCTCTCTATCTTTTTTTCTCCCTCTCTCTGTATCTATCTATCTATTTATATATCCATCTATCTCACACAGGCACTTTCTATGCATCTGTCTATCAATCTAGCTATATCTGTTTATATCTATGTACCTACCTACCCACTTATCTTCGTATCCACTCAACCATTTATCCAACCATTTTCCTGTATGTATGTCTGTCTATAACTGCATGTCTGTCTGGCTCTCTATCTATCTATAAAATTACCTGTACGTATATCTATATATCGATTTATCTACCTATCGAACTATCTACCCATCTATCATCTATCTTCATATCCATCTACCCATCAAGCTATGTATCTATCTATCTATTTACCTACTTATCTACCTGTCTTTGCGTCTATCTATCCATTTTTATGTTTTATTATCATGTTATTATATCTCTCTCATGATAACGATAATGCAGGTTTTATCCTATGGCGACTGAGGAGCCACTGCCACAGCCGCAAGCAACGAAACTACCACCGTGGATGCTCAGCCATAAGAACTAGGGAATGTATCCCACTACCAACCTATGTATATCTCGCAAAAGTTTAGTATCTTATGAAGCTAGAGCGAGAAATTCCACTTGTAGCGTTGGTTCATGCAGATAATGTTATATATCTGCATCCGCGTGTTTCCATAGTCCTATGGCATCTTAAATCTCCATAATTTTTGGAGAATATCCATTCAAATCCGTGGAGAGATTATATGAATTATATCTATGTATAGATTGCGTTAGAGCCAAATCTTATGGTGAGATTGGTGGAACTGTTTAAAAACTATGATGAAAGTGATAGGAAGAATTAATAGAAAAGATGATGAGTGTAATGACTTTGTAAAATGTTGCCGTCTTTTTTATAATCCTTAAAGATGGATTAGCTGAACTGTGGAATCACCATTTACTCTGGGTAATCCGAAATCTCATATGATAGTACAGTATTTATTCTTCAAGATGGCCAAAGTGAGTGCAAAGAACTAAAACCCTTGACAAAAATATAAAAAATACGTGATTGGGTATGGTGGACGGCAGATTTTTTTTAGACAGGAGGAAATATTTTTATTATTTTTGACGGATGTCTGAATAGATATGCTTGGAATATCATGGCTATGCAAAAATAACATTGGTTAATTCTGGCCACGACATAGTTTAAAACCAACAATTAGACAAAGAGGTGAACTATTTTCCAAAAAAAATAGGCTCTGATTTTTTACTAACAGTTTCAAATTATTTAATATGATAGCAAACGTCCAATGAGGGCAGAGCGGGTGAAACCAAACATGCAGGAATTGTTCAGGTTAACTCAACCTGGGCTGATTCAACTTGCATTTAAGTGGAATGTGTGGGCATGTTGCGAAGATTCAGAGATAAGATGGTTGTATTCCCCCAAGAACGACATAATACTGGTTTTTCAATTTTGATTGGATGGGAAGCATGGTAATCCACTCAAGAATAGTTATAAAAATGAATTGTATCATTCCCCCTCCGACTCTCTTGGCTGTAGATTCATTCCTCTTTGGACCTTTTGAAACATCTATATTGAGTCACAGCAAGCGTGTGAGTTATTTGGAAACTTGAGATACATCCCTTTCATTTGATGCAAATTCCCATGAATTTGTGCTTGGAGGAGGAAGAAAAGCGATCCTGAATTAAGGGCTTTGCCACAGATATGAATCAGTGGGAAATTCAGATCTTGCATCAATCATTTGTCATCAGCATCCAGGTTAGATTTTTCTTTCTAGCCCACACATTCTAAATATAAATTCATATTTATACTAAAAACCACTTGAGCAGTTGGATTAATCCCAAATTTTCTGCACCTTTTCCATTCCAATGTTTCAGACTTTTGGGCGATTAAAATGCCTTTGATTACCTTGTTTAGTTTGGTTTTTTAATTTGGACCCCTTCCTGACACATCCTTTATATACCCATCATAAAATTTCAAAAATATGGTTTAGAATCGTTTCAGTATCTGAATTGAAACCTTTTTTAAACTCTCAAAATATGATTTTTATAAGAAAATTAAGTTATAAATTCAATGTATCAATTGTATATTGTTTTAATCCACTTGGTATAAATGAAATAAATAATGGTTTGAGAATCTTATTAAGATGCATTTAATAATTAAAATTATTTCACCCAACAAAAATATGCTAGATGGAAATTTAATAATAACCCAATCAATGCCACTATCTTTGTATCAGTTGATGGTTGTTGGGACTCTACATAATAATGATGATTTGTTATTTCTATATAAATAATATTTAATTTATATTTTAATAAAATATAAAAGTATATCTAAATATATATAGGATATGGTGTATTGCATATGTGTACATGCGCTTTTTGATTACAGTATATCCATATTTGTATACACCTTCTACATATTTTTCACGTTACTTTTACTTTGTATTGAAATTTTCTGCATATGTGCTCAAATATTTTTAATATCCATCTTGATAAATTTCCTAAGTAATATGAATCCAATGCACAACATACATCTTTCATTAAAACTAATTACACCAAATGATATCAACACCATAATTTGAGTCTATAATTGACCGTATGTTTTTATCCTTACATCAATTTTTATGCATTTGAGTATCATGTAAGCATTAGATAACCATGGCTTGCTTCATGATTCTCTTAAGCTCATGTAACTCTTAAAATTATTACACCATGGCTCTGTAATTAGGATAAAATTTATATTTTATTAGGTTTCAAATAATAATAGAGCCATTGTGTAATAATTTTATCAAAATCAAGTAAATTTTATGCGAGGTAATTTTTATGCATCCTAAGTTATTCAAAAAATGGACCCATTCTCCCCGAATACTTATCAAGTGACTGGAACATGAAATTTCCCAAATGTTTATAATGAATAGAACATAACAGAAATGATCGAGGTTACACACATCCAAGGATACATTTCCTATTTTATGTCTTCTTCCATCGAATTTTTACTCATCATTATGTTTTTCAACCCTACAGAAAATTGGAATATAGAAATCTAAAATCTATGTATATATAAGAAGGATATAAATTAAACATTAAGCAGAAAAATGATACCTTCTCAGCCTTTGAATTATTTTAAATAAATAAGAAAACCAGATATATTTTATAATTGAATTTTTCTAAATTTTATCTTAATGATCCAAATAAATTCGGTTACCTTTTGGATTATATACCTTTTGGATTCGGTTACCAGATAATGTGATAATCTTCTACAATAATCCTTTCCATTATGACTAATGGTCTTCTCAGTACCATCTTTCTATAACTATAGCATAATTTTACTTCCCCATTGGAATTGAGATGACAATGGAAAGTAATCCTATAATCAACTACATATTCCCAAGTAGATACCGAAATGTATAATTATTGAAATAAGGGCTTCAATAATTAAGGATTTCCATATCCCATCCAAATATTTCAAAATTGTATGTGCATAAAAGTTAAACACCAAAGTTAGATATCATTCTTAATTTCAAGGACTTGTATACTCACATATCAATTTAATGTACTCCTATTGATTTATAAGCTTCAAAGCTAGAGATATCCTCATAAAATAACTCCCCAACCATTAAATATCTCTACCACATTAATGGCTCTGATGAAATATGATTTTTCTTCCTGGATTTCAGTGTATATTGGCACTTCAAACAATTTTTTCCTAATTAAAATTATACCCATTAGCTGTATTTTTAAAATCTTAGACCTAACGATTTCATGATAGAATTGAACACCTCTTAGAGAGTAAAATAATGAAGGTTTTTACAGTAATATTCATTTGTAACACAATTGAAAAAAATAATTTAAAATTAAATAATTTAGTTTATTTACAAAGTTAAAATTACACATCCTTGAAGAATTTTTATACCATTGAGATCCCAACAATTTGAAACTAGGGTAGTGTCAAGGTAATTTATTTTGTACACTCACTTGAATACCTGAACTTATTTATAAGAAAATGAAGATGCAACTGTTACAATTATTTATACACATAATGTATAGATATTATCAGATACTGCATTCTCAAAGCTATGCGTTTTTAACGAAATTCTATCAAGAAATATCCCACCTCATAATACTACGTAAAAGATTAAAACACCATGGTAATTACAAGTAAACATTTTCCAAGTAGGAGTATAAGGAAAAGTATATTTCAGTTATGTATAAAATCCTATGATAACTTGAAACAGGTATTGAAATTACTAACTCATGATTTTGATCTTTACAATGAAGATATATCATGCTTTATCAGTAATTCATGAAATTACCAATGTCTTATTTTTCATGAATTTTATGTAAAATAAATCTTTGGTGATACATTCATGGCAATTATAAAATCACATTATGAATCATGATATGTGTTATCATCATATCTTCAATAATCTATTTATTCTCAAACAGCACATGATGAAATATATATTATTTCATGAATAACCCTGATTCACTAAAGCTAAGTCAAGTGTGTTTCATTATTTATGAATATTTCTGGCATCATGTGATAAAAAATTATGTGGAAATGTTTTAATAGTTATTATGAAGCTTGAAATGGTATGGTTACTGAAGAATACGTGTAAAAATGTACTTTATAAAGGGATTTAGAGAAACATATTTGTTTTTCTAGTATCTCCAAACTTTCCTCTTTACGTGGAGCCCAAAACTCAATTTCTGAAAATCTGAAAATACTAAATAAAGAATAATTCTCATGGGTATCAATTAGGAAAATAGGGAAGGATATTTTGATACTCTCAGCCCATGTATAACTGTTATTTTCTATCCTTTGGTTCTAGATTTGGACCTAAAGATACAATTCATAAACAAAAATGTTTTTTTCACACAGGGTTATAGATATGGTGTAAGATTAGTAGTTAGAAGTGGTTTTATTGGTTGTCGAGTTTCCCTTAGATAAGGAAAAGTCTTTATGCAGGAGAAACATTGATAAGATCTGTGATCCTATAAATATTAAACCCCAAGAAAAACTGAAATTGTTACTTGACCTGCAGTTCAATATCAATAGAGTTCCAATATATGAAGCAAACCAAGCCTTTAATCTCACCTACTCTATTGTATGAAAGATGAGAATAAAATAAGAGGAAACTAAAAGAAGGCTGGCCAGATTGGAAGCTCTCTCTTCCTAGAGGGGGAGAACCTCCGCTCATATAGTGTCTCCAACGAGTTCTTGGTATCCAAAAAGGGTCCTCCATGAGTAATCTTCTTCTTTATTTATAATCTTCTCACAGTGCTGTTAGTTTGAAGATGCAGGTGCTGCTTCCGCTACATGTGTGTATTCTGTTACTTGACGTCTCATCTTCACTCTTTCATAGGTTGGAACCCTATCAGAAACGCACATCTAGGAATAAGGTTTCAACTTAATGAATTCCTAGATTTGAATATTCACCATCTAAAAAGCCAAAAAAATGATATTTAATGATAATATTACTTTGAATTAAGAAAAATAAACATTGATTTTATTTTCAGCACCATGACACCCACTAATAGCCAGTGTGTCTTATGTTTGCACCTTTCTGTTTTTCCTTCCTGACATCCTTTGGAATGACGGCATGAAAAGTCTGAGGCACTTTTTTTCTATTTGTGTGTGTCATACACAGCCTAATCATTGTAGCGCTTATAACAAGTGTTTCATGTGCCTTTTACAACACAGCCTCCCAACTTATGTGCTGCACCCATTATTCCTCTCATTTCCATTTTAACATGATTGTCTTAATTTTTATTATTAAATATACTAATAAACCACTTCATGTACTGCTTGATTACAAAATATTGTTTCTCATACAGTTATAATTGAGTTATAAAGGTGATAAATCGTTTAAATTTTATTTCGACGTCTAAATTATGCAACAATGGAAATGACACTTAGATATGGGCTGAAAAACATATATCATTGATGGAGAATGGTATCCCAATGTTTTAATTTTCTAGGAAATGGTACCAGGTTACTTCTGATGTATTTGACTTTGAACTTTCCATATGTAAAACACAAGCATTAAAGCTTGAAAAATAGGTGCTTGAACGAAAGATTTATCATATGTAGGAAGCATTATTAGCTGAATAATCTACACATAATCAACATATTTTGATAACATATAGGAAGCATTATTAGCTGAATAATCTATAAAGAATCAACATATTTTGATAACAGGTTGATCAATGATTTGGGTTTCTTTAGCAAGCTTTTTTATAACTCTCCAATAGAAGATTGCACATCCCAAGAATCTTCAGATTTTTGTATAGCTTTTGGCATAGGTTGGTCTTTGATCAATTAGGGACTCATATGGATCTTCATGGTATTCTTTACCAGTAGTCCATGTTTTTCTTTTTAATCAACTAAATTGTATGTATAATCTCTCATTCGGTTGATGCACTTAGGATAACTATGGTTAAAATTAACTATGAAACCCAGATGGATCATCGAACGTAGTAGTAATGGGTTGGGAAATAATCAGAGAAATCTTCTTTGGTATTCCACAATCTTGGACAAGGACTACATCACATCATCTTTCTTGAACTGTCTCCTCTTAATGATGAGGTAGACTATCCTATCTTGACCAATCAATCATCTTTGAAAACCTCTTGATGCAACTGAGCTAAGAGTGTTTATAACTATGATATTGATCAACCTTTTGGAAAGTTGTTATAATAAAAATCAGAGATTCAGAAAGATCAATTTATTGGTCTCTTTTCAGTAAAGATCACCCATTATATCTCTTTAGTGTTTTGATCATGATGCAGGATGTCATCTCAGGACGTCGTCTGGTCAACACCGAGTATGATGGCTTGGTGCCGATAAGGGATGATGCTATCGAACGTCGACGGTGTCGTCGTCCGACGGATGCAACCCTAACGGGTTATGTAGCTACGACATGATGAATGGGTGTCCTATGTGTCGCACGTGCAGGCTCCGACTCGAGGGAGTCGCCGAGCTCCAAGCTTGGACGGGTCACTGGGCGATAGCAACGGTGGTCTCTCGAACCTCGTCGGAGTGACGTAGGCGTCTACGGTCGAACGGACTCAGTCTGTAGGGCTCGCACGTAATGGACGTACTCGTCCGTACCGGTAAGACACTCTAAGATCGTAGTTCTCTCAATACCTCTCTCACCTACGTAGCCCGAGCGCGGTGGAGTCAAATCAAAATTATACTGCAAGGATAAGTAAACGAGCGTCGGAAGAGGACGGTGTACCTTATTGGTGGGCTTGTGATGCAGAATTCGATGACAGTCGGTGGTGGTCAAAGCGAGTGGGGCAGAGAAGCGCCGGAGAGCGGGTGACAACTTGGCGAGCGACAATAGTGCTGGAGCTATATGTAAAAGGTCAGAGGAAGAGGGCGTGCAGGAGGGGCCAAGGTGAATCAGCTCAAGCGTAAGTCTGAACCGGGACGCACCCCTGGCGGGTGGGTGGGCGCAAGCAGATTCAGGCTGGAGATGCGAGCATCGATGTTCAGCACGTCAGCAACGCGCAGGGTGATTCACAGGCAGCCGTTGACAGCGGGCAAGGAATGATCCGCGGCACGGAGGATCATACCCCTCTGATCTGCACGGGGATGGATCAGCTAGTCGATGTCGAGTGAGTTTCACGGTGCCCACAAAGAGAATTGTCGACACGGCGTCCCTTCCATGGGAAAGGGAGGTCTTCAAGCAGGTCTTGGTGGTTTGTCTGGATAGAGGGATTGTCTATTCCCTCAACCAAGCCGATCGAGGTCCTCGAAGCCCTAACAGATTCAGAAAGGGCCATCAATACACCAGTCAGGGGAGGTCCAATGGGTGATTATCCCATCGGCCGGATCATTCATCGTCCCCTCACTTCTAGCCGAAGCCCAACATTCAAAGAGGATGCCTGGACTTGCCACCGTGAGCGTGTAATTCACCCACGTTGAGACGTCGCTGGATTCCGTTTCCGGGTGTCTGCCGAGAGGTCGGGCACAGCCGGATTGGTTCGTACAAAGGAGATGGACCACCTTGGCCGTAGATATCGCCGGGAGGGCAAAGTCATCCCCTGGTAATTCACACGCCGTCGATTTTTCTGGGCGGCAAGGTAGATCGCCGTGGAATTTGCTTTCCTTGCTGTGGAGTACTTGGGCCAAGAAAGGAGCCTTCGATCATGAGAATCGGCCAACCAAAGAAGTGGGACGGTAGATGTCACAAACAGCGCGAGAATGCAGGGGTACGGAAAAGCTATTCCGATTCCCCCGATTCCCACCTTTCTTCCCTTCCGCCCCTCTTCCTCCTTCCTCTATGTCCTTCTCTTGAGCAAGGAAGTGAGACCGGAATTTCAACACAACGATTTCCTTCTTGTTTCTTCCTGGTCTGGGGGAAGTCCCCCTTCCTTATAACGGGGAAGAGGTCAATGGGCCCTCCCCCTTAGTGGGTCAACAAAACATAAAGAGGGTCCATTAGGGGGCCCTCATAAACTGAGCCCCCAATTACACATAGAAGGGGTGAGGGATTTAAAATAGAATAAGATAGGAGAAGGGTGGAAAAGGAAGGCCCCTTTTCCATGACAATAAAACGCAGGTGCGAGGTGAATCGTGGTGCGATGAAAATGAGACGATGAATACGAACAAAACATAAAACATGAACAACGCCACGATGAAAATAAGATAGGATATTGGAGCATTATCACCCCATCTTCGACAACGGTAGCGGGCGGCGGGGACGACGTTGTCAACGATCTTCGATGGTGTGCACCATCAGATCACCTTTAGATCACATGCTTAAACACTGTTGATCTTCTTACTATGATCCCATCATAATTCACTTGGTCAGATCATGTATTCATGGACTTTATTATATACATCATGCATGCATTATAATGAAGATAGTGTCTTCTAGACACTTGAAATCTAAAACAAATAACAAACTAAATGGTTTAGATAAAGTGTCATTTTTCTACCAAGCATGAAAGCCATGAAATAGTAATGTAACTATGTTCCTCAAACTTTTCAAGGCGGGCACTATCTGATGGTATTATAACCTGATATTGATAAACATGGTCACAGTTTTCATTTTATAAGATATCCTAGATTGGCATCAGATACCATTTTTCTATAATTTAGAGATAATTATTTATCAGCAGCATCTGGACCAATGTTGGCATCCGTCCAAAAATCACAACTTGGATGATGATATAGAATATCCTTTGTGTAAAAATGATATCAAACTCAGATTTTAAATTTAAAGTATACATGTGATAGCATAAGAGGATATCTAAAATAAAAATCCTATATGCAATTTCCGCATTCCTCATGGTTGGCACTAGGGGAACTGCAAGCCTAGGATATCAGATACTAATTTTTACCCCACATTTAATCTTTTATTTTATTCCCATCACTTTTGTGTGGAACGAAGCCAGTTGCTACGAATAAACAATTAAAAGAGCCCACAAGATTAGTGATAGATGGTGCACAAATATTTAATATGATTTATTTTCTAAATTTTAATGACTCAATTGTATAATTAAGTTGAAATCTTTTGGAATAAGCTTGTGATGATGATTCTTGACCCAAAACTGTCAAAACAATAAAATAAGACAGGTATTTAATCACATTTCCAGATCATCATTACCGTAATATTTAATGTCCCAACTAAAAAGTATTCTGGATTTTACAGCCCTTTTATCAAATTAGTTTTGATCTCTTACCTGTAAATTAACATCTGGTATCTTACCTCCAGAATCTAGCATCTTATATATTGGTATCTTCAACCATCCAAAACATGGAGATATTGTTTGGTCCAATATCAGATATCAAGAAAGTTAGTGATAGAAACAACCTAGATGGCACTACAAAATATCTATTATTAGTTAAACGGCTTATTTTAGTGACTTCAAACAGGGTAATTCATGAAAAAAATGGATGTGTCTATTAAGGAAACTATATTTTAAGGTTTCAAAGACAAATATCACATGTATTATTTTATGAAAATTTTCAAATATATTTTAGTGTTCCCATAGAGAAAAACATATTCAAAATTCCTTAAAAATACGTAACTAATATAATGATAAACATGAAAATGTCCATAAGATTACCTAAATTTTGAGCGTATTTATAAAATTATATTACCTAGATAAATTTATATAAAATTTTGAATTGCATGAAAAATATGTTTATGTCATTATCAATATATAGTTTAAAGATATGATATGAGAAAAATGTGTAACATTTTATCACTGATCGAATTAGGAATTTCAGTGCAACTTTTTTCTTAGCTTTAATTTTTTATTCTACTCAAAGTTGGTTTGAGCTTCAACTAAGAAGGTTATTCGTAAAATAATGTGGTCATGGATTAATTTCTTGTTTTATTCACATTATATTCAATAAAAGGCAGCTATAACAGAATATATCAACCCTCTTAGTATTATCCATATGTTTCTTAATAAATTACCTAATGGATCTAGCTTATAGTTCCAGTTGTGAAAAACCGAGGCTTCAATTCTCCAATTTTAAATAAACCATAAATAAGTTTCAGCAGAATATATTCACAAGCACTAGAAATTGTGCATCATACAATGTCAGCCAGTCCCAATTTAAGTGAACCGCTAAACTCCGTTATATGATTAAGACATATAAATCATTTTGAAGTTATTTATGAGTGGTAGCTAAGTAAATTCCATTTGAATGGGGCATAACTGGAATTGGAAGGATTAATTCAGAGTATTTCCTCTTAATTTTATATGGGCTTAAAGTCTTAGGACACATATTGTGCATTATAAATTTTGAGGCTAAGAAATGAAGAAGCATGCTCCAAGGAGTTCTCAAAATGGAACATTTTCTCACGTCAGATGTTTCTTTGGGTTCAGATAATAATATCTGAAATAACCAATCCATATATAAGGTAATTGATGTCGGACGTCATTTAGGATGTCATCTGGTCAGTACTGAGTCGATGCTCGGTTACCTAGATAGTGGAGTCGAACGTCGTTAATGACGTTGTCCAATGGATAAACCCTAATGGGTACGTAACTACGAGTGAAATGATGCATCCTACGTGGTCATAGTTTCAGGCCCCAAGTCAATGGAGAGTGCCGAACTCCAGGCCCCAAGTCTTTGGGGGACGGCGAGGGTGGCCTCTCGAGCCTCGTTGGAGGAACAAAGATGACTATGATGCCGAACAGAATCAATCCGTAGGGGCTCGCACATAACGAGGGTTTCGACCCGTACCGGTAAGATGCTCAAATTTGCATAGTTTTCTCTCACTTCCTCTCTCACCTATCTAGCCTGAGCGCGGTGGAGTCAATTAAAAATATACTGCAAGGAATAATATAACAAGCGAGCGGGAGGGCGACTTACATTGTCGGCGCGTGGCTCGTTGTGCAGATTGTGGGTTGTGGTTGTGGGTTGTAGGTTATGGGTGGAGAGGATCGGTGGGTCAACTTAAAGTGGCGCAGGAACGGTTGACGGAGGTCAGAGGAGTCGAGAGAGAGAGTAGGTGAAGGGGCGACGGCTGTTCGGCTTGAGCATTTGGTCGGGCACAGCAAGCATGTCCCGGGCGGAGAGGGGCATGGTGAGACCTGGTAATGGTAGCGAGCAACAGCGTGAGGCACCAGGCTGGGGATTGGAGGCTCAACGGAGCGACGGTTGCTACGTCTCAGGCAGGGCACTCGACCGAACAGGTGGAGTGCATGAGTCGATGGGCTATTGAGTCGTCCGTTGTGGCCAGTGCGAGGTTGCGAGGCGTGGACACTCAATTGGGTGGCGTCTAGAGCGTCAGAGGCACCACGATCAGAATTGGAGCGCCAAGGGAGGGTACCCTAGATCCTTGCAGCTGCTCAATGAACAGGCATCCAGCGGTCACTGATGTGCGCACCAAGGAGGCGGTGACCGTCTGTCAGCATTCGGATAATGATAACATGCATTTTTAGTGCCTTATATTATTACATTTATGTGTCTTTATGCATTAAATTACTCATATTTTCATGTTATCAAGCTTAAAATGATTAAATATATTTTTAGAACAAAATTTTGAAATTTCTGTATTTTTTAGGATTTTGCTAACAATATATTCTAAAATAATATAACTTTTGAAACAGAATATGATTTTTTTGGAATTGTTTGATAATAATTTTGGAAAGCTATGATTTTTCTGAGTCAAAATATATATTTATATGTATTTTTTTGGGCTTTTATTTTATTTAATATGAAATTTTAAATATTCTTGTTTTTTTATGGCATAGGGTGACGTGGCGTGCCGATGCGCTGCCACGTCAGCATCGAGAAAGATATTTTTTTCTTCATTTTTTTGTCCTTTTGTCATGTACATGTGGCATGGAATGCGAAAAGCCATGGAATACGAAAAGCCACGGAATGCAAAAAGCCACGGAATACAAAAAGCCATGGAATATGAAAAGCCACAGAATACAAAAAGCCACGGAATATAAAAAGCCACAGAATACCAAGTGCTTTGACTTCTTAACTTCCAACAGCCATAACTTTTGATCTTCCCCTCCTCTTTCCATCCATACCCTCTCATCTATAAATAGAGGCCTGGATCATTGTACAAATCATCTTGAACTTGCTTCCCACTTTTGTGGGTTGATTGAAAGAGAGTGAGTTTTGAGATCCATCAAGAGTGTTCTTGGTGTCTTGGGTGTGTGGGAAGAGACAAAAGAGAAGAGGGGGAGCTTACCGGCACTCGCAAATCGCCGTGATCCTGGCGGAACATACAGATCTAAGGTAAGTGTCTTCGCCTTACGTTGTTTCTCTCCCAACATCATCGTTATCATAATTATAGGTTTTCATCAACGTTTCATTATCACTTCACTTACTTACGTCCCCATTATCTCATCTCTCCGTCCTTGCCATCGTACCATTCCATATCCAACCACTATCCTCGTTCATACCATTGTTCATTATCGTGTCCGTCACAATCACTTATTCTTTTATTTTAGTTAACTTTACAAATAAATTAAGTACTTAATCGATATCACTCGCTCATATCCTTGAATTGTGTTTTTGTCGATCGCTCATTGATCATCACTAGTTTAAGAAAGTAATTCCTTAATCATCGTTCCCTGACTAAGTATTTTCAAGTACGGTCAAATATATTTTATTGAATAATCTCAATCACCAACGACGAATTTTAACCCTAAAATTGAAATTATCAGGTAACGCGCACGGTGTTTGGGCAACCCACCCACGCAGGATCCAGCAACAGATCTCAGCGCATGCTCCTCAACGCGGACCGTTCTGCCGAGTTGACTGGTCAACTCCCTTCCGCGTAGGGAAGGTCATGTGGTGCAGTGCGAAAAGGGGGCACACAAACGCATGAAAAGAAAATGCTCGCACATTTGGACCTTCCCTACTTCCGCAAGCCGTCGAGGCAGTCCAGAGGGCGTCCCGGTTTGCGCGCAGGAAGAGTAGATTCGCTCCTTTTTTGTTTTGATCGGTCACGGTGCATTGGACCCTGGGCGCGTTCCACCGGCGTCCATGCGATGACGATCCGCAGTGTGGGACTCGGGCTTCATTCTGGTGGTCGACCTCGCCCCAATGACCTTGAACCGCGACCTGGACAGGATGGCAGCTCTTGGTGCAGTTCCCCTTCGTTCTACCACTTCTTCTTCCCCACTTCTCCCTTTAATCCTCTCTCCTTTTCTATTCTGAGGTCAGACCAAGAAAGAACGATAAACAATTCAACTCAACAATTAGGGCGCCACCCATTCCCTTAAATAGGGAAATTAAATGGGCCCTAATGGGTACATTAAGGGGGGTGGTGATAGTCCATTAAGGGGGCCCCTTATTTAATGGGCCCCCATTACAACCAAACAAACAAAACATAAAAGGGGTAAGGGGAGGGACCCAAAATAACTAAGGCCCTTCTTACAAGGTAAAATTAAAACACACACAAAAAACAGACGAAACGAAAGACATGACACCACACGACTCGACAAAAACGTCTCAACGAGTCTGAAAAACAAAAATGTGACTAAACGAAGAGGACGAAAGAAACCAATAGGAGAGAGATATGAACAATATTTCACCAGGGTGTTCGAAGCCGGGTGTCTTCTTGGGCACCTTGACGTGCCGATTGGGCAGAACGCTAACCGGTGGGCCGCCAATGACGAGAAGGCAGCATTGACGACATCTTGATAAGCTCAAATTTTGGGTGTTTTTACTGGTTATTTATCAGTTGGTTGTGTGAGGATGGAGCTTATGCAACACAATTTATAACCTCACAGCCTTAAGGCAAGTAAGGGTCGATCCGCAGGGAGCAATGAAAATAATATTAGTTATTTTCAGTTTTCTTTAAATTATCAGTTCTGAACATTCAATTTTAACAGTCAAAGAAAGAATCTTCAGTAAAGTTCTTTTTCCCTCAGAAAAGATGTGTGGAATAATCCTCTTAGGAATAGCAAATTACTACTCAGGGTTAAACCTCAAGATTGAGCACTTAATTTAAGAAACGCCTTTATCCACAGACCTATTCCTATGGATTTGGCAAGATATCAAACACCTGGTAGGCGCACCTACGGTCACCTCTGCCCGCAGCTTGGCAGCCTGCAGAGGTGATTGCCGGTGTGCCTGCAGGTTGCGCGAGCGCGCCTGTAGTGCTTGCTGCGCGAGGCAGCCTGCGTGCGCCTGCCTCTTGTGCGCAGGCGGCTGCCTGCACGCCGGAATGCTTCCTGTGCGCAGGCAGCTTCCTGTGCGCAGGACCGGCTGGCGCGCGGGCGGTTGCCTGCTCGCGGGCGCTGCCCGTGTGTCGCCTGCTGGTGGTCAAGGTCGTGGGCGACCTTGACTGCCTACAGCGGTGGCTGAACTTTGTGCAGGTGTGCTCACCCCTGTCGTGCACAACTTAGATGGTTTGAAATTTTGATTGTGAACAGATTGTAGAGGGAATTGGGGAATTGAAAGGTGGACGAACAGAACAAACGATTCGAACGACTGCAAACTCAAAAATCAAACGTGGACAGAGGAACAACAGAGGTTGGAAAATGCCGAAGACACAGATTGTGATCTCCAGCCCAACTCTGATTGTCTTAGAAGGGAGAAGAGGAAGAACATTGAAACCAAAACAATCACACCCTCCTTGAGTCACGCCCTTCCGGCAAGGAGATGATCTTCTTGGCCTGGTTATGCCTCAGTTTGCCTCTCTCCCAGCTCCAATGCTCAGCAGCTCTTGGAGGGTCTGCAGAAATCCTTCCTCTCCAAGCCCTAGCTTCCTTGAGAGAAATTCTGGACAACCTACAATGAACTCTTAAGATAGTATTTATAGGTTTCTCTTAAAACATGCCCCGGGGGCATTTTTGGAATTTTCTTCTTCCTGATTTCTCGCCAGCTCCCCCTGATCCATTTCGTCTTCCTTTGGATGCCTTACTCTATTTCTGAACTCATTAATCAAAATTTTCAGATATAATCCACTTGATTCAAAGAATCAAGTGGGGTTAGTAAATTTATAAAACAATGCATATGGATGGCAACCAACATGAATTAGATGGATACAATTGATGTTTTATGCTCAAAAAGTCTAAACATTTGATGACGTATTGATAGTCATCAAACATCCCCCAACTTAGATCATTACTAGTCCCTTAGTAATGAAATGCAAGTGAGAATAGATGATGATCTCTAGTTGACTTTCAGCTTTTGATAACTTTGGCTCATACTCTCGTCAAGGAGTGTCTTCATCAATTGAGCTTGACCAATTAAGGGAGAATCCTAAGGATCTATTTCAGCCCTTCTACCGCAACTAGGTGCACTTCTGACTTACAGAGTACATATAATAATTACATAATATATATGGAGTAAGGTTGAGTCAACACCACAAGCGCACTATTGAACGAGGCGTAGAGAGCGGTACTAATGCTGGCTCAATACTAACGGCTATACTAGCATCGGCTCAAACACATGGGAGACAGCTTTTCCACCTTTATTTTCGATTACGTTTGCTGCTTGTTGGTCATTTTTCGATGACAATCAACTTTAATTTCAATGATGCAAGCTTATGCTTGTTTTGCTCAATGCAGCTTATACTTTGCACTTTGATGGCGCTTATCCACTACCCATGTGCCGTCCTTAATAGACTGGCAGCTTATTCCCCCGAAGAGGTTTTGTATCCCTCTTGGTTCAGGGAGCTTCACTCACGTCAATAATAATAGTGCCATTGAGCCAACACTCGCCCTACTCTCCACTAAAGCTAAAAATTTCATGCATGTAAGTGCTAACTCAACCCGAGGTGGATGGCAGGATGAGAGAGATATGGGGATAAGATGTGTGAATTGTGGATAGTAAGAATCATTTTTGCACCTAGCTAGGCCTATTTCACCTAGGGTCCCCTAAATGGCCAGTCTTTCAACTCTAACACCCTTGAAAAGAGCCCTATTGTCGTGCTTATCATTGTGTGAGTATCGCCTAAGATCATCGAATATCCATGGTTTGGTTGATGCAAAAAGAAAAAAATTTGATGGATGACAGAGCAGTTATGCATGCGACGTTATCCCCCCCCCCTCCATAAAAAGGCATGTTCCTACATGACAAGAAGTAAAATGGAGTAAGGGAAATAGAGACCAAACCAGGAGATGGAGAGCGGCGACCGGCGTTTGAGTTGTCCACTTGCGGTGTAGGTGAGCTAGGAGAGGGACGGCTGCACATGACGACGCAAACAAAAATGAAGAAAACAAAGGCAGAACGGAATAACAAGATATGTAAAATAAGGAAACAAACAAAGATACTAGTCAGATCATGCTGCTATCATTCGGTGGTTTCTCTAGAGGGATATTCACGGGGCCTTGTAGATCTTCCTCTTCTAACTAAGGTTTGAGCCTTTGTCCATTAACAGTGAATTATTTTTGAGACGTAGGATCTAGAATTGTGACAGCTCCGTTCTCAAAAACTTTTTGAACAATGAAGGGGCCATCCCACCTAGTTTTCAATTTTCCTGGAAAGAGTTTTAACCTAGAGTTGTAAAGCCACACTTTCTGGTTTTCTACAAAGGCTCTTCTCCTCAAGCTTTTATCATGAAACATTTTTATTTTGGCTTTATAAATCCTCGAATTTTCATAAGCCTCATTTCGTAGTTCTTCCAATTCATTCAACTGAAGAAGTCTTTGTTTGCCGGCTTGATCTAAATCCAAATTGAGTTTTCTAATGGCCCAAAGGGCCTTATGTTCTAACTCAAGAGTTAGGTGGCATGCCTTCCCAAAGATAAGTCGAAATGGGGACATTCCTAGAGGGATTTTGTAGGCTGTTCTATAGGCCCATAATGCCTCGTCTAGTTTCCTAGACCAATCCTTGCCATCAGGACGCACTATCTTCCTCAAGATTTTCTTGACTTCTCTATTGCACAGTTCCACTTGACCATTGGCTTGAGGATGATACGGAGTAGTGACTCGATGATGGACACCAAACTTCTTAAGGAGAGTTCTAAAGTTGTAATTTGTGAAATGAGAACCTCCATCACTAATAATGGCTCGAGGGCATCCATATCTATAAAAAAATATTTTTCTCTATAAAATTGATCACTACTTTACTATCATTGGTTTTGGTGGGAATGGCTTCTACCCATTTGGACACATAGTCGACTGCCATCAAGATATATTCATATCCATGAGAGTTAGGAAAAGGACCCATAAAATCAATTCCCCACAAATCAAAGATTTCTACTTCTAGGATGGGTTGTAGAGGCATACGATCTTTCTTGTGCATGTTAATGGAAGCTTGGCAAGCTAGGCAGGTATTACAAAAATTTTGGGCATCTTGAAATAACGTCGGCCAGAAAAAACCAGATTCGACTATTTTGTGAGCAGTTACCTTAGCTGAGTAGTGCCCTCCTCCTGGTTTTGCATGGCAGAATTCCAAGATGCTTCGCTGCTCACTTTCGGGGACGCACCGCCTCAAGATTTGATCCTGCCCTTAGTGAAATAACTCCGGGTCTTCCCAAAAGTAAAACCTTGCATCCTTCAGCAGCTTCTTCCTCTCGTGAGATGTCCAACCTGTAGGAATTTTTCCTGCAACAAGAAAGTTGACAATATGTGCATACCAAGGAACCGATGTTCCTTGTGCGGTTAGAACATGCTCGTTAGGAAATGCATCATTTACCAATTCAGGTGGGGCGCTTACTATCCTAGAGAGGTGATCTGCAACTACGTTCTCACACCCTCTCTTGTCTTTAATCTCTAAATCAAATTATTGTAGTAAAAGCACCCATCTAATGAGTCTAGGTTTAGCCTCCTTCTTTGCTAACAAATATCTAATAGCTGCATGATCAGAAAAAATGGTAATTTTGCTACCTAATAAGTAAGACCTAATTTTTTCTAAAGCAAAAATAATCGCCAGCAGTTCCTTCTCAGTGGTAGTGTAGTTCAGTTGCGCATCAACTAAGGTTCTGCTGGCGTAGTAGATGACCACGGGTTTTTTGTTAACTCGTTGACCTAACACTGCTCCTACAGCAAAATCAGAAGCATCACACATTAGTTCAAAGGGAAGGGTCTAATCCGGCCCTTGCAAGATAGGCGCATTCACCAAAGCTTCTTTCAACATATAAAATGCATTTTTAGCTTCTAGTGTTAGTTCAAAATCATTATTCTTAGACGATAAAAGATTCTTGAGAGGTTTAGAAATTTTAGCAAAGTCTAAAATAAAACGTCTATAGAAACCCGCATGGCCGAGGAAACCCCTAAGGGTTTTTAGGTTGGTTGGAGGTGGAAGGTCCTGGATGATTTCGATCTTGGCCTTGTCCACTTCCAATCCACGGCTGCTTACCATGTGGCCCATCACTACTCCCTCCTGCACCATGAAATGAGATTTTTCCCAACTTAGGACGAGGTTGGATTCAACGCATCTCTTTAATACTTTGGTGAGGCTTAGGAGGCAGTTTTCAAAGGTGGATCCAAATACAGAAAAATCATCCATAAAGATTTCTAAGCATTCTCCCACTAGATCGGAGAAGAGTGCATTCATACATCGTTGGAATGTGGCGGGTGCGTTGCATAACCCGAAAGGCATACGCCTAAAGGCATATGTCCCTACAGGACTCGTGAATGTCGTCTTCTCTTGATCTTCAGGATGGATATTCACTTGGTTGTATCCTGAATAACCATCAAGAAAACAGAAATATTGCTGCCCCGACAGTTTTTCTATTATTTGATCCATGAAGGGTAGTGGATAATGATCCTTCTTGGTCGCCTTATTTAATTTTCTATAATCAATACACACCCTCCATCATGTCGTTAACCTCTTCTGCACCTCCTCTCCTTTCTCATTAATCTCTACAGTCACTCCTGACTTCTTAGGAACCATGTGCACCGGACTCACCCATCTACTATCGGAGATCGCGTATATGACACTGGCATTTAACCACTTTAGGATTTCCTTCTCAAGGACTTCTCTCATATGAGGATTAAGCCTTCTTTGATGCTCTCTATAAGGCTTAGCTTCTTCTTCCAAGAAGATCCTATGCTCACAAATTGAGGATGGGATCCCCTTGATATCATCAAAAGTCCAACCTATGGCTTCTTTATGCTCCCTAAGCACCTTGAGCAAGTCTTCTTCTTGTTCTAGCGTGAGTGATGAGGAGATGATCACAGGTAAACTCTTCGTGCCATCTAAATATGCGTATTTGAGGGATGAAGGTAGAGGCTTTAACTCTAGGTTTACCTCAACTGAAGGTAAGTCCCTAATCTCTTTATCTAGCTCTCTACTTTCTATGTGTGATAAGTATTCCATCACTACGTTTTCCTCTTCTTCATCTTCTGCACACAACTTTAACTCCTCATTAATCCCTAAGGGGCACTTCATCATCTTCGAAATATCAATTTTCACTCTCTCTTTTCCTATCTTGAACTCTACAGTCCCCTTCTCCCAATCCATGATCGTCCTCGTCGTTACAAAAAATGGTCTTCCTGGAATAATAGGAGCTAAACTAATGCTTCCTGAAATCTTCACGTCAGTGACTATAAAATCTACAGGAATTTCACAATTTTCTACAGTAATCATGACATCAGTCAATCTTCCTTCAGGTTGCCTAACAGTTCCGTCGGCTAAGAGTAGGTCCATATGGATTTCTTCAAGCTCCCCAAAGCCATATTCCTCGTATAAGGCCGTCGGAATGATGCTAATGCTTGCTCCCGTATCTAATAAAACTTTCGAAAAAGTCTTTCCTCCAATTTCACATGTGATGAAAGGGGCACCTGGATCCCTCATTTTAATAGGGATGTCATTAAAAATGCTAGAAGCATTTTCTGAAAGTTTTACTACCTCCCTAGTCTTTCTAGTAGTGCAAGAATCCTTAAGATATTTCTTAAGAGATGGTGCACACCTAAGCATGTCTTCTACCGTGACCGTCATGGTGGCCTTTTTAAAGTTTTCTAATAACCTGTTTTCATAATCGAATACAGGTTTTTTTCTATTCAGAGCAGATGGGTAAGGTACATTTTGCCCACTCGTGGAAGGTAGAAGTTCCTCCGCGTAAGGAAGATCCTCTCCTTCTTCCTCCCTTGGCTCATTTCTCTTTCTATAATTTTCTACAGAATTCTGATAAGGATCCTGAAGTTCCTTTCCATTTCTCAACTTTGAGATTGCCAGAACTTCAGGATCTTCTTCATTCATCTCATCATGAATGGAGTGCTGTACATGATGTAAGTTGCATGGATTTATCATAGGTTTTGTAGGAAATCTATGAGATGTGCAAGGAGGTTCTGTAGGTGTACCTTGGTGCTCAGAAGATCCAGGCCTGAAGCTCTCCAGCAGCTTCCTCATTTGCTCCTGGGATTCCAGCATCTGCTTTGTCTGGAATTCCATCATTACTTGCATCCGCATCTCCATCTCCGCCCGCAACTTCTGATTTTGCTTCTCTATCATGTCTGACATGACAGGGGTTATTGTAGAGAAATCAGGTTGGGTCTGAGATGGGACCTGATATTGCTGTTGAGGCCTAGACTGCTGAGGTTGAGCTGCAGGCTTGCTCCCTTGGTGGAAGCTCTCTCCGTTTTGATAGTTCGTCTTTCTCTGTCCTGCCCATGGCTGTTGTTGGTTGAAAGCTTTCACCTCTTCTTCCATGGCTTGGTAGGCCCCATCTTCATGATCTCTGCTGAAACAGAGAGAGCAGATTTTAGCTTTAACAATGGGCGGGTTACCTAGAAAGACGTTCTTCAAGGTGGAGGTGAGCTCCTCCAATTTCTGGTTGGTTTCCCTTAGGCCTGCTTGCAGCTCTCCCTCCTTAGCATTGACCTGCAGAATTCCTGCCCTCTTGGGCTGCAGGTTTCTCCCATTTTGGTTCGCTCCAATCTCCTGCAGATCAGTTTCTGCAACTCTCTCCAAAATATCAAACACTTCGTCTTCATATGCAGTATAAAATGTTCCCCCGGAGGCTAAGTTAACCTTATTTTTCATGAAATCTGATAAATATTCAAAGAAAATCTGGGCTAACTGACAGTGTTCAATTCCATGATGAGGGCATTTCCTCAGCAAGTCATTGAACCTCTCCCATGATTCACTAAAAGCCTCACCTTCATGGGGATGGAAATTGTGGATTTCTCTTCGATAGAAATTTGTTTTAGAGAGAGGGTAAAATTTCTGCAGAAATTTTCCTTGCATCTCTTCCCAAGAGTTGAAAGTGATTCCCAAATTACGGTACCAAGAAAATGCTTTATCTTTTAACGTCAATGGAAAATATTTCATTTTAAGCATTTCTGTAGATAATCCTGGAACATTTTGAGATGAGCATCTAATGTGGAAATTATCAAGGAATTCTAGAGGGTTTTGAGCAGGTAATCCATTAAATTCAGGTAGAGAGTGTATCAACGCATTGTCATACCTGAACATGATACCCTCACCTATGTTCAGGTTCACATCCGTTTGCCGTAGGCTTCCGGAGGGTGTTGACCTGTCCAGCATAGTTCTCCTTCTCTCCTGCTGGTGGTGTCCTTCTTCTGCCATGGTTTCCTACTGATTTTCAGGTTCTAAGACTGTAGATTCTGGAGTTGCGTCTCTCTCAACGTTCTCTGCAGACTTCTCACCGGCCTTTGAACGTGTCACTACCATAGAACTTCAGCAGAAAGTTAGAAAGACATTAAGCAGAGGATTTTCAAGTCCTGCAGCTTTAGGAGAATGAACAGACAATAACTGAAAAGATAGAAAACAAAATACTACTGTAATACCGTGCTCCCTGGCAACGGCGCCAGTTGATAAGCTCAAATTTTGGGTGTTTTTACTGGTTATTTATCAGTTGGTTGTGTGAGGATTGAGCTTATGCAACACAATTTATAACCTCACAGCCTTAAGGCGAGTAAGGGTCGATCCGCAGGGAGCAAGGAAAATAATATTAGTTCTTTTCAGTTTTCTTTAAATTATCAGTTTTGAACATTCAATTTTAACAGTCAAAGAAAGAATCTTCAGTAAAGTTCTTTTTCCCTCAGAAAAGATGTGTGGAATAATCCTCTTAGGAATAGCAAATTACTACTCAGGGTTAAACCTCAAGATTGAGCACTTAATTTAAGAAAGGCCTTTATCCACAGACCTATTCCTATGGATTTGGCAAGATATCAAACACCTGGTAGGCGCACCTACGGTCACCTCTGCCCGCAGCTTGGCAGCCTGCAGAGGTGATTGCCGGTGTGCCTGTAGGTTGCGCGAGCACGCTGGTGTGCTCCATCAGTAATAATATGTGATTATAATGACAATTCATCTATGAGGTGTGAAGTAGAAGTGGGATAGAAGAGATATGAAGATCCAGTATGTTTTTCTCAAATTTTCCTCTTTAAGATCTGACTAGTATCATCTATTTGCAATGAACTTAAATATGATTTTATTTCCTTTTATGAACTGATTAAACCCTCCATACATTTCTTATATTCACCACAGTGAAATTGGTCATACCAAGAAACCCCGTTGAAGTGTTATCAACATAGCCTTCTTCAAGGCCTCCATGGTATACTTGCATGGAACACCAGTTGGGATTAAAGCAAGGCCCATACCAGTCAATTCAATCTCCAAGTAAATGTTTGATACACGGAACTAGGCAATTTAATGTTATGGGTCAACAAATAAATAAAGTCAAATCAGTGAGAAGTCAAAAGAAACACCATAAATAAAACCATAATGCATAAGTTTTTAAACAAAGGCAATAGTTTTTATGACATTAAATGAATATCATTTAACTCTTTCAAAATAATAAATGGTATTAAATTATACCACTATATGTGTAGAGGAATATGTAGTTATTTCTTGAAGTTAATATTTGAGGTTTTATATCTTGATATTTAGGACTCACTTAAATATTGTTGTTTTGAGCTCAGAAATGTGAACGAAGCTTCTAAGTTCCTAACTTTTGGAACCTGAATAAATAGTAAAAAAAATATGTGATAAATAACCATTAACAATCATGGATTGCATGCGATCCTATTTCAATGTTCATATATTTAACCAAATTGATGTTTCTTGTGATTCAGAAACTATCACTTGAGGAGGCATCAAACATGTGGGGTTTTACTACAATCAATGATATGAGATGATATTTATGAAGAAAAATTGAAAAAATGGAGTTTGTAACTTCAAAACTAAGACCAAAACATGCAATGATTAAATATCCTTGATCGGAGTCAAATATGATAACCTTTAGTTCTTCAAATGAGTAATCTCGGATTGGACTCAAATCAAAACATGTATTTCTGGTCTGGAGACAAATGTATGTGTTCTTCAGCTTGTTGAATCTCCTTGTATTCTTCTTGATCAGTATGCTAGTCACATTAGAAGGTAAGGGTTCCAAGAAGAAATTCAGAATAATAAAGGTAACCAAAGGGAAAAAATACACCTCCAACTTATGGCCCACTTCAGTTGCAATATTTCATCATTTTATATCCAAATAAGTTTTTCATTAGAACCTTCACAATTAATGAATATCTTGTGATAGGTCGAGTCCCCAACACATGAGGTGATATGATACACCATGTGTTCCATTGGGCACAAAGGAGCTCATCAAGTCATTTGATAGTTATCATTCATCATTAGTTAACGTGTATATATATTCCACCATCTCCACAATACTCATATAACGACTTAGGACATGGTCAGCTATTGAACCCTAGTTGGTCATCTAAAATAGGACTTGTGCATTGAGAAAGTAGCATCAAGTTCTTTTATCTTCCTTGATTTTTATCAGCTTATATTGAGGGTGGAGGATCTAATATAAATCACACAACGATCTTGGTGTACTTGTTATTTCTTTCAACGACTCTTATGTCCCAGTCAAAACACAAATGTTTATCGTAAATATGTTTTCGGTGTATTACTCAAAGGACCCCTTACATAATAATGGCATGAATAAAATTGTTGGATCGTTTGGAATAAAATTAGATATAATATTCTTTTTAGATATAAGATGATTGTTGGTTACGTAATCAGCCATTGTCATTATACAAGCTGGAGTAGATATTATTATCATATCCAGATATTTTTATGTTCTTATCAAATATAGTACAAATATAAATGTTTAGGATATATTGTGTGTAACCCAACTATCCACATGGTACATTTAGGTCTCGTGCCTGAGGACCAACTACACAGCAGTGAGATAAATTAAACTAATTGACGTTGGGTATAATATCGCTCTGGGATCCAAACGGATCAATTCAATGAACTATCTTCCCCCAAGAGTAACCACTATATGTCCTTTGTGTATCTACTCCAATGGCCACCGGATCATCCAAACTCATCCATGAGTGCGACTACACAATGCTATTCTTTTTGGATATTTTAATACAATTCTTGAGTAACATTTGAATATGAATTTTAAGAACATATGTTTAAAGACGAATTATCATCTTATAATCAAAGTTTCACTTCAATTATAAGTATTACACATGCATTATATCAATGAATATTGAATGAAAAGTGGAATGCATGATTGCCTTGCTGACTACATATATTTTGAAAATAATCTTCATAGTTGCATCTTGCCTCATGCTCGTGCAGTAGGTTTGCATTAGCACAACAGCACATGCTGAGAACCCGACACACAACCTTCCCCCTTCCATTCCTTCCAGCCCCTCAAACAGACAAATTGAAATTGGAAACAATGTTCCTTACGACTGGCCAAAATATTGCCTCGACTATCCTACTCTCTCATCTGCCATCCATTTCTAAGCCTTAACATCAACATACCAAAGAGACTTTTCATCAAGGACATCATCTACTAGGCCCATTAAAATTGTTCACGAGTGATATTTTAACAAGAGTTTCTCTAGAAAACCAGTCATGGTCAAACAGTAATCTCATTAGCATCACTATCAACCAACCCAAAGTTCGTCAACATCATCCTCAACCTTACGAAACAATAATACTCCCAGGTAGGGTTTGACAGTCCCGGTCCGGTCCGGGTTTTTAGCAAAGACCTAAACCGTACCTAAACTTCATTCCGGTTCCGGTCCGCTTTTGTTATGTCCTGGTCCAGTCCGGTCCCGGTCTGGTCATGTAGACTAGTCAGTGTCAAAGTCAAAAGTAGAAAATTTATGTGCATAGTAATGTTAACAATGCTCTACATCAAATGGGTGCCTATAGATGGTCAAATATATGGCGTCTATGCTGAGCTCAATAGAAACATCTCCGTCCAGTCGGATTTGATATTTTAAGAATTTTATAAAAATTATTAAATAATATAGTTCTGGTTCCGATCCGGTTTGACCCTTGGACCTAAACCTATTTGACAAACCGGCCTCGGATGGAGAACCTCCCCTCCCCGTTCGGTCTAGTCAAACCGGTCCTCGGTCATAAATGTCGAGCCCTTCCGTCATCCGTCATCCGTCATCCGTCCATGATACCTACCCCATTCAACCACGGCGTCTTCGTTCTCCGGCGGCAGTCAAAGATCGAGTGGAAGGTTCTCTCGTCGACCTCTCCATGAACTCTGAAAATACGAGAAAAATGCGAGCTTGTCTTCATCGCGAGCTCTATTCTGAAAATCTCCATCTGGGTTCTGTAGATCGGAGGGATTTCTCCCCAGGAATGGTATAATCTCACCTTTCCCCACGTTTCGTTTGATTGTGCGCAAGATAAGCTTGCCTTAGCCGTGAATCCGTCTTACCCTTTGTTCATGAGCATCGATTCGAGCTGTTTTCTTCGATTTTCTTCTTGTTCATGCGCGATTACTCGCTAGATTTCACCCGGTGAACGGCGATGGCGTTCTTCAGGAGACCCCGGGCTCGGCGGCTAGAATCCCGTAGGCTGATTTCTGTGGCGTTAATTGTTCTAGCTATAATTTCATTTCTAGCCTTGTTCATCGGAGAAAATGGGTTGTTCAGATTGCTTCGAGATTCCATGGATTCCTCAGATGAGATCCCCTCAGTGGCAGATTCCTGTGTGAATCTTGATCTCAAGAAGGTGCCAAAGCTGCCCAAACAAACAGAACAATCTCTGTTCTTAGAGAAGATGAATCAATTACCTCCCAGGAACACTGATCTCTTCCCAAATCTACCCAAACGCCATGTCAAGGTCGTTCTCTACGTCCATAATCGTCCAGAGTACTTCAAGATCGTCGTCGACAGTCTATCAAAAGTGGAAGGGATCCAGGAGACCTTGCTCATCGTCAGCCACGACGGATTCTTCGAAGAAATGGACAGAATTGTGAAGAACATCAGATTCTGCCAAGTGAAACAGATCTATGCCCCATTCTCCCCTCATCTGTTTCCTCAGAGCTTCCCTGGATTCACCCCTGGCGATTGCGCCGAAAAAGATTCATCACAGAAGAACTGCAGAGGTGATCCTGATCAGTATGGAAATCATCGATCTCCGAAGATCGTCTCTCTGAAGCATCACTGGTGGTGGATGATGAACACAGTGTGGGATGGGCTTCGAGAAACAAAAGAATTCAATGGGCACATACTCTTCATCGAAGAAGATCACTTCATCCTTCCAAATGCTTACAGATCCATTGAGCTTCTGATCAAATTGAAGTCCAGGAAATGCCCAGAGTGCTGTGCTGCTAATCTCGCGCCATCAGACGTGACGTCGAAGGGAGAAGGAGGGGAAAGGCTCATCGCCGAGAAGATCGGCAACGTCGGCTACGCCTTCAACCGAACTATCTGGCGAAGAATTCACTCGAAAACTCGAGAATTCTGCAGATTTGATGATTATAACTGGGATATAACAATGTGGAGCACAGTTTATCCATCATTTGGGAGCCCCGTTTACACGCTGCGGGGGCCGAGAACGAGTGCAGTTCATTTTGGGAAATGTGGGTTGCATCAAGGGCAGGGAAATGGAGCTGCATGTGTTGATAATGGCGTGGTGAAGATTGAGGTGGAGAAGATGGACAAAAGGGTGATTATACAGCCATCATGGGATGTTCATTATGTTAGAAATCAAGGTGGGTATGCAGAGGGATTTAAGGGTTGGGGAGGGTGGGGAGATAGCCGGGATCATGATCTATGCATGAGTTTTGCACTCATGTATAAGAATCATTCGTCATCTACTTTGTGCTGATGCATCACTCTCAGTGATATCATTGTGGTGCTGAAGCATCAGTAGCATGATTTTTCAAAGAAAAAATAACACTATGTAATGAGCTGAGGCTTTTTTGTTTTCTTCTCTCACTTTTGTGTAACATTTTGCCCAGTAAATATTTTTTTTCTGGGCAATCATGCCTAACACTTTTGAATCTAAAACATGGTTAGAACGCCGGCGCTGGGAGAGTCTGAGGTGTTTTATGAGTATACTTATTATTAAGGCAACTTATTCTTCCTTCAGGAAACTGAGTTCGTCTGCAATAGCTATATACTAAGCTAGGATAATGTGAAAGTTTCGGATAGTGGCTAGTTTTTTGTAATAAATAACCTAAATCCTGAAATTTCCGGTCTTACTGAATTTTTGGGGAATAATAGTCCTGTACTTGGTCCAGTATTTCAGAGTAATCCATAGTGTTGGTCCTATTAGGCAAAGACCACATAGTAAAGTTCAAAAATTAAAGGACAATGTCATGCAAAATATAGGCATACCGAGTGTCATATCCATCACTTGACTTAGCAGATTTGTCAGGCATGTGCGATACACTGGACATTATTAACAAGCCCAATCCAATTGACAGTACAGGAGAAAACTCTCTGTCTTCTCTCTCTCTCCGTCTGTGATTCTCTCTCTCCCTCTTTTCTCTCTCTGTCTTCTCTCTCTCCTTCTGTGGTTCTCTCTCTCTTTCTCTCTCTGTCTTCTCTCTCTCCGTCTGTGATTCTCTCTCTCTTTTTCTCTCTCTTTCCCTCTCTCTCTTCTTTCTCTCCGTCTGTGATTCTCTCTCCCTCTTTTCTCTCTCTCTCTCTCTCCGTCTATGATTCTCTCTCCCTCTTCTCTCTCTCTCTCTGTATGTTATTCTCTCTCTCTCTCCTTTTTTTCTCTCTCTTTCTCTCTTCGTCTATGATTCTCTCTCTCCCTCTTCTCTCTTGTTCTCTCTCCCTCTTCTCTCTCTCTCTGTTTGTGATTCTCTCTCTCCCTCTTTTCTCTCTCCGTCTGTGATTTTCTCTTTTTCCCTCTTTTCTCTCTCTTTCTCTCTCTGTTTGTGATTCTCTCTCCCTCTTTTCTCTCTCTTTCTCTCTTTCCCTCTTTTCTCTGTTTCCCTCTTTTCTCTCTCTTTCTCTCTTTCCCTCTTTTCTCTGTTTCCCTCTTTTCTCTCTTTCTCTATCTGTCTGTCTTCTCTCTCTCCGTCTGTGAATCTTTCTCCCCCTCTTTTCTCTCTCTTTCTCTCTGTCTGTCTCCTCTCTCTCCGTCTATGATTCTCTCTCATTATACTATGAAACCATAGCTGGGCTCATTGCATCGAAACCTTATTAATTGCCTCTCTCTCTTCTAACTGGAATCAATTTATCACTGCAAGGGATAATCCAAATATCTTGGTACCTATTTACCTTGTAATAAGACCTTAAGGTAACCTCACTGTTATCAATACATATACAGAGAGAGAGAGTTGTACAAGATTATACTACTGTTTATAGTGCAGGGACGCGGACGGGACGGTTCTTTCGTCCCGGACGAAAAAACCATCCCGTCCAAGGATACCGGACGAATTTCGGGACAAAAATTCGTCCCGGGTAGGTAACAGCACGTCCGGGACGTGACGCCCCGGACGTGATGGGACGGTGACGAATCGTGACGGATGGTGACGTGACGAACTGGTCGTCACGTCACCGTCACGTCACTCGTCCAAGGATTTTCAGGAAAATCGTCACCAAACCGTCACTTGTCCGCAGACCCTCATCACCGTCACATCACCGTCACGGTGACGGAATTTTTTTCCATTTTTATAGGTTATATACTTTTATTCTTATGGACCATTTGTTATTGTTATGTGACATAACGGCGCGTCCGGGAGAGAGAGAGTGCAAGAGAGAGAGAGAGAGATCGGGATAGAGAGAGGGAGAGATCGGGAGAGAGAGTGCGAGAGAGAGAGAGATCGGGAGAGAGAGAGAGAGAGAGAGAGAGAGAGGGAGAGAGAGAGAGAGAGAGAGAGAGGGAGAGAGAGAGAGAGAGAGAGAGAGAGAGAGAGAGTGAGAGAGAGAGAGAGATCGGGAGAGAGAGAGAGAGCAATAGAGAGAACGAAAGAGAGAGAGCGAGAGAGAAAGAGAGAGCGAGAGAGGGAGATAACGAAAGAGAGAGAGAGAGCGAGAGAGAAAGAGAGAGCGAGAGAGGTAGAGAACGAGACTACGAGAGAGAGAGAGAGAGAGAGAGAGAGAGAGAACGAAAGAGAGAGAGAGACTTATTTAAAATTCCGTCACGGACGTCATCCGTGATGGATTAATCGTCATGTCACCGTCATGGGCTACCCATCACAGTCACCGTCACGGGCTATCTGTCACCATCACCGTCACCGTCACGGGCCCTCTGATTCATCACCGTCACCGTCACGTCATCCGTCACGTGACCGTCACGGTGAGACGTGACGTGACAGATGACGATTGCCGATCCCTAGTCCCGGGGACCATCGGACGGGATGGTTTTCATCCCTTGGGACGAAGAAATCGTCCGTCCGGAGGCTCCAGACGATGGACGGACAAATCTGGGCAGAAAACCGCCGGATTCACATCCGAGGATTGAGATGTTGCCACGTGGCCTCATTATGATAATATGCATCAAAGTTCCTATATTTTATCTATATTAATATATTAAATATATAAAAAAAATTTTGTCCGGGATGAATTTTAGGACGAAAATTCATCCCAGGAGGAATGGACAGGACGAAAAACCGTCCCGTCCTTCGTCCCTACGCAAACATTGGACGTAGGACAGGACGGATCTCATCCCGAACCATCCACGTCCTGTCCCATCCACGTCCCTGCACGACACTCCTGTTTTCCAATTCATAGAGATAATATGATGAAGAGAGAGAGATATATACTGACATAGAGAGAGTGAGAGGTGTATAAGACCACTCGACACCTGTCTTCATGTTTTTAGAGTTATTCATATATATTGAGATAGAGAGAGAGGGGGGATGTGTACAATATTGTAATCTTGATATGTCAACCAATTTGTGGAGCTAATGTGGTGATGAAAGATAGAAAGAGACATTGAGAGAGGGAGATTGACACAGAGAGAGAATATGTGTAAGTGTTCTCTGCACCTGTCTAGCAATTCTTAAAGCTAATATATGGGAGAAATGCAGAGAGAGAGAGAGAAAGAGACTGTGAGATTAAGAGATGAGCAAAAAGTTCAAGTTGACACCCGTTTAACAATTTGTAGAGCAAATGTCAGTGAGAATAAGATGTGTGTAATGGTATTAAGATTTGAGTTAGATAAGGAATAAAATATTATAGAAATAAGGTATCAGTGATTAGATTATACAGGCATTTAGTTTAGTAGAAAGTATGAAGTTGAAATAAGAGAGAAAACAAGTATTATAAAGATGAAGAAAAGTGAATATTATAAGTTGTATAGTGAGTGGAATAGATGATCAGATATATCGATTTAAATATCAAGAGTAGGGAAGATAAGTGGAAGTATAGGGTTTATTTAGTTAGTAAGAAGACTAATTATATAGGTAGAGGAATTAATTTTGTTTTAGTTTAGAAGAGCTTAAATGATAATGTCGTAATGAGAGAAGAGAAAATTGTTAATAAGGGTAATTAAGGAGTTTATAAATGATTAATAGTGTAATTATATTAGCAGGCTATGACTTATATAGATTTAATACTTAGTATGTAGTTATATATAATTATATTTTTGTATATTTTGTGTATTTATTTATAGTCAAAAATCAAAGGGTTAGTTCTTGTTGGGTTCTACAGGCCTTGATAAGTATGAGGAAATCAAAACGATACATAGCGGAAGACTTTTTCAAATCTAACGGCATCGATAAAATCATTGACACGAGGAACCTGTGCCCGGATTGCATCCAGTGAATTCTTGGATCCCGTAGTGTGACGAGTCGAGCTGCTCAAGTGTGCGGCCTCTAGACTTATCCACGTGGTCCTCGACATGTTCAATCTCCTCCTTCTAATTGATGAGCCCTGTTCAATCTCCGTCCTCGTCGTTACACCGTCCCGATCACATTGAGAGTGGAAAGGGGGTATGGGGAGAAGGGAGAATAAGGGGAAGGCCCTTGAAAAATTCTAGCATGGGTGAATTTCATTCATAGCCTTCCCCTATTTATACTAAGTGGGTATTTTTCATAAAAACCCCCAAAACTTAAGTATATCTCCCAATGTCCAAAAGACCATTTGCATGTGACCCTCTAGGCTCATGTATCAGACTAGTTAATAATGACTATAGTGGCCCAATAACCATTATTGGCCATCAAAATATATTAACTATATCATCATATAGATTAATTAATGACGTATAGATTTAACACAATCGATAGGTTGAGTCTCCAACATGTGGGGTGCCAAGCTACACCTTGTGCTCTAGAAGATACATAGGAGTGTATATCGACTCACTCATAGAACATGTTCATCATCAGTTACCGTGTACATATAATCCCTCATCCACTTGACTTTCTTAGGATGACTTAGGGTATGGTCAATTGTCAAACCCAAGTCGGTCATCTCAGTTAATATTGATGCATTTAGAAATCACCGGATAACTCTTCTCTGATATTTCACTGCCTTGCCCAAGGACTTTATTGCATCGTCTTCCTTGAGCTTTTAGCTTTAATACCGAGGGTGGATGATCCCATGTTGACCACTCAATTGTCTTCGTGAACTTCTCGATACACCCGAACTAAGACTATTTAGGATCCCATGATTAGGGACGTGTAGGTCATAGTCAAAGTACGGCAGTCTGTCCACAAGACATCTTTTGTGTCCCAGGTTCAAGGATCACTTACAAAATCGTGATATGAATCAACTTGATTGACATTTTGGTATAATATCATTCAGGGATTTTTATCGATCAATTCAGTGAACTATTTCTACTAAAGAGCACCCACTATTTATCCTTAGTGTCTCCACACTAATGGCTACAGGAACGGCAATACTCATCATATGAGTGAGGCTAGATAGTGCTATTCTATCTAGATACTTCAATGTTCTTCTCACGTATCCTTCAAATAAGAATATTTAGGACAAGTAATACGAAGGATATCAGATATGGGATAGTGATAAAAAAGGGCAAACAAGAGAGAGAGGTTGAAAAGATGTGATAACGTCAGGATAAGATGTTGGACGTACGATTAGCTTGTTGGTCACATATATTTCCATCACGACCATACGAAGTTAGAAATTTATACTAGGGGGATAATATTCTAGGCAAGGGAGATTGACTAAAACATAATACAGTCTTCATCTTCTAATCGATTAAAACTACATGTTGTGGACTGGTATGCAATGAAGTCTGATGCTTAAAGACTATTCATCTCAGTATTATGATCTCATTATAATTCACTTATCTTGATCAGGTAAT
The DNA here is from genome assembly GCF_029677425.1 of Wolffia australiana. Classification (NCBI taxonomy): domain Eukaryota; kingdom Viridiplantae; phylum Streptophyta; class Magnoliopsida; order Alismatales; family Araceae; genus Wolffia; species Wolffia australiana. The sequence continues at coordinate 4,760,609 of NC_135843.1, forward strand.
TATGGACTTCATTATAAGTATCACACGTCACTATAATGAATATGTTCAATTAATGAACATGGAATGAGATATGGAATGTATGATTGGCTTTGTCCGTTCACATATATTTCCATCAGTTCTATTGAACACCCAAGAGATGTTCAACAAAATGCCCAAAAGAGATTGAATTAGGATATACGTATATATATTTCTTATTTTTTATATAAATTTTATGAGATATTGGGGTGATTTTGTCGACATTTGAAGGTGTTTGACATAATTCCCAAGAGATGTATGGATAAGAATAAATGGATACATGTATATGTATATATATGTATATGTTAATAAGTTTTAATGAAAATGACTTAGGTAGATTGATTAATATATTCGAATGCACACTATGTACTTAAAGAAATACCAAAATGAAATTGCACTATTGAATTCTGATCGAACTGAACTAATTTGATTATTGAAATCTCCTAAATCAAATTTATGATGTTGATCTTCTCAATTTCAACAATGAAAAGCTCAAGAGATACTAGACTCTGCCCTAAATCGAGGAACTAAGCTGGTGGCGCCGATCGCCACAGCCTAGCCTTGGTGTGCATCTTCCCCCTCTCTTCTCTCCCTCACTGGCACAGAATTCACATTTTCCCTTGCTTCACCTTGATGCCTTCCAGAGTTCCTGGTGTCAAGATGGAACTGTCACGACTCTGTCAAGCTCTCTAATCTCCAAAAAAAGGACATTTGCTGGCTTCTTTCTTCCTGTGACGAGAGATGAGGAATTATGCCTTTGAAATCTCCCTTTTCAGAGGTCAAGATGTGTTCACTCCATCCCTCAATGGGTCAGGCTTGATCCAACGGTCCTCCAGGAGTCGTTGGATCAGCCTGTTGCCCCCTCATCTGTGGCCTCCACCTACCGACAGAGGAGGACGACGACCCGAGGGGCAAAGAAGACAATATTGCCCCGCAACCCTTTGATTTTCCCTTTAAAATGTGTCAAAAGCTGTGATTAAATAATAGTCTTGGACCCCTTCTCATTTCATGTACCCCTTTCATCCAAGTCAGCTTGCCCCCTCAGCCGCCCCGTGACCGTTCTTCCTTACGATTCGCCCTTTTCGGTGGCCCCTCGCCCGCATCACTCGTGGTAGCCAATAGGAACACTAAAAATCGATCCAAAACTACACAAGCTTTGGGACAGGGCGGCTCGAAACTCGATTATCATTTCTTCCTTAATTTATTAAGATCGCGGCCCATTGGGCAGCGCCTTCTTTTAGGATATTTGGGCCCGAACCAACACAAATATGATGACTACAAAACATCCACTATCCCATATCGGAAATATTTAGAAAACATGACTTCATATGAATTTAGGGTAATATAATGAGTCAAAATTAATAGTCTTCCCTCTATAGCATGTACGGCCGTCTTTGTGGGCATGCTGTGTTAGGCCTCTTGGGATCTGTCTTCCGGCGGGCCAAGTGTGAGGGCGATGGGCCTTGTGCGGCAGTGCTTGCTGGCTGTTGGCGGGCTTGAGCGCTCAGCGCTCGCAGGGTGGCGGCTGGCTTGAGTGTCATTGGCTCATCCCTTTACTGGCCACTTAAAAGAAATTTCTTATTTATTTATTTTTTAATTGAATCCGCTTAAAATTTAAGGCCATAGTAATTTCAAAATAATGGCTTTCAACATTAGATTGAAATTTTTGATGAGGATAAATGGTTATCGTGAATTTTTTCAAGAATTAATGCATGGAGGGGAATTTTATAATAAAAAGATAAAATTAATAAAATAATGCATATACTTACTCTAACAAGTGTATATTTTATTGCTAAAAATACCTTTGTCAGGAAGCACAGAAAACAGTGGAAAAATTGCAATACAGAAGAAGATCAAACACGAGAGAGAGAGAGAGAGATGTACAAGAGTGTACTATGCACTTGTCTACAAATTTTTAAAGATGAGAGATTGTGTGTGTGTTACGAAGTCAATGAAGATGAAGATGCTAAGAAATCAATTCAGATTAAGATGAAGAATAAGTCCTGCAAGAGGCGAGTTTATGAGAGATAAATAGAAGAAAGAAAATAAAGAAAAGAACAGAAAGACAGAAATGTAATGAAATAAAGAACCTCGTGGAATTATTTCTGAGACAGCTCATATTCCACTACCAATTCTTGTATATTTTCTGATGAGATGAGAGATTGTGTGTGTGTGTGTGTGAGTGAGAGATGAGCACAAAATTCTAGTCTACTCCCATTTCTACCAATTTGTAGAGCTATTGTCAGGGGCAAAGACACAAAGAGGGAGAGAGAGATAGAAGAAGAGAGAGATATGTCTCCAAGATTTTACTCCAATACTTGAGCGAAGCAAAGAAAACAGAGAGGAAATGTCACCATACAGAAGAAGATCGAACATTACAGAGAGATATACATGCACAAAACTACTATGCACCTGTCTACCAATTCCTAAAGATAAGATGAGAGATAGAGACTGTAAGAGTGAGAGATGAGCACAAAATTCTAGTCTACACCCATCTACCAATCTGTACAGCTAATGTCAGGGGCAAAGACAAAAAGAGAGAGAGAGAGAGAGAGATAGAGAGAGAGAGAGAGAGAGAGAGAGAAACTTTGAGAGTAAGAGATGAGCACAAAATTCTAGTCTACTTCCATCTCTACCGATTTGTAGAGCTAATGTCAGGGGCAAAGACACAAAGATAGAGAGAGAGAGAGAGAGAGATGATAGAGGAAGAGAGAGAGATAGAGGAAGAGAGAGAGATGTATCCAAGATTTTACGCCAATACTTGAGCGAAGCAAAGAAAACAGAGAGGGAACATCGCCATACAGAAGAAGATAAAACACAAAAGAGAGAGAGAGAGGTACAGATCCATGAGTTTACTCTGCACCTGTCTACCAATTCCTAAAGCTACTATGAGAGAGAGAATGTGTGTGTGTGTAAGAGTGAGAGATGAGCACAAAACTCTAGTCTACACCAATCTACTAATCTGTACAGCTAATGTCAGGGTCAAAGACACCCAGAGGGAGAGAGAAAGAGAGATAGAGGAAGAGAGAGAGAGAGATGTATCCAAGATTTTTCTCCAATACTTGAGCGAAGCAAAGAAAACAGACAGGAAACATCGCCATACAGAAGAAGATCAAACACGAGAGAGAGAGAGAGAGATATGTACAAGAGTGTACTATGCACCTGTCAACCGCTTCCGAGAGCTATTGTGAAGTAGAAATGCAGAGAGAAAGAGAGAGAGAGAGAGAGAAACTGTGAGAGTAAGAGATGAGCACAAAATTCTAGTCTAGACCCATCTACCAATCTGTACAGCTAATGTCAGGGGCAAAGACACAAAGAGAGAGAGAGAGAGATAGAGGAAGAGAGAGAGATGTGTCCAAGATTTGTCTCCAATACTTTAGCGAAGCAAAGAAAACAGAGAGGAAACGTCACCATACAGAAGAAGATCGAACAGGAGGGAGAAAGAGAGAGAAAAGGGAACTAGAGAGTAGAGAGAGAAAGCGAGGAGGCTAGAGCTGATCAGGCCAGAGAAAGGCTCCCATGGCGAAGGACCTCTTGTCAGCGAGAGACCCATCAAACGCCAGGCCGTATTCTCCGAGAAGCGCGTCAATTCTCCACGCCTCCATCTTCTCGTAATCCTCCTTCTTGTATCTCGGATAATGCAAAGGCATTTGAAATCCCTCCGTAGTTCTCTGCACCGCTGCCTGTTCTTCGTTTCCTCGCCGTTGAAGAGATGGACGGACGACTCCCACGGAAGAAAACCACGCCCAGCTGAGTTCTGCCATGGAATGAAGCGAGCGAAAGAAGAAAGAAGAGTTTTTTTTGACGTGGAAACGGTTAAGGGATTTGGTCTGGTTTTATGGGTGAAAGGAGAGAAGGGAGAGAAGATGGGGGGATGCGTGACTTAACAGCAATGAGGAGTATCATGGGTTGTGCGCTAGAAACGGACTTGGGCATGCTTGTTGTAAGCTTCGGAGAGAGTGAGTGTGCTTGGGTGCACGTCTCTCTGTTTCTGTCTATTTCTTGTACTCTGGTCACGATGGAGGCATGCATGTTTATTTGTTAAACACTCAGTTTACGTTAAGAGATAATCTTGACTCTAAAGTGAAGTTTAGGGTTTGAAAAGTCATCGTGACCGGTAATTTCAGAAGGTTTTATTCCATGCCTCTAGGGTTGCTCTGAAAAGGTGCAACTTTGCACTACAAATCTGCATGTTGTGTGCTTGTTTATCTCTCATGGCTTTTTTAAACCCTAAACTGTTATTTTTCTTGTCTCCTCCATTCCCTTTTATCTCTTTCTTTTACTCTGGCCACAATGAAGGCATGCGTGTTTATTTCTTGAGCACTCAGTTTATGTTGGGGAATAATATTGACCCTAAAGTGACAGTTTAGGGTTTGAAAAATCATGATAGAGAGTTGCAACTCCTTCAGTTATTTCAGAAGGTTTCTATTTCATGTCTTTAGGGTTGCTCTGAAAAGGTGTAATTTTGCACTATAAATCTGTATGTTATGCGCTTGTTGAGTAGAAGTGAAGTTCTTCCATTTATCTTGTCTCCTGCATTCCCTTGTCTCTCTTTCTTTTACTCATGTCACGATGAAGGCATGTGTGTTTATTTCTTGAACACTAAGTTTATGTTGGGGAATAATCTTGACCCTTGACAGTTAAAGTGACGGTTAAGGGTTTTGAAAAGCCATAAGAGAGAGTTTCAACTCCTCCAGTAATTCAAGAAGATTTTTATTCCTTGTATTTAGGATTTCTTTGAAAATTTTCTTTGTAAAGTTTCTTTGAAAAGGTGCAGGTTATGTGTTTGTTGAGTAGAAGTGAAATTCTTCCGTTTCTCTTATCTCACTTACTGTCTTGTCTCTCTCATGAGAGACTAGACATGAATATTTGTTTATGTATCCATGAAATCCTAAAGACACGGGTATCCATGAATATTAGTTTATAATTGAAATCGTTGGTATGGTTTGTTGTTTCTGTATATCAAAATGTTTATTGTATAACAGTCCATTGTAGAACTTATTTTCTTGCAGAAGGAGTTGCACTATTCATGCAAAATAATTCAGAGGGCAAAGAAAAATGTCCAGATCTTGTGAATAGCTACATATTTCTTGCTCATTGGATGGTATGTGCTTTGGAGAACACTAAAATCTGCATCGATGTATCCCTTATTGATATATAATCTTACTGGGAGTTTTTTATGCAAAAAGTCTATTCACTCAAAAAAAATAATTATTTTATTAACTAAAAAAAACATAGGTGGAGCTTCGATGTGTTAAGATCATCTCCACAACGAATAGATTTCCACATTTTTATGAATTTTAGGTGGATTCAAGCTTCAGGATGAAGACAGGGACGAGATGATCATAGATAGGGGGAAAGGGAAGAATAAAATTAGGCAAAACATCTTTTCAGTTTAACATTTCTGATAGGATTTAGCATTTAAATAATTGGGAAATATAGCATAACCTACTCCATTTATCTGCTTTTTGATGTTTATGATTGAGTTCATAAACATGAAAATGTGACCACAAGAGGAGATGAGCAAGGTTGAGATGCTGAATTTTCATGCTGTTTATTCTTTTAGAGTTCTTATTTGTTCTTATTTTCAGTATTTGCATCATCGGCAGAAGTGGTTCAACCCTGAAGAAGGCCATGTCCCACCCAATAATTATTTACAAAACTTGGGTGGACATCTCAATTCAGATCTGATTTTTTATTGTTGCCCTAAATGTCCACGACCATGATGATTATTTTCAGGTGTTATCAGTAAAACTGGAATGAGATTTTTTAGGCCGTCACATTGCTCTAGTAAATGTATGGCGATGTATTATTTAGTAAACCTAGAGTGAGGATTTTATCCAAGTCTTATCCATATAGTCGCAAATGACTCATGAGTTGTAGTACCATTGAGAGGTTAACCCTCTTAATTATTTCACAATTCTGACTGAAGCTTCCCCTCATTTTATTTAAATTTTATTGATCAGTATCATACCTAAATTATCCCTTTGTTTCAAAATTACCCATTCCTTGTTTATAGGTACAAGGTTGGGGAATTCTGATAATATATAATTTTTTATTCACTTTCCTATATAAGGGGATTTGGAGATGCAGATAAAAGGAATGATAATACATCACAGATTTTCATGATTTGACTTTTGGAGTTTTACAATGGATATTTAAAATTATATTCATAGAGTAAATTAAAATATAGTACACTTACATTTAGCTGTTTGATTTTTTATGAATTCACCAGTACTCAGAAATTTATTTACTTTTCCCGTTTTAGTATATCATAATGTTTAATTTGGTGTGAACTAAAAGATATACTCCTTGGTTTGAAATCAGTATTTCATAAATAATGTATTAGAGCCGGTGTAATGTATTTCCACCTTACAAATGAAATGGTAAATTCTTTTAGTTGGGACAAGATCTCAGAATGCATAATAAAATAAATATGCATCATATTGGAATTTTTAGAACATTTAAATGAATCATTTCATCGTCATACCAATAAATCGATTAATAAAATATACTATGAGGGACCAATCTTAAACTAAGTTTATTGATGAGGCTAACCAGTGGCATGAGAATATTGAATGCAGAATATTTCAAAACCCTTTTCAAAAGTAACATAAAATGGTAATTTGAAAATATTCAACCCCCAAACTTAAAGCGAGCATAAATATAAAGATATTCATGTTGTGATTTCCTTTTTCAATTGAAGTTGTGTTTCCTTCATGATTCAAGGCATTAATATTTTTATTAGCCTTCAAAGATATCATCTGACACAAAATTTCATAAGAATGATCTAAGAGGGAAAAATAACAATAAAACAGTATTCTGAATTAGAAGAAAATCATGGTTTTACTTGTAGGATAACTCACTACCTCCTCCTTTTGTGAAATGGGTAGGAATCTCCATCCATGTTTCTGGTTTTACCCCATCCATCTATTTTTCAACTAATTCACCAGTAAACATCAAGATGGATACTTTTATGTGTGATACTCCAAAAAAAATGGTTCTAAACTAATCAAGTGTCATAATGGTGTGAGAAGAACATTAAAATCACTTAAAAGATAGTAAAATCTGCCCTACATACTATACTTGTTACATATAAATAAGGATAAAAAACTATTGTATCCATTTGTGAATGTACACCCAATGGATAATTTGATCCTTATTGATGCAATGAGGCCAGATGAAGAAGAGTATGAACTTTTAGTGATACTATCATTTTTAAAATTTATTTTGAGATATTTTACTTCACTTATAAATCTTATGATAAATTAGCATTCACGGAAATTTTTATAAGAGTGTAATGAATTACAGCGTTATTATATTATTCATTTATCAGTTATAAAATTTCGTTAATTATTGAATACATATATTCCCTTCTTGTTAAAGAAATCAAATGAGCTTTCATGGATAGGAAAATATTTATATTATTGCTCAAATTGTTTGGAAAAAATATTTTTAATTAATACATGAATAGTGGGTTTTTAAGCTAATCCTATAGTTCTACCGAGCATCAGTTATTTTCTAGGACCACTACTTTCAGTGATAATTTAATTTTTTACCTAAAAATATTCTTGAAATTAAGATTACTAAGTCTGGTTTGACCATTGTAATATGAATTTCAGGTATTTATCCTTTGATTTATTTAAATGAATTCATTAGGTCCTTGAAATGTTTGTCATTGTCATGTTCTACATGTTACCGCATGTGGTTATTTGGCATCCATATCTTTCGGTAATAGGCTCGTAAGTGAACTTAACCCATAAATTATGGTTATAAACCTTACTGTATTTAACGTCATCCGACGTATAGACACAATCAACCGCCATAAAGATTTGCAAAAATGGAGAAAAATGCTCAATCCCGTCAAATTTTTAAAATAGACTTCTAGAGCATTTCATATCTACTATGAATATCGGTTATGATATTTGAGATGTTTTTTAAAATATATTTTTTAATCCAAAATTCGAAGGGAATGTTTGTCAAAACTTATTTTTTATGTAATTATCGTTAAATATCTAAAATTATATGCAGATTTATAGTTTCAGATGTTGTGTTATGAGGCTGTGACTGATGTCAAACTATTGAGCTTCACATACCAAAATAAGAAACATAAAGGAACTAGAAAACCTAATCACCCTCTTCCAATCAAGTCCATCATTTCTCAATTACTCAAGCAAAATGTATTATGCTACTCAATTTCTAAGCCTTCATGTCAAATATGTTCCATCTTAATGATCCTCGTTATTAATCCACCATTTTCGTTTTGCCATTCAGATCACTTCAGAATGGGTGGGGAGCCAATGAGAGAAGGGAAGAAGGATCGGCACCTGAAGAAGTATGGCCAAGGTGAATTTGATTCAAGGCTTTATCCTTAAATTTAAGTGTACATGATGATTTACAAAATATTATTTACATGGGACCCACTAGGCATATGTATCATTATGTTCTAGCCGCTCAAAAATCTTTATTGAGATCTCTCATTATTTATCTAGATAAATATATGAATTAATCAAACAAGGATTGATTTAACACAATCAATAGGTTGAGCTTTTAGCCAACGGGTACCAAGCTACACCACATGCTCTTGAAGATACAAACGAGTATATTCCCTCTCTTACTATCATAGGCTATCGTGGATGTATAGTCTCACATTCGCTTGATGTTCTTAGGATGATTTATGGAATTTTTTTAATTTTGAAACCTAATCGGTCATCCCAATTATTACCGACATGTTGGGAAATCATATGAGAACTTCTCTAATGTTTCACTTCCTTTGCTACTGGCTCCATTGCATCATCTTCCCTAGGTTGTATCCTCTTATACTAATGGAATTTGATCCCATTTGGACCACTCAATTATTTTTGTAAACTTTTTTTACCCAAGCTAAGACAGTTTGGAATTCCATGAATATAAACATGTTTGGTCATAGTCAAAGCATAGTCAAAGGACCACTTACACAATCATGAGGTTAAATGTTCTACTAAACTCATTAACTTCATACGACTTCAAAAATGCTCTATTATCTAAAAGTAATTTCAATAAAATATAAATTTACATATTCATTACATTGATATATTTTAAAGCAACTCCACTTGACTTCCTAGAAGTCGAAGAATATCACTGAAATTTTCTAAAGTTCTACTGATATAGACTTGGGTAGTATAAAGGAATGGATAAAGCAAAATTATGGACATATGAGTTGGTTAAGATTCAATTACATAAACAAGTTATTATAATTTGATGTATATAAGAGGCCATGAGATGGGAAGTGACATGTTCCATATGGTATAACCCACTTGGGACATGCTTTGATACTTCCCCTCAAGCTGGAGTGTATATAAAGAACACTTCCGTCTAGGTTTCCAAGGAGTCATGAGACACTCTTAATGTTCATGGTGAAGATGTCTGCAAACTGGTCAGACGAAGACGCACGCCACGTTTTTATAACTCCCCGCAATATCGTGTCATGCATGATGTGGAATTGATCTCAACATACTTACAACACTCATGGAATGTTGACTTCCCAGCAATGAAGATGTCAAAATGGTTATATGCACAGGCATGAACGTCTAACACGTAACATCCAAGTCTCGTAGACGAGACTGAAGCCGCACCGTTTCACGGGCTGTGTCGGCCATGGCGTGGTACTAGACTTCTGCACTAGAACAAGAAACTACCTCTTCTTTTGAAAAGCTCCAGGTAGGGGTTCAATGCTCGGCATCGGAATAAAGGAGGTAATAATAGAGTATGTTTCGAGAACTCTCGCCTACTACCACACCATTGCTGATAATTATCTTCAAAAAAAACCATTGCTGATAATTTTGGGCCAATAATTTATTGGCTTGGCAGCACATTTCCATGAGAAAAGCTGTTCATCGTCTAACTACTTGGGTTTATCATTGAACCAAACTAGAGTTTGGTGCATGTCTAACCAAGGGTGTCAACAATGAACAAGAATTTATCATTCTTTCTTGGGGGTCCAGCATAAGAAGACATTCTCTATTCGCATCACCAAAAAATTATTTTTGAATTAATTCGCATCACCAATAACTGAATATTATTGATGTGCGTGATAAGTGCTCCAGAAAAATAGGCATTTTCAAACTTCAAATCATTTTATCATGCATTAATTGGTTGACATATTCTACGGAAACCTTAATCAGATATCAGTTTGCCCTGCGTCAGATATCAGGACAAACGTCAGCCTGCAAACACTACCTGTCACACATTCTCAAATCCAGGCATGAGTTGACCAGAGTTGAGCTGCATTGTCTTAGAGTTGACCATGATATTTATCAAAACATGAACTTTGACTTTTTCACTTTCTAGTTCATTACATCAAAATACATGACCCTCTCCCTATGTCTCTCTCTTTCTCCCTAACTCTATATTTACCTCAACCAATATGGGGCCTTTAAACTTTAGTAAAAAATCTATTATGAACTTGAGTGAGAGATAGAGAGAGATAGGCATCACCTGGCAGCCTTGGATAAGATGTACATCTTCAACTCGCACTCATCGCCTACCACCGCAAAAATGCCAGATTTCTCATCCGCCACAACCGAAGTGACCGCTCCCCCTCCTGACACCACTTAACATCGCTCAAAACAAACAAAAAATAAAATAAAACTAATAAAATGCCATTTTAAATGCTAACCCGTAAATGGGTGAAGATCTGCTGACTTCCTCCCTGTGGTCAACTCCCACAAGTACACGTGGCCGTCTCCCGTTCCGATGATCCCCAGATCATCAATCACTCCCACAGCGGACGCCCTGTGACACAAAAAAATTATTTTAGAAAAAACTATAATCATGAAAATTAATCAGCTGAGAGGGAGTACCGGATATCTAAAACGCGGCCGACGTGTAGCGAATCCTGGACTAGGAGAGAAAGTCTCCAGCCTTGTTCCTCTGAGTGGAAAAAGGCCCAGAAAGAATCGGGTTCCTTTGCCTTCGATAATGGGCCGACTATATTTTGGCCCAATGAAAACCAGCCCACAGGAATAAACCCAGAGACTCTATTCCCAGGGGCAGAGAATCTCGCCATCCTCGTCTTCCGTTTGATGTCCCTAGTGAATTACGAAGAATCAATCGACGAGAGAATCGAAGATGAAATGGGCTGGGCCCACTGGATTGCGGAAGGGCCCATATCTTACCAGAAACAGAAATCTTGAGCGCCGTTATGACCCAATATCAGGGAATCAAGGCCCGGTATCCGCTTTAGCGCAACGCCATCTGATACCACAAAATCGAAGCCTGGTAGGGAAAACTCTTCCACGCACTCCCTGCATCTCATCGGCATGTGTGAGCAAGAATTTTGTAAGAGTGTACATTTTTTCTATCGATTGGGTTAAATCGAGTGAACGAGTAATTGTTTGTCAGGCAAACAAACATAAAAAATAAAAGAAAATCCACAATATTCTAGAATATTGTATGTAATTTATCTTTGATTCGCTCTTTGACATTAGTTACCACAAAACCAAACTCCGTTAAGAAAACTCTCCTACAAGTACTTGTTGTTCTACAAAGGAATTGAGTAATATGAGAATGAAACCAAATTTAATAAAATTCATATTTAATTATGCATAAGAAGAAATACGGATAATAAAGTATAATACGGTTGACGGGTTTAGGGTTTAGGCTTTTGATATGTTGAGCTGGATGACTAGACTAAGAATAAAAACTATTAGAAAATTAAGGAAATGAATAAATTAAGTCGGAAATTTTGCAAAAAAATTATTAAAATACCTCCAGGGTGGATCCATTAGCCAGACCTGCAGGGACCCCCTTTCTTCGAATCCAAGAAGATGATTTGTTTCTGAAGCAAAGATGGAGACAACACGCCAAGTTGATTTTAGCTCTGCCACCGGGGACGCAAAACCATGCTCAAGACGAACAATCTTGACGGAATTAGACGTGCATATACGGCAGGCGCATTTAATGTTCTTATCCCTGAAATTGAAATAATTCTGAGTGATGGAATAAACCCTCAATTAAATAAATTTAATTAAGATAGACCTGCAGAAAGGGGCCCTGACGTAATTGGCTAAGACAAGGTGCCTGCCGTCTGGAGTAAGCTGCAAACCTTGACTTTCGGCCAGAACCTATGGAAAAAGGCAATATTAATCAAATGTTAAGAGAAAAAGGGGGGAAAAAAAAGACAATTCTAAGAAAAGATTTAAAATTCTACTCTTGGGTTGTCAGGACTTTTGCCAGAGATTGAGAAATTAATCGATGAGAAACCAAGAAAAGAAGGTCCAGTCGCGGGCCGGGGATTTCGGATTGAAATCTGGTAGAGGAAGATGAGCCCATCAACTCCTTGGCCGGGCCCACAGAAGGTGCAAATAATAGCTTTATCCTCTTTGATTTTCATCAGCACGGATCGAACAGGAAGTGGGTGAAGATAACAACCCAGCAGCTCCGCAAAATCTTGACATTGATCATCAATTTTCAATTCATTTTGACATGATTGAGCTGAAAGTCGACCGGTATTTTTTGTGTCTCGAAAAATTATAGTCTCTGTAAAGGGAACCGTTGGTTTGGGATTATCCTGCACGGTCTTTATTCAGGAGAAATTTAGGCGGGGAAAATTCTAATAGATGATGATGGTAAAGGATAATTTTTAATTTTCATTTTTAGTTTGACTGACCTCTGAAAAAGGACCGATTTTTCTTTTTGTGACAGAACGGATGACCAGCCCTGATTCTGGTAATTTGTTGCAAGAATCGCCCGTCCGACTATCATTTTTATTATTAACTGTACCAATATTATCAGAAATAAGATCTTCCTCGTCACTGTTTTTGACAGTGGGATTATCCTGCAGGGGTTTATTCAGGAAAAATTCAGTCTGGCGGAAATTGTAGAAAATGAGAAAATAAAAAGGTATCTTAAACTGCTATGTTATTTCAACTGACCTCTGAAAAATAATCGAATGATCTTCTGATAGAACCGAAGCTTTGTTCTGTTTCTAGAGTCATGCTATTAACTTTATTATTATCCACAGAAATATTATCAGAAATAGGATCCACCTCGAGGCTGGTTTTGGCTTTGGGATTATCCTGCAGGACGTTTATTCAAGAGAAAATCAGTGTCGCCAAAATTAAAATAAATGCAAAATAAAAAAGGATATGGCAATTTCTATTTTTATATCGACTCACCTCTAAAAGAGAACCGAGTTTTATATTTATGATAGAGCTGATGCCCTGTCCTGGTTCGGCTAAACCGCTGCAAGGATCACCGATTGCATTATTGTTCTTATTATCATCTGCACCAGAGTTATCAGAAATAAGATCTTCCTCGCGGCTGTTTTTGACAGGGGAATTATCCTGCACGGGGTTTATTCAGGAGAAACTCAGTCTTGCGAAAGTTTCAATTTATGAGAAAATTAAATGAGGATATTTATAATTTATGTTTTTTTTATTCTGACTGACCTCGGTAAAATATTTTACTTTGTCGATAAAACCGATGCTTTCTCCTGATTTGCTAGTAATTTTATTAATTTGATTATTATCTGCAGAAATATGACCAGAAATTAAATCTTCATCGACGATGTTTTTAGCATTGGGATTATCCTGCACGGGTTTATTCAAGAGAAATTCAGTCAGCTTAAAATTGTAATAAATGAGAAAAATAATAACAATATTCTAATTTCTGTTTTCATTTTCGCTGACCTCTGAAAAAGAATCCGTTCTTATTTTTCTGATATAATCGATGCCCTCTGCTGATTCTGGTACTATGCCGCAAGAATCGCCCAGCCTGTTATTCTTGATATCATTACCTGCGTCAACATTATCAGGAATAGGATCTTCCTTGAGGATATTTTTGGGATTAGAATTATCCTGCACGGGATTTATTCAGGAGAAACTCAGTCTGGAGAAAGTTCTAGTGATAAAAAGGAAGATTTTTGGAAATTCAATTTTTTATCAACTGACCTCGGTAAAATAGTCAATTTTTGTCATAGAACAGATGCTTTGGCCTGATTTTCCTGTTTGGTCCTCATTTTTATTGTTCCCCGCATAAGTATTCTCAGAAATAGGATCTTCCTCAAGGCTGTCCGGCACAATAAACTGGGCACCTCCCTGTGTACCCTGTTCAGGGCCTAAATAAAGATAAAAGTATATTTAAGCATTTTTATACAAAATCAATTAAAAATATTTAATGAAAGATGGCCAAATAGGGTCCGAGTTTAGAACACGAAAATAATATTTTAAAGCAAACAAATATACCTCGCAAAGGAAAGCCAACTCTCCTTCTCTTGTAAGTTTTTGTGAGTAAAGGAACAGCACTTGGGAGCAAAAGTTCCATCATTGTTCTTGCAGCGTCGTTGTCTACAAAATCTGATTTTTCTCTTTTCATTTGGGTACAAACAGATGTATCAATTTCACCTGGAAATTAAAAAAATGATAAAATGAGTATAAAATTCACTGAGCAACATAGACATCAAGAGACAACGCAAAGAGAAATAACCTTGGACGGCGTCAACTGAGTCTGGAATGTTCATATCTCTGATGTTTGCATCAATCAAGAGATTATTTCCAATTAAAGAGGACTCATTCCCTTCCCGAATCAGTTCTTCCATTTCCATCTCCAAATCTTCAGACTTGCCATGCTAAAAAATGACATGTTAACTTCAATCAGTATGTGATAAGTATCTGGTGTTCTTATCAGGGTGAGTACAGGAACTGAGGGAGAGGGTGGCAGTAAGATCATCGATGAGAAGAGAGGAAAGGGGAGGATCTGTTTAAAGGGAAAATGACTCACATACCCTGGAAAGTAACATGACATAAATGCCCCTAGTGACTCAGATGACTATAACGCTCCTAGTTATGACTGGGTTTGTATCAGTATGCAAAGAATAGAGAAGGCTATGAGTAACGCTCTTATTAGAGCAGGATATTATTAAAAAGGCATTGGCAATTTCCATTCCAAATTTTTTACGAAATGAAGAACAAATATTTATTCCTTATATTCATAATTTTAGGGAAAGTTTTCTAAAAAAAACGGTCCAGAGCCATAGTTCAGAAGAGTGGAATCAGAAAGGATTTTATTACTTAACAGAATGAAAATAGAAAAAAAAACTCTGTCATGCAAAAAAGCTACATTCAAACTCGCATTCCTCTCACGAATCTCACGAACAATCTTATTTTTTCATGTTCTTAATGTCTGAAATGTCATCTGTTTTTCTGAAAAACTACGTACCTAGAGGGCAAAACTATATAATTAGGATTTGGCGTCAATTATGAGATGTTGTGTGGATGATGGCGATGAATATCATACAAGTCATTGTCATCTAGTTTCCGAGGGTCATCACCATCTTCTCCACCCCCCTTTGGAGTCACCACTGTCATAGTCACTATCATTCATTCAAGCCCAAAAACAGACGACAATGAGGGATAATGTCAACAATGACTGACAGAGACCTCAGTTACTAAGGATTCAACATTTATGCATTTGGCTCAAGATACCTACACTGATGCTGATTATGCTGGATCAGTGAATTGACTGCCGGTCAACCACTGGGTACTCTACATTCTTAGATGGAAATGTAGCTACTTGGTGGAGTACAAGGCAAAAAATGGTTAACCTATCAAGTGCAGAGGCGGAATTTGGAGCACGACTAAAAGTCATTTATGAAATACCCTGGATCATAGAAATTTCTAGGATCTTCTAGTCGTCATTGAACGCCCCAATGTATTGTGTCATCATGGTGCACATCTGAATAACATATTCCCAAAAACTAGCCGTTAGACCCTGTAGGGAGGCCTTGTTTATCTATATGTATCTCTTCCTCTTCTCAATAAAAGTATCGGGTGTTTTACGTCTCTTGCCACTCGATTGGTGCCCTGGCGTAAGCTTGACATATTGCGACAGAAAATTGGTAACGGAAATCACTCATAATCCAGTACAGCATGATCAAATGAAACATGTTGAGATTGACAGTACTTTCTAGGGAAAATTGATCACCAAATCATTTCCATGGAGTATGTTCTATCAATTAATTGTGTCTCTGGTGCTTACGAAATGAGTCATCAGGATTCAAAGCATTGATTCTGCAACTTGAGGAGCGTCAGCCGGTATATTAATATACTATGATTATCTTTCCCCTTCTATTCCGTACCTTTTTTAGATCCTCATTATAAGGCCTCTCTAGGGTACATTTTCTTTCTTAAGGTTGTTGGCACACTGAGACCTGTATAAAAAGGGTTTTCCTTCCATTGAGATGAATGAAGCTCTTCATACACCTGTCTAACCCTAACCTCTCTCAACTATGACTTGAAGTTTCCGACAACATGACACTGAGGAATCGTCTAGTGTAAGCATGACCAAACAGTAATGAAAAAATTTGCGAATAAAGAAGATGAATCTAGTTCATACCATTACATCAGCAACAGCAGAATCCACGTGGTACACAGATTGCAGATGCTCAGAAGGAAAAACATCTCCATCCAGAAATGGACCAAGCTCAGACGACTTTGAAGATAAATCACCCTCAGTTGTCAGAGGAGCTTGCTGGTGCAACGCAAATTGGCTGTACGAAGATTAAAGAATGGTCCTAGGCAAGCTTAAATAATATCAAATTGTTGCAAGGAAATGCATCATACCCTGAGAGAGAAATCTCACGAGAAATGTTCCCATCAATTGAAGTAATCTCGTTTATTTGCGGGGATCTAGTTTCCATCACCTGATTTGTGTCTCCAGTAGGAAGCTCGCAAACAAGTCGAGCATCTGTTTTTCTCTTAAATTTGTTGCGTTTCTTACTTCTCTTCCTAGTTCCATGCTGCTTTCCGAGGTGCACGAGTAAATCAAGTGGTGGACAAATTTTAGAGCCTGAAACTTCTTTATCTGACGTAGAAAATACAGAGAGAGAACTGGGTGAAGGAACAATTTGTTCTGCCACCCCATGGACATTGGCTGCAAGTTCACGCAGGAGTCTCTGAACTGAAGGGTTTCTGAACCCAAAGAGCTGAACACATAATGCAGAAATACGTTAAGATACTTATTCAATGATACGTGAAAATACAAAATGAATAACATAAAATAGTAATATTTTAGCAAGGACCATAAACGCAATCAAGTTGAGCAGGCTGCTCTTTGGAAAGGCAGCATTACGAGTATATTGTGACAAAATACCCGGAAAGTAAAACAGATAATGTTCACAGGATAACGAGATAGTATGCATAAGTAATAAACGTAAATAATTTAGCATCTTATTCAATGACAGATGGCAACAGAAAATGAATAATAATAATAAGGAATAATATTAACGAGGAATACGCTTCAGCAGGTAGTTGCAATACTATGATTGTAACCAAGTTGAAAAAGTTTCAGTTCAGACGGTCTGCATTATGAGTTTATTTGTGGGGAAAACAGAAAGAAAAAAGATTGCATTCAAAGAATAATGAGTATCCTAATCCCCTCTTAGCGGTAGTCACATCTTCTCCTTAACTCATATTTCCTTTGAAATAAGGCGCCCTCCCTTTAGGAGAGTAGGCGGTAGTAACGTCTTCTCCCTTTGGAAGTGTTCCCCCTCTCTCTCCCTTCTGCGTCTGAACCTCATATCTTCCTCTGCAATCTCCCGTCCCCTCATGATTGTCTCCTCTTCACTACCTCTTTATGCAGCTTGCCCCTGATCGATTCCTACCCTCCCCAGCTCGGCCTCTCCCTTGACTATTCACATTCTCCTCGCCACCCCAGGAACTCTCTTCCACTGTTAAAAATTGGGCAAATACTACGAAAGAGCATCAACTATTGATTTTGTAAGCCAGGCAGCATGAACTTTCATGCTTGTCTAAAAAATAGCAAGAACCAATAAGAAGACGCCAAGTGGCGTCTTCTTTTTCCCCCCCCAGTGGCGGTCAAATGCTGACGTGGTAGCCACCGTGGCAGCCAGGCGGACTCCACGGTGGCATCCACGTCTCCGGCCGCCACCGACGTCGCCCGTCTCCGTCCGCCCACGCCGCCGCCCGTCTCCGGCCGCCGCCGACGCCAGCCGGAGACTTCTTCTTCTTCTTCTTCTTCTTCTTCTTCTTCTTCTTCTTCTTCTTCTTCTTCTTCTTCTTCTTCTTCTTCCGGTGGCCGGAGAGGGGCGCGTCGGCGGCCGGAGATGCGCGCGGCGGCCGGAGATGGGCGTCGGCAGCGGACGGAGACGGGCGGCGGCGGGGGACGGAGACGGGCGGCGGCGTGGGCGGACGGAGACGGGCGGCGTCGGCGGCGGCCGGAGACGTGGATGCCACCGTGGAGTCCACCTGGCTGCCACGGTGGCTACCACGTCAGCATTTGACCACTGCTGGGGGAAAAAAAGAAGACACCACTTGGCGTCTTCTTATTGGTTCTTGCTATTTTTAGACAAGCATGAAAGTTCATGCTGCCCGGCTGACAAAATCAATAGTTGATGCTCTTTCGCAGTATTTGCCCTTAAAAATTACATGAAGACGATGCATCCCAAGAGGAACTTATCACATCCTCATCTCGTAGTAGTGCCCCCTGGGAACCACGGTGGTTGACAAATCAAAGGAGATGCTTAAATCTGGGGATACCATCGTAAGATATAATAGCGACAAAGATTGACATTTAAGGCGAAAAAATCCATAAATCTAATTAAATTTTCATTTTTCTCTAGAAAGGAAGTGCAAGGCCCCAATACAATCTAAGGGGTATTTCAGTCATTTTAGCTTTCGGTTAGTTCTGTTAAAATCCCAATGGAGATCAAATGAAAATCAAGAAAAACAAGAGGAATATAAGACAGAAGAGAGATAAGGAAGATGAGAAGTTGGAATGACTTAGGCCTCACTGGCTTCTGAATGGGGAGTTCTTGCCCTAACGACAGTCAGATACAGTTACTCATGCCAAGAAACCTCAAATGATCATTCATCCAATAAAAGTTGTTGCTAATGGCCTTGCAACTGGATATTTATAACCCTAAGATCGTTCAAGAATCGATAACTCTTCTCACCCAAGACCCAGTCACTGACTGAGCCTTGTCGACCAGATCTTCTGCGATGAGTCCTTATCAGGACTATACTTAAAATATAAGACATTATTTGAAATCAAGGTTCATCCACATAGATTGACGTTTGAGGGGAAAAAAAATCCACAAATCAAATCAAAATTTTCAAACTACCCTGAAAAGTAAGTGTTAGATCCCTTCACACTATTTGGGGTATTCCAGTCCTTTTTACTTTAGGATAATTCCCCTTCAAATACAAACCTAACCTCAAAGATTGTTTCCTGAAAGAGACCTAGCCCAGTTCTCTATCAGCACATTAAAACTGTAACAAGTACCAAGAACACCATTCATTGGAAAACCCAAATGCAACAGGCAGCCAGTACATTTGCAAAAAAAACTCAAACAAATTATTTTTTGAGATATTAGACACTTTAGAAAAGCAAGTTTGACGTGGCATTAAAATACTGAAACTTAGTGGAATTGACATTAACATAAAGGTGTTAACTAAATGAGACAATGTCTTCACAAGTGAAACTATTTGAATGTAATTCAATACTTCTCTGGACAAGTGTCATCATGAACCAATGCATAATCCATGTAATAATATTCATCGCCACCAAATCAACTGCCAGTAGCGTTTAATATAATGACGAAAAGATGATGATAAGGTGTCATTCCTCTGTGATTAGCCTCCAACAGGATGATGATGACAATAACGAGACAAAGTCGCCGTCATGAGTCGTCGTCATCGCTTTGTTAGCCGTGCTCTGATGATGAGAGACTATGACAAAATAATCATTGTCAATAGTATGCAGGAAGACGAGGATGATTTGTCCTGGGGCAGATGATGATAATGAGATCATCAGCGCCACTTAAGCTGAAGATCATGACAATGACGATGATGGATTTTTGGATGATGATGCTGATTTTCGTCATTATTGTTAAACATTAAATTTCCAGAGAGAGACATAACTTGCCTCAGTGCCATCTATTTTCCCACAAAATCTTTTTCCGTTCCAGTTCTTCACTTTGGGCCCGCACTTTTTCCAGAAATACTCCCAACATTCATCAGGCGTCCGACCTGAAAAGGAATGACCAGCAGCAGATGTGATCTGCAGCACAAAACATGTTCAGAACATTTCAAAAAAACAACATTTCAAACTATTGTGATTTGAAGTTTTTCAAATCACATTGAAATTTATTAAAGAAGAAGAATAATCAAGGTGGACGAACCATGAATCCAGGGCCTTTGGTGCCCTCTTGTATCTCCATTTTGTATGGGACCGCAGAGTATGTACGAAGAGCTTGATAGCCAACTGGGTAGGGATATCGATCTTTCCCCTGTACAATAACAAAAAAATGAAAGGTAAACTGATAAAATCCGAGAATCTTGAAGAACACCTAATTTCTTGCTCAACATGAAGTTAATCTGGTAGCTGGATCTTCGGAGATGTATTAGGAAGTAAAAACATCAAAAAATCAGCAGTTCGAGCCACTACAATTCAGATAGAAGAAAAAAAAAAGGCAAATTATAATTATTGGAAAGATGTTGTAGCAAAAAAACTGTCTATCAATCAACGGGAGCATCCAATTTGTCTCAATAACGAGACTGATAATGAGTCAAACTCGACTATCAATCCCATATTTGTGAAAGAATACCAAAATTTCCAGCATAGATTAACTTAGACGTCCTGGAGATGTCTTCCGCCAACAATAAAGATAAAATGGAGTATGCCAAGTTGTAATCATCGAAAATAGATATCAGCTAAAACGCAGCCAACTGCCTTGATAGAAAAAGACACAAATCCACTAATTCTGAAGAACAACTTAATCTCCAGCTTAGCATTAAGCTTATCTGATAGTTAGACATCCCCGATATGCATTTGAGCATAAAACATCAAAAATCAGCAGCCACAGCACAAGCGATGAAGATCCAATGGTATAAGCCAAACTAAAAACATTGAAAAGAGGAAAGATCAGCTAAAAATCTGTCGATATGTCTTGATAACGAAACTGATCGCAATAAAGCCCATGTTCTTTAAGAACACCAAAGTCTACCGCAGATTAAACTAATCATGTGGAATATGCAAGTTCTGATCATCGAAAATATGGAATATCAGGCAAAACTCACCCGATCTATTACCTTGAGAGCCCAACGACAAGACCGATTAAATGTTGACCCGTTACACTCTTAGGCGTAATGCAAAAGGTAGATAATCAAGCATAGAATTACACTTACCCGATTATAGATTGAGCTAACCCGACAGATAGATCTCTATTTTATGTATTCGGACATCAAAACATCAAAAATAAGCTAGTCCCTTGAAATAAGCCAAGTTATAATCACCGGAAAGAAGGGATATTTGTTTAAACTCCCCTTATCTGACACCACCAAACGCCCAAATTTAAGTGCAAAGACAAGACCGATTGGATCCCAATTGCTACACTTGGGGAAAAGTGACGAAAGGTTAGCATTAAGCCATCCAATAGCCAGACGTGCTAGAGATTTATCCAAACATGAAAAATATTACTTGAATCTCCGCCAACCAATCTCGATAATGAGACTGATAACAAGTCAGGTCAGCATAAAGCCCTATATTTTGAAGAACACCTTAATCTCCGTCTTAGTATTAAACTAATTCGATAGGTTGACATCCCGAAAATATATTGGGACGTCAGTATACCAAAAATTAGCTAATCATTAAGAATATACAACCTATCATAATCTGAAAGGACTATCTGCAAAAACTCCACTGATCAGATACTTCTCGAGTCCAAAATTTGATTTAAGAGAAATATGCGATAGCTAATCCGATAGGTAGACATCGGAAATGTATCCGGACATGAGAACGCCAAAAATAAGGCAATCACATGTAATATACGAGTCTAATCATCTGAAATAGGGAATCTCAGCTAAAACTCCACCAATCTGATTCCTCACGTGTCCAAAACTTAAGTCCAGAAACACTACTTTTTGGGAAAATATCGAAATCGCGAGGCTGATACCAAATCCGATCAACAAAAAGCGCTATATTTTGAAGAACGCTTAAATTTTTATGCATGGAAATCCCCATAGGTAACCATCCGGAGGTGAATTCGGACATGAGAACACCGAAACAAAGGTAATCATTAAGAACAACAAGTCATAACCATCTGAAATAGGGAATATCAGCAAAAACTCCGCCGATCTGATACTTCTCGAGTCCATAATTAAGACCAGAAACGCTAAATTTTGGGGAAAATAATGAAAT
The DNA here is from genome assembly GCF_029677425.1 of Wolffia australiana. Classification (NCBI taxonomy): domain Eukaryota; kingdom Viridiplantae; phylum Streptophyta; class Magnoliopsida; order Alismatales; family Araceae; genus Wolffia; species Wolffia australiana. The sequence goes on from NC_135843.1 coordinate 4,782,821, forward strand.
CACGAGGCTCATCGTAGGAAATCCCGACAAGTAAATAACCGGCTGTGTAGTTTTCTTTTGAAAAAGCTATCCGGACGTGTATTGGTCATGAGAACAGCAAAAATAAGGTAATTGGTAAGTATCACAAGCCATAATCATCTGAAATAGGAAATATCAGCTAAAACTCCGCCGATCTGATAACTCTCGAGGCCAAAATTAAGTCTTTAAACGCTAAAGATAGCGGAAAATAATGAAATCACGAGGTAGGCTCGTCGTAGGAAATCCCGAAAGGTATAAATCCGGCTTCGTATTTTGTCATGAGAAAAGCAAAAATAAGGTAACCAGTAAGAATCACAAGTCCAAATCATCTGAAACAGGGAATACCAGCTAAAAATCCGCCGATCTGACACACCTCGAATCCAAAATTAAGTCCAGAAACGCTAAATTTAGGGGGAAAGATTGAAATGCAGACAAGGAAGAGCGAGAGAGGACCCGAGAAGAGCTCCAGTACTTCTTTTCCAGTGGACCAGTGTAGAGAACGCCGATGGAGACGATTTCGAGGTCATCAGATTTGTCTTCACCGCAGCTTTCCATGACAGATTTCATCGGATAAATCGCGCGATCGGATTGAAACAAGCTTCGGAGAGAGGATCGACGCAGAAGCGGATCATCTTTGCAGAGATTTCGGAATGAGGCCGTTCCCGCCAAAACAATAGAGAGAGAGAGAGAATTTGATAAATGATATAAAAATTGGGAGCAATTTTAAATATAAGTATTTACGCCGCTGCCGGGGATCGAACCCGGGTCACCCGCGTGACAGGCGGGAATACTCACCACTATACTACAACGACTTGTTGAAAGGAGCGAATCTTTAAATTATATAATTTATCTCTTTTCTAACTTCATATTACTTACAAATATATAAATTAAACTCAAATTCTTTTCAGTTCAGTATTAGTTAAAAATATATAATTAATTTGACTGGTAATATTTTTTCAATTTTAAATGGTTCTATACTTCTATGGTTATGCCTTGCAGTCATTTCCCATTGGCATATACCTAGGTATAGGTACTTTGTTGGCTTATGCTTTCTATGAATCCATAGGCAATTTGTTTAGATGTTTGGTAACGTAGATGTGAGCAATATATAATATATTTACTTGCATAATTAATTTGGCTATTATTCCCACATTAGGTTTAAATTTTTTAAGCTTTTCTTGTAAGGCCTTAGCGTCATTTCCGATTTGCATCTACCTCAATATAGGTAACTTGTTGGCAGGTTACTCCTTTTGATATTTTCATGTAACTAGGTTTGATGTTTGGTGATATATATTTTTAAAATATATAATGTATTCAATTTAACACTTAATTTGGCTAGTCTTCTTGTATCATGTCTAAATGGTTTAAGCTTCTCTAATCAGGCCTTGGCATCTACTGGTATATGGTTACTTTTATGGCTGAAGATTCATAATGATCCTTAGGTAATAAGGTTTAATTTTTGTATCTTTCCATGTTTCTATTATGAATGTTTATGAAGGAAGATGGTATTTTATTTGGTTTAACTGTACATTATCTAATTATGTTGATTGCCTTGATTATGTCATCCTTGCAGTACACGGTTGAGAACTTCAAGCCCAACCTTGGAAACTCATGAGTATTAGCATGTAAATCACAACTACTTTTTTGCCTAACGCTTACCTTCAATAAATAATAAGTTATTTTTATGAAAGTACAGTGATTGTTTTCTTTTGGATGTTTTAAAATCCAGGATAATTGAGAAGTGAAAAGTCCTCTAAGTCATTCACACGTTCTTGATTGAGTAGTCATCCTTGTTGAATGTTATGTAATTATTATTTTTTTGGATCAAAGGGTACCCTACTTAATTTACAGAAAATCATTGTTTTAAAAAGCATAATTGATGGTGCATTGATGAAGTAGATTAATGCGCTTATCACTCATAACAGCTTAATCTATTTTAATGAATTAATTATATTTGTTATTTGTCTATTTATTTTCATTTCATCATTTCCTCATGTACTTTCCCACATAAAACCTTGTTCATATTTCACATATGCATAGACATTAGGTGTTCACTTCACTTCGCAGAATCATAAGGAAGTGAACAATATCATCCTCCTAGAGGCATCAAAGTAGTGAAAAAGTGGAAGGGAAATTAATTAAATCACAATTGATTATGATATGTTTAAAGTTTTGTTAGCATCATTTCTGCTACTTTGGGGGTTTCTGCGTGGTATATTGAAAGGATACAAAATCAATTTACAATTCTTTAAAACTCTATATATGAATCGATGTAACGGATAGGCCAAAATGTACTATTTTTAATTCGGTATTAAATATATTTTTTATTCACTTCACTCTGCCACCGCCGTCTTTCTTGTTTTTCTCTAATGTCATTAAATAAACATTCTTTAATATGTTCTCGTAACCCATCATTATTTTAATTACTCGTATTTTGCCTAAGGTTTACAAAACTCTGTTATGCTGAAAGAATACTCTACAATATGCTTCCATTTCGCCAAAGCATTGGGGCAAGTTTCCAAAGTTTATGTAAATATCAACAAAATAGTTCATTAAAATGATACTAATCAAAGACAAATGAATTATTGAGTCTATGCTTAGCTAAAAATGTTACCTCTCTATGATATGCGATCAGAACTATTTTCATTAATTCATCATGTTTTTAAAAGTAACTAATTTATTAAAATATTTAAATCATTGATAAAGTAAAAACTATCAGCAGTGTTCTAAACATACATACAGTGGAATTTAGAGTGGTTGGATAACAAATTAAGATAAGACTTGAAAGCAGTGAATATCCAAAACTAAAATAACTTACAAACTTCTATATATGTACCATGACAAAATTCCATGAGTCACAGTCATTTTCAACATTACATAATCATTAACCCATAATGCACAAAGTTTGTACTGAGCCAAAAAAGTAATGACCGGACCAGATCGTTTACCAATTGTCTGTTATAGTTTATTGGACAATTCATAAACCAAGAAAGATTATGTGAACTACAATTGGAATAAATTAGAATCAGCAGTGACCTAAATTGAAGTACTTAAAAAATGAACATCATAGAAGAGTAGGTAAATTAATTTTACAGGCGGATTAAGTGATTGAGGGAGGGGTACATGGTCTAATGGTTGAGTGGAGAGGAAAACAAACAATTTATAAAGACTGGGAAACACAGGGGTAAATAAAAATATAAAAAAGGAGGAAAACAAACAGACAGACCCCTTAAAATAATTCATATATTATCATATATTTTCATCCTCTAATTTGTATACAAGATAAAATTACACGAGAGAATAAAATACTTCACCATTCAGAGAGACCTCACCTCAACCTCAAAACACAAAATTGCAACTCTTTTTCAGAAAAGTGGGTCTATGACCTTATATATTAATAAATAGAAAATAAGAAAAACAATTGAAACTAGTCAGTGACAATAGATTGAGGGGGGGGTTAGAGGAAGAAGAATGATCCTCAATATTCCCACTAATCAAGGCTCAGAGGCAGGCTCCTAAATCTTCTGTCTTTTAAGGTCTGGCTCCCCATTATCAGGTTCTTCAATTACTCCAACAGCCTTGTCATTGATCTGGTCAACCCCCATAAGAGAGGCATGCTTACTTGTGATCTGGCGCCCGGCTCGGACCTTCGGTCCCCAATGCCGCTCTGGGTTCGGGAGAAATCGAGCCACCTTCTTAGCCTGAGCCTTGCTCAGCGAGCCTACGGCCCGGGCAAAGTTAACCTGCCCAGAACCCAGAGATAATAAATTAAGACACAAGAAACTATCATTAAACATGGAATATATTCCATTATTTAAACTTTTTGGAGTAACATTATCCATGAAAAAAAATTATCTAGCTAGGATGGTATCCTTTAATGTCCTGGTCAACGAGGATCGATGATGTTGACGATGACCTAGACGAATTTAGGGCGGCTGGTGATGACAACTACATCAACGATGTTACGATTGACACTTGACATTGACGATAACATGGTATCACACGTGCTGGCGCTTTATGTCAATAAATGGGGTAAACTTTAAAGAATTCCAGTAAAAATATAATTAACCCCACCGACGTCAATCTCAACCGGGCAAGATAATAATGACAATGGAGTTGACAAAAAAATTTGTATGAATCATTGATGATGACTACGACGTCAACGTCTGCTGACTTTGACAACATCATCGGCAAACCATCAACCAAAGTCAACTTCTTGTGTCAACGTCATCCGGATGTGTTAAAACCTATCTCCATTGTTTGCCTCTTTGTCGATGAAGGATTTAAAAGATAACCATGAAAAAAGAGAGAATCACTGCCCCGTTCTGCTAAGAACCCTAAAAAGGTCAAAAGGAAAACCTGCAGTTTCGGCTCCTTGGAGAGGATCACCGTTCCCGGCTGATCAGCTGGTTGGGATTTTACTGGATGCGTCTTAACCTGCAGGAACACATGAACAGTAAATTCTAAATTCAACGGATTTCTATTGGAGTCTTTTCAGCTTGAGTAATGAAGAGAAAAAAATAAAATTTTCTGTTTTACAGAAAATGAAAATCACAGGTAACAAAATGCTCAAAGGAAACCACTTGAATTCCCAAAAAAACCAGATCTTTAATCAAGCAGGACCACAACAACAGAACTCTCCCATGTGAACCAAAGGAGAGGTAAAAAAAGAAGAGATTTTTTTTTTGAAATAATAAATGAGAAAAGAGATGAGGGAGGGCTGTTCTCAGGTGACCTCTCCAGAGATCGATGCCACAGGGTTGACGGACGGAGCCTCTTCAGTTTCCTCTGCAACCCTTTCAAAACCAGTTAGGGTTGGACCGGTTTGGGCTGAGCCATTCCGGTTCAGCATTTCACGGCTTCATCCCCATAGGAACCTGCCAGACGGCGACGCTGTCTAGCAGTACTGGCCCACCATAGGCCCATAAGTAATTCACTCAAATCACAGTCTAACTAGGTTCCCATGATTGAATGGTGATATAATGACAAGACTAAAGGTTTTTTGTACAATTAAAAATATTAAAAAGACTACCGAAAATGAAAAATCTCAAAACTAAACAAAATAAAAATATCCTGCGCTTAGTTTTGAGAAATAGACAGTCAAAACTTTGAAATAGAGATTGAATAATCTGCAACAAAATAGGAATATGAGTGATTCTGATGTAGTACTAGGGATAGAGATCGTTAGAAGATAGAGAGGATATAGAAAAAACCACGATTGATGAATCCCAAAAACCCATGACCAAAGTTCGTGCCCCTGCGCACACAAGGGAAGCACCTCTCTAAAAGACAATCTCCAGTTTCTTTCTAACACTGCTCAAAGCCAACAGAAGATCACTCTGTTTAATCCCCAGGGGCCTGCTCGGTATAACTGGGTAAATCATGTATCGGCCTGACGGATTGACCCCTAACATTACTCCCTCCATGGAGAGCAGCCTTGTTCTTAATATTGAAGTCCAGGAAGACTTGATGAATGGTGGACGCGTTGTCCCACATGGATTCTAAGTCAGGAAGACATGTCCACATGATTAAGATTTGTATACCTCAAGGAGAGTCACGAGCCACTAGAACTTCTTCTGGTAGAACCACTAGCTCCGAATCTCCATGGATGGTGATACGATCTACAATCGTATCTGTAATTCTTGGCCACGAACAAACTCTTGAAAACTTCAATTCTAATAGTTTCAGACAGTACTAAAATTGTCACTCGATCGAGAGGTGTGGTTAGAAGGAAAGAGAAGAAAAGTATCCAGGGAGAGAGAGAGAGAGAGGAGAGGAACTGCCGCAGTCGATCTCCTGACGCCGACGTCCGATGGCTGACGGAAATTCTGCGGCAACAGGTGAGAGAGGACAGGGAGGAAGGGTCAAGAGGGAGGAAGAAGAGAAGCAAGAACTGTAACAGAATAGAGGAAGGGAACTCACGATGACTTCTTGATTGCCTTTGGTGCTTTCTTCCCTTGTATTTATACTTTTCCCAAGTCATGGGCCTGGGCCTCTTTGGGTTGATAGAAGGGCTTAGATATGGTACCGGGACGCCGTTTAGCGTACCTTGCAGGTATCATATCAGGTTGTCAGGGGGAGATGACGGCATATCATTTGCGGGTCTGGGGACGGACGAAGCTGACACATGAAACAAGTGATAGATCCAGCAGTCCAATTGAAAGTTTAAACGGTAATCAACTGGGCCAATAATTTTTACTGTGGCCAGCGGCGAGCGATTTCATCGTGTAGGTCAGACCCAAACATACACCCAATTGCCAGGATGTAGCTGGACGTCGTGTTGCTGTTTATCCGTCACCAGCTAGTGCCAGTGCGAGAACTCGGTCCCAGTCTTGCAAGAGCTGTTGCTGACCTATAGCACAGAATGGGGGTGTGTCTCAACCATACACCACGTTGAGTGCCGAGGTGCAGAGGAACTATGGTACGATGTGATATTGCAATTTTCAGCTCATCCGACCCATTTGCTGAATTGCTGCAACTTATTCCCTTCAAAACATCCCAAGTATCATTCCAGTGATCGATTGACAACCTCCTACAACCGTCAGTTTGGGGATGGTAGGGTGTACTATGGCAACGAACTGTGCAATGCAGGTTGTACAGATCCTTCTGAAAGTGGCTCATGAAGACTATGCTCATAACTCAGCAATGCGCAATGCTCTGGAGGAAGAAGATATAGTGCGGAAGGGATAGAGATGGAAAGAAGGTAAAAGTGAGGAGATAAAAGCAAAATAAACATTCTTTCAAAAAAAAAGCAAAATAAACAAAACTATTTTGCTTTCATCAGACTTGATAAAACGAGTGTTCCCTGCCCTTCCATAGGGATAAGAAAAAGAAATGAAAAAAAAAAAAATCCTTTCATGCGTCACACTCTGCAATCTCAGTTATCCTGTTGATTTTCCCATCTACACTAGAGTATACATAACTAAACAAAATCAGATTCGGTTAAACTAGACGGTTCCCCATCCTTATATTGGGAAAGGAATCCCAAGCAATGACAAAGATACACTTCTAACACCATATAATCTTTATTTCAGTTAAACAGATGAAGAGATTACCCAAGAGCGCATTATATCCCAGATCACATCCATGGGAGCATCAGACTTGAGGCCCAGAGGATTAACATGCGTACCAGAAATTCGAAAACCAGCGTTGACCACAGCTGACCGAAACATTACAGCTGAGGGGGAAGTGCACTTGAGAGTAGCACACAAATTGTGTAAGCTCAAGAACAGAGGAACGTCTGGCAGTTCCTGCAAAACACAGAAAATAAAGTAAAAAAACTTTTCGTTAATAATATTATTTGAATAATGACCCATTAATGGATGCGTCAAGCTATGAAAAACGAACTAGATATGGTTCGAATAAGAAATTTTTTTAATGAAATCTACATGCAATGCTCAGTAACTTTTATAAGGCTAGATCAGAACACAGAATTAAGTATAAACTTTTAGATAAAAAAATATAAGTCAAATCGTGACCTAGAACAAGAGAAACTGACCATTACTGGATGCCGCAGGCTTTGAAAGCAGAAATAGACATGGTTCAAATAAAATCTTTGAACACAAGCTTCGTTTTTTTAAACAGTTATATGCAATGGTGAGAAATTTTTGTGAGACTCGATCAAAATACAGAGAGTAAACAGAAACTCTTTTGATGATACTATTAGTTCAATCATGATCTAGGGAAATAGAAACTGTCCTATTATTGTACGCCTCAGATTTTTTAAAAAAAGAACTAGATGTGGTTTGAATGAAAGCGTCGTTCATAAAGAATTCTAAAAAATGCACAGTAATGTTGTAAGACTAGATCAAAACAAAGAATAAATAGAGACTTTTAAAACGTTAATAGCAGTTTAACCGCGATCTAGGGAGAGATAAACTGACCAATCAGTTGATGCTTTCGGCTTTCAAAAAAAAAGAAAGAAATAGATGTGGCTCCTATAAAACCTTTATTTTCTATGAGAATTATACGCAACGATCAGTAACTTTAATAAGACTAGATCAACGAAGATTAATTAGACACTTTTTTCCGGATGGGTTGACTTTGTGTGGAATGTAATAGAATACATAGATGTGTATCGGATGTAACTTTTTCGACTCAGTCCATCATACAAAGCTTTACTTTTTAATGAATGACACACATTGTTCAGTAGCTACTGTAAGACTTCATCAAACATAGAGATAATAGAAAATTTTCAAAAGAAATTGAAAACTATCCCATTTCAAAAGAAATTGTAACTTTTCATAAGTTGAATCATGATTTAGGGAAAGGGAAGCTATCCCATTAATGGATGTTTCAGAATTTGAAAATAGGAATTGTTGTGGTTTGAATAAAAGCTTTATTGTCTAAGAATTATGCAGAAAACTTAGTAATTCATGTAGGATTACGTAAAAGTTCAACGAATATAAAAGAGAAAAAAGAAATTCTACCTCTGATATAGTTGTCAACACAGCAGATATTTTATCATAAGCCGGATACCGTTCCTTCGTCGCTCTGACATCAGTCAGAGTAGAGGAGACCCAGTCAAAGTCGTGAATAGGAGCAGACCAGATCGGTCCTCCCATGTTGAATTTCTTGCCACAATCTGTGCACTCCAAGGGAACAGCAGGGCCAAAGCCAGGGGCATATCTCACACTGTTATTCTTGAAGAAAGGTAAAAATGAGAATATCAGGAAATTAACAGAAATTAATAATTATGAAATTCAACATGCATGATAGAAGGAAAATAATAAAAGCTATATGATATAACCGTGAGGGAGATCTCCATGAAGGACGGATCTTGGAAGGGAGAATAACAATAGAAAGAATGATAGAAGGACAACAACGGCTAACGGCCCCGACTGATCTATTGCAACAACTTCTTGTATACGAGATGATACTTTTCATCATTTATGCATTCTTATTCTGCATTTATATAATACTTATCATCATCTAAGCCTTAACTTTAAACAATCATGCATGCTAGTATTTTTTATGTATATTTATATCTTTCGAGGATGAATATAAGGTTTCATGCTTTAAATTATTCGAAGAAAATAACTCAGTAAATTGTGCACAAATGAACTGACATGATATTCTGGATTTCTTCGTGCTTCACAATGATTTTAGAGTTTCAATAATTTTTTAGAATTTGATAATATATCGCAAAAAATTAATTTACTGAGTTGGAAAAGGAGGGCTTCAGCCATTTAAAGGGAAACTACTATACGAATAAATGAAGCTAATATCCCTGACAAAGGTTGGGGATCCTTTTTTTTCTTAAAGAAAGAGGAAAGATCATCCGAAATCGGTGATCAACCTGGAGGATCCTATTACTTTCTTACTTTTGTCGCGATTCTCCCAAGCGGTTGCAGATGGAATGAGTCGCATCCGATACACTGGTAGATGTAGGAGAGTTTCAGCGGAGTATTCTTGATAACACCTGCAGATCTGCAAAATATTTTTAAAAAGATTATTTCACGTAGAAGAAAAAATTAATGATGTCTTGACACCCATGAGACGGCATATGGCCACCCAGATTCCTAGCTCAATGGAAAAGAAGAGAGAGAGAGAGAGACTCACGTGTATACACGGACAAAAACCCTTATGTAGAAATCCATCTGAACAGATACTACCGGAACTATGTACCGTTTGTAGCGATTAGCATGGCTCTGCAAATATAAATACTTTCAGAAGGGGATTAAGGGCAATGAATATAGACTTAATAAATTTCAATTAGATGCACCTCAATGCATGCGAGGAGGATTCTAAGAGCCATTTCATGGCAATACTTTCCTTTCAGTGGGTAAGAACCATATCTGAAAAAAAGTTATAGGCATGATTAATGAAGTTGAAGGAATAAATACCACTTAAAAAGATTTTATATCTTACTTTGAATAGCAAACCTCCCCGTTTCCACCACAGAGCACGGCGAGATCTGTAGCAGTGCACATCAATAAACCACCGTCGGCAACGCACTGAATTGCTGAGTCTAAGAATACAGACGGTGATCCATAAGGATCGAGGTCCACCTGATGAAGAAGATGCTGTCAGACTCCCATTTCAATTAGGATTTGGCGCGTCCAGTTGATGCCAACGCTGACATCAATAATTGGTTAATGATTTGACAATGGCAGTCTTAATGGCAATGTCAACGGTGCATAGGTTGAGAAAATTTCTGTCATCATCAACATCCATCAAAGTCAATCTCAACAATGAAGGTCTTTTACATCATCAACCACAGACAACGAGGGGCGGAGAATATGTAAAATAACAATGAATAAAAGATTTAAATGTCATCTATTTCAAGAATACTCAGAAGTCTAGAATCAGATTTTTCCTCTCTTCCTCTGTTTCCCTCGCTCTCTCAGAATAAATACTGAGATGGTCAAAGGCGATCCATTGATAAAATGTACATGGCCGAATGCCAAACGACTAGAAACCAAAGAGTATTTGATTTTTTAGATGATCTCCAATCAAGGTCCACCTCACAATTTCAACACAGTTTTTCAAGTTTAGTGATTTGATGCAAATGGCTCGAATTAATTCAACAGAGAAAAAGAAAGCATAGAATTGTTACCACATCGAATTCCTTAGGATGAGTAAGCATATACACTCGAGCATCAGCTTCATGGGCTTCAACCTTTGACACTGCCAGGGACCCATTAAACTGTATATTCTTCTTGCACGCATCAACAGAGGCTGTTCCACAAGAAATAAAATATAACATATAAGCCAAATGTGATCCGAACTATCCATCGAAAAATAAGGCATAAGAAGGTAAATACAAGAACCTTTATCTATGTCGAGGGCTACAATCTTTCCAATTCCTTCCACTTCCCGTGCATACCTCAGAGATCTCAGTCCAGAGGCAGCCAATGCCTGCGCACCAAATAATATGAGAGCTAGAACCTTAGATATGACTCCCAGAATACTCAATAGGGGACGGCAATTGAATTGAACCAGTAAGATTGGTATTAGTCAAAATCTTGATCGATCAGAGAGCCCAAATCCTGACTTCATTGCCCGATTGGTTTGATCAGAATGTCCTGATCATGATCTATCCATCAACCAGATCGGCTCAAGAGAGCTGACTGATAGTAGATCATCCAATCAGCTGTTACGATCGTGGATGGATCGAAACGGGTTAGCAATTCTGAAAGCAAAAATCTTCAAGATTTCCCAAAATAGAAGTATAAATCAAGAGTGAATTCCAAATGTACAAATACACGAATTGGTAGATTAGAATGTTGTTGATGAGACGGAAAGATGTAGAGCGCCAGGATGAGTCGGATCGACTCTTCCCTCCACTAGGATTGAGAGGAAATGATATAGACTTTCTTTTCCCAGCTCCTGCCCCTTTATTTATAGACTTCCTGATCCTCCCATCTAAGTGTTTGTATCAGCATATGCCTGGAATGCCACACGAGCTGACTGATGCTTCCTTCTCTTCTTCTCATGATAGGTTCTCGGGAGAACCTTATCATCAGCCCAGCAATTGGAATGAATTGATGAATTGATCGGTCCAGTTTGCCATTGCCAAGTGGCTGACCTGGTTAATCTCTCTCTCTCATGATCTATCATTCATTGATTGATCAGGAGTTTTGATTGAACAAAAATTGAAAGGTAATGATCTGATCGCCTGGTTGATCTGATCAATAAGGGCATGATTTCTACTCTAGGAATGGCAGGCAATGAAAATATTAAGTCCTCATCCTTCCGCATATTCATCTTCATCATCTGCAGCTAGGATATGAAAGATGATCGAGTCATAGTCTTTGTTATCTGCACAATCATGCCTGCACACAAATGACGAGGATGATAACAACTTTGCCATTATCGGCATCATCCCAGGAAGAGGAATGACAATGACGAAGGCAAACAATCATTGTCAGATCGTCATCGTCCTCCAGGACGGTGTTCGCAGACCCTGTTTTTCATGAGACTATATTACTTCACAAAGATCCTATGAAGAAGAATCTCTAGAACTCTGGGTTCTTCCATCTCGGTAAAGATAATTCTCATCAGATTCTATAATTCTCTCTCTTGATAACTTTATCCTTCTCTCTCTCCCTTCCTCTCAATATACGTGTACATATATCTGCTTCTCTCACTATCTATATTGCATCTCTACTTATCCACAGTGTCCTTCTCCTCTCTCCTTTCCACCTCTCTCTCTACCTCTCCCCAAATGTATCTCCCTCTAGATATAATTCTCATTAGATAACATGACATCATGAAGATTCTGTATATGAATACCTCCAGAACTCTGGGCTCTTTCAGCTCCGAAAAATGACCCCCACCATTCTCATTAGATGATCCTTCCGATGCGTGTGCTCCATCTTTCTCAGCCACCCCGTTGGGTTCTTCCTCCTGAGCATCACCTTCTTTCTGTGCGGAGGAAGGCTTCTCTTCATGAACCTTCGTCTTCGCCCTCCGCTTTTTTGTTAAGTATTCACCATGCTCCTCTTTGCGCCGAGATATGAATGTTCTCAACACAGCGATCGACATGTCTCTGTTGTTAACCTGAGTTTTTAACCAAAGGAGGGCTTTAAAACTTCGTTTTCAGGGCTTCTAGATCTATTTTTTGACCCAGATGAATGTTAATTTACGAGAAAGAACACCCAAAATTACGTCAACATTATTGCAACAAACATTCGATCATGAATTCAATAGAATGGTTGACAATGTACGGATACAGAATATCAAACAGAAATGCACGGAATAGAGAAAATAAGAACAGTCAAAATAAAGTTAGCGATGATTACAAAAGGCACTTGTTCATGATATTCAATTTTCGGATCACGAATTGACAACGACAAAAGAAAACTATCCCTCATTACGTAATAATATGAAAACTTTGGACAGCAATCTACAGAAAAGACAAAGTTATGTTGATAGAAATGAAGGAACACTCAAAATTATGTTAACCAGCATTGAACCATGAATTCCATTGAATGATTAATAATCAACTGCGACAAACCTAAATCGGTCCTAGATACGTACGGACTATAAAATTTCGGGCTCAAAACACGTAATAGACAAGAACAACGTCAATACATCAGAAAAAAACAATCAAAATTTAAGGCTACACGAAGTAGATCACGAATTCGATTGAATGATCACGAATGATCAAACGACAAAAGAAAACCCTATTCGATTGAATAACACCAAGATTTTGGACAGCAAATCACATAATACCCAAGTATAACGGTAATACACGAGAAAGAACTGTCAAAGTTACGTCGCCAATCAATGTCACAATATATTACCATGAATTCCCGACAAAGAAAAACAACTCCAGAAATGTACTAACGTCGAAATTTAAGCCCGCAATTTACAGAACAGACAAAGAAAGATGCCCAACACGATGAAAGTTTGGAGAAATACAAGGCAATGCCATAAAGGATATATGATTTCACAGTTAAAATTACGTTATATGTGATTGAAACACCGATTTGATCAAGAATTCAATGGTTAAAACAAAATTAGCAACTCACAGAAAAGACAAAAGGTAATGTTAATAAACGAGAAAGGATGATAAAAACACGTCTACAATAAGTACCCCGAGCATTTAACCAGGAATTCAATTGACAAAAGAAACCCAGCCCAACAAATGGAAGAACACCCAAACATCAACCAGAAATTCACAGAAATGGAGAAACAATACTGTCAGTACCTGAGAAAGAAAACTCAAAGTAAAATTACCCGTGAGGCCATAAGCATTCGACCATTCATTCAATTAAAAAAAAAACAGCCTCAGAACTGTATGAACACCGATACCTCAACCAGCAATTAACAGAATACACAACAATAATCGCAATCCACGAGAAAGAATAGTCAAAATTACGCTATCAAAGAAAGCCACAACCATTCAGCCATGAATTCAATTCACAAACACAAAACGCATCCCCGGTAATGTAAAAACACCGAAATTTCAGACAGAAAATCACGAAATAGACAAGAAAAAGACATCAAAATCGATGAAACTACGGCAGAAACGACGGTCGAAAGAGATAAAAACCTGGGTTTTGTTGTAAAAGACGCTGTTACTACGGTGCATGAGGATCTCCGCTTCCCCCTCCTTAACGATGGTGTACTCATCGAGCTTGCTTCCCTCGTCGGCCCCCATATCAGACGAAAACCCAGGAAGGGATGAACAAATGTAAGCGATACCCACGTCGTTTGCTGGCCTCCGCCGTCGAATCAGAGAGCAAAACAACGCATTTCGCATGCCATGGATCTTAGAACTCGATTTTCCTTCCTCCCTCTCTCTCTAGTTCGTCCTCTGGGGAGGCTTAAAACCCTAGTTCGCAATGATCTTTGAATGTCTTTCTGGGTTTTCCTGTCAGCAAGGGACCCATCAAATCTCCAGTAGAAAAATGCCCACGAACCCAGATGATAGATTTTAAAGAATTTAATCGTTCGTGAACGGATGAACAGTTCAACGTTTTGGGCAAACCCCCAGTTTTGTATAAAGTTTGTGAATTATCTCAAAAACTTTGGTTGATTTGTGTTCATCGTTGATAAGTATAATGCAAGACAGTGTTCTAAGCTAATGAGCAATACACTGTTATTTTTTCTTATATTTTTCTTACAATTTTCTCAAAGTGGAATTTTGTTTAGTATTTCTCTCTCTTGTGTGGGAACACTTGATTGTAAATTATTTGTTAATATAGAGTTATGTGTAATTCAACTTCTAATTATTCTTTTAAACTTCTATTTTTTCTCAAAGTGAAAGTTTTTTAGTCTCTCTCTTCTGTGGGAACACTTGACTGTAAATTATTTGTCAATATAGAGTTATGTGTAATTCAACTTCTCATTATTATTTCATTAAACTTCTATTTTTTCCAAAGTGGAAGTTTGTTAAGTGTTTCTCTTGTGGGAAATACTTGATCGTAAAATATTTGTTAATAAAGAGTTATGAATAATTCAACTTCTAATTATTTATCCTTAGATTAAAGTTCTATTTACTCAAATTGAAATTTGTTTAGTGTTTCTCTTATGTGGGAACACTTGATTGTATAGTATTGTGTTAATATAGAGTTATGCATGGTTCAACTTCTAATTATTCTCTGATTAAACTTCTATTTTCTCAAAATGATTTTTTTTAGTGTTTCTCTAATGTGGAAACACTTGACTGTAAATTATTTGTTTACACTTATAGTGATGTATGATTCAACTTATAATTAATCTTTGAATAAACTTCTATTTTCTCAAAGGGAAATTTTTTCAGTGTTCTATTATGTGGGAACACTAGAGTGCATGTTATTGTGTTAATGCATGGAGATATATAATTAATCTTTGTTTAAACTTCTAGTTCCCACATCAGGGAAATACTAAAAAATTCACTGGAAAAATTGTATGAAAATGATAGGAATCAGAATAAGCATATTGAACAAGCCTTTGATTACACTTCTAGTGTCGTTGAATGTTCATGAAAAGTATAATGTTTGTAAGAGTTTATTGTAAGATGATTTCTCAACAACACGAGAATATGTTGTCGGGATGAAGTAATATGAAATCATTGATTCTTGATTCAACTTTTCAAATTCCTTTTGTAAATGTATCAAGGCATAATAGCTTTTACCTAGGACATGTATTTGGATGCCAGAAGCATATACTAATTGTAAAATTATTGGGGACACTGCCACATTTATTAACGAATACTCCTTTGCCAAAAAAATTAAAGTAAATCCAGTGTCCCAGCAAAGATAGGCACGTTACTGGTCCAGTATGTCCATGTACAATCAATCAGGCCCTTATTTTGCCATATACCCTAATCATGTGTGAAGTGAAACTCAAGATAGTTAAAAACTTCACAAAGATTAGGCAACACCATGTTGTCTCTTAATAACATTTTAATATCTCAAATATTAGTCTTGGTTTTAAAACCTTCACAGAGACTAGGCAACACCATGTTGTCTCTTAAGAACATCTTAATATATCGAGTATTTGCCTTCGTATCTGAGTGATCAAGTGCACTCTCATCAAACATCTACCAATACAGAAAACCATGCAAGTTACTTAGCATGAAGGTGATAATAACATACATTCATATCGTGCATTGATTACATGCCTTTTTAGAACCTTATATGATCATATTTACATGTTTATCTGCATTAAATTACTTATACTTGCATTTTATCAAGCTTAAAGTTATTAAATCTATTTCTAGAATGAATTTCAAAATTTTCTACATTTTGTGCATTTTTTAATTTCTCTAATAAAAGATTTTAAAAGAATATAATTTTTTAGATTGAATATATTTTATGGATTTTTTGACATTAAATTTGGAAATATATGATTTTCTAAGTCAAAATATATATTTATATGAATTTTTTGGGATTTTATTTTAATTAATATGGATTTAAAAATATTTTTAGCCCTTTATTTTGCCACCGCGTGACGCCGTTCGATTAGTCTAACGGCAACGAATGAGAAGTGATTATGATGATTGGCAACAACCAATCATGAATTGAGTTAATAACTCTGTCAAGCAATCATGGCTTCAGGATTTGCGAAGCCATGATTGCAATTATAACTGACAAATCAATATTCGAATTTCTGGCGTAGGGGGTGTCGTGGACAAATGAAAAAAAAGAAGCCATTTTTGCAATAAATGCGTGTGGGCCAAGGGAGAAAAGACAAAAAATGCTTTTCATTTTATTATTTTCTTGGTAGATCGGTGAGTGACATGGCCATGCCACACGAGGCCATGTGTACACATGGCGCGCACGTGGCTCCCCTTAAGAGGAGAAAAAAGGGGCACGCGTTGATGTGGCACGCGCTGACACACCACCACGTTAGATGCGAGGAATCTTTCCTTCTTTCTTTTTTTCTTTCTTTTTTCTCTCTTTTGTCTTTTTCTTCCTAGGTGCACGCGGTATGGAATACGAAAAGTGCCACATGAAATACGAAAAGTGCAGAACACAAAACAGGAAGTCAACTGGCACGAAAAACGATGATGATGAGGAGAGAGAAATTTCAAGGACTGAGATTTCTTCAACTTCAAACGGCCATAGCTTTTGATCTACAACTCCGGTTGAGCTGAAATTTTCAGCACTGCTTTGTCTTCTCCTCTTCTTTCTATCCTATGATCTGTACATAGAGGTATGGATCACTGTGAAATTTATCTTGAACTTGCTTCATACTTGTGTGGATTGACTGAAAGATAGTGAGTTATGAGATCCATCAAGTGTGTTCTTGGTGTCTTGGGCGTATGGGAAGAAGCATAAGAGAAGAGGGGGAACTTACCGGCACTCGCAAATTGCCGTGATCCTAGTGGGACGTAAGGATCCAAGGCAAGTGTCTTCGCCTTACGTTGTTTCTGTCCCGACATCATCAATATCATAATTATAGTTTTTTATCAAGTTGTCATTTATCATTTGAATTACTTACGTTCCCATTATCTCATCTCTATCTTTGTCATCATATCTTTCGCGCATTCGATCACTACAGTATTCATCGCATCATCCACCTTATTCCTGTAACACTTCCCATAAGTCTACTTATATTTCCTCGATATCACTATCTCACCTATTGTGTTCTCATATTTCCTCGATATCTCTATCTCTCCTATTGTAATCACTACAGTTAGAAAATTAAATCCTTAATCATCGTTCCATGTGTAGACGATCCATACTCATCTCTAACTAAATATTCTTAAGTAAGTACAGTTAAATATAATTTTTATTAAATAATCTCAATTACCAATGAAGAAATTAAAACACCTAAATTTGAGATTATCATGCATCTAAATATTACTTTATCATCATTTAGTGCACAATATCCAATAAAATAATGCATGCCATCATTTATTTTATATATTGTCACTTTTATTTAGTCATTTATTTTATGTGAGTGATTGAATGAAAAAAATTGTCCACAATATTAAACCCAATTTTATATTGAACTTTCCCAAATGTAACATGGTGTTTCAAGATTTTCACGAAAATTTTGAGAACTTTCCAACAGTTATTTCATAGATAAAAAATTATATTGGAAAAGTTTTATTTCTATTTGTATGTGGATCTAGAAAGATAGTTCAGTGAAAAAGAGGAAGACACAATATAGTCATGTATCATGAGTCGTAGATTCAGAAGAGCATCATGAAACGAGAGATGTATAAGAAGAAGATGAATCAGTTATAAAAATGAGGAAACACTTTCTCATATATTAAACTTCACATAGGTGTACTTTTTATAGATGCATACATCAAGTCGTAGGAAAATTCATCTTAGAATGGTTCACCTCTGCAAGGCTAGACCCTTCTAGATGACAGGTTTAGAGAGAATGATAATGGCGGCCACACTTGAAAACATTGTAATCATGAGATTTCCCATCACTCTGTATCATGAATGATGGTTTTATTAGCCACCTTAATTTCATTAACAAATGATTTTAGATTTGATGTAAGATTGATTGGATCAACAACCCAACCCAATAAAAATGTACAAACATAATATGATCCTAACAACACAACTATCCATTGCTGGTTTCAATGGCCTTGATGTAGAGAAAACAACCTGAACAAAATCAAACAACGTCTATAGAACTATTGATAAAATCATCTACACATGGACCTAATCCATGATTTGTTAAATCCTATAATAAGACGTGTTTAGCTAATTAAGTGTGCAACTTCTAGATGTATCACACAATCCATGGCGCATCCACTTGACACTCTTAGGACGACTAAGGGTATGGTCAATCATCAAACCTATTTGGTCATTTGAGTTAGTAATGACACATTCATAAATCATCATAGAAATATTCTACTGCCTTGGCCAAATGCTTCATCACACTGTCTTCCTTGAGTTGTCTCCTCTTATGCCAAGGGCAAAGGACCCCATCTTATTCACTCAATCGTGAACTTTTTTTCTGCACCTGAATTAAGATTGTTTAGAATTCCATGATTAGTGACACAGCCTTAGTACACGAACGATGTAGGAACAGGACTTGAATCCACAAACCTTGCTCTACTTGAAGGAGCTAAGTCCTGAATCCATAGAACTAGGCTCTCCAACCCTTAAATCCAGAAGGGGTTGTACTTGAATCCACAAGCACAAAGGCACTCTCTAACAAAGAGAACACTCAGAGGGGAGAACCAAAAGTTTGAACAAGACAATAGTTTTCAATAATGCCCATTGAGGGGTACATGGGGGGCTTCTATAGGCCACGACAAGTGCATGGTCGTCCATAATGACTGTACCCATGACAAGACAAGTCAAAACATAGAAAAAAGCAATTCTGACAAGCTAAAACAGAGGATAAGCAGCCTACTAGGCTTGAGCAGAGATATCCTGCAGATTCTGGGGCCTGTAGAAGCTATCACGAGATATTTGTGTGGCTCAAGAAGATCCTGATGGAATAAAACAGAAGATATGCAGATCTGACAAGTTAGAGCAAAGATCCTGGCAGAAGAAGAATCTGGCAGAGGATTTTGTCAGAAGATATTGTCAGATAAAATCCTGTCAGAGATAATCATGTCAGAAGATCTTGTCAGAGAAAATTCTGTCAGAGCATTTTTTAGGGGCCCTAGGTATATTTCTGCAGATCCTGTCAGTTCTAGAAGAATCTCCTTCTTGGGCCACAACTTGCCAATGGGCCTCAGAAAATGAGCTTCTGGGTTATATCAATTAGGGACTCATATGCAATAATTAAAGTATAATCGTCCATACACCATGTCTACGGTTTCTTATGTCTAAGTACCCCTTATATAACCATGACATGAATCAACTTGAATGACATATTGGGATGTAGTACCTTTTAGGGATTCATATGGATCAATTTAGTGAAGTATTTTTGTTAAATACACACACTAGTTATCTTTATTATGTCCATATGGATGGCTATGATACTTGGCATAGTCATCATATGAGTGAGACAAGATAGTGTTGTTCTGTTCGGATACTTGATTTCCTTATATATGTCATTTGAATAGAAATATTTGGAATATGTACTATAAGACTAGTGATGTATGTTTTATGATCTCGTCATATTCACTATGTTTTATCATGTATTCGTGTATTTCATTATTAATACATCATATCAATTAACTATTAACGAGATTTGGAATGTGTGGTTGACTTGACGGCCACATACATTTCCATGATCTCTATGCCTCATTGTGGTTATCTTTCCATCTATCTCCCCCTCTCGTGTGCTCTCACCTCACCTCTCTATATATACCTCACGTTGTCTCTCTTTCTCTCTCCATGCCTCTCTGTCAATCTGCTTGATTTGTTCTCTCTCCCTCTCAGCATGTTTATCTTTTTATATTACTATAATAGTTACAAATTGTTGCTTAAAAATATATAAATCTAAAACAAGCTCTGCCCTAGTACTAGTTTATTTTTTTGTAAAGGCAAGGCAGCAATGTCAACTCATGCCAAATACAATATATATACTTAAAAATTAAAGTTAAACATAGTTTCAAAACTGGACCATATCTGATCCCTATTGCCAATTTAATAATTGGTCAGATTGATTGATCAGATTTCTGTTTGATAACATTATTTTTTGCTTGGAAATATAGTCCTAGTTTCTTAGACATTGTGAAACACCTATGCTGAGTCAGAGCATGGTTTTGAGTTTTTTGGAAAGCTGAGATTCATATCTTTATTATGAATTGGTGTTATGCTATAGAGTCAAATTGGGGGATGAGTAGATCCAATGTCCGTCCATTTTGTTGTTCCATGCAACCTGGTATTTGATTTCTAGCTCGCCTATCATCAATTTCATATAACATCATAGTATATAAACAACTCATATAGTTAGATTAATCTTTTAACATTGATGTCTCAACCATTCAGATATTTCCAATAAATGAGTGAGTAAAATATATCTAATAACCCAGTAATGTTTGATAAATTCTGTGTCCTTTCATGATACACTTTTGCATATGTATCCCTAAAAATGCATACAACTGTTTAAAATTAATCAAATCTTTTTATGGATGATCCCATTTTACTGCTCTAACATACTAGAATTTTCTTTGTGAAATGACTTAAAAAAATAAAATGCAAGGGTTAGACACTACACCTCAGTGATGAGAATCTTAATGTAATCCATAAGCGAGATTTGTTAAAATATAATTATTGGGTGGGACATGGTCAAAGTTAACCCATTTTCATTGCAGCAAATATGTTGAGGAGAAGTCAATTACCCATAACTCTGGTTTGGCTTAATCAGTAAATGTAATCCATCATTAGGGTCGGATGAGTATCTAATTATATGATGGGCCATGGTCAAAATAAACCCATTTTCATGGCACTAAATAGGTTGAGGAGAAATCAGCTGATTTTACCATGGCTGTGGTTTGGCTTAATCAGTTACACCAAGTTTCAACCTCAGATCACTTTCAGAATAGATCCAACTCATCTATTTTTCACAATAAATCCCTAATTCCAGCAAATGTTGGGCATGTTAACCTCATTCATGGAGGGTCAAAGCCTGATCAAAGTGAACTTCAAGATGTCAACTCTCTGTCAGTCTGGATAGATAACAACCCAAATATCTACACTTAATGTATGTGTTTTCTTATAACTACATCCCTAATTAGAGCACTTGAACTCTAATTTACTTCTTCGCCATCAGTGTGATGTAATTGAGGTATTTTTAAGTGAATTTTGGACACTCAACACTTTAGGAAAGGCTTTGAGGGTCAGCATCACTTAAACTGGTTTATTCCCTCTCCAAATCCACAAACTTCAGCAAGATAAGGTTTTCAAGATAAAGTTACAGGGAACATAAACAGATGTCTTAAGGTACACAAATCTGGCAAAAAAAAATCATCAAAAGATATTGGGCACTTCCATCTTTGGCTCTGGTTCTTCAGGATGACGTCGATGAGCGACATTGTCTTTAACATTGTTAGACAATTAGCCACTGAAGTCATCGGCATCAACGAGGGTAAGTCGCCTATAGTATAAGAATATTTCCATCAATGACAGTGCCACTGTCAACTAGACTGGTTGGTGTTGACGACGATGGTGCAAAAATCGACACAACCGACAAATTTTAACTAGAATTTACCAAAGTTGACGGCTGACATCGTCATCGTCAACGAGGGTCTACGACGGTACCGATGATGTCACATTTACGAGTGCAGATTCCTATTCCTCCTCACTATCTACATCTTTCTAGATCTCCATATTCTTCCTCTCTCTCTAACATACCTGTTAAATTATAAACCACTAAGGCAGGTGAGGATTCTAAAAGAGCAGAAAAATGGCAGTTTCCAAAGGGAGCCCTCTCCTCACATCTTCTCCCATTGTTTACAGATACAAACCTACAAGGGCTACACTAGATGATAAGTTAAAAAGACTCCATCCATCTCTCTAACACGAGTAGAGCGAGAAAAAGAGCGACACTTACGTCGTCAACGGATCATACCATTCACAAGATTGTGCCTTCCCCTTCTCGCCGTCGTTGACTTCTACCTACTCTTCATCCTCTGATTCATCCGCTAGCCTGGTTAGCTCATCCTGGATCAGCAACTTGATCAGAGCCTTCCTGGCCGTTAGATCCTTCTTGTAGTGCTCGCCTGGGATCAGAATTTCCAAAGCTTTAGGATGTGTACATTTGAGAGAGGAGAAACAAATTAGCTGATGAATTCCTTCACTTACTGAGTTTCTTGAGTATATCGGTAAATGTGGCCTGGAAAAATAAAATAAGACAATTATCATTCAGGGCGCTAAGTTTATGGAAAGTAAGATTGACATAAAAGTGAGATTTTCGGGAAATAGATCAATTTATTCGAACCGAGTTGGAACATAAGAATAGCCACAGTTAAATTTTATACCAGATTTTATATATTCGGGCTCCAAAGTTCAGGGAGAAATGGATTAGCAGAAGTGTGAGAATTTGCGGAAAAAATATAAAGATTTTTGTGTTCATGGGGTGTTTGAGAGAATTTCTATTTACCGTGTTGAAATCTACTTCTTTGAGGATGGCGCAGATCTTTTCCTTCAACTCTTTCTCGGTTGGGCTTGAATCCTGGGCTTTCCCCTGGCCTGACTTTTTCCCTGAAATTAGAACGTACGTTTTATTATCTTTCACGACCAAGCTCCAATTAATTGGTTGACTTTCTCCCAAGACCTAGACAACAACTTTGGGCCCCAAAGTTTTCTCCCTCTAAACCCAAATCTCTAATGTACGTTCAGCGATGACAGGCATCATCATCCATGAGATGATGTCAAATCGTCACCGTAATAGGTTGAAGACCAAACATGGATCACAATGATGATGACGAAGTTAGATGATAATGGTGACGATGACAAACTTATCATTGCCCTCCGACCCAAGTTCAGCATCAGCAATGAGGACACTTCGTCATTGTCATCTGGTTTGCATGATTCATCATCGGTCATTTGTCCATAGCACCTATGGATCACTGATTCGTCATCATCAGAGAATCCTACTCTTTCATTCTAAAAGAAAAATCAGCGAACCCTATTCTTTCATACAATAATTACTGACTAGTCATCATCTGAGAATCCTGCTCCTTCATTCAGAAAAATGAATCAGTGAGCCCTACTCTGATGTATTTGTAAATCTACCACGCCAAAGTAGATTTGACAATTTTTCCAAAGCCAGGGGAATACAGCCCGTGGGCAATGAAGATGAGGATGATGAAATCCTCATCCTCTAGGATCATTATCTTCTGCGACCAGGGTATAGATGATAATAGTGTTCTCATCGTCACTCTAGCATAGTTCATAACGAGGGCAAAAAATTGAAAGAACAAAAAAATGGAAATAACGATAGCGAGGGCAAAAAAATGGCAAGAAAGAGATTTGCACTTAGACGGAAAGAACAATTCATTAAATTCATCATAGCACCATCGTGGTCATTGTCCTCGTCATTTGCCTACCTCCAAGATGACGATGAATACTACTACAAGATGACAGCAATGATGACGACTTCATCATCGTCATCTCCATTCCCATAAAGACAAATGATGATGACGAACACGATTCATCATCGTCCTGAAAGAAAGAGAATACAAATGGGGAAACCTACAACATTATATATCAAATATCGTAATACAAATTTAAAAAAGAAGAAATCTGAGACCCACGACCTGAAGATTTATTCTCCTTTGAACCAGCTTTCGTAGTTTCATGATTCTTTTTCCTTGAAAAAACCCTTTCCTCTGCTTCAGCCTTTGTTGAACGCTTGGAAGTTGATTTAGAAGGACTTTTTACTGGTGTTGTGGCCTTCTTTTCTTTGGCACTTTGAGAGGAACTACTTTTCCTCGATGTTTTCTTTGAGGCATCGACTCTTCTTTTTCTTTTGTAGCCTTCTTCTTCCTCAGAATCACCATCTAATCCATCTTCATGACCACTATCGGAGTGCGTGGCTATCTCTTTATCATCATGATCATCATCCTCATCTGTTTCAGTCGTCCTTCTCTCGGTTTTGGATGAACCCTCTACTTTTGTTCGTTTCTGCAAATATGAGAAAGGAGTAGATTTTACCCTTTTGAGAAGGAAAATGAAATATAACCAACATTATCGTAATATACAATGATGAAAAACTATACATTTTTTCAGGACATACTAATTAGAATATTGAGAATCTATTAATTTTCAAAAAAAGAATTTTGATAAAAGAATCAAAAAACAAAATTTCACTGTTCCAGAAAGCATTTTACATACAAATACCTTCCCGGAAAGCTTCCCAGAGTCGCTAGAATGCTTCCCCAGAGAGCTCCTGACAGATCTCTTTCGCTTGGCAGAATTCGATGACTAGAGAAAACATACAAGAAAAACATAAAAAATGAGATCGCTAATTATTAAAATTCCTGCCAATACTCATCGTATAGTCATCCCCCCTCTCTCTCTCCGATTTAAGCAAGAAGTTGAATCTTAGAACTTACCAGCACTTTCTCAGGATCTTTGGCGTTCAACTTGGGATGAGGTGCTGCCAGGAAGTCAGCAAGTTGCTCCACAAGGTCTTCCTGAGAGATTTTATCACCGATAAGATTGAATATAGTAAAAACGATTCAGTATCCTTGACAAGACAAAAGGACGAAGGTGAATCTTCCTAATCCCTGTTATACATTCATATGCGGATGATGATAACTATGGGATAAAATTTATTGCCACTCGTCACTAAGGATGAAAAAATGTCATCATCGACGTTATCGTCATCCCAGCAAATAACAACAAGGATGATGGAAATTCCTAGTCATAGAGATCGTGGCTTAGGTCTCTATCAAGAAGTTTCTAGAAAGGAATCAACAACATCTTGATTGCCTTCCTTAGGGAAGAGCTACAAGTATTTAAAGGGAACCACCACTAACCCAAATAATTAAAAATATCCCTGATACGGGTTGGGGTTCGTATTAGAATGTTTACGGCCACCTGACCATTGCAGTTCCCAATGCTATATACCTTCCGTGAAGAGGGCTTTGCATCTGGCAAATCAAATAAATCGCATAGATCCAGCAATTTATCTTTGACGTGTTTTTCGAGCTTCTCCTTCAGCTTCGCCTTTTCTTTTTCCTGCTGACAAATTAAGGAAATATTTACCGGGCATGAGAATACCAGCTGGCATAGTGTCAAACAGAATATTGCAGATAAGTTGTTAAGATGAAGACAAACCTCGTTCTCATGCCATGCAAACCCAGAGAACTGGAGGATGTGGCTTTTGTGGTCAACAGCCTGAAAGGAACAAATTCTCATCAGTTTAACTAATTCATCCTCCGTCCTTCAAAAATTTTGAAGATTTTCTGGGCAGTGCAAACAACTCCAAAATTGAGACGCGGAAATAAAAAGCACAGTAAAGTCGTGGTGGAAAAGAGTCATGAACGTGTTAGGACTATTTTGAAGATGATAAGACCCCCAATCCTCGTTAGCATTTTCGCCATTTGTCTTTAAAGTAGCACCTCTTTAAATACCCGCTGTCCTCCCTAGGGAGGTGAGAGGGGTTCTTAGCAGAGAGAGGACTGGCTTTCTTTTGCTGTGGACTAAAAGATTATTTCGAAATACTTGATATTATCCAACTCGGAAGTTTTGATGCAAAAGCACAAAGGAATAAATTTTGGATTGATCAACACGACACCAGAATCAAACTGACTCACCGGTCTATCATCGATTAATAATTTACAAGACGAGAGATAATCCAAAGTTCTCTAAAAGCAAACGGAATTAATGAGTAAATATCCAAAATGACCAAATATCGAGCATAATGTTAATCAACTGGAACATCTCAGATGATGAGTTAAAAAAAATATATTAAGATGCACAATTAAAAAAATAAAATATATTTTGTCCTTTACCCTAAACTTGATTAATCGCACTAAAAAATGTGTTTTCACGAGAGCACCTTTCCCTTCCTGCCGAAAAGGAGCGTGTGAACAAGCTTGATGTCATCGGGCTTTCTCCTTGATAGCTTTCGAGCCACTGAAAACAAAGACATTGAGAGAAATAAAATTAACCATTGTAAGAAATTTGAAGTATTCAAAGAGACATACAATGAAACGACATCAGAAACGAGGGGTAAGTAACAACGAATATAAAAGCACAACATGAAATTTCAACAGAGTTAAACATTGATTCATCGGGGGGTACAAGTGGACCTTCACGGTTCACTTGAAATAACCTCAAAGACGAACATATAAAGCACAAAAAACAAGATTTAGTTGGGTCGCAGTCAATTCAGCGCACCAAATTCAAAAAACAAAGAACACTGTGGCCACTAATTAAGGAATGTAGCCGAAGATTAGGAACAAATCAAATCGGTTGTGTCAAGGAGTTGTCAGTAGTTCAGAGGCCAAAGTACTAGTTTATACTACTTAATCTCACTTATTTTTAGTAACACCCTTTTCTAGCCTGTGGATCAAATCGAATCTGCTTAAATTGCTGATTTGCTCATGAACTTCGATTCTGATACCAAATCAGCATTCAAAGCATGATGAGTTTCCGCAATTTATCACAAAGGAAACTTGTGCTTTCAATTGCACCAATGTAAGAGGAAAAAATTAGCAGAGATTTTCTGGAAAGGAAAGATGAATCAGAAAGATTATAAAGAATATAAATGCATACTCAGAGTAACTAGTCAACTTAAATTCAATCATAACAACACGGCATAGTCATATACGCCAACTTACTGGGAAAATTTAAGGAAAAACTTGGAGTAAATATTATTGGATACCTTTGAAAGCTTAAATTACGGGGAAATACACAGGCACTAAAAAAGACAAATCTTCAAAGCGTCTAGCTTACCGTTAGGTATATCCTTGAGGGGTGTTCCAGTACCCTGAACACAAATTAAATCAAAATCTAGCCAATTTCAAAATATTACTAAAAGAAACCATAAGGAAACATAACCAAAAAGCCTTACCTTTACAATCAGGAAATCTTTAGACGACCATTTTTCTACAGTCTCAACCAACCTTTCCACGGTTTTCCTTTCCCTGACAGGTCGTTCAACAGAAGATGTTTTTGAAGTTTTTTCACTGTCCTTACCTTCAGTTTTCTGAACCTTTTGACTTCTCTTATGCTTTCCTTTCTCCTTCTCATTTTCCTTCTCCTTCTCCTCTTCTTCAGCTGTCTCCTCACTTCCATCTCTCATCTCTTCATCCTCAGTTCTCTCTTGCACTTCCTTCATCTCTTCATCCACAAGTCTCCCTTGTGCTTCCTTCTCCTCTTCATCCTCAGTTCTCTCTAGTGCTTCCTTCTGCTCTTCATCCTCAGTTGTCTCTTGAACTTCCTTCTTCTCTTCATCCTCAATTCTCTCTAGTACTTCCTTCTTCTCTTCATCCTCAATTCTCTCTTGTACTTCCTTCTTCTCTTCATCCTCAATTCTCTCTTGTACTTCCTTCTTCTCTTCATCCTCTGTTCTCTCTTGTACTTCCTTCTCCTCTTCGTCCTCCATAGAAACCTCATTTTCTTTAGCCACTACAGTTTCCTCGAGTCCTTCACCCTTCTTAGCCTCCTCTTTACCCTTCTCATCATGTTCAATCACTTCACTTTTCTCTTCAAAATTTTCATCCTGCTTTTCAGGTTCCCCCTTCTCCTTGCCCTCCTCTTCCTCATTCACTTCTTCAGACTTCTCCAAAATACTTTCTTTCTCTTTGGCTGCTTCCTTGTCCTCTTCAATCTCTGCTCCTTGCTTTTCCTTGTCACTCTCGTCTTTCTCTTCCACTGTTGCAGTCTGATCCAAAGACTTTCGTTCGTCTTCTTCATGAGCCTCTTTCTCATCTCCATCCATGTTTTTAACACTTGGCTCTTTCTCGGCCTTCCCATCATTCACAACAACAGCTTCAGCCATTTCTACATCTTCAGCAACAGCTGCAACCTGTTCCATAACTTCTTCTATTGGTTCTTCGGCTAGGGTTTCGTTTTTTTCCTTCGTTTTACTTAAAGCCTCGTCATTTTCTTCATGTGGGTCTGCAGCATTGGTAGCCATAGTTGCCTCGAGCTCCTCTTGCTTTTCTAGTTCTTGCATTTGGAACTCACTTAACCTTTACTGTACCGAGTCTACACGAAAAAAAAGAGTAATTTAAGTGAAGGATAAATAAAAAAAGTTTGAGACTCGCCATGAATTTGGACTTTCTCTTCAAAAGTTTCACACCAAGTGAAAAAAAACCCTAGTATATGACAGTAGAAAGCAAAACAACTGGAGAACCCTAGAATTTGCAGATGGTCCAATCAAAACTTTTTCTACTGAGAATTTCGCGGATATCAAGGAAAGAGTTTGAAAACAGGATCGACGAACTGAAAAATTGCAACTTCACCGGAAACTACTGCTTCAAAAACAAGTTGGTGGACTCGGATACAATTCTCAGAAGATTGTTCTTCATCTATCGAAATGCAAGGACGCCACAACAAGATTCCCAACTCCACCCAGCAAAAAATCACACGAATGGAAGCAAACCCACCAAGAAAATAAATAAAACTGCGCGACCAGAAGCGAAAATTCAGCAACTTGACGGGCCCCGCGAGTTCTCGGAAGTTCTTCTCTACATCAAACCACCGAAAAAAAGCCTTCCGAAACCGAACACACGCCTTCAAAACAGTAAAAAAAACCTCCCTAAAAAACCCCCGAAGCAAACAACCCGCCCCGGCCCCCCAATTCGGTCAAAAAATCCTAAAATTATCCGAAAAATTCAGCATTCAACAGGCTAACTCATCGATCAATAATCATTACCTGAGAAATTATCCTCTTCTTCTTCTTCTTCCCGTCGAGCCCGCCACTTCTCTCGATACGAGGAAAACAAAACAAAGAAAAATAAATAAATAAAAAGAGAAATACGCGCGCTTCGGACCCCAAATCCGGACTTTATTTACAGTTTAATTCCCCTCAACGTACTGAGTTTCACTAAATGCGGATTAGACACGTGCGACGGTACGACACGTGTGACGGGTTTATTAGAATTCGGTCCGGGTTGACTCGCTCAAATTGGGACGGATGACGTGGCATCTTCGTCCGTTAACGTTGACCGTAATCCGTCAACGTATAACGGTATTAAAACAGTTGTGCTACCTGTTCCGTTTAGTTCCGTCGTCAGTGGCGGTGATCTATTTGACTCCGGCAGAGTTGACTCGCCCAAGTTGGGACGAATGATGTATCGTTTTCGTCCATTTAAGTCATCCGTTGACCATCAACTCATAACGGAATGAAAGCGTTTGTGCTTCCCATTCCGTTCAGTTCACTCATCGGTGCCGGTGACTTATTTGAATCCAATCTGAGCTGACTCGCTCAATTTTTTCGTCCATTTAAGTCATTTGTTGACCATTAAGTCACAACAGAATGAAAGCATTTGTGCTTCCGTTCCGTTCGGTCATCAGTTTTGGTGATTTATTCGAGCATGGTCCGAGTTGACTCGCACAAGTTGCGACGGATGACGTATCGTTTTTTTGTCCATTCAAGTCGTCCGTTGACCATCAAGTCACGACGGAATGAAAGCATTTGTGCTTCCCGTTCCGTTCAGTTATGTTGTGAGTGCTTGTGATTTATTCGAATCTGCTTTGACTTGACTCTCTCAAGTTGGGAAGGATGACATCTCATTTTTTGTCCATTTAAGTCTTCCGTTGACCGTCAACTCGCAATGGAATGAAAGCATTTGTGCTTCCTCTTCTGTTCAGTTCCATCGTCGGTGATGGTGTTTTATTTGAATCTGGTTCGAGTTGAATCACTCAAGTAGGAACGGACGATGTATCATTTTCGTCCATTTAAGTCATCCGTTGACCATCAACTCACAACGGAATGAAAGCATTTGTGCTTCCCGTTCCGTTCTGTTCTGTTGTGGGTGCCTGTGATACATTTGAATCCGGTCTGAGATGACTCGCTCAAGTTGGGACGGAAGACGTAACATTTATCGACCATTTAAGTCTTCCGTTGACCATCAACTCAGAACAAAATGAAAGCGTTTGTGCTACTCGTTCCGTTCAGTTCCGTTGTCGGTGCTGGTGGTTTATTCAAATCTGGTCTGAGTTGACTTGCGCAATTTGGGATGGATGATGTGTCCTTTTTGTCCATTGATGTTATCCATCACGAGCCAACTTAAAACACAATGAAAGCATTTGTGCTTCCCGTTCCGTTCAGTTCCGTCGTCGATGCTGGACATTATTTAAATCCTCTCCAGTTAGCTAAGTCAAGTTGGAATGACCTATCATTTTCACCCGTTAAGCTGACTCCATCTTCAAAGTATATCACACTTTTAATGAAATTATAGATATGGAATATAGGTTGACATAATCAATGAATAAATATAAAAGATACACATTATTCAATTCATGTAACGACTCATTTTTGGATTTGAATGGTTATTTTTGAGTGTCAATTAAGTTATCCATCCATGCTCCAAAATGTGATTGTTAATATATAATTTTGGTTTTCAAACTATTGTTTTAAGAGAGCATATAAACAGATATATTGTGAATATAGATGTGAATTAAATTATTAAGTTGTCAACCTGACTAGAATTCATGGTCATATTTTTGACGATTTCGATTCATCTTTACTATGGAATTTCATAAAATTTTGACTGTCGAGCTTCAAGTAACAGTGATATCAAAGTATTATCGTCATGGTAAACATATTTAGTGTGATTTTGAAAATTAAAGTTGAAGGTATTACTATATGAAAAGGTGTAGATGTATGATAGAGGATGCACATGCTTTACTAGATGACATGCAAGCATTTTTTGGTAAATTGGCAAGCTTGAGCGTCATAATCTGACATAAGCACCTGGCTTGATATAACAATATGAGAGTGTCTTAAAGGCATGATCCATTTAAAATATCTATTTTCATATAGTTCAGTCATATATAGTAGAAAAAACTTGTTTTCTTTTAATGGCAAGAATGGTAATATTCCTGTGATTGCCCTTTTTTCAAGAGTCAACTGAGAATTGGCCTATGGAAATTAGTTGACACCCTGATACTGGGCAAAGAGATATCAATTTACTGAATTACAATAGTCCTGGTACACACTTCACGGTATAATGTGCATTAATTTAGCTGCATGTACAGGAATCTATTTGATCGTATAGGTTTCTGTCAGACAATTAACATAAGATAATAGGAAAACATCTTGCAAATCAAAATCACAATCTGGATATTCTCCATTCATTTGGAAAATAACTTTCAAATTTTTTTGTCACTGATAATGGGATTAGAAAAGCTATCAATCTTTGAGTAATGGAAAATTTTCTCCTATATTTTATTGATATTCAAGTCATATGACTCTATATTCACTGACATCCATTATGTGTTACTCAAAACATCTTATAAAACATAACACAGAGAAATGCTGAATCAAGGCCAAACCATAGAGAATTCTTAATCGAGTTAAGTTACACATATTATATTCAATGGAGACAATGTGATAATTCAGGAGAAACAGGGGCAAGACTATGGAGATAGAGGTGGTAATAAGTCCATTTATCCTAAAAAACATTAGAATGAAAAAGATTTCAGCAATGATAATTAATTAATCATCATCAATATGGGGAAATCTTAAGCACATGTGCATTTTATTACCAATCAATCACTTAACTAATCTATATATGGCAAGACAATGGGAATCCTCAGCTAGAATATTCCCTCGCTAGAGAAGCACATCCCAGTAAAACCTGCTGGTATGGAATACTGTCACCCTTCCTCATAGAACAAAGTATGAAGACCAGGACATCAAAACTATTCATCACCAAAATCCAGTAGAGTATCCCCAATATTGAAGAAGAATAGAGACGTAGAAAGAAAAAAGCGCAATCTGATACCTGTTTAGTCCAAACGTTTGACAGAGATGCTTATTGGATGATCTCCATTGCACACGTCTCCGACCCTTATTGGACGATGAACCCATCAGATAAAAGAAGTTTGATCAATGATAGAATTGGAGGGATTGGTTTGTCCCATCTCTATCTCCGTCTCTATCTCCATCTCTATCTATGTCTCTATCTCTTACCTCTATCTCTATCTCCATCTCCATTTATATATCTGTATTCTAACTTTACGTCTATTTCTTTCTCTATGTCTAACTTTACCCCTATCTCTATGTATACCTCTCTCTCTCTCCGCCTCTTTCACCCTCTCTCAGTGGCTTTCTTTCTATCCCTCTCTCTCTCTCACCAAACGTCTATTTCTTCATTTATCTCTCTTTCCCTCTCCCTCGCCAAGTTTCATTCTATACTTTTCTCTCTCTTGCTCTTTCTCTGTGGCGTTCTCTTTAATAATATATTTGTGCATAAAATTATACAAGTTCAGAAACAGTTCCATTCTATTCTTTAATATATCCTTAGGCAATTTCAAAACTGTGGGATCATTTTTGTAAATATAAAATTAAATTGACCCTCAAATTCAGACCAGATGGTGTTCATTTCCTCTTCATTTTCAGGCCCATTGGGCCATGCTTTGTTCTTCATCCCACTCTTTCCGACCTGTTGTCTGAAATCAGAAAGACAACATTAAGTCCCATGTGAAGGATTGCAAGAAAGTGACAAAGCGCAAAAAATTTAGGCCTGAATTAAGAATTAATAGTATACAATAGAAAATTCCCTTACATTTTCTAAAAAGTGGTTCATCTCTTTCTCTTTCTTATTTACCTTTAACTTCCATAATCCATTCAATCCTCCCATTGCTGCATTCCACAAAGCTCAAATGGGTAGTCATGCAACCGATTTGAGTTAGTCAAACGGGCTAAATATATAAATTATTAATTAACATGTTGCAAAATTTGACATTTATATCATTAATATGATATGCTTGAATGTTCATGAATTGTGTGTTGATGGGCATGAAATACACTATTTTATGCCGTGAATGATATCATTTTGTATAGAAATACCTTTTAAAAT